>NC_139153.1:62814030-64014030 GCF_964270905.1 Leucopleurus acutus | reverse complement strand
GTACTCTTCCTTTCCTTTTCATTCCCTTTTTTTTTGTTTTTTTTTAAAGTGTCTAGAAAAATTGAGATTGAGTTAAAATTTGGGATTCATCTCATCTGTCTCAAAATTGCTTGGATCTTCTTGGGTATGGAGTGCTGGGGAATGCCCTATTTCGTTTTGTTTTTCCCGTATCTGCTTATTTTTAAGAAGTATAAATATGTCTTAAAAACAATTCTGGTTTTTGTCTTTTGAATTTTAGTTATTATGTTACTAGTAATATTTATTTTTATGAAAAATAGTACTCTAGTAGGCTCTAGCCTGATAGCTTTCTAACTCACCACTGTTGTCACGTCTTGTCCTCTTTCTTAACCATCATCTGTATGGTTGTCCCTCTTTCTCAAACCTTTCTGTAGCTCCCCGTCCCTGTAAGATCAAGTGGGAGCTCCTGGTGTGCTGTGCAGCCTCCCCACCGCCCTCTGTCTGACCTTGGCCGGCCTTTCCACCTGCATGGCCCTCAATTGCCTTGTCTGATGTTGTGGCCTCTGTAATAAAGGGCTCCAGGTCTCTGATTTCACTCCCCCTCGTTTTGACGGTGCCAACCCTTTCGCTCTCCTTTAAGATGCAGCCTGAGCATCACATTTCTTCAGGAGGCCTTTCCTGACGACTCACCGAGGCCCCTCCTCTGGGCCCTGTAACCCTCTCTGCGTACTTTTCTCATAACACTCGAAACCTACACGTAAATGATCACTTTGACCAAGGCCCGCCAACGAGATATATTCCTCTGTCATTTACGGTTCTATCTGCAGCCCTACTGTACTTTCTGGAATGGAGTGAGCCCTCAGTGTTTGTTGAACTGAACTGAGCTATTTGTGCTCAAGGCAGCTCGTAGGGTTGGGCAGCTGGGAAATATTATGCTGTTCTGGAGTTTTTTTGTTAACTCTTCAGTTGCTTAATCCCCTTGTCTACTTCTTTAGTGTTTTTCCCCTAATGTCTGCTGATATGTGACTTTATCATCATTTCAAAACTCTCTTGACCAGAACACACTGCATCGTATGAGGCCTTACTCAGTTTTCACCCTGGACTTGTTTTTGGCAGGTTTCTTAAAGGAAAGCCGTTTTAATTTGGCAGGTGTGCTCTTTTAAGAATTAAGACGATGTCTGTGAGTTGAAGGGACCTTAAAAATTATTCAGCGTGGCCTAGTGATTTTATGGCTGAACAAACTGAGGCTCCAAGAGGTGAAATGACCTCTCAAGGTCATGCAGCCTCTGAGCAGCAGCTCAGACTAGCTTTCCTCTCTCCCGACCTTAAGTCTGGCCTTCCTCATCGGGTCACATCACTAGTTTGGCTCTTAATGTTAAGAGCCAGTGAAAAAAGCAGATCAGCCATTTAAAGATACAATTTCCTTATATTTACGATCATTTTAGCTAGTTTTAACATTATATATAGTTTCTGGTAAAAACTCAGAACTGTTAAGTTGCATCTTTTGATATATAAATTAAAAAAATCTTAGCTGTATTACACTATGGAAGAGGTTGCAACTTTGTAAAAACCATTCCTGAGAATGTATTTCATCGATTATGAAAATCCTAGTTAATACTCTTGTCTTTCGGGGCCTGCATTTGGTTTTGAAGTTTGGAATTACCTGTATTAGATGTCAAACAGCATAGGAATTGTTTTTTAAAAAAGGAACCTAGAGGGGCTTCCCTGGTGGCACAGTGGTTGGGAGTCCACCTGCCGATGCAGGGGACAAGGGTTCGTGTCCTGGTCTGGGAAGATCCCACATGCTGCAGAGCGGCTGGGCCGTGAGCCATGGCCGCTGAGCCTGTGCGTCCGGAGCCTGTGCTCCGCAATGGGAGAGGTCGCAACAGTAAGAGGCCCGCGTACCGCAAAAAAAAAAAAAAAAAAAAAGAAACCTAGAAAGAGGAAAGAAATGAACGATTCTAATCTAGAGACTATCACTAAGGCAAGAAGTCCTCACCACCCCCTGCAAAAAAATGAGTTATGTGTTCTTTTCTCCATGTTAGCAGATTTATGTATAAGCATTTTAGATGCAATGAGATGTTTTTTGCTTTCAGTTTGTGTTTTTTCCTCTCCAAATACTAGTAACCATAGAAATATTGAAGGTAAACTTTCTTTGCAGGTATTTAAATAATACTTTTATTTTGAATCCTCACTCTTCAGTAGCCTAAGGGAAGTATACAGAATTTCTCTTTGTGTAGAACGTTGTGAAACATATAATCATCTCACATGATTGGCATATTAAATCAAATCAAAAGAAAAATATTAAGAAAGTAGCAATTGGCTGTCAGCTGATCAATTGTAAGTAATCTGTAGCTTTGCTCTGGGTATTGTAAGCTACAGGAAGAAAAAAAAAATCAAGCAACTCTCTTGTGTTTTATTATAATATTGTGGACTAAAATTTCTATTTTCTGTTAATCAATAAAGTATTTTCACTCTTAGGCACTTTCGGCTTCAGGAACTATATCATTTTCTTTCATAGCCATACACTCGGTAGGCTCACAACATTGTTTCTCCTTTATTCTTACAGCTTGAATATCTTTCCTCTAATTATTTCTGGATCACCCTGTCAGCAAGTATTTATCATACCCCGGTACTGCTAGGTAGACCAGGTCCTTATTTTTTTCCTTATAAATAGAAAGACAAGACAAATGTGCCATACATAAAGTAATTTTAGGAGGTGATTTCAGTCAGCATACAGAAGAAGTCTTTATATTTATGTTAGTATGCACCATATATGCACTTCTCTTTTTCAACTATAACAACCTTTTTATTTTTTGTTTTAGATTGCCAGAAAGCTTTCCTGAATTGCAGAATTTGACATGTCTTTCTGTAAATGACATCTCACTGCAGTCTCTGCCTGAAAATATTGGCAAGTAAGTTTTTATGTGAAGTTTGCGTATACAGGGTGAAAGGGCGTTTATATCATCAACTCCACTTCCTTCGCTTTTACAGGTCTTGTTTTTCTACTCAGAAAGCCGTTTAGCCAGTCTTCAATATCTCCCTCAAGAAAGCCTCTGCGTTTTTGCATCCAGTTGCCCCTAAATTTTAATGGTTAAAAAGGATGCTGCTACTTGTTACTAGTGAAAAACCTAATTTGTTTTGAAGTTTTCTCTAAACCGATGGATTCCAGAGTAGTTAATTGAAGCGAAGTAGCATGTGTTATATAGGTGGTTATTAAATACTGTCAGAAACGACTACTCCTAGTAATTTCATTGAAAACATAGGGCATGTGCTCTAAACAGCAGCTCTGACAGCGTTTGTGTGCCGTGGACCTGGGAACAGGGAGTTAGGGTGGTGTGTCTGGAGAGCAGGCATGATATGTGTGTGTGTGGGGAGGGGGGGTGGGCTAGGGAGAGGGGTGGGATGGGACGGGCACGTGTCCACGATGCTGGCTCGGAGGTCAGGGAGGACAGCCATGTCAAGAAATAAAATCCTGTGGAGAAACTGTATGCTGGTGAATCAGTGTTCTTTTGCACCGTTCCCACAGATGAACTGATTGATGGAATTATCGTAGTAGGTCTTCTCGTCTTCTCCATCCCTTCAGGACAGACATTGGCTTAAAGCAGTCTGGTGGCTCATGCTTGACCACTTAAAAGCCCACCGTGGCCAGCTGACACTGGTGGACCGGTGTGTCCTGCCGTCATAAAGGATTTCTCTCGGGCTTACCCGTCCTGCCTAAGTTCTAAGATAAAACAGAAGCTCGCCTTTTGGGGAACTGCAGTGTATCTGGGTCTGTTCTGCAAAGGTTCTCTTGCCAGACGTCTGAAGCCCCCTGTGTCCCCTCCTTGCAGGAAGAGGACGGCTGGCTGCCCTGTTTCCGTCTGCAGGTCTCTGTTCCTCTGAGGTTCACGCTGATGCTTGGACCCTGGGCCAGCACATGTGCTGATTAAGAACTGTGCCCCTTAGCTCTCAGGAAGGGACAGAGACAAGAGGGTCCCTGAGTTCATGGTACCCGTTGTGGAGGAAATTAACAGTGTTTTGCCATGGATTTCATGCACCGCACTCTTGCTGTGTCAAGTTTCATATATTTCTAATTAATATAATAGCCACTGAAATACTGCTGCTGCCCTCCTCCTGCCCCTCGGGGTCTCTGGAATCTAATTCCCTTGAGACCCTCCTCCACTCTCCCCGGCCTCCCACTGGCCTGATGGCTGCCCCTTCCATCCCCTCATTCATGTCTTTTTAAACAGGTTTCATGCTTTGAGAGAAAATATGTTCTTATTAAACCAGAGTTCCCTCTCACTCCCTACTGCATTGTTTTTATGGAAAATGTTACTTAACAATCCTTTCAGGATAATTTACAATAGTCTTTATGCCACTTTTCTGTTAATATCTGTGTTTGTTTTTGTCAACGTTCAGCGTTTCTTGTGTATCTGCTTTTTTGATCAGTAATAAGGGCAGTTTTTTGTTTTGTTTCAAGTTTAGATTTAATCAGCTTGTGTTATTATTACAGCCTCGTATATACCGCTTGTTTCCAAAATAAAATGCCACTTTGAACTTGAACCGTGTGGTGAATAATCACCCAGAAAGTAAGAATATCGGTTAGAGGAGTGAATCAACTGATTTTTATTAGGTCAGCTGGTGAAAATTAATGGGAAACGGGAAGTTTCCTATTCCTGGTTTTGTTACCGTAGCGAGAGACTCCATGGTTTCTTCCTGTTGGACTTAGGGTTTATGTGTCCGTTCTCACTTAGTAGAAAGAAACGGAGAGCAGACTCCTCCCTGGGGAAGACTGGACCCCTCTTGTGCCCTGGACGGTGCTGAAAAGGCACTTGAAACGGCTGAGTTGGTGACTGTCCAGGAGATCTTCTGTTTGCATAAGCATACTGTACTTTAAACAAATCGTTATTTGACACTTACCAACTTTCCTCTTGGGAGGGACTCTTCAGTTTCCCGAAGATTCCCACATGGTTGCTCTGGAGGATTTAACCAAATATTTAGTAACCAGAATACTTCTCAGATACAGTATGGTATCGTAAACAAGGCACAAAGATCGGGTCTTACAAAAAATACGAAAATGACATCGATTGGCCACTTGCATGACGGATACTCACTGTTGTCTCTGTGGATTCTGAAGTGGAGGTTTGGGCATAAATTAACCCTGCCTGTTTGGTCGGATGGGGCAGCTACCTCAGCATTGGCCTTTTGAGCCTCAGTTGACGATGGGATCTCGGCGTCTCCTTTCGGCACCTGGCACAGCACGTGGCCTTAACTGGGAGAACTGTGGGTTTCTCCAGGATCGGGTGGGCGTGTCCCGCCTGGAGGAGAGAGCCCAGCCTTTAGGACAGGCAGCCTTGCAGGGCCTCGGAGCTGAGGGCATCCTGTCCCATCCCGTGTGATTCGCTGACGGCAGTTTGAAGAGCATTCGGGCGTTGATGGCAGAGTTGGAGGTGGAGTCCGGCGCTCCTGGCCCCAGGCCTGCTTTTCCCCCACTCCACCCCCGTCACTGTAGGACAGCCACCTCCCGTGGCCCTGAGGGGCTCAGCGACTTTCTCCTCATTCCCCTAGCGACACCTAACAGTCCATTTTTTAAGTAGTCAGGTCCAAACAACTTGATAAGCATTTTTGTCCTAACAACCTAGCAGCTATTCGAAAAAGTAATAGTATACATTGAAAGACTGAATATTTGTATTTCCTTCTTAAACATCCCCAAATCTGTGCTCTGGGAGGTGGGTTACCCGATGGGCACCTGCCCAGCTTCTCAAAATACCATGGCATTTCCTTTTCCACGTCCTCGGCGTTCGTCACCGCTTTGCAAAGATGCACTGTCCTCGACAGGCGTGCAGAGGTCCCGTGAGTTTGCCTCAGTGCGCAGTAGCTTGCTGCCGACGGAATTGCTGAGTGCACTGTTTGGGTGCTTGGCAGTCTGCAGCATCAGCTGTCGGTGATGAGCAGCAGCCAGCATCACCCAGGTGGTTCATGTCCTACAGGGCGTGGCTACGTGCCAGGTAACCGTCAGTGCAGTTACCTTGATAAAGCAAGTCTCTCAGGTAGTAGAATCTTCATAATACTTGTGGCAAGATGAGAAATGATCAGGAAAATCTTTTGAACCACAGAGAGTTATACGGGCTACTCCGTGCAAAAGCACACATTTTTCTTTCACTAGAATAAAAGTGTCTCAAGTTTGCTGACTCTTTTCTGTGATGGCCCGTGAGCACATTACTTGGTCCTTCAAAGGAAAGGTGATACCTAACAAAGAGCGGGAAACGAACTCACCTTCAATGGGTGTTTTAAAACCCCTTTGTTAAAAATAGAAAAATACACCTTCTGATTAGTCTTTATGAGCAAGTGTTTGATGTTGGGGAAGATGGGAATTTATCAGCTGAATTTCAGCAAAGACCTTTCCATAATCAGAAGAAATTTGAAAAAATTGGTCCTAAGGTGATTTAATAAGTGCAGCTGATGACGCAGTTCTTGGATCAGTGTAACTTTGTGAGGTGTCTTTTTCACCTGTTACAGCCATTAAACAAGTATCAAAACAAATCATTTAGAATCAGTTTTGTCCCCAAATGTAAAACAAAAGATTTACTACATAATACAGTATTTTCAGTCTCATTGCTTTCACTAATGAGAGCCAGAAAGATTTTTGTATCTTTAGTAAAATATTTAAAAATATTTTTTCTTTTGTTTTATCTTCTACTTAAATTTTTTTGGTTTTATATATTTTATAATGTGTACAATGTAATGGCACATAGTGCATCTATATATTTTTTTAAAATAAATAGAAGGATTATGAAGGTTTACTCTTAAACGTGTGGGGACCACCACTCTAGAGCAGACTGTTTGGGAGTCCCTTAAGCCAGAGACCAGTGGTTCTCAAACTCTGCCTTGTTGGGCCCCTAGGTGTTCCCGGGAAGTCTCTGCCGCGAGTTGTGGAGAGTGTGGACCAGTGCCCTGGTTTGTGGTCTCTGCTGGTCCCTGTTTGTACCACCACAGCTCTGCTATTAGCTTTAAAGTTTTTTTTTTTTTTTTTTTTGTATCGGTGTTACATATAATATTTTCATTTAAAAAGTCTGCTGTATATGTGTTTCACTCGAAGTTTGGAGACCCCTGTTTCAGATGCTTGGTGGTGCTTGTTTATTGTAGCAGCATGCATTGGGGAGTTTTCACTGGGTTATAGATCCCGCTGAGCTCTGCTCAAACCAAGCAGAGAGCTTCAAAGCCTTTTATGAAAGTGAACTTCAAAATTCTTTACCTGCCTCCTCTCTTTACAAACTGGCTGAGGTTTTCCCCCACCTAATGGTTGAAATTCTGCCTCTTTCATGAAACCTTCTCCAGTGATTGGAAGAGGTGAAATAGATCCCAGACTCAGATTCCCTGACCGCCCCTCCCCTCCCCCCACATCGCGCACACAATCAGCCCTTGAGTGCTTTGTCTGCGCACAGAAGGCTAGTTCAGTGTTTGATTGTGTGTGTGTGTGTGTGTGTGTGTCTGTTAGCGTGTGCATCCAGGCCACCTTGTCTCCTGTAGCCGTGGGGCTCTGGGTCTGAGACCCTCTTTGTGTCTCTACTGACCCTGCCGTGGCTCTGACACGCTGAACAAGTTCGTGGGACGAGGTGCACAGTGTTACCTCCTGCATGCTGCTGGTTTCCAAGCTGACATCGTAGATGATCCAGTTAGGTTCCAGACGCTTTGTGTTGGGACCTCATTAACCTGTTCCTCCACTGTCACTTTTTGGGCTAAATGCTATATAGTTTCTATAAAAGGTTGACATAAAGAAACAACTATGAAAAGAACCTGCTTCCATTGCCCTGAAATCTTCTACTGAAGAATAATTATTATCCATTAATATTGCTTAATTTCCCCCATATAAGGAGCCACTAGGGAGAGATTTTTAAAATATTTATTTTTTAGAGGGAAAAATGCCTCACCGGGAGAACTGTAAGCGTCTTCCTTTTAATAACAGTTCTGACATTTATCACATTTCCCTTTCTGCTTTTGTTGCCAGAAAGCTCAGAGCTGGTTCCCACGATCAGCGAGAGCAGCTGTGTTAGTTTCCATGGGATGAAAGGACCTGGAGACCTGGGAGCAGAGGTGCTGCGTGGCGTGCACAGTGGGTGGGGGGGAGGCGGGGCAGTGCTCTGATGGGCACACCTGTCCTGTTACAGCACCCTACTCACAGGTTAGCATGAACCATCCCTAGTTTCATTAGCTTTGTCTGTAAAATGGGGGTAAGTAATCTGCCCGTGTGTGTGTGTGTGTGTGTGTGTGTGTGTGTGTGTGTCGCTGGTGGGTGGTAGAGCGGGGGTTTGAACTTGGTTTCTCCCTGGAAAAAGCTGCATTTCCTTTGCTGCAGGTGCCCCACTGAGCACACTAGTTTCCTCCTCCCTTGCCCGGCCCTCATTTTCTCATTCATGAAACTTTTTACATATTTGCACTTTTTAAAGACCTCTTTAAATCCCTCTTAGAAAAAGTTGGGGTAAAGTTAAGTAAAGGACTTTATCATCGAAGGTGACACTTAGCACAGAAGGGCAGCGGTGGAGGAGGAGGGAGACCTTCATAGGACCTTCGAGAGTAGAGTTCCAAGTCCGGGATGGGCTTTAAGAAAACTGTCCGAATAGAACGGATTTTTCAGATAGGCCCTTGAAAACAGTGCCAAGTGACAATGACTTTTTACTATCGCTAAACACACCTGGAAGATTCTACCGGTCAAGCCCGAAAGGATAATTTTGCTTTAAAGAGTTTTCAAACGTTGGTACGAAGTGTGAATGAATTTTTCTCTCAAAAGAGCTTGTTGATAGTGAAAATAGTTTTCTTGAGACCAGTTGTATCAATTTCTACTCAAGTAAATCACAAACTGCATTTTTTTGCTTATCGAAAGTGAGGCAGCCTGCAGACAGACATGATATTGTGTATAGAGAATCCTAAGGAATCCACAGGAAACTATTAGAGCTAATAAATGAATTCAGCAAGGTTATAGGATACAAGATGAATGTACAAAAATCAGTTGTATTTCTATGTAATAGCACTGAACAATCCAGGATGAAATTAAGAAAACAATTCCCCTTATAAAGCACCAAAATGAATAGAATACTTAGGAATAAATTTAACAGAAGAAATGTAAGACATGTGCACTGCAAACTACAAAACATTGTTCAAAGAAGTTAAAAATGACCTAAATAAATGGGAAGACATCCTGTGTTTATGGATTAGAAGACTTAATATTGTTAAGATAACAGTACTCCCCAAATTAATCTACAGATCAACTCAATCCCCATCAAAATCCTAGCTGGCTTTTCTGTAGGAATTGATGAGTTGATCCTAAAATTCATATGGAAGTATGAGAGACTCAGGATAGCCAAAGCAGTCTTAAAGAAGAAGAGCAAAGTTGGAGGAGTCATGCTTCCAGATTTCAAAACTTAACTGCAAAGCTACAGCAATCAAGACTATGTGGTACTGGCATAAGAATAGACATACAGATCAATGGAATAGAATTGGAAATTCAGAAATAAACCCTTGCATTTATGGTTAACCAATTTTGACAAGAGTGCCAAAACAATTCAATGAGGACAAATAGTTTTTTTTGTGTGTGTGTGTGTGGTACGCGGGCCTCTCACTGTTGTGGCCTCACCCGTCGCAGAGCACAGGCTCCGGACGCGCAGGCTCAGCGGCCATGGCTTACGGGCCCAGCCACTCCGCGGCATGTGCGATCTTCCCAGGCCGGGGCACGAACCCGTGTCCCCTGCATCGGCAGGTGGACTCTCAACCACTTGCGCCACCAGGGAAGCCTGAGGACAAATAGTCTTTTCAACACATGCTGTTGGGACAACTAAATATCCATCAACATGCAAAAGAATGAAGTCGCACCCCTACCTCACACCACATACAAAAATTAAATAGAGCAGAGACCTAAATGTAAGAGTTAAACCTTTGATAGGAAAACATAGGGGTAAATCTTTGTGACATTGGATTAGTCAGTGGTTTCTTAGATATGACATGAAAAGTCTGAACAACAAAAGAAAACATGGGTAAATTGGATTTCATCAAAATCAAAGGCTTTCTTGCATCAAAGGATACTATCAACAAAGTGAAAAGACAACTTACAAGTGGGAGAAAATATTTGCAAATCATATATCTAGAATACATAAAGAAATCTTACCACTCAACACTAAAAAGACAAATAACCCAATTAAAAAGAGGCAAAGAATTTGAATAATTTGTCCAAAGAAGATATACAGATGGCCAATAAGCACATGTAAAGATGATCAACATCATTAGTCATCAGATAGATGCAAATCAAAACCACAATGATACACCACTTCACACCCATTAGATGACTGTCATCAAAAAGATGCATGAATGTTGGTGGAAAAATTGAAACCCTCATACATTATTGGTGGGAATTTAAAATGATGCAGCTTAGGGAATGTAAATTGGTGGAGCCACTATGGAAAACAGTATGGAGGCTCCTTAAAAAACAAAAAAAAGGTTTACTGTATGATCCAGCAGTCCCACTCCTGGGTATGAATCTGGAGAAAACTCTTAATTCGAAAAGATACATGCACCCCAGTGTTCATAGCAGCACTATTTAATACAATAGCCAAGACATGGAAGTAACCTAAATGTCCATTGACAGATAAATGGATAAAGAAGATGGGGTATATATATACAATGGGATATTACTCAGCCGTAAAAAAGAATGAAATAATGCCATTTATAGCAACATGGATGGACCTAGAGATTATCATACTAAGTGAAGTAAGCTAGACAGAGAAAGACAAATATATGATATCACTTATATGTGGAATCTAAAAAATAACACGAATGAACTTATTTAGAAAACAGAAACACTCTTGCAGGCATAGAAAACAAACTTATGGTTACCAAAGGGGAAAGGTGGTGAGGGATAAATTAGGGGATTGGGATTAACAGACACACACTACTATATATAAAATAGATAAACAACAAGGACCTACTGTATAGCCCAGGGAACTATATTCAATATCTTGTAATAACTTATAATAGAAAAGAATCTGAAAAAAGTGTATATATATATATATATATATATATATATATATATATATATAACTGAATCATTTTGCTGTACACCTGAAACTAACACAATATTGTAAATCAACTATACTTCAATAAAAAAGATGCAGCCCCTCATTTGAGGGAGCAGGTCCTTCCTCAAAAAGTTCAACATAGTTACTATATGACCCAGCAGTTCCACTCCTTGTTATGTTTACCCAAGATAATTGAAAACATATGAAACATATGTTTTCATATGGGGAAAACATATGTCCCCAACGCAGGGGACACGGGTTCGAGCCCTGGTCCGGGAACATCCCACATGCCGCAGAGCAACTAAGCCCATGTGCCACAACTACTGAGCCCGTGTGCCACAACTACTGAAACCCGCACGCCTAGAGCCCGTGCTCCACAACAAGAGAAGCTACTGCATTGAGAAGCCCACGCACCGCAACAAAGAGTAGACCCCACTCGACGCAACTAAAGAAAGCCCGAGTGCAGCAACAAAGACCCAGTGCAGCCAAAAATAAATAAATTAGTTTATATTAAAAAAAAGAAAACATATGTCTATAAAAAATGTGTGCATAGATGTTCATAGCAGCATCATTCATAATAGCCAAAAGGCAGAAACAACTCAAATTTTCATCAGTGATGAACTGATAAACAAAATGTTCTTATGTCTATGTAATGGAATATTATTCAGCCATAAAAAGTAGTGAGGGGGCTTCCCTGGTGGTGCAGTGGTTGAGAGTCTGCCTGCCAATGCGGGGAACACGGGTTCATGCCCTGGTCCAGGAAGATCCCACATGCCGCCGAGTGGCTGGGCCCGTGAGCCATGGCCACTGGGCCTGCATGTCCGGAGCCTGTGCTCCGCAGCAGGAGAGGCCACAGCAGTGAGAGGCCCGCATACCGAAAAAAAAAAAAAAAAAAAAGTAGTGAGATACTGACACATGCTACAATGTGGATAAACCTAGAAAACATGTTAAGTAAGGAAGTCAGACAGAAAAGGCCACATGTTGTACGATTCCATTTATATGAAATGTCCAGTATAGGTAAATCCGTAGAGACAAATTAAATTAGTGGTTGCCAGGGGCAGGGGTGGGGTGGGCCAGGGTGAGGGGATCAGGGTGTGGATAAGGAATGGCTTCTGATGGGTCTGAAGTTTCTTTTTGGATGATGGAAATTTTCTGGAATTAGGTAGTGGTGATGTTTGTACAGCCTTATGAATATACTGAAAACCACTGAATAGTACACATTGTAAAGGTGGATATTATAGTATGTGAAATGTATCTCAATGAAAAAAATAAAAAGAATGGACGTTAGGCAAACTTGAGCCTGGTGCTGCCGAGGGATGAGGCTATACCTGGGAAATGGACTGAGGTTTATTCTTACAGGCACTCCTCCCCGAGGTAGGCTTACAGGCAATGTGCTGAAGTCATTTTGTCTCAGTTACTGGCACCTGCTGATCAGCAGGTCTGCACAGCCAGAGCCTCCAAAAGGTCCAGGTGTTGTGGAGGGGTGGGGGCGGGGTAGGGAGGATATAGAAGCCCCATCGGGAACTTGTGGAGGATTTGGAGAATCTGGGGAGGCTCTGCCTCCATCGGGAGCTGCTGTGTCTTGACTTTGTGTATCTGGCTCCATGAGATTCCATATCCTTTGCCATTAAAGAAACCGGTGGCATCAGAAAAAAAAAAAAAAGTTAAGTTAGCCTCAATATGTCTAGACATCTCTACTCTGTTTAATTAAATTTTCTCCTTGAAAAAGAGCATTCTTTAAGAAGAAGAAATATAAGCAATGGACTGGCATGGTGCCCAAAACCCAGTGGTCAGTCACTAAATGGTTATTATCAATAAAGATTTGATTTTCACCATATGCTAATAGAAGTGGAAGAAGCAGATAAGCCCTGGGTTCTCTGGCAGATTGAAGTCAAGTGTGTGGTTGTGATTTTGTGTCTGCTGCCCTTGGGAACGGTGACCTGTTAGTACGTGCTGCCTGAGAGGAATCAATCTTTTTGAAAACTGTTACTGTATTTAATGGTCTTCTTTTTTTTTTTTGAGGCCCAGAAATTTCTGTAAAATATTTGTTCCAAAAACAAAATGAACAATTTTTAGAAAAATTTCTAGAGCAAAGCCACCATAAGGAAGTTTGTAACTAGAGATTTCTTAAATACTAATCTGGTATTAAAAAAGCAGAAACACTATGAATGTGTGTTTCTCCCCCATTCCAGTCAAATGTTATTGCCGTAAATGTTTACAGATTTTATGTTTTAATGGTTTAATACTGTACTGCCATTTGTTTGCTCGGGGCACCTTAATTTATTCTTTACTTTCTTAATGATGTTGGCCACCGAAATGGAAAAAAAATCCAAGTGGTTTAGAAAGGAATTTTTGAAATATAGTGGAGAACAGATGTAAATTTTTTTAAAGTAACCCCTCATCCAGTCCCTGAAATAGAATCCTAAAAATATAGTTGGCCTACATTCTGGCTTACAGAAGAGTATAACTCTTGTGCCTGCTCTCAGGGACCGTGTAGAACATTAAGATCAGTGTTCTGGAAAGAAAGCCTTCTGTGCACACTCTTTCTGCAGGAGCTTGTTAGGTGTTTGTCTTTCTTTTCTTTTTTTAAGCCCCATTTGGTGGTAAAAACGGCGGGAGTGAAGGGAGGATAGAAGATAGTGGTTTCTGTAGGAGGAGGATGAGGTCCTCCTGATGGTATCACATAGAAATATAATTTGCCAGAAAATAAAATTGAAGGGTAAAATATCTGTTACTAGGGGAGTGGTTAAAAAAATTAAGGTCTATATAGAGAGATACTATGCAATTAAAAAAATACTGGGGTGTACAGATAAGAAAGGAGACAAATATCTGCTCTGTATAGGATGCTACCTTTTGTGTGAAAAAAAGGAGATAAGCCTATACATTCATACCTGTTTGTCTCTGCATAAAAGGCAACTCTGGGTGAACACATAAATATCTAACAAAAAGGGTTATTTCTAGTGAGAGGGTCTAGGTGGTAGAAAACCAGATAGATGAAAGACAGAAGTAGGAGGAAACTTATTACTGAATACTTTATTTTACATACATGTAGGTTCATGTATTACCTATTCACAAAGTTGACTTCACAGACTCAAGGGTGAGAGATGGCAGAAGATGGTGATTAAAAACGCAGATTCCCTGGTGAATCTTGGCTCTGCCCCTTCCCAGTTGTGGAAGACCTTGTTCAGGTCCCTTCTCTGTGCCTCCATTTTCTCATCCATAAAAGTTAGTTCCTGGGGGCTTCCCTGGTGGCGCAGTGGTTGAGTGTCTGCCTGCCGATGCAGGGGACACGGGTTCGTGCCCCGGTCCGGGAAGATCCCACATGCCGCGGAGCGGCTGGGCCCGTGAGCCATGGCCGCTGAGCCTGCGCGTTCGGAGCCTGCGCTCCGCAACGGTGAGAGGGCCCGCGCACCGCGGAAAAAAAAAAAAAAAAAAAAAAAAAAAAGTTAGTTCCTGGAAAGCGCTTGCACCAGTGTCTGTTGTATAGTAATCTGCTGATATCATTATTAGAAGTCGGAGGATTAAAGACCAGTCATTCTCAATTTGCATCTCAGTGTCTAATCCTTGGTCACATATGTAAAAATATTAGAAGTACCGGATGCTTTCTTTCATCTCTATAATACCACGTGTTGACTGAAGCAGCTGATAAATGCATGTGGAGTTTCTCTTGGCCTGTGGTTAAGAGCCTGGCCTCTGAAGTAGACAGAATTGCATTCAGGTCCCCCAAATGCATCACTTCTCAGCAGCGTGTCCTTTACTCGGTACTGCTGAAAGATATGCAGAGATGCTGGAGTGGAATTGACCAGGTTGCCTTGATGGGGAAGGCTCCATCCTGAAATCTTTTTTTTCTAACATCTTTATTGGAGTATAATTGCTTTACAATGGTGTGTTACTTTCTGCTATATAAGGAAGTGAATCAGTTATACATATACATATATCCCCATATCTCGTCCCTCTTGCGTCTCCCTCCCTCGCACCCTCCCTATCCCACCCCTCCAGGAGGTCACAAAGCACCGAGCTCATCTCCCTGTGCTATGTGGCTGCTTCCCACTAGCTATCTATTTTACATTTGGTAGTGTATATATGTCCATGCCACTCTCTCACTTTGTCCCCTTCCCCATATACTCAAGTCCATTTTTTAGTAGTTCTGCGTAGTTCTGCGTCTTTATTCCTGTCTTGCCCCTAGGTTCTTCATGACCATTTTTTTTTCTTAGATTCCGTATATATGTGTTAGCATACAGTATTTGTTTTTCTCTTTCTGACTGACTTCACTCTGTATGACAGACTCTAGGTCCATCCACCTCACTACAAATAACTCAATTTCGTTTCCTTTTATGACTGAGTAATATTCCATTGTATATATGTGCCACATCTTCTTTATACATTCATCTGTTGCTGGACACTTAGATTGCTTCCATGTCCCGGCTATTGTAAATAGAGCTGCAATGAACATTGTGGTACATGACTCTTTTTGAATTATGGTTTTCTCAGGGGTATATGCCCAGTAGTGGGATTGCTGGGTTGTATGGTAGTTCTATTTTTAGTTTACTAAGGAACCTCCATACTTTTCTCCATAGTGGCTGTATCAATTTACATTCCCACCAACTGTGCAAGAGGGTTCCCTTTTCTCCACACCCTCTCCAGCATTTATTGTTTGTAGATTTTTTGATGATGGCCATTCTGACTGGTGTGAGATGATATCTCATTGTAGTTTTGATTTGCATTTCTCTAATGATTAATGATGTTGAACATTCTTTCATGTGTCTGTTGGCAATCTCTTCTTTGGAGAAATGTCTATTTAGGTCTTCAGCCCATTTTTTGGATTGGGTTGTTTGTTTTTTTGATATTGAGCTGCTTGTAAATTTTGGAGATTAATCCTTTGTCAGTTGCTTCATTTGCAAATATTTTATCTCATTCTGAGGGTTGTCTTTTCGTCTTGTTTATGGTTTGCTGTGCAAAAGATTTTAAGTTTCATTAGGTCCCACTTGTTTATTTTTGTTTTTATTTCGATTTCTCTAAGAGGTGGGTCAAAAAGGATCTGGCTGGGGCTTCCCTGGTGGCACAGTGGTTGGGAGTCCCCCTGCCAGTGCAGGGGACGCGGGTTTGTGCCCCGGTCCAGGAGGATCCCATGTGCCGTGGAGCAGCTGGGCCCGTGAGCCATGGCCGCTGAGCCTGCGCGTCTGGAGCTGTGCTCCGCAATGGGAGAGGCCACAGCAGTGAGAGGTCCGCGTACTGCAAAAAAAAAAAAAAAAAAGGATCTTGCTGTGATTTATGTCATAGAATGTTCTGCCTATGTTTTCCTCTAAGAGTTTGATAGTGTCTGGCCTTACATTTAGGTCTTTAATCCATTTTGAGTTTATTTTTGTGTATGTTGTTAGGGAGTGTTCTAATTTCATTCTTTTACATGTAGCTGTCCAGTTTTCCCAACACCACTTATTGAAGAGGCTGTCTTTTCTCCATTGTATATTCTTGCCTCCTTTATCAAAGATAAGGTGACCATATGTGCGTGGGTTTATCTCTGGGCTTTCTATCCTGTTCCATTGATCTATATTTCGTTTTCTTTGTGCCAGTACCATACTGTCTTGATTATGGCAGCTTTGTAGTATAGTCTGAAGTCAGGGAGCTTTATTCCTCCAGCTCCGATTTTCCTTCTCCAGATTGCTTTGGCTATTCGGGGTCTTTTGTGTTTCCATACAAATTGTGAGATTTTTTTGTCCTAGTTCTGTGAAAAATGCCAGTGGTAGTTTGATAGGGATTGCATTGAATCTGTAGATTGCTTTGGGTAGTAGAGTCATTTTCACAATGTTGATTCTTTCCATTCAAGAACATGGTATATCTCTCCATCTGTTTGTATCATCTTTAATTTCTTTCATCAGTGTCTTATAATTTTCTGCATACAGGCCTTTTGTCTCCTTAGGTAGGTTTATTCCTAGATATTTTATTCTTTTTGTAGCAGTGGTAAATGGGAGTGTTTTCTTAATTTCACTTTCAGATTTTTCATCATTAATGTATAGGAATGCAAGAGATTTCTGTGCATTAATTTTGTATCCTGCTACTTTACCAAATTCATTGATTAGCTCTAGTAGTTTCCTGGTATCATCTTTAGGATTCTCTATGTACAGTATCATGTCATCTGCAAACAGGGACAGCTTTACTTCTTCTTTTCCGATTTAAATTCCTTTTATTTCTTTTTCTTCTCTGATTGCTGTGGCTGAAACTTCCAGAACTATGTTGAATAATAGTGGTGAAAGTGGGCACCCTTATGTTGTTCCTGATCTTAGTGGAAATGGTTTCAGCTTTTTACCATTGATGATGATGTTGGCTGTGGTTTTGTCATATATGGCCTTTATTATGTTGAGGTAAGTTCCCCCTATGCCTACATTCTGGAGAGTCTTTTTTATCATAAATGGGTGTTGAATTTTGTCGATAGCTTTTTCTGCATCTATTGAGATGATCATATGGTTTTTCTCCTTCAATTTGTTAATATGGTATATCACGTTGATTGATATGCATATATTGAAGAATCCTTGCATTCCTGGGATAAACCCCACTTGATCATTGTGTATGATCCTTTTAATGTGCTGTTGGATTCTGTTTACCAGTATTTTGTTGAGAATTTTTGCATCTATATTCATATATTCATCAGTGATATTGGCCTGTAGTTTTCTTTCTCTGTGACATCTTTGTCTGGTTTTGGTATCAGGGTGATGGTGGCCTCATAGAATGAGTTTGGGAGTGTTCCTCCCTCTGCTATGTTTTGGAAGAGTTTGAGAAGGATGGGTGTTAGCTGTTCTCTAAATGTTTGATAGAATTTGCCTGTGAAGCCATCTGGTCCTGGGCTTTTTGTTTGTTGGAAGATTTTTAATCACAGTTTCAATTTCAGTGCTTGTGATTTGTCTGTTCATATTTTCTGTTTCTTTCTGGTTCAGTCTCGGGAGGTTGTGCATTTCTAAGAATTTTTCCGTTTCTTCCAGGTTGTCCATTTTATTGGCATAGAGTTCCTTGTAGTAATCTCTCATGATCCTTTGTATTTCTGCAGTGTCAGTTGTTACTTCTTCTTTTTCATTTCTAATTCTTTTGACTTGAGTCTTCTCCCTTTTTTTCTTGATGAGTCTGGCTAATGGTTTATCAATTTTGTTTATCTTCTCAAAGAACCAGCTTTTAGTTTATTGATCTTTGCTGTAGTTTCCTTCATTTCTTTTTCATTTATTTCAGATCTGATCTTTATGATTTCTTTCCTTCTGCTGACTTTGGGGTTTTTTGGTTCTACTTTCTGTAATTGCTTTAGGTGTAAGGATAGGTTGTTTATTTGAGATGTTTCTTGTTTCTTAAGGTAGGATTGTATTGCTATAAACTTCCCTCTTAGAACTGCTTTTGCTGCATCCCATAGGTTTTGGGTCGTTGTGTTTTCATTGTCATTTGTTCGTAGGTATTTTTTGATTTCCACTTTGATTTCTTCAGTGATCTCTTGGTTATTAAGTAGTGTATTGTGTAGCCTCCATGTGTTTGTATTTTTTACAGGTTTTTTTCCTGTAATTGATATCTAGTCTCATAGCGTTGTGGTCGGAAAAGATACTGGATACGATTTCAATTTTCTTAAATTTACAAAGGCTTGATGTGTGACCCAAGATATGGTCTATCCTGGAGAATGTTCCATGAGCCCTTGAGAAGAAAGTGTATTCTGTTGTTTTTCAATGGAATGTCCAATAAATATCAATTAAGTCCATCTTGTTTAATGTATCATTTAAAGCTTGTGTTTCCTTATTTATTTTCATTTTGGATGATCTGTCCATTGGTGAAAGTGGGGTGTTAAAGTCCCCTACTATGATTGTGTTACTGTCCATTTCCCCTTTTATGGCTGTTAGTATTTTCCTTATGTATTGAGGTGCTCCTATGTGGGGTGCATAAATATTTATAATTGTTATATCTTCTTCTTGGATTGATCCCTTGATCATTATGTAGTGTCCTTCTTTGTCTCTTGTAATAGTCTTTGTATTAAAGTCTATTTTTTCTGATATGAGAATTGCTACTCCAGCTTTCTTTTGATTTCCATTTGTATGGAATATCTTTTTTTCCATCCCCTCACTTTCAGTCTGTATGTGTCCCTCGGTCTGAAGTGCATCTCTTGTAGACAGCATATATACCGGTCTTTTTTCTTTTTTTTTTGTGATACGCGGGCCTCTCACTGTTGTGGCCTCTCCCGTCGCGGAGCACAGGCTCCGGACGCACAGGCTCAGCGGCCATGGCTCACGGACCCAGCCGCTCTGCGGCATGTGGGATCTTCCTGGACCGGGGCACGAACCTGTGTCCCCTGCATCGTCAGGCGGACTCTCAACCACTGCACCACCAGGGAAGCCCCCAGTCTTTTTTTTGTATCCATTCAGCCTATGTCTTTTGGTTGGAGCATTTAATCCATTTACATTTAAGGTAATTATCGATATGTATGTTCCTATTACCATTTTCTTAATTGTTTTGGATTTGTTATTGTAGGTCTTTTCCTTCCCTTGTGTTTCCTGCCTAGAGAAGTTCCTTTAACATTTGTTGTAAAGCTGGTGTGGTAGTGCTGAATTGTCTTAGCTCTTGCTTGTCTGTAAAGGTTTTAATTTCTCTGTCAAATCTGAATGAGATCCTGCTGGGTAGAGTAATCTTGGTTGTAGGTTTTTCCCCTTCATCACTTTAAATATGTCCTGCCAATCCCATCTGGCTTGGAGAATGTCTGCTGAAAGATCAGCTGTTAACCTTATGGGGATTCCCTTGTATGTTATTTTTTCCCTTGCTGCTTTTAATATTTGGTCTTTGTATTTAATTTTTGATAGTTTGATTAATATGTGTCTTGATGAATATGTGTTTCTCCTTGGATTTATCCTGTATGGGACTCTCTGTGCTTCCTGGAGTTGATTAACTATTTCCTTTCTCGTATTAGGGAAGTTTGCAACTATAATCTATTCAAGTATTTTCTCAGTTCCTTTCTTTTTCTGTTCTTCTTCTGGGACATCTATAGTTCGAATATTGGTGTGTTTAATGTTGTCTCAGAGGTCTCTGAGACTGTCCTCAATTCTTTTCTTTTTTTTTTTCCTTTATTCAGCTCTGCAGTAGTTGTTTCCACTATTTTATCTTCCAGGTCACTTATCTGTTATTCTGCCTCAGTTATTCTGCTATTGATCCCTTCTAGAGATTTTTAAATTTCATTTATTGTGTTGTTCATCACTGTTTGTTTGCTCTTTAGTTCTTCTAGGTCCTTGTTAAAGTTTCTTGTATTTTCTCCATTCTATTTCCAAGATTTTGGATCCTCTCTACTATCTTTATTCTGAATTCTTTTTCAGGTAGACTGCCTATTTCCTCTTCATTTGTTTGGTCTGGTCGGTTTTTACCTTGCTCCTTCATCTGCTGTGTGTTTCTCTGTCTTCTCATTTTGCTTAACCTACTGTTTTTGGGGTCTCCTTTTCGCCGGCTGCTGGTTCGTAGTTCCTGTTGTTTTTGGTGTCTGCCCCCAGTGGCTAAGGTTGGTTCAGTGGGTTGTGTAGGCTTCCTGGTGGAGGGGACTGGTGCCTGTGTTCTGGTGGATGAGGCTGGATCTTGTCTTTCTGGTGGGCAGGTCCATGTCTGGTGGTGTGTTTTGGGGTGTCTGTGGCCTTATTATGATTTTAGGCAGCCTCTCTGCTAATAGATGGGGTTGTGTTCCTGTCTTGCTAGTTGTCTGGCATAGGGTGTCCAGCACTGTACCTTGCTGGTCTTTGATTGGAGCTGGGTCTTGGCGTTGAGATGGAGATCTCTGGGAGATATTTGCTGTTTGATATTACGTGGAGCTGGGAGGTCTCTTGTGGGCCAGTGTCCTGAACTTGGCTCTCCCACTGCAGAGGCTCAGCCCTGACGCCTGGCTGGAGCACCAAGAGCCTGTCTTCCACATGGAAGTTGCAGGTATATTGCCTGTCTCAAAAAATATCTTCTGGAAGAAGATCTTCAGGAGAAAGTCTTCTAGTCATGCACTTAAATCACTTTTTTAAATTCCATAAGACATCTTCTTAGTAGAATAGGCCAGTATCCATTTTTTAAGTGCTACGGATTACAATGGGAGTTCCATCTTTATATTCCATACACTATCGGAGGCCTGAGTAGTGGAAGCTGTGGACCCGTGTTCAGGGCCGGCTGAGGTCTCCAGTCTCAGAAGGGAACCGCTGAAAAGGCACAGATGGCACCTGCCACCTTCAGACCAGTCCCGACTTCAGGTTAGGTAGCGGTAAACTCAGTAGCTGTAGCAGGACCTTCTTGGCAGCAGCCAGCTCTTCCTTCACGACCTCCCCAGCGTCTTCCCATCCTGAAGTCTTGATTGAAGATGCCGTGTTTGGAAAAGCCAGGAGGGGAGATCATTCGTCCATTCATTTTGGTCTTAATGTCTCTGGTCTAAACGTGTGTTCAAGCAGACCATGTTTTATGTCAGTTCTTCCTAGAACGGCCTGGAGAACCACGTTCTGGAGGGGCTGGTAGGATTCTGTGTTTGGTCTGGGACTGTCCAGGGCAAGTTACTGATGAGAACCAAACCCATGGTTTCATTCGAGAATCAGTTAATGATCGAACTGAGAACGAACAGTCCAGCTTACACTCCGAGGTTTGGGGTTACGTGGGAGGTGGGCGTCTGTAGTCAAACCACTGTCTTTGCTTTTTATTCATTGTTGTTCCTCGAGTCACCAATTATGGGTGAAGTATCCTTAAAAGTTGGCCGGTGCCAGCCGCTCCCCATCTGTAGGCCTGTCCTTGGAGGAGGTTTTGGGCAGAGAGGATGACTCCTGTGGTTGATAGCATCTTATAGCAATCTTTTCAGATACCCTGACTTGGGGCACACGTATTTGTGAGGCCCCTAATTGAGCTTGGGCACTGGGCTATCTCAAGGAAGCAAGGTACCAAACTGGCTCTGTTAACTTGAAGGGAATATATATCATGCCCTATTTACTGCAATAGATATGATTGTATTCATTTTAGGGGAATTGAGGTGCTGTGGTGAAGCACTTCAGCCAAGCAAATCCAAGTAGTTGTGAGGGATGGCCCTCGTTCCTCTCAGACTCTTTTTAGATGACCTTGCATCAGTGGGTCCCTTGAGTCTGATTATAATATCCCAGTTTCTTCAGTTTAAATAGTTTAAGATAACGGGGAAGCATCACCCCAGAAAGGATATTATTTTATACACTTTATTTTAAACTAATTTTTGAGTTTTGAAAGGTTACAAAAATAGGATATTTTTTGTTGTCACTGTAACTAACACCCATGCATCCACATTTCCCTACTATCCCCAAATGATAGAAACTAAGAGGTTTTATAGTCAGAACCTTCTTACGTAACAGGGTGTTATATTTGGGTGTTAGCACGATAGGTGATGTTGTTATTATAAGTTCTGTATATTCACAAGCCTATTGGTGTTTTTGCAGCATTTTCACTCAAGAATGATTTGCTTTCAGTAACTGTGGCCTGTGCCTTTTCCCCTTAAGACAAAATTTAGAGATAATTTCAAAATGTGTTATCATATTTTTAAAGTGACACAAATCAACAAAAACCCCAATGTCCTTGGTGTGGTTGAGGAGGTAAGATTTCTGTATTTGCCCCAAATTGACAAGTGTTTTCATTTTATTTTATTTTATTTTTAATATTTATTTATTTATTTATTCGGCTGCACCGGGTCCTAGTTGTGGCACGTGTGATCAGCATGCAGGATCTTCGTTGTGGTGTGCGGGATCTTTAGTTACGGCATGTGAACTCTTAGTTGTGGCATGTGGGATCTAGTTTCCTGACCAGGGATCGAACCCGGGCCCCCTGCATTGGGAGCGCGGAGTCTTAGCCACTGGACCACCAGGGAAGTCCCTGACAGGTGTTTTTAAAATGTAAAGTATAAAGAGAGAGTTCCAGAGAATGGTGTTCCCCAGGGCGAGGGCAGAGTCTTGGCTTTCACCAGATTTGAATTGTGGCTTTGCCGCTGTCTGATGGACCTCACTTTCCTAATGGTGTCATCCCAGTGGTATTGACAATGTGCTGGTTGTTCCTGGTCCAGAGATGACCCAGGTAAGGCGCCTCAGCCAGCGTCTCCTCCAGGTGGCGTCCCAGGTGGCGGGCGGGTCCCAGCTCTGTTCTGTTTCAGGCAGGAGGCCTCAGACCAGGACTGCAGACCTTGGTGCAACACTCAGTAGCAGGGCCTGGGTGACACCGCTTCTTTGCAAGATGCTTTTGATGCTGCCCAGGGAGTAAAGATTTTGAAGCAAAGAAGGACTTTTCCCCTCCTTTCATTAGTGGATGTCTTTAGTGGGTCAAAAGAGGCATGAAAGTAATGACCATTAAATAGATAAAATGACAGTTCTATCAGTGGTTTTTAAAATAGAAATGTGAAAGCAGCCAAATGATGATCACCTTCCCCATAAAACTGGCCAGCGGTTCCAGGAGCATTTAACATTGGAAGCAAAGCCCTTTGTTTTTAAGTTTTTACTTTTACAGTGAGTTAACGTCCTGTCTCCCCCTTATCTACAGGTTGCTTTTGGGGGCAGAGACTGCACCCTCTCCCTCCCACGTTCTATTTCTTCTACGTAAAGGCTTGGCCCCGAGGCAGTAGAACTGGGTAGCTGCGACTCCCACCTGGGTGCATTTTGGGGAGAGACTAATTGATATTAAATTCACAATTACTTATTAGCAGGGATATTGACTTTTTCTTTAAAAAAAGTATGTTATAAAGAGTTGTATTTGTTTGCTCTTGCTTTAATTGTGAAAACCGTTACTCAGCTTCTAAATTTCTAAACTTAGTTTTAGTTCTCTAAAATTAGAGGAGGAGATACCGTATCTGTGCATTTCCTAGTATAGTTCAAATACGCTTTCAAGCCCGTGGGCTTCACGTGTGTATATGTATCGTTCCTGAAAATCAAATTTACATTTTCTGATATTCTGAAACCGGCTTTGTCAGTGCCCGCGATTCTGGCTTTGATGTTGGAAGGAGTACAGAGGATTAAGGCAGATGAGAGTGTTGGGATGATGTCTGACTCCCCGTGTTCTGTGCGCTCACACGTAAATGCCTTCCAAATCTTGTCGTTCCTCTGGTGACATTAGCAAAAGCTGGAGTTCTCTATTGGTTAGAGCTTAGCACAGTGGCTGCTGGAGAAATAGACCAACCGATGATCTACTGAATCAGTACCTCGTGCCAGTGCTGACATACTTGGACGTGTGTGGTGTCTGCTGATTCAGAATTGCCACTGCCACCCAGATCGTCAGCATCTGGGGAGAACATCTGTCTCCTTGCACCGTGTTCCTAGTAGACACGGATTACAGCTGAGAGGCAGGAGAATCTGCTGAAGAGTGCCCTTCGGGGTTTATTAAGAATAAAAGCGGGGCTTCCCTGGTGGCGCAGTGGTTGCGAGTCCGCCTGCCAATGCAGGGGACACGGGTTCGTGCCCCGGTCCGGGAAGATCCCACATGCCGCAGAGCGGCTGGGCCCGTGAGCCATGGCCACTGAGCCTGCGCGTCTGGAGGCTGTGCTCCGCAACGGGAGAAGCCACAACAGCAAGAGGCCCGCATACTGCAAAAAAAAAAAAGAAAAAAAAGAATAAAAGCGGGCTTCCCTGGTGGCGCAGTGGTTGAGAGTCCGCCTGCCGATGCAGGGGACGCGGGTTCGTGCCCCGGTCCTGGAGAATCCCACATGCCGTGGAGCGGCTGGGCCCGTGAGCCATGGCCGCTGAGCCTGCGCGTCCGAAGCCTGTGCTCCGCAACGGGAGAGGCCACAACAGTGAGAGACCCGCGAACCGCAAAAAAAAAAAAAAAAGAATAAAAGCAGCATTACCACAGCCACTGCTTATTGACCACAGTCTCGCATCGTGGGCACCGCGTGGAGTATGTTATTACTTGAGTCCTCCTGCATCTCAGTGCTCCCTTGCCCTGTAAACTTGTGGTCTTAAGTAGAGCATGTGGACTTTC
This sequence comes from Leucopleurus acutus, assembly GCF_964270905.1. Lineage (NCBI taxonomy): Eukaryota > Metazoa > Chordata > Mammalia > Artiodactyla > Delphinidae > Leucopleurus > Leucopleurus acutus. The sequence goes on along the minus strand of NC_139153.1, from coordinate 63,989,086 downwards.
TGGACCGATATGCCCACTGCTTTCAAACGGGCATGGTTTCTCACTGATGTTTGTAAGAAGAGCTCCGTGAGATTAAAGGCTTTCCTGTTTTTATGGCAACAGCACATTTTCGACATTCTAAAGCCTAGAAGCACATATTCGGCTGCTATCTTGGTCCTGGGAGTGGTTGTCTTTCAAGGGCTAGAGAGTTATTTTCACATATCAACTGTACAAAGTATAGGCATGAGGGTGCCTTACTGTGATGACTCTGCTCTTTTTATTTTAATATTAAAACTTGGGAAGTGGAGATGATGCTGTTTTCAGTGGGGGTGGGGGTGGTCATAGATATTTTCCCCTGGGAAGTGACGTACAAGGTCTTATTAAGAGTTGCTCCTTGTGGAGTGTGTACTTTGCGGGGGGTGGAGTAGGAAGAATCTCAGGAACTTTCCTTATACTTTTTCCTTCTGTTCATTTCTAGTCTTTATAACCTGGCTTCACTGGAACTGAGAGAGAATCTTCTTACGTATCTCCCTGAGTGAGTCTCTGGGGAAAAGGAGAGGGGGTTATGTACTGAATGAACTTCTTGAAGCATTAAAAAAAAAAAAAAAAAGTACTACAGTATCTTGTCAAAAAGAAATTCTGTGTCTTTTGGAAAATTTGAGAGATGCCAGCCTTCTCTCAATAGTCCTTCCTGTGCAATAATTATGACCATAAAATCCAGATGAATCTTATTTTGGGAAACTAGTCCAAGTGAGGAATGCCGTACTGCTCAGCATTTCTAAGTCCTAAGAGCTCCCTCCCTTTGTTTTTTTGTTTTTTTTTTTTTAATAGCTCTCTAACCCAGCTACGGAGACTAGAAGAACTTGATTTAGGAAACAATGAAATATATAATTTGGTAAGTCTGTACTGAAGAGAGATTTGAATTTCACCTTGTCCTTAGTCACGATCACAAAATATTTTGGGGGAGATCTGTAGGGATGCTTGTAAGCCAGTGTTTCCACGGATACAGCTTGGCAGCATTAGAGAACGTGCTTCAGTTCACACAGGTTAAGAGTGATGATTCAGGGGTGGAGGGTCACGGCTAGAGATGATGGGTATCAGTGGAAACAGCTGGCATTCTTGGGGAGCATTGGGGATACTTTTAGGAAGGGGGGCTGATATTGGAGAAGTACCAACAAACGACCTCTACAGTACCCCATTACTAACTGTTGAATTAGGGTTGTTTCTTAATGGAAGGCTTGAAATTGGAGCTTTGCTACCATAACATTGCTTTTTGTTTTAGCCAGAATCGATTGGCGCTCTCTTACATCTAAAGGATCTCTGGTTGGACGGAAATCAACTGTCAGAATTACCTCAGGTGAGCAGTAATTTCACACTGTCTCCCCCAAAACGTAAAAACACCACCACCTTCATGTGTTTCCTGCCTCTACATAAGATTTTCTGTAGGAGGGATCTTGAAAACCAAAACATTGGTTGAAAAAGCAGATTTGGAAAAATATATTGAGCATTCACCGTGCTGCCTTGCTGTAGGAAAACTGAAAGCCTCAACCCACCATTTCTAACGATAATAAATATATCCTTTAGTGTGTGAAGTCTGCATTTTATTTCATCCTTGCTGTATGCTTGGCTTGCCTGCGTGAAGCCCAGCAAATTTGGAAGTTACCAGGATGCCAGATTGAGATGGTAGAGGTTTCTGCCACTTTTGTGATGTGCCAAGTGCCTTGGGATAAGTTGGCCCCAGTTTGCCCCGTAATAGTTGATGTAAAAGCAATGCAAAAAGCTTTTATTTCATATTTTTTCCAAGTGTTGCTATGGTTTAGCTGGAATGTCACACGCTGTCCATGTTTTTCCTGCTGTTACCGAGCGTGAGAACCATGTTCAGAATGAAATGGAATCTCGTGTGGGCTTCTGAGTACGTCGTGGTCACCTTGTGGGTCCCAGCAAGCAGGACCCGCTTTCTGGTCAGTTGAAAGAGAAACTTGAACTAACAACAGCACACGGGCATTTCCCCCCTTACTTTGTTTTTCTCCAACTATTACTGAAGTTTACTCTTTGCTGTCTCTTACAGCCAGGGTTAAAGTCAGAATATATTTCATGATGGTCTAGGTGTGTGTATTTTACAGTAATTCAGAAGCTGTCTGCTGGGCTGTGTGAACCTGTCGTAATGGGACCGTGCACTTCGGGTGGGAAATGTGTATCGGTGCAGGGGAGCCTAACACTAGAAAAAAGCATTTAAGTAAACTTCTAATTGTTGTAGTTATAGTGCTGGAATTACCATTGACATCACCCACGACTAATGCAACTAAGGAACGAATTTGAGTGTATTTCTGAGTTCTTGGCTGCATTTGGGAAAAGGATAGGACAGAACAGTAACTGGTGTGGGCAAGGGTTTGATTAACACTTAGATTTCTCTAGGAAATTATGAGAAATCTTGATTGAGAGGATTCTAGTTACTTAAGAGTCAAAGGATGGGGGGAAGATGCCAGGAAGTTATTAAGAAAGTAATAAAACATCAGCTGTATAGGATGGATAAACAAGGTCCTACTGTAGAGCACAGGGAACTGTATTCAATACCCTGTGATAAACCAGAATGGAAAAGACTATGAAAAAGAATATATATGTATATATGTATGTATAACTGCGTCACTTTGCTGTACAGCAGAAATAAACACAACATTGTAAATCAACTATACTTCAATAAACTTGAAAATATCAGCTATTAGACATGCAGGGGGAGAGTATATGTGTGGACAGATGTACATAAACAATTATGTGCAAAATGCCATGTCCCAAACACAAAGAAATGAACACGCCACTGGTCATGTTATTAATGGTTATTTCAACATCTCATTTGCCCGCTTGTATAACCTTCTATTAAGCCAGGACTAAACACATCAGACAGTCCCAGATAATCAGAATTATTTTCCTGTCTTCACAGATGACAGAAAGAAAAGGAGACAAAGCCATTGTTAAAAGGAATGAATGAAAAAGTGGAAGAACCTCAGGGGCCTGGCATGAAATTAGTAGAAATGTAGTCTGATTTCCTACAGGCAGGGAATGCAGGGGTGGGGCTCACAGGATGTATATTAGGTGGGAGATAAACTTGGAAGAATCGATCCCAGTTCAGTGCCGGCTGAGGAGTTTGTGCTTATGTAGCCATCAGGGAGCCACTGGAGTTAGAGGAGGGGTCTGATTCCGTGACTGGAGCGATGTTTCCTGGAGGGAAAGATGGAGGCGTGGTTTGTGAACAGACGTGGGCAGAGGATGCCCAGACCAGTCCGGGTGGGAGGGTACTGAGAGTGGGAACGTAACAGACTGGCAATGGCACGGAACAGTGGAGGCGGTTATCAGAGAGAAACTGTGCCCTTGGAGAACGGAAGGGTACGATCTCTCTTGAATGGAATGTGAGGCTCATAGAGGCACCTCCCTCACTCATGCGTTGGCTCTTCTGCTTCAAAGCAGTCTGCCTTTCTTGTCCCGGGTGTTAACGGTGTCGGCGGGTCTGTGTGCTCCAGTTTGGCTGGGGAGCAGACGCACCGATGTCGTAACAAGCACTGTCTGTCATGGGAGATAGAAAGTTGATGGTTTCCTTCCAGGACATCTCAGGTTCACTCTCAAGTGCGAGCTGCCTTCTGAGTGATTGATTCCAAACTTGGAGAACTGGATTCTAGCCTCCTTTTTTTTTTCTCCCCTAATCTGTGGGACCTTAAAATGACTCATCTTCTCTTGGTGCCAGCCTCCTCATCTTATTAAGGGAGTGATTCCTCACCTGCGTGACATCGGAGGGCTTGGCGTCCTTCCCAGCTCCGTGTGTGTGATTCACACTGCTTTCGGTTTTCATTGGAAGGGGGTCTGGAAACTTACCCCTGCCTTCACACTCACACCGGCGCTAAGGAAACATCCTTAGGACCACTCTGGGATTCGATTTTGAAAAATCACTGTAACAAATTCCTCCATACCGTGGCAGGTTCAGGCATGACTTTCTTTTCCTGTGTCGTTGATGTAGGAAATAGGAAATCTGAAGAACCTGCTCTGCTTAGATGTCTCTGAAAACAGGTTGGAAAGACTTCCCGAAGAAATCAGTGGCCTGACTTCATTAACGGATTTAGTCATTTCCCAGAACTTGTTAGAAACACTCCCAGATGGCATTGGTGAGTATTGAAAATAACTAACTACCAAGGTGCTGGCTCTTCTCAGGTGCTGGGGACGTGATTCCTTCAGTCATTTGTTTTTAAAGAAGGAAAGCAAGGAATATTTAATATAATTAAAGTTTCTCCATATGCAAGCGTTTCTGTCGCCCTGGTCTGGTAGCAGTTATACGTGTTGTTACTTTTAAGTGTTGGCCCCTGTCTACTTCCTCCACATCTTATTTCCATGATTTCGGTAGGGATCAGCCCAAATCACAGAATGTGTTTCAGACATATGAACAACCACTAAGACATTTCTAATTGAGCATCGTAAATAGTTTATGGGAAACGACCTTTGACCTTATGGTGTGACCCAGGTAAGGGCTGTTACGGGGAGAGTGGGTGTCGTATGGAACCTTTTCTGGTCTATCGAGAATCATCTTTTCCGTGAACCATTCTTTGCCATTTCCTTTAAAAAAACGTCCAGACATTTCCTTTCCCGTAAAGGAACACAGCCCAGGGTGAGAAAATAAATGCAAACAGAGAAGATATAAACAGACATACGCTGTCAGCTCCACTGTAGCCAAGCTGCCTAGAAATTGTAAGAAATTATATTTAACTGTGTGGTTGACATAGGATAGCTGTCTTTGACCTTCACTTAACTTGTATTCAGAACATCAAAGGGAGTTTGGGGAAGGTTTTCAGTAGTTGGAGAAGCTGTGTGACAGAGGACCCCTTCCTTTCTGGTATTTGGTCCAGATGATAATAGCGACCTGGCAGAAATACAGGCTCTGCATTTTGGTTGAGGCTGGTTGGGAAATTGATGGGGACTTTGACTCCAGGTAGAAACATTTGCTGACTCCAGGTGGAAACATTTGCTGAGAATCATATATGGCATCGGAAAGCAGTTGTAGGGACTGGGGATGTTTTGTCGTTGGGAAAAGGGAGAAATAGGAGTCATGAGACGGTTGATGTCAAGCCTTTGAAAGGCTGTCAGGTAGAAGGAGATTTATTCCGTCTTCTAGTTCAAGTGGGTGAAAGGAAAGGGTTGCTAATCTCAGTTTGATTTAAGAAAGAGCTTAAAATGCATCTGTTATGAATCAGTTTGGGCTGCTTAGTGAAGAAATGAGCCTCCCATCACTAGAAGTATTCGAGGAAAGGCTGTCGGACCACTTGTCAGTGATGTTGTTGAGGAGATTCTTGGAGTGAGCTCTGTCAGCTCTAGGGTTCCATGCCTCGCAGAAGGATATGGGTCTCCTGGCCTGAGGACTGGGGGGGACTCTCTGCGGACAGTGTTAGTTGGTACTGATTATGCTAAACAAGGAGCCTAGCAATCGGTGAGTTCCTCTGCCTTGCCCCGGGACCGCACGCAAAGCGAGTTCATCCCTTCAGCATCTCCACATCTCCAGATTTATGTCTCTTTTATGATAGAGGCTGTTCTCCGATTTTCCTGGGGACAGTGTCATCATGCCGGCCACTCTCTGTGGATAACAAGGACCTCTGCTCTGTAGGCTCAGCCCCTGACGAAGTAGTAGTTGAAAGTGAGAATCTGGTGATGCAGGATCTCCTCCATCCCGCGGGGGCTGAGGAGGCTGCAGTAAACCCCAGTTCCTTTCCCGTGGCCTGAGGGCATTGCCCGTGAGTCGTTTTCCCCACCCAGAGTGAAATAGATCAGTCTTAATGTGGCTTTTCAAAGATTACCATCTTTTTTTCAAAAATTTGTTTCTTTATGGCCGCGTTGGGGCTTCGTTGCTGTGCGCGGGCTTTCTCTAGTTGCGGCGAGTGGGGATTTCTCTTCGTTGCGGTGCATGGGCTTCTCATTGCGGTGGCTTCTCTTGCTGCAGAGCACAGGCTCTAGGCGCGAGGGCTTCAGTAGTTGTGGTGCATGGGCTCAGTAGTTGTGGCACGCGGGCTCTAGAGCACAGGCTCAGTAGTTGTGGCTCACAGGCTTAGTTGCTCTGTGGCATGTGGGATCTTCCTCGACCAGGACTCAAACCCCGTGTCCCCTGCATTGGCAGGCGGATTCTTAATCACTGCGCCACCAGGGAAGCCCAAGGATTACCATCTGACTCTGCACTGACAGAAATACTTCATTGTAGGGATCTTCACGGAGTCATTGTCATCCACAGGTGATAGAATAAACTGCACTGTGCTGTCTTTTGTTTTTAGTGAGGATGATTGTTAGAGTAACATTAAAGTCTCTCCTCTGTACACGAGACATTTCTTCTTCTCAAAGATCCATCAGATTTCCTGAAATCTCTGGTTTTGACGTATTTTTAGGTAGTGACTTTCCAAAGGATTTGCCGCTACTTGCTGACTGTTTCTGACATTCTGAACAAATGATTTTAACTCTCAACTGTTCGTGGTCGAAATGAGAATGGTACAGTTTCATAATCTGAAAAGCTGGGTGAGGAAATCAAATGAGCAAGGACAGCCGATAGGAAATAGCAAGCGGTGATCAGGAAGACAGTGATAACTAATGAGTTTGAATAACGCTTTTACAGGAAAACTAAAGAAACTGTCAATCTTGAAGGTGGATCAGAACAGACTCACCCAGTTGCCCGAGGCGGTTGGGGACTGTGAAAGCCTCACGGAATTGGTTCTTACGGAAAACCGGCTCCTGGTGAGTGTGGTTCCAGGGTCAGAGGGAGACTTATGTTGTGGGTTCTGTATCACAAAGGCTCCTTAGGTTCGATTCTACTTATTTGTAATTTGGGTAGACCACATGGAAATTGCCTTACATTGTAACTAACAAAGGGACCTGAGAAGCAAGCATGTGACATAAAGATGATCCGTTTTGATGTGTCCAGGTCCCCCATCAGAGAGTGTGTCCCCATTGTGATGCTTAGGGTACAGGGACTGAGCTGGACACTAGGGGGCCCAGGGAGGCGGGGGCGGGGGGTGGGTGGGGACCGGCCCTGTCAGTGGAAGTGCTGTTGCCTCCATCGGGGAGTCCGAGGATGGGCCAGAGGGGGAGGGAATGGTGGTTGTCTCGGGAAGCCTTGGGAGCACTGGGGGTGGGGGGATGCTCTTTTGGAGGAGCCAGAGCACACCTTTGACCTTGATCTCGCCCCATCTGAGAAGCTGGGTGAGGCAGTTCAGGTTCCCCGGGCTTGGACCAGAGAGAGGCCTCTGCATCTTCGCGGGGCAGCACCTGCTGGGGCGGGTTCCCAGGGCGACGGCAAACCTCAGCTGCTTCTCGCCTCCTGCTGCTTCCTCTCCGTCCATCGTCCTTCACCTCCCACCCCATCTGTTCCCCTTTCTCCTCTTGTCGCTGTCTTGTAGCCGCTGTTTTCTTTAGTTTATTTTCCTGCCATTCTCTTTTCTCTATATTTTGTCACTTTAGTTTTTGCTCTACTTTCCTTTTTCCTCTTTTCTTCCCTTTTCTCCTCTCTTTATAAACAGAGTAAGTAATGCTCTTTAGGTGAAAAGATCAGAAGAAGACAGCAAGAGTGAGTGAAGGATGTAGGGTTGGTAGTGCGGGGTGTGCCAGGAGCATCTCCCCTCAGACAGGACAGTGGCCTCCTCGGGCAGGTTGGGTGGGAGGGACTAGGCTCTCCTTCCTTGTTTCTGGGTTTAGAATTACAGATGGTAGAGACTTCCCTGGCGATCCAGTGGTTAAGACTTCGCCTCCTAATGCAGGGAGTGTGGGTTCCATCCCTGGTCGGGGAGCTGGGTCCCACATGCCTCACGGCCAAAAGACCGAAACATAGAACAGAAGCAATATTGTAACAAATTCAATAAAGACTTTAAAAATGGTCCACGTCAAAAAAAAAAAAGAAAAAAGGAATTACAGATGGTAGTCATAACAGTCAGAAAAATAATATTCATCCCTGATTCCATCAGGGTTGAAGACCCCCCCCTCCCCGTGGGCTCCCACACCAGCCCGGGTGGCCCCCCTCCTTCCCCCAGCCTCATGGCCCCCCCCCCGCTCGGGTTCTCACTGCCTGCTGAGCTCTCTGGCCTCCACAGGCATCTAAGCCACCATCTCTTGGAGTTCTCAGAGGTGCAGGCGGGGGAGGGATGAATCTCGAGGTTGCAGATTTCACTTCGTTGACTTAAAGAGCCTTCATTACCTCTTTTACTTGGTGTTTCTCAGTTCCCAGGCCTGTGCCTTTGACCTCATTTCATTGACACATACTCTCATTTCTACAAAAATACAAAATATTAGATGCCACGTCCCCCAAGTGAGTGTTACAAACACCTGATATTCAGGAAGAACCGTCACTTCTCTTACTGGATGAGATTAGATTCTCTCAGTTCTTGAGAAGATCTGTTTTACTCTGAGCTGTGTGAAAAGTATGCAGTAAGTTAATAACAAAAATGTTACTTTAACAGACTTTACCTAAGAGCATTGGAAAACTTAAGAAGTTGAGCAACTTGAATGCAGACAGAAATAAATTAGTGTCTTTACCAAAAGAGGTACGTGCTTTTAAGAAAATAATATACTGATAATTATAAAGAAATAATAACACATAAGGGGTCAAAGATGTCAACTACTTTAAAAGACTTATGTGATGCTTTTTAAAGGTGTCAACTCTCATCTCTGGATTCAGGGATGGTTGGAGGAATTGTATGAAAGAATGACCATCAGTAACACTAAGGAGAGTAGGTGGGTCCAGATGGTTGTGAGCAGAGTTGGGAAAGGTGAATTCGTTGGGGGACAGAGAGAACGACATTTTGGGGTTGACCTAGGAGAACAGTGACACCACAGACAGGAAGGGGTGATCTGGGAGTTGGGCAGAGGAAGGGGATGACTTTGGGTTTGACTGGGTTTAATGAGGAGGTTAAACTGCCCCATAACCATTGGAGTCATAAAAATGGATCTTGGTGGAGCGTCTTCCTGGGCAGAGGCTTGCCTCCGGGAGAGAGGGAGCGAGCCCTCTAGGTAGAGGAGGACGCCCGCGAAGGTCGGGCCAGGTTCTTAGGATGTTTTGGTCCGTGCTCCAAGCAGGAGAAAAGAGACAGTCACCATCGTTTGCAGGCATAGCCGTGCAGCTTAGTGGCATTTCCGTTCTGGCAAAGGAGGTGCCAATACTGAGAATGGGGAGGAAACCTGAGACAGATCACACAGGGAGGCGTCTGGGCCATTGTTTAAAAGGAAGATTCTCTTTCTATTTGGAACCAGGAGAACCTGATTGGAAATGGGTCGTACTGAGCTTGATTTTTTATTAGCAATCGAGCCTAAAATAAAGTTTAAGATGCCGTTTCTCCACTCTCCCCCCACCCCCCGCCTCCGCCCATCAAGTGAGCCGTTGGTGAGCCCCTCGCCCTGGCCAAGGCCTCATATGAAAAGGTGCTGTGTCCTCTGATGTGATGACCACTGGCCAGGCACCGTTTCCTCCTTATTTCTCTGTTTGACCCTTTCTAACATCTGTTTTGGAATAGTTTCAAAGCTGCCCTCCAACCAGCCAGAGCTCGAGGGGTTCTTATGCTCCCAGGGCCGCTTCTCTGGGTGTCCGACTTGGCTTGGTCTCTTCTTTCCCTTCCCCATCTGGGTGTTCTGCTCTCGGCAGCCCAGGCTTGTCCCTGGGTGAGAACGGCCAGCCTTCCTGAGTGGAAGCATAAGGATGTTTGTTATAAATGTGACTATGTTCTGTTTCCAGCAGAAAGACCTAATTCTTCATCTCAGCTAAACTGGGACACCAGAGAGTCTGCTCATCAAAATGTTTTGGTTCCAGTCTCAAAGCAATAAACCGAAACACGGAGCTGGTGTTCTGAGCATTTAATTGTACTCTTGTTGGAGAACACGTGTGGGTGGGCGTAGATCGGACACATAAACACATGCAGAGAGAAGTAGAAAAGATTCATGACTTCCTTTCTCAGTGTCCTGCACTACTCTAGGTGCTGTTGTGTATGTTCATTGAATCGTCACAGCAGCTTTTTGAGGCCGTGAGGGTTTCTTCACTTTACAGATGAGGAAACTGAGGCTGGTGAGAAGCTTTCCCCACCGGGGCTCACACAGCTGGGAGTTGGGAGAATGGGTTCCAGAAGTGTCCCCAGATGGCCAAGCCCATAAAAGCAGATTGAACCTACCTTTTCATCGCTGTGACCTTGACGTAAGGCAGGACCTTGATTGGGTAAAGGAAGGTCAAATCATCTTTAGTTTGGACACTTTAGAAAATTAATGCATTTGAGGAATAGTTTCAGTAAATGCCAAGGAGAGGGCTTCTGAGTATGACGTTAATCCCCAGCAAGGTCACCACCCACCTGCCATGTCCCCATCCCTCTCTTTGGATCTGCTCTTTCAAAGGAACACATTTTAGACAAGAATGTGAGGAGTTTCTTCTTGTAAACTGTCCCCATCATATTAGCATCAGCCCTGTTGTCACTCTGAGAGAATGAAATTATTGATATGATTGCTTCCCTGGCATTTGGAGTTTCATCAAGGAATGAAGTTTGTGCCTTTTCCTTCAGCTGCCCGAGAAAGCAGAGCTGTTTAGGACCCCAGGGACTGGCTCTTTTCTAGCCCATTTCACTCCGACTCACATACTCTGAGCTCCCAGGCTAGGACGTGTCCCAATTCTGCTGTGGGTCCCAGCTTGGTGACCCTGCAGAAACGGGCAGTGCTGGCCTCTGACCCTCGGGCTGAGCTGCCAAATCATCGATGGGCCCCTCACCTTGAACAGGGTCTTGTTTGTTGGTCTGGTGTGAGTGTGAGTGTGTGTGCAGGGGGAATGCCACGTGTGTGCATACACTCTGCCTCCAAGCTTGATACCATCCTATCAAATCCTGCACTCTCCTGACTGGATTCTTTTCTTTCCAAACATGATTACTTCCTCTTGAACAATTAAGTCTCACGCATGACACATCTAAACTGAAGTGCTGACCAGTTCCATTTATATGCCCCAAATCCATAGTTGTATTAATGGCCATTGGTCTGGTGTGCTGTGTAGTTCTTCCTCTTTTTTGTCTTTTTTTCCCCCCGTTGGATAGTATCACATATTGTCAGTTTTACAGCACAGTTCCTTCGTCTATAGCAGCATTTATTTGCATTTTTTTCCCAGATGGTTGAGGGGAAAATGTTTGCACTGTGTGGGTCACAATAATAGATTCTGTCTGTGTTGTGTGGTGTTATGTGTAGTAAACATTTGCAAATCAATGAATGTCTCTTGTTTTCTTAATTGTTAGCTGCTTGGAAATTTAGAAAAGTCAGGTAAACTTGCAATCTTGTAAGTATTGTTCAGACCACAGTTGCATCTCTGACTTCCATTCTGCTTCTCAAATGCATGAAGATTCAGATCGGCTGACAGCTTTGTGTGCTCTTCATTGTAAAACATTGGACATTTTCCTCGAAACTCAGTTTTTTGTTTGTTTGTTTCTTTAAATGACTGCATGGCCTGGAACCTGGTTTTGCTATGTGTTTGTCAGACTTGTTCCGATTACTCTCTCTCAAAAGAATGCTTTTCTGTGAATTACATCTTAAGTTATTCAGAAATTCTGAAAGGCATACCTTGGGGGCTCATCTGCCTTCACCAAATTCTACTTTGTTGGCACGATTCTGTCTCTGAGGGACAGGCTAGAATCGCTTTATTTGCTACATGTGGCATGCTTCTGATTTTTCAATCCACTTACTTGCGTCTTTTATTTCTCATCCCGTTGCTCAAGTGTGTATGTTTCTGTGATAAGGAGGTTCCCTAAAAAACCCTGTTTCTGGTGGAGGGAAGAATTAAGGGGAAGAGACTCTGATTCGTGGATAGACAGGACGTCGGTGTATGTGTGATCATGGGTATGAGGATAGACACAAACTTAATAGTATTTCCAGCCACATCTTATCGTTAAATGACCTAGACCACAGAGAGTTTCTGGCTGGAAGAAATGGAGTATATATCCAAGTTTAGGGCTTAGTCTCTTGTCTCCATGAGGTCAAAATGGAAGTGACTCTACCTACATCATACCTGTCCAGTCAGATGAGACAAGGGAGGATTTGCAGATCATTCGTCAAAGCTTTCCTTTATCAGGCAATCTGTAAACACGAATCACCCGCAGATATTGTGCTATTCAGAAATGTCCATGGTGATAGAGTATTCATTTTGTAGACAGCTTTCTGCCTTCTTATTAGTACAATTTAAAATTCTTCTAGAGTAAGTTCCCATGATGTTCTAAAGTGAATTATTGATAAATAAAAGAGATACGACAAAACCTAAAAATGCTAGAATTAAAAAAAAGAAAAGCTGACCGTTGGGTTTCAGGATAGAGAAGGCATTCCTAAACTTGAAAGAGGAAATAACTCATAAAAGAAACAGTTGATGGATTTGTCTACGTGAAAATGAGATTTCTGACCTTCAAGAAAATAAAGACAGGCTGGGGGAAGGGTGATGTTTACAGCATCACACGTGAAGGCTGTCTTTCCTTACTCTGTTAGAAATTCTTTCACATCATTGAGAAAAGAGATGTACCCACGCTAGAAAAGTGGACAGAAAGAAAAGCAAAGAACCCCCCCACAAAAACCAGTGATTCACAGGAGAAAAAAATAGAAATGACTTTTAATGTGAAATCATTATTCACAAAATGTTAATTGAAGCATTTTCACCTATCAGATTTTCAAGATTTAAAAAATATAATAATATACCAAATATTGGTTAGAGTACAGGAAAGTGCCTGTTATCATGGAAATATAAATTATTACGGCTTCTCTGGAAGGGAATTTGATAGTAGTATTAAAAATTTGAAAAATAGGCATACCCTTTGATTCTGTAATTCCACTTCTAGGAATTTATCCTAGGAGAACAATTATGGATGTACACTGAGAATCATGCATGAGATTATTTCTCCCAGTGTATGCAGGTGCGTCTAGCATGTTCCAGGCACCATGCCAAACATGTCCGGAGGCAGCTGACATGTGCCAGGCCCTGTGCCAAGTGCCTTCAGGCTAATTCTTGTCTGATTTTCACAACAATTCAATGAGGTATAGGTAAATCATCATCAGCATCCAACAGATATTGATTTCTAAACTAAGACTCAGAGGGGTTAAGTAACTTGCCCAGGATCACACAGCAAAGAAATGGTAGAACTAATTAGCAGTCTCTACAGTGGTGATCTGCTAAGTAATCTGTGATACATATGTAGAATGAAATAACTATGTGGTCAGTAAAAATTCTGTTAGAAGCAAAATGACCTGGGAAGACATTCTTGATTCTGTATGCAAACAAAGGTGCTAAAGATCATAGGGCTGGTTCTAATTCTGTTGAAGTGCATATTTATAATCACAAATGCATGGCATTTGAACCTCAAAATGTTAAGACTGATTATCCCTTCATGGCAGGATTTGGTTTGAGTTATTTTCTCATTGTGCTTTCGTGCGTGTGTGTATGTGGTTTTTATTTTCCAGTCAACTAAGTTACTTTCTTATAATTAGAAGAATGCTGTCGCTGTTAGTGGATATTTTGATGTCAGTGGCCCAACAATTCAGGGAGTCCCAAAACCACATGGTTTCCAAAATATTTCTGGAGCAGGGAACATTTGAATAATATGCCACAGATGATCATGGGAAAGGCAAAAAATAGTCTTTGGTTTCTAAAATTGTACCTCATGTTATTTCTGTTCAAATAGGATTTTGACCAGATTTTGCTTATTGTACATTTTCCCTCTTGCCAGTGAAATGTGGGTTCAGTTCTGTTACAAATAATATTGAAAGGAAGATGCCGAAGGAAAATGAAAGTTCCTTTCCACTCGGGGCAGGTATTCACAAGGCAGGCTATAGGCAAAGGTGACCAACACAGGCTTTCTCTTTGAGTCGCGCAATCTGTCTGATTATCTCCTTTAAGCTGTCACCTGCAGGCAGTTAATGCTCAGGGAAAGTTGACCTTACTGAAGGTTTTGCTCAGTGATCTGCACGTCCCATATCCTTGAGATGGATCAGATCAGTGCCAAAGAGTTAAGGACAGTATTGTCTTGAATTAGGAGAACACAGAACAGCTCAACAAGGATCCTTAGCTACGTTCTGTGATTCTCAGAGAATCCAAGTCCAAGCCCTCCTATTCTTTTCTCTGGTGCTGCTATCCTTGTGTGCTATTTTGTGGTTAAAGGGAGTTTGAAAATATCAGCTTCCTACGTAACTGGTAATAAGTTATTTAAACAGAATTTCTAAGTGATGGAGACATTTTATCCTGTTGACCCCTAAGGAGCCTGTAAACTCTGCCTCCTGAACCCAAAAGAGAAGGCACAAATACATGCGAATGATGCAGAATGCAATACTGAGCTCAGGCCAGTTCTTCACTCCTATGAACACAAAATGTCCCTGTGATGCACCGTCAGGGGGACAGTATTTTGGGAGGTTCTGGGGCATCCAGGGCAGAGGTGGGCAGCCTCAGCACAGTTCCAGCAACATGGCAGGGGCTCAGGTGTGGACAGCCTGTCACTGGGACCTGGGACTTTCACTTCTTGGAAAAACAACAGCTACATTTATTTGGCAGCAGCAATAGGCCAGGTCCTAGGATAGGGGCTGTGAGATAGGTGGTTTCGTTCAATCTAATGCTTATTGTTACTTTTGCTAAAGTAACATATCCAAATCCACAGGACCTAGGACGGAGCCTAAGTTCCACCCCTGGTCTGTGAGATCCCAGAGCCCCCCCTCTCCGTCACCCCGCATCCCCCTCTGACGTCTGTGAAGAACTCTGTCTTTTGAATCATGGTTTTGACTGCTCGATCATCTCTTCCAAAAGCCAGAGCTTTGCACCGTGCCCTCCCAGCTGGCTTGGTGTGAGCGTGTCCTTTGCTTTTTGCCCCGTTAGGCAGCCCTCACACATTCAGCCCAGATGGACTCTCTGTCCTCATCGTTTCCTGAAAACATGGCCAGTGGCGCTCAGAGGCCACTCACCTGCCTTGTTCACCCAGAGCGCCTGAGGCTCTTGGATACACTGCCTTCCTCCTCTTGACCTCTCAAATGGTGTGAGAGTAGAGCGGGGAAGGAAAGAGAAAAAAATAAATGACAGGCTGTAAGCACGTAGCCAGTGCACACCCTCCACCGGGAGTTCCCGTTCTTTCCCCCAAAGTACGTAAGCGGTGTGAACTTGTCCAGAACTTTTATTGCACGGGCGACTTTCAGAGACCTCTCTGACCCACTTTCATTAGTTAATTAATGTTTAGGAGTAGATGGTATAGGCACACGGTACAAACTGAAAATGTTCACATGGTGTATGCAACAGTAGGCCCCCCAAACAAAGACCCCACCGGTGGCGGGGGCAGTGGGCGGCTTCCTGACAAAGCGAAGCCCCAAGTCACGATGCAGCCTCGGCTCTGTGTGTAAATAACCGATACCTGCTTTGCCTCCCTGGAGTCCAGATAAGCCCTGTCTCCTCAAAGCCAGGCCGGCATGAGGCGTGACTGGCCTCAGCCACGTGCTGACCCAGTAGGAGCCCCTTCCTGGCTCGCAGACCCGGTGCGGATCCCCGTCCACATGGAGCGGGGCCGGGCCCCACGGGGACCTCCGCATGGGTCGATCTTTGTCGGGGTCACCTAAATTCATCAGAGCAAATCTAATCGTGTCGGTCCTCACACGATCCAGGGTGTCCAGGGTTTTGATTCCTTTCCTTCTGGGAGGTGCCTGGGCACCTGGGTTAGACTGAGCCCCTTCCTCAAGGGAGGGAAGAATGCCAGGCCCCACAGAAGAGGTGCCTCTTTTAGGACATGATATTTACAAAACGTGAGAGGCCGCCCTAGTAATTCTTACCAGGGAAAAGAGTTTTGCGGTCTCCATTGTTACACATAGAAGCAGATGACAACTTTAAGTAGCAGCCTTTCGGTAGTAAGTAAACAAATACAAGTGTGTAGACATACCTTCATGAGGAATGTTGGTAGGTAGCTGGGCTTCACCTTTGGGCAGAGAGGATGCCAAACACCCTGATGACAATGTAAGCATGCAAATTAAACAGCCCCATCAAACGATCTGTCAGAGGGTTTGTATGGACCATAATTAGAAAGGAAACGGATTGACGTGGACCAGGGGCTCTGGGAAGGCTTTTCGGGGTAGAGGATGTTTAGCTAATTGGGGGTGATGGTAAGATTTAAAAAAGACAGAAAGAAGAAGGGTGTATCTATAAGAAACAGTGCGACCAAAAATATAAGATGTCTTTTAGAGGACAGTGAGCAAAGCAGTTTTTCTGGGATGGGAAATGTGAATACTGAGAAACGAGGGGAACAGTACGTCTCTGGGTGTTTCCAGGTGACCAGAGAGGAATGTTAGTCTGTGTTTTCTTGTGTGTTTAGTTTTCTTTTACATTCATTATGGTTACATGCTGTGGTTAAATATATTATTTCAAAATCCTTCTATTAACTCCTAAGGGAAGACATAAAAAGATTGTGCACAAAGGTAATTATGTAGCAGTTTCATAAATGTGCATTCCGCTTTTTAAGATACACACGTACATTTAACACAGAAGTAAATAGAAAAGGGCAGAAGGTATATTCAGATACTGACGAAGAGCTGGGTGTCTTGCTCCTCCTCTGGCGGAGGCTCTGGGGTATTTTTCCATGTATCAGAATCAATAGGTCCCTTCATCAGCCCTTCTCCCCAGCCGCCCTGAGTCAGAAGAGCGCATGTGTGGAGAGTGTAGCGTGGACGCGGGCCTGCGGGATGTTGTGTCTGGGACCCAGCTGGTTTTGCAACCCCTTCGTTCAGCTTTCCTGACTGTAGAAACCACAGACAGCTTATTCAAGAGAGTCCTTGAATTCTTTTGCGAAGACTAGACTCTTACTAAGCTCAGTTACCTTTGAATCGGTTACTTAAAATAAAAAGGGAATCAAATTTGGTGTGGACGCAGATATTGACTTGTGCTTTCAGCAGTAGGTCTTAGCCGACCAAATTCACTTTTTGCTAAAAGATGGTTCATTTTGCATTTGTCAGAGGGCAATGAATTTATCAAATTAAGTTGTGAATGACCAAAGACTATTAAAAGATGTATGGTAGAAATCAATGTATCATCTCTCAGATGTTCCTCGTTTTCTTTTATTTTTAAAGAAACTGGAACACTGAAGTTAACATAATGGGCAGGTCTTCAAAGGGGTGTGTGTGTGTGCGTGTGTGTGTATCACCTTTGCCCTGACTTTTGAAACCTAGAATTCTTTTTTTTTTAATTTAATTTTTTATTAAAGTATAGTTGATTTACAATGTTGTGTTAGTTTCTGGAGTGTAGCAAAATGATTCAGATATATGTGTGTGTGTATATATATACATATATATATATATATATATATATATATATCCTTTTTCATATTTTTTTCCAACCTAGAATTCTTAAACTCCCATATTACCAAATACTATATGTCTGGACCTGTGTTGTCTGGCTAACATATTTAAAAGATGCAGTTGCATTAGGTAGCAGTAGAAAATGACTTTCTGTTCAGAATGCAATTTTTGAACTGTATTGTTTATTTTCTTGACTTAATTTAGAACATACGTGTTTAATGTTTTGCAGAGATTTTTAAGCTTACTGGACGACTCAGTGTTTTATATGATTTAAATCAATCATAGCTGGTCATCAGTGAGACTTAAAATCGTGTGATGTTACTTTGTGCATCCTTTTCATGCCATTTGATGAACAAGACCCTCCAGTCCCACC
Organism: Leucopleurus acutus; assembly: GCF_964270905.1. Classification (NCBI taxonomy): domain Eukaryota; kingdom Metazoa; phylum Chordata; class Mammalia; order Artiodactyla; family Delphinidae; genus Leucopleurus; species Leucopleurus acutus. The sequence goes on along the minus strand of NC_139153.1, from coordinate 63,971,421 downwards.
CCCATCTCCCAGAAAAACCTGGCAAACAGTCATGTTTTCTTTCCCATCATAGATCGGCGGGTGCAGCAGCCTCACCGTGTTCTGCGTGCGCGACAACAGGCTGACTCGGATCCCTGCGGAGGTGTCACGGGCCGCTGAGCTGCACGTCCTGGACGTGGCAGGGAACAGGTAAGCCCGAGACAAGCAAACGGTCATCTGCCCCAGCCTTGGCTGTCTTGCCTTTGCTCCACCTTGTAAAATATATACTGATTGGTCACATTAGCCAGGCCTGGAAGCTCCCAGTCTGGGAGCTGGAGTGATGGAGCCCGATGGAGTGGACAAGGTCAAGGGCAGCCAGAGCGTGGAGTCCTTTAAGGTTACAGTGGGCACGGCCGGACACATGCTTTCCAGATGACGGTACCGCGATGGAAGGGGGGAGGGAGACCTAGGTCTTGGCTTTTATAACTGGCTTCCGTATGTCATTGTGGACCTTGGTTTCCTCATCTGAAAAAAGAGCTCCCATGAGTCTGAGCTCGATTTTAGCCAGGGGTCTTGATGTGTCTTGCCCATGACTCTGAACCCCCTGACATTGTGAACAAAATTGTATTCAGGGACACTTTGCTGGTGAGAAGATCCACAGCTAACGTCAGAATTGCCAGGTGTTTCATAGTCTAAAAAACCTGACGAGCCACCAGTCGGTGTCCCCAAGGTCACAGCAGCGCCGTCTCTCGGGTTCTGGGTCAGAGGCCTGTGGGCTGCTTGCCAGACTCTGGAATGTGGACTAGAGTCATTTCAGCCATTCTGAACCAATTTCATCACTGCGAATGTCACCGCACTTGCCTTCCCCTGAGCCCGCCTACCCAGGCTCTTCTTTCCACCTCTGACACCTTCTCTGTTTCCCCACTTTTATCCTTTGGCACTCATGTTCCTCTTTTCTCCAGGAAGCCTCCTCTCTGGGTCTGCATTTCTGAATTACCCTGATGATAATTGCTTGTTTCCCTGCATGCGACCCTCCTGAAATTAAAGTTACCTAAAGTTAGATGTGATGGTTTGTGTGTCATTGTGATTTGTCCCTTCAGTAGATGCCTGGTGAATATCTGTCGACTGAATGGAAATGTTAAAAATGTTCATTTTGCAGAATGGCTGGCCGGCCACTGCAAAGGGCCTGATATCACAGGCTGTGTTGCCAAAAGGAATTTAAAAAATGCTTTTGGGTGTTATATAGTTAGATGGGAGAGAACGTGCTGGACCAGGGGAAGATGGTCAATGCTTCAAAATGGTGAAGGCCAGCGATCCAAAGAGTGTCTGGGGGATTGTGGCCTACGTGATTCGCTGCTCACAGGTCAGGCACGAGCCACCATTTTTCACTCCTGCTAATGGATCGTGGACAGCAGTGCTAAACAAACAGCAGGACACGGGGGAACCTGGTGATGAGCTATGGCCTCAGGAAACCCTCACCGTTTTAAAGTTGATGCTTTCAGGGCATCTTGGTAGATTCTTAAGGCCATTCACTGGTGACTGGAAACTCAGAATTAATTTGAGCTAGATGTTGAATTTCTGCTTGGATTAAGCCCAACAGGAGACATGCAGCTTGAGAAGGGCCCTTCCCTCCTAACCTCTCCCTACAGCAGTAGAAGCTCAGTGATTCCAGACCCGCCCCAGTTCTTGCCACTTCGGGGAGCATGGATTGCATCACTAATTCTCGAGCAGAAAGATGGCTCTGACCTCTAAAAACTGTTTTTCACACGAGTGAAGACCCCATTCTCAAGTTCTCAGGAGAAGGGAAAGTTCAATATTTATTATGCCTGGGCCAGGGTGGACAAATGCCAATTAAAAAGTCGAGTGCCATAGCTATCATCTGAGTCAGTTAGGTGTGTCCTTTAGTCCATTGTATATGTAGATGCATAACCAGATTTTAAGCTTATTAAAATATTTAATTACTACTTATTTAAAGTATCAGTAGAGAAACTGATACCCTCCAGGTGAAAAGAGGCTACCATGTTAGCTTTTCAGCTTGCAGAAGTGTCACACCATGGCAAGTCCTACCAAATACAACAGAAGTTTCTGCCTCTCCCCACAAGCATATAAAAGTAGCAAACGGCACAGGGAGGCTGCATATCGGCTCCCAGAAACTTTTTTTTGACACGTTTGATAGGAAAATTATAGCAAGGATAACGCTAAAATGCCACTTGGAGACTAAAGCCCCAAGCCTTCTGGTTCGGTAATAGAGGAGGTGCCTTGTATCAGCAGCCACCTGTGGGCCCAGAATACAGATGTCCTTAACTCTTAGGTTCTTTCCCATATGACCATCCACCAAGTACACAAAATCGGGTATTGGAGCATCTTCCTCACAATATTACTAGTACCAAATACTGCAAACCATGGCTGTCGACGGAGAAATCGTTTGTAACTTTGAATTTCATGATCCAAAAAATAAATTAAAAAGCCTAAAAGGTATCACCTTATACCTATTAGGATGGCTTTTTATCCAAAAGACAAGGCGTAACACGTGTTGGTGATGACACAGCAAAAAGGGAACCCTTGGGCAGTGTTGGCGGGAATGTAAGTTGGTGCGTCCACAACGGAAAACAGTATGGGGTGTCCTCAAGAAATTACAAATAGGACCACCATATGATCCAGCAGTTCCACTTCTGGGTATATACCCAAAGGAAAAGGAAACAGGATATCCAAGAGGTATCTGCACTCTCATGTTCATTGCAGCTTTATTCACAGTAGCTAAGATATGGAAATAGCCTAAGCATCCAACAGGTGAATGAATAAAGATGTGTGTGTGTGTGTGTGTGTGTGTGTGTGTGTGAGAGAGAGAGAGAGAGAGAGAGAGAGAGAGTGTGAGTGTGTACACACATATATACGTATATATGAAATGGAATATTACTCAGCCATGAGAAAGTCGGAAATCCTGTCATTTACAACAACAAGGATGGAGCTTGAGGGCATTTTGCTAAGTGAAATAAGTTAGACAGAGAAAGACAAATACTGTGTGATCTCATGTTTATGGGAAGTCTAAACAAGCTGCACTCATAGAAACAGAGAGTGGACTGGTGGTTGCCAGGGGCCAGCGGGTGGGGGAAATTAGGAGATGCCAGTCAAAGGGTACAAATTTCCGGTTAGCAGACGAATAAGTTCTGGGGATCTAACATACAGCATGATGACTGTAGTTAACAACACTGTATTATATCCTCTAAAGGTGCTAGGAGAGTAGATCTTAAATGCTTCCAACACACAGACACACACACAGACACACACACACACACACACACAGACACACACACACACACACACAGACACACACACACACACACACACACACACACACACACACACTGTGGTGATTATGTGAGGAGATGGAGATACTAAGCCTACTGAGGTAATCATTTCCCGAAACAGTCATCCCTCTGTATCCCTGGGGGGATCGGTTCCAGCACCCCCGAGGGTACCAACATGGGCAGATGCCCCAGCCCCTTATATAAGATGCCGCAGCAGAGTTGGCCCTCCGCATCCGCAGGTCCTGCATCCTCAGACACTGAACACCAACTTTATATATCAAATCATCACATTGTCCACCTCGGATTTACACAGTGGTATATGTCAATTAGATCTCAATAAAGCTGGAAAAAATATTAAAAGACAAAACACAACAGTGTAGCCAGACTGTGGAATACTGAGCAGCTAAAGAATGATCTGTTTCTCTGCGTTGTGACCCACGATGCCCAGGGCAAAGAGTAAGTGTGGACAGTGCCTGGTGCTCTCATTTTTGTTTTTGTTTTTAAAAAGTCTTACCTATAGAGAACACCAAAATATTAAGTGGTTCCCCTAGAGGAGGGCTGGAAACTTGAGGTTACAGGGGGCTTTCACTTTAGATATTTTGGGATTGTTTAATTTTTTCACTGATTATGTTCTCTCTGTGTATCTCTTTAAACATTTTTGAAAACGTTGCTTAAAACTAACAATTCTACTAGGAGGTAACAAACAGATGAAATATTCAGTTGTAAGAAGCATTCAGCCATAGGTCTAGTTAGTATTACATTAATCAGTAGGCCATGTTTAGGTGCTAAATAAATTTGATAAAGCAACTGCTATCATAGCCAGAGGTGGGGAAGGTCACTTCAGTGGGCTGGTCACCGATGTATCTGGAAACGAGAAGCTCACGGTTTGGCTGTTCATTTGCTTTATTCCTTGTACTGTTGATGTCAATAGTAACCACGGGCTTTTTATTTCTGAGGCGATGTGGTCCTAAATGTAGCACAGAGATGTGTACAAAGGGGGCTGCGGCTTCTTGTGTTGATCCTGTAGTGAACAGAAGGTACCAGAATAAATCAAAAATGTATTACTAACTCCCCTGGAAAGCAGATTTTTTTAAAAATCTGTTTTCTGGCTTGTATCTGGGATGGCTCACCCAAGAGAAACAGAGGAGTGTGTGTCTTTCTCCCCAAGGCCGCAGTGAGTCAGCGACAGGGTCGGCCCAGCCCGCAGAGTCTCTGTTTGCAGACTGGGCAGGGAGCAGGGCTTTTTTCCTCTTTGACACTGGGAACACCTCTGTCCATAAGACACGTGTGAACGAGCTCATGTGTGGTGTGTGCTTGGCCGGCAGCAGCCGAATCCAAGCTGGCACGTTGATTCTTTGCGGGAAAACCAGTGCTCTAGACCACGCATCCGTCTTACCTGGCCTGGTGGCATGTGATTTTAAGACCTGTTGTTGTGGAGTCTAGTAATTTATTTTAGCTTTTATGATATGATTTGCATCCTTAGCAGCTGTTATTTATTACTGATGCTCTGTTTAGCCTTTTGTTTATACCTTTGCTTTAGCACTTATCTGGGAAGCCAGTTATTAGTCTGAGAAGGCACGACGACCGTGTTTTTAGTGTCTGTGTGTCATGCCAGCTTTCAAATCTTGATTTATTTTTTCTTTACTCTCTCGAAGGTAGAGACGCTGACTATAGATTTCTTGCCCAAGACGTTGAAACTTGAAACATTCTGGAGGATATTAGCTTAATTCCTTTTTAAAAAAGAAACAGGGACAAACTTTCAAAAGAAATTACCCTTTGGTTCAATAAAATGAAAAAGGGTTTGATGTCTTTTAAGCACCCCCCCAGTGTATTAGGATATTCTTTTTAAAAAGTCCTGTCACAGTGTCTGGCAGATACCTGCCTTGTGTCTTTAACTTCCTTGCATTTGAGTATGTGTGTGACAGCCTTTGGGCAGAGGGAGAGATCATTTGTACGCTTATACAAATAAGCACAGAGATTTCACTTTCTAGTCAAAGAACCTCAAAGAACCAATACCTCAGAATCAGGGGAAGTGGGGCTGTGAGTTGCTGTGCCCTCAGACCCCTCCAGGCATCCTCCTGGTATGTGCATGTCATTGCACTGGGTGGATTCTGGGATTTAAAAACACATATTTCCCACCTAATTTGGCCGTCATTGGTGAAATAGTGGCGTGTACGACACACGCAGTCTTTTCAAGGGTCCTTTCACATAGGCAATTCTCATGGCATCGACTTGAGAACCTCACTCCCACGTGGGCACAGTTCCCTGTATTTAACCAATACTGCACCCACTGAGTGTGTATGGGATGGGTCAGCCTTGACTGGACTAACTTTTAGGAAAAGAAAATATTTTCTCACCTCCATAACTAGGACATGGGAAGCCTTTTGTGAAATGTATTCATTATTCTTATAGAAAGTTTGTTAATACGCTGTCTGCATTCTTTGATCATTTCTAACTTCATCTGTTAAATTAACTTAGTTGGTCTGTGCTTACGTTTTACTTGGATTCGTTTTATAATATTGGACTATAACTGCTTTTTCTAGTTTATTTCTAGTTTATTTCCCATAAGTCTGTCAATTCAAAATACGTCTGATAAGTCTGCATTAGTCTGTTGGTAAGACATTTAGGCATCTCTCCCATATATGTTAAATGGAGATAGAGGTACCATTTCTTAGAAGAAAGAACCCCAAGAATACACGCTGTCACATAATTTCTTATAGACTTAATGGGCCAGAGATTTCTTTTAAGAAAATGTGCCTCCTATTGTAGGTAACAGACTGTGATTAGCTTATTTTTAGCTAACGTATGAAGTCATTTCTAAGATGGAGCTATCCTTTAATCCACGGAGCCGTCCTGAGAGTGAAAATACTCGATCAAATATAACCTTAAGTTCTTTAAACCTCAAATTCCTGGTATCTGCAGAGGTTCGAGTGTTTTCAGAGTGAATTAAACTTGTGTAAAGCCTTGGTTTTTACCAGAGCAGCATTTCACCCTTGGCAGTGTTCCATTTGGGACTGGATAGTTGTTTGTTGCGCGGCTGTCCTATGCGTTGTAGGGTATTTAGCAACATCCGGGCCTTGACCCACTAGATGTCAGTAGCACCCCCAAAAATGTCTATAGACATTGCCAGGTGTCCCCGGGGGCAAAATTGCCCCTAGTTGAGATCCTCTGCTCCATGTAATCTTCGCCAAGTACCAAGTGCATATGATTTCTGGTGACGATCATCACTAACTAGATTTAACTGGTCAAATACTTGTACGAACATAGATAGAAAACTAATCTTTAGGTATCACATTACAGTTTTTAAAGTGCTTTATCTCCTTCGAAACTGAAGCAATCTGAGGTGGAAATTAATTATCACGTAGGTGTCTGAGAAGTGGGAGCTTTCAGAGACTTAAAAGTCTAAAATGGAATACCTAAAATAATCTCCCCAGAGAGAGCAAGTGGAGTCCATAAAGAAACACTTCTAATCTTTATTTTAACTGCAGTTTAAACTTTGCAGTGCCCAAGGCCTCACCTTCCTCACGTCCCGATTTGCCAGGTGCTACCGGGGGCAGGTAACGCCATGGTCTTATTCCAGCCCTGCGGGTGAGGCTGTCCCCATTGACTTAGGAAGAACTCGGCTTCTGGGTTCTTCCACAATTAACACTGGCTTCCCCACTCCCCCGCCCCACCCCGGCCTTTAAATGGAAACTTCCCAAGAGTAAACAGCGCGTGCTGTAATTTCCTCATTTTTTGCCCCATGGCCTGGAGGTGCTAATGAGAGAGGTGATGACAGAAAAGGGAAGCACAGTCACCCACTGAAGCGTCCACTGGCAAAGGGTAAATCGAGTATCTTATTATAAACATAATACCTTTTCACATATTGAACCCAATCCCAGGAAGCGGTTTTTATTTTTTTTTTCCTGTTTTGTTTTGGACAAGACTTGATTTAATCACAGATTGTAAGCTCCCCATGTCTCCTTTTGTTTTCATCGAGGCTGTCGCACCTGCCTTTATCCCTGACTGCTTTAAAGTTGAAGGCTCTGTGGTTATCAGACAACCAGTCCCAGCCCCTGCTCACGTTCCAGACGGACACTGACCACACCACCGGGGAGAAGATTCTCACCTGTGTCTTACTTCCTCAGCTGCCTTCTGAACCTGCCTGCCAAGGTAAATGGAAGGACCAGGTTCACTTGGCCCCGAGAATTAGCAGCAGCTAATGCCTGTCCTTAAGGCCTCTCACTCGCACACGGGACTGCGTTGTGTCTTATCTGCCTGCAGAGCCAGCCTAGGTGTGAGGTCATTGTGGGTCTTTTCTGGGAAGCTTCCCCTGTATCTCTGCAGAAAAAACGTGCTGCTCATACCCGTGTATCACATTTGATATTCTTTAAACAGCCTTCTGGTTTTGAGTTCTAGCTAAGGCTGAAAATGCAAATACATACTCCTAAAAGAGGTAAGAGTCCCTTAAAATCCAAACAGACAGTTTGGAGGATTAGTATTGAACATCCCCAGCAAACTCTTTTTAAAACAGGGAGTTGTTTTGAGTGACTATACCTTTGTTTTGTAAATTATGTGTGGTTTAAAAAAGCATTCAGGGCTTCCCTGGGAGCGCAGTGGTTGAGAGTCTGCCTGCTAATGCAGGGGACACCGGTTCGAGCCCTGATCTGGGAGGATCCCACATGCCACGGAGCAACTAGGCCCGTGAGCCACAATTACTGAGCCTGCGCGTCTGGAGCCTGTGCGCCGCGACGAGAGAGGCCACGACAGTGAGAGGCCCACGCACCGCGATGAAGAGTGGCCCCCACTTGCCGCAACTAGAGAAGGCCCTCGCACAGAAACGAAGACCCAACACAGCAAAAATAAATAAATTAATTAATAAACTCCTACCCCCAACATCTTCTAAAAAAAAAAAAAGTGATTACTTAAAAAAAAAAAAAAGCATTCACACTCATATCACATGACTGTCATAAATCCTTTTCTGGGAGCTGGTTTCGATAGAATAAAGGGAGAAGGGTCTGGGCGAATGGAGCCACCTTGCCTATCCCAGCCTCGTTAGAGGAGCACTTAAGACCCCAAGAGAACAATTGCGGTAGGTTGCGCTGCCAAGCAAAGTACTAGATCCAACATGTGCGGCCAAATCATGGTCAAGAGGAAGTTTCGGAAGTGAGTGTGTAAAAAAGAAACATGAAAAAGAACTCTGTGAATCATGATGACATTCTGGAATGAAATAGTAAATATTGATTTAGCAGATATCTTATGCTCTTAAATAGAATTACGCATCCTTGAAAAGAAAGGGCAACCTTGCCAGTCATGGGAACCCTGCTGACGTGGTCTTTGTCCAACAGAGAACCTGCCTCGCTGTGGTGCCCTGGAGAGCTTGGTGAACGATGTGTCCGATGAGGCCTGGAATGAGCGTGCAGTGAACAGAGTCAGCGCAATCCGATTTCTGGAAGATGAAAAGGACGAGGACGATAATGAAACGGTATGGGATTCGAGCTTCTTGGCGTCCACAGACGTTCAAAGTTTAAAAGCCTTCCGAGATTGAAAGTGACACCTGATAAAGATCTCTCTTATTTTCAAATAGTCTTTTCTCTGTTCTGCCTTCAACATCTAAGAATTGTTTTTAGAAGGCAAAACTGGGAGTTTCTAAGGTTCTGATTCACCAATGAGACTTTGTTTGTTTGTTTGAATAGTTTGTGGGTGCTTCTTTTTCTTTATTTGTGATCGTTACCCCTCCTGCCCCCACTGCTTTCTTAAAATTGGTTGGGAATTTTTTCTTCTCTGTTGTTCCCAGTGAACTGAGTCTCTCCCTGCCCTCCACCCCCATTTGTAGCCGTACCATGGGGATTCACCCATGTTTCACCACGTGGCTTAGCTTGCCTGCTGTCCTCCTGGACTTCTTGCTTATCTTCACATCACCGGGAGCCTTCACCTTCATGCAGAGAGCTTGTGATGTTAAGTAGGATTCCCTTGTGGGTTTTCATTCAGAAATCAGGGATAGGTTTGAAAGGACCACTCAGCCCTACTTGCCTCCATCCTCCATGTGTCTCAGCCATCCAGCTGAGTCAGGGACAACTCTCGGAGTCTTCCTGCAGTTTGGCTTTGGCTTCTTAAACTCCTTGCACTAATTGAGATTTTCATAAGCAGAACTCAGAGGGAGTACTTGCAGCCCCCAAGACAAAGGGCAGTTTTTAAATTACTGCCTGGAGTCTTTGTTATTCCAGCTGTCCCCAAGTGGGCTTTCATTCACTTACAGTGGCAGAGGGCAAAGTAGGAATTAGGCATGACAAAATGACTCCAATGTAAATGACTTTATCTCATGACTTCTTAGAGCATGATTATTTCACCAGTTACGCGTTGCCTTAGTACCGCTCCTCCTTTGGTAACCTATCGTAGCTCCTCCTGAAACTCCCGGACTGGCCATTTATAAGATGTAAATACTGTTTTAGGAGCAGAAGAGCACAGAACATGTTAAATAATATAATTTTAAAAACATTGCCCATACCCTGTCACTTCACTTCCCACCCTGTGGTCTTTTTTAGAAAAATGTGAACTTTCTTCAGTAGGTCATAAATAAAACACAGCAGGAAAATTAGAAAAGAAGTCCTTCCTCACTTCCCTTTTCCTTCACCTCCCGTGCCTCATGGGTTGAAGAAAGCCAGAACCGCTTCAGATAATAGTAGAACATTCTAGGGATTTTAATTTTAGAATTTTTTTGACTCCTTTCTCTTCTTCCTCCCCTCCCCCCACAATTCTATCTCACAAATCTTTTTTTTTTCTTACTGCACGTGGAACTTTGTTCTTATCGTAACACTCATCTCGTATTTTGCAAAGTATTCTTTTATTCTGAAAGGAGCCCTTCCATCTTGACTAGGTAAGTTATACTCAGCACTTTCGTCTTCCCTTAACCACGAGGGAGCAGTTGATAAATGCACATACCTCCAAAGCAAGCTTTTCGCCCACTCTGCCTCTTAACCTCTAGGAAGGGGAGACCTGTGTTGGAAAGCTACCCAGGAAGCTTCGCATTTGAAGGAGTGATGGAGTAAAACCCAAACACTCACCCCGCTCCTTGCTTTTCAGAGAACACTCCTGAGACGAGCCACGCCCCACCCAGGGGAGCTCAAGAACATGAAAAAGACGGTGGAAAATTTACGGAACGACAGGAATGCTGCTAAAGGACTGGATTCCAACAAAAACGAGGTCAACCACACCATTGACCGCGTGACCACGTCGGTGTAGATGGCGCGTCCACGTCATACCTCCCGAGTCGTCCTGCTGCGGAGCCAGCCTGTCCCCGTGTGGAGCCCCCAGAGGCCCTGGCCTCCACCGGACCCCGCACCGGTCCCCACCCACGCGTCGGGATGCTGCGCCCCCGGGAAGTGCCTTACTCTGATCCGGCAGCCAGTCACTGCACCCACCCGTGGTCTCCGGCCTGATTTTTTTTTTTTTTTTTTTCCTAAATTTCAGTTGTTTGTAATAAGTAGAATACACTACTGACAACATCTGACCTTTGTTTTTGTCTTGTGTTGGGGTCAGGGAGAGCAGGAAGGGGAATTTTGACCCTCCTCCCTCCCATAAAGTGCTGGGACATTGTGAACCCAAGTTCTCTTGGACCTACTGATGAGAGAGAGTTTTATGTATGGGGGAGAAATTGATACTTTTTTAAACCCTTTTTGGCAGCTCAGATGGTGTACATTTAAACATTTTGTATAGGTATTTCATAACAAAAAATATGTATTTCTTTTTGTGATTTTATCTTGGAAACGGTACGTGCAGGAAAAAAAAGCAACCACCAGTCCTAAAGTATTTGTTTTTATTTGTACCATCCACTTGTGCCTTACTGTAGCCTGTGTCCTGTCAAACCAGTTGTCACAATGGCATCTTTGAGCAGAGAGGAGGCTGGAAAGGTGGTACTTTGAAAGCAATTTTAATCAGTAATTTTAATCAGTAATTTTAATCAGTAATCTACCAGGTGGATTTGTTTTTAACCAAAAAGGAGAGTTACCACCAATTCGTAAATTATACCAGTTTATTTTTTTTTTTTTAAGATGAACCAAAGGACTAGACTGCTAATATTTCATTTCTTTTACAGTCTGACTTTTTCATGAATGAGTCTCTTAGGATGAGTGTTGTGTCTGCTTGTACCTACTCAGAAGGTATGTGCCATGTGTAAAATAAAACAGCGGAAAAGCACAAAAAGAAAAAACCGGCTCAGAAATTCAGTGGGGAAATGCATTATGTACTATTAAAGAAAGTATGGTTTTTACTGAAGAAAGCTTTAAAAGTTTTATATCGAGATATAAAACCACAATAAAGCAGAAGAACCTACAACCCCGTTAGAAATGTTGCTGTCTTTATAAGTGCAATTTAATTTGTACATAGAGTTTGGATCAAAGTATAACAAAATATTGCTTCAAGTTTTAATTTTAAGTCTGCTAATTTAAGGGGTCTGGGGGTATGTTTTGGTGTGTTTCTGTTGGTTTCTTTTTTTAAAATTTTATATGATGTGATAAAAGAGGAATGAAAAGAGGACACAGCCTGTCCCTGTGTGGTGTTTAGGAAAATCATGCTGTTGGTGTTGTCTTTTTATTCTTTCCATGAAATAAAGTCACCCTGGACATGAGCTGTTACAGCTTTTTAAAGTTGATTTCTCCTCGTATGTTCAAATGATAGAAGGCAGCCGAGTTCTTTAAGAATGCCCTCCCTCTCCTCAAATACCTGTGCCGCCGGTGGTTTTATGCTAACCTCCTGTGGGTCTGAGTACCCCTTCCTCCCACCCGAGGCGGAGCCCAGCATTGCCTTCAAGTCTGGCGCCTCACCTTGGGTTGGGGCTGTCTGGCCAATCAGACTCCTTAGAAACCTGCTTTCAACCAACCAACTGCGATACCTTCTTTTACTACCAGGAGTTTCACTTTGCTTTTTCGGTGGTTTGTATGTGCGTGTACGTTTCTAAGACTGCTGACTTGAAAGCACACAGCACAGAAGTGGTTTCTGGCTGCTCAGTTTTATCTCTCGTTCCCTCATCTGTGGGCACCCCTTTCCTTTTCTCCATTTTAAGATTCCGGCATACTCGGTTTTGTTTTGCAAAAGATGATGCCACAGACTCATGGGCTGATAAGAGCAGCAGATGGGCTTTATTTAAGGAGAGTTTTCTTGACCCTGAAGAACGGATACAACTTCCCTGGTATTTTGTTCGTTTGTCTTCATATAAAGCCCACCCTTTACTACTCAGTTCACCATGGCTTTGGTGGAATAGAGGTGGACAGAATAGTGTGTGTGTTTGAATTTTTCTAGAAAATTCTACATACCTAATTACTTGTTTCCTTTGGCCTGTCTCTTCTACTTCACATTCACTTGGGGTTTTTTGCTTTGTTTTGCTTTTTGTTTTCAGTCTTGGGATTAGTTTCCTTCCCCTTCCTTGAGCAGGAAAAGTCACCTTCACCTTAGTCGTTTACTCAGGGTGACACTACGATGCTCTTACCCTCCGGATGCTGGGACAGGTGTAGGCGTCATGATGGAAACAGCACCCACCAGTCAGACCCAACCCAAGAACATGCCGGCCTTTTCCAAGGAAAAGGAAACAAATAATTAGGTACATAGAAATTCCTAGAAAAATTTAAACACACACACTGTTCTGTCCACCTCTGTTCCATCAAAGCCATGGTGAACTGAATAGTAAAGGGTAGGCTTTATATGAAAACAAACAAAAACCACCATGGAAGTTCTCTCTGTTCTTCAGGGTCAAGATTTCTCCTTAAATAAAGCCAATCTGCTTCTCTGTCAGCCCATGAGCCTAAGCATCATGTTTTCTTTTTTCATTTAAAAAAATTCTTCCTTTATTGGTAAAAAACGGAGTGATTCTACAAAGCAATTTCAAGGGCCATCAAAGTGTTAAAGACATCAGGTGTGTCAGGCAACAGGCATAAGCATCATATTTATAAAATAAAACCGAGTATGCCAGAATCTTAAAATGGAGAAAAGGAAAGGGGTGCCCGCAGATGAGGGAGCAAAGTTTCTTGTCGTTATATGGAAAATTTAAACGTGAAAGGATTGCCTTGTGAGGCCAGTGCCAAAAGTTTCTGACCTTTTCCTGAGGAATCCTTCTCCACAGCCCGGTCAGCCTCCACCCCCTCTCTGGCCCTTCCTTTAGGAAAGGGAGGAGTAGCTGTAAGGCCTGACTGTTTGTCTTGGGGGGAGTGACAGGTGAAAGCAGGGAAGACGAGTATGACCTGTTCATCCACTTGTTCGTAGCCCCTAGTTCCTCTTCTTTAGCAAGGAAATTACACCTAAGTGGATAAAACCTTCAAAATGTAGAGGGGATAAAATCATGAAATCATTGATGATGAAAAGAGGGGCAGGTGAGAAAACTATTGATACAACAGTTTGCCTGGATCTTCTGTTTTTTTCTGGAAAGTTTGGAGCAATGGTCCTGACCAACCCCATCTTTCTACCTAAAAACTTCCTGGGGTAAAGAAGCACAGGTAAGTCGTTTGCACCAGCCTTTGACAGCCATCCTGCCATCTCTTGTGAAATGGACCACACCCAAGAAGGCACGCATAATGGATGGGGTGGAGGCTGGGAAAATTCCTTCTTTGTCGGAAAGTTACTCGGAGCAACCAGTTCTAATCGTATAAGATGACTGACACCCCTGCTACGGGCATGCTGGCTGGCGGGCGGCGAGGCTGCACAAACACACGCAGTCTGACCAGGGACAGCCTTGGCGCTGCTTGTTAATGGGAGGCAAGCAGGGACCTTGCAGCTGGGTGAGAGTTAAAAGCTCACATCAGCCTTTAGTGTTGACTTCACCCAACTTTCCAAAGAGCCAATTAAAAAAACTTTAAAACATGGGTAATCAAGAACATACAAAAGTAGAATTATGTAGTGGACCCCCATATACCTGTCCCCCAGTGTCAGCAGTTACCAACACGAGACCAATGCTGAGTCATTTTACAAGATAATTGAGTAAAGTTCCCTGTGCTGTATGGTAGGTCCTTGTTGTTTATCTATTTTATATACAGTAGTACCAATCCCAACCTCCCAATTTATCCCTCCCCCCCTTCCCCTTTGGTAACCGTAAGTTTGTTTTCTATGTCTGTGAGTGTATTTCTGCCTTGTAAATAAGTTCTTTATTTTTTATTTATTTATTTATTTTGGATTCCACATACAGGCGATATCATAGGATATTTGTCCTTCTCTGTCTGACTTACTTCACTTAGTGTGATAATGTCCAGGTCCATCCATGTTGCTGCAAATGCTAAGCCGTTTTAAAGGAACCAAATTATGTTTTAAAATACATCCATAAGGAGAAGACTGTACAGTGAAATAATTAAAAAACTCGGGGGGAGCAGAGAGCAAGTGTACCTTTTAAAGTAGCACTTTGGAGTTTAAAATTTTGAGAGTCAGCACAGCACAGCCGTTGCAATCGTATGGACGTGGGTTTGAATCCCAGCCCTGCCATGTGACTTTGGATAAGCGACTTAACCTCCCCAGTCCTTCATCTCTAAAATGGGGCAGTGATACCTCTTACAGGCTCAGAGTGAGGATGAAATGGGTTGCATAGGACACAAGCTCTCAGGAAGTGTGTGGCTGCAACTATTACAGGTCTTTGCTGTTGTTGTCATTACAATGGTGTTATTAGCGGCTCTGCACTTCCTACCATGGACTCAGCAGTGTGTGATCACCAGTGTCTTGTTCCCCGGAAATGAGGACACATGCTATGCTAGTTCTCTGGTGAAGAAAACTTCATCTGAAAACTCTCTCTTCTACGATATTCTCTAGAGACCCATGAGTTATGTAATGGGCGAGGGAAGTTTTGTCTGGTCAGCTCACTTAATGGTAAGGTTAGCAATGGTCCCCTGGTAACCCCTTCATTGTAACTGGACTTTACTAAGCTAGCTGTCCTTAAGGGAAATCTAGTTTCTACCAAGAAACCATTAAACGCCTAATTGAGAAAAGGGTCTCTGGGTTTCCAGGCCACATCCCCTCTCTGCCAAGTCCTCAGTGTTCTGGGCTTTGGTCTGTTGTGCCCATTTAGTATCTTAACTCTATTTCACCTTTGATTTTTGTAACTCCCTCCTTTTGCCCCTCTTGCTGTGTTCTGTCTCTTCTCTCTCCAAGGGAGACCTCTGAGGCTTTTCTGTACCAGGACGGGCAAGTAGACTTAAGACATGGAGCATCAGTGGGAAAAAAAACCTACTGCATAAAAGAAATCAATGCAGCCTGAGCTGGTGCATGTGCGGTCCACTCCCATCTTGCTGGACTGTTTCTTTTTGAAAAGGTGACAGCTGGCGGGAAGGGGAGGCCGACCAGAAGAACCTGATCTGGTTACCTTCATTCAGTAGGCTGTGGGGAAGGTTTGAGACGAGCTTTTGTGTCTCACAACTGGCAGATGGACGGTGTAAACTGTGCGAGTGGGCAGTCCCTCCCTGTGACAGACCCCTGAGCTCTGATTGGGTGAGAATCTAATTGGGTTGATCCTCCAAGGGCCTTGCAAGGGATCAAGAGTTTAATTTCTAAGCAAATGATGAGCTGCCCCTTGGTGTTGGTGAAATGGCAGTTATGATGGCTGCTGTTTACTGAGCACTTACTATGTGCCACACCCCAGGCTGACTGAACACAGTCTCAGTTTTCCAGAACAGCCCATGAGGTAGGTTGTGGCATTTCCATTTTGCAAAGGAGAGAATTAGTATTCAGCTAGTTTTGATGTATTTGTGGGAGGAGGGGAGCCCCATGTCCTTCTATTCCATCATCTTGATCTCTCCCCGCAAGATTCACATAGTTTTCACGACTTTTCCAAGATCCAACAGTAAATGACAAAGTTGGAATTTGATTCACATCTCCGTTGACTAGATTCTGATCTCCATGACTCCCTTATTTTCCTTTGGCCCCCATCCCTCCCTCAGCTAAAACACTGGGAAGCTGCAACTATATTCAGAGTTGTATTTATTGTAGACGCGATGGCTCTGTTTTAATATTTTGGGATCATTTAGGCCTGGGTTATGGACAAAGCCTGGCATAGAACTCAGTGAAATTTAGCACCATCTCTGCAGACCTGGATCTTCCTCTGTGCCCAGTTTGGGTAGCAAATGCTATGCCCCCCACTCCCCTCCACCCCTCCCCCTGCCCACCCCACATCATGTCCTATGGCAAGGGCTATGAAAACGTTCATGGGATCTCTGTTCTACCATCTCAGACTGTGTGCAATCCTTGAGAAACTTGGGAGAAAAAGTATTTGGTTAGTGGGTGGCCAGAAAAAAATCGATATATATTTTTTTAATATTGACTGAAGTGACAGTTGGGGAACTGGCTCTTGAGAGAGCTCTAACATGTTTCAAAACTTGGCAGTTAGCCCTGGCGTGAGCTAGTTAATCAGGAACGATCTTCATCCTCACTGCCTTTCACAGCCTCCCCTTGGAGAAAAGATAGATAAGGAAGACTTGGAGATCTAGAGTGCTGCAGCTTGATCTCGATGCAGTTTGAGGGGAAATAGGAAAGGTGACTCGTGATTTATTATTTCAGATCCTCTCCTTTAAAAAAGTGTTGTGAAAGATTTGACAAATAGTGATTACTCCCCTTTAGGAATTTTCGTTTAATCATAGACGCAGCAAAGCAGAAGAATAGAAAACTTGTGTGACTGAGCAGCATTTAATTTTGTTGGAAACTGGCTCGATCACCCTGGTTGTAGGAAGAGACAGCCTTGGGCAGTCTTCACGTGGCAGGAAACCAGGAGCATCGGGGCCTGATGGACACCTGATACCATGTAAATAGAATCCACAGAAGCTTCTCTAGAGGGGCTTTCTAGAGCTAAGGTCTGGCTGTTTGCAGACAGGTTTGCTCCTGTCTGGACCCCAGCATCCTGTGTTAACACACCTGGCTGCGGCCTCCCATCCTTCCCTGCCGTAGGTGTGAGGGCTTGTTTGTTTAAACCTTGATGAGCACTGCTTGGAAAAACAAAACAACACACTCACTTGTCTGGGCATAGAATATTCTTCCTGAATTGTTGTCCTGCCCAGAGGCACTCTGGGTGGGGCGAGTTTCGGGGTTGGTTTGGGGAGTTTCAGGAATGGGCTCTGGGCTGGGTCTGTCAGGTGGGGGTTGCTCTCGGCTGTCGTCATTCTGGAACGTCTGAGGGTCAGGGAGCATCCCCCTTAGATGACTGCGGGGTTGTTAGGTTCTGGCCCTGCCACTTTCTCCCATGAGGGCGGACACAGCTGGATAGGCATTTACCCTAAGCCTAGCCCTAACCCTGCAGGATGGGAGGGAACCCTCATCGGGGTTGTATTCTCACCTGGACACCTGAAAAATCACCGGTTGGATGGGGTCCCTGCTTGATGGTGACTGCCCCCCATCAGCAGCTGCCTGTTTCCGCGTCTTCGTCCCTCCCCAGCCGTCACCCCGTGTTGATGGTGCCATCAGATGAAGGTGGTGTGCCCAGGGCCTGGATGGAAGCAGACATTTGGAAACCCAGCGTTTGTCACCTGTGGTGATTGACTCTAAGCTAGCTACCCAACCTCCTTCACCGCATCTTGGTGTACAAGCACATAGGTTGTTAGAAGAAACATGTCAACAAAATACGCTGAAGCTCTGGCCTGGTTCTTTCCCTCTAA
The DNA here is from genome assembly GCF_964270905.1 of Leucopleurus acutus. NCBI lineage: Eukaryota > Metazoa > Chordata > Mammalia > Artiodactyla > Delphinidae > Leucopleurus > Leucopleurus acutus. The sequence continues at coordinate 63,953,567 of NC_139153.1, read as the reverse complement.
TCACAGCTGTTGGTGATAGGATCGCCTCACTCGTTAAGGAGCTGGCATGGGGCGGCCAGAAAAATCAGTGCCTGCTGCCCTGTCTCCCCCCTCGGTGCTCGGGGGGCGGGGGCGAGCCCATTCCTGCTGGGACCACTACAACATTCTGTCTTTCTTGGAGGCAACGTGCACCAGAGCCACTTGGTGGCCGTGTTAAATTGGATTGCTGGGTCCCACCCCCAGAGTCTGATTCGGGAGGGCTAGGTTGGGGCCCGAAAATCCGCATTTCTGACAAGTTCCCAAATTCCCAAGTTCCCAGTGTAATGGCTGGCCCAGCGCCCACACTAAGAGAATCACTGCTCTGTGTATGGGGAGGAGCAGAAGCCTTAGATTTGAGCAGAGCTGGGTTTAAAAGCTACAGCACTGGGGCTTCCCTGGCGGCGCAGTGGTTGAGAGTCCGCCTGCCGATGCAGGGGATACGAGTTCATGCCCCGGTTCGGGAAGATCCCACATGCCCCGGAGCGGCTGGGCCCGTGAGCCATGGCCGCTGAGCCTGCGCGTCCGGAGCCTGTGCTCCGCGGCGGGAGGGGCCATGGCAGTGAGAGGCCCGCGTACCGCAAAAAAAAAAAAAAAAAAAAAAAAAAAAAGGCTATAGCACTTACTTAATTTTGAGACCTTGAGAGGTTTTTCTTAATTTCCCCAAGTCTTAGTTGACTCAGTTTTAAGATGGGAATGATACCTAGTGGAAGATATTTTTAGAGAATTAGGGGACAAAGCTGGCACAGAGTAGGCTTTCAGGAATTGCCTGCTCCTCGGCTGACCTGAAGTGTGCGTGCAGTGGTCCCACAGGTGGGCAGAAGGGCATCTGGTCTCTTTAGCCAAGGGCTGGGCTTGAGGCTTCTGTGAACATAACCAAGCTAATGGGAGTCGAGGAGGTGCCACCAGAATTAGACACTCTGCTTCCCTGTGGAGCAGCTCCCCAGAGGAAGCCTGGGAATGCTCATGGCCAGATGGGATCAACACTTCCTGACTTGCCCGATGGCAGGAACTGTGTCCTATTCATTTGTGTGTCTGTGCCTCAAACTGCAGCCCCAAATCTCCAAACCCATAACCTCTCTTACACCTGGGCTGTTGGAGGAAATCTCCCAACCGCGATGTCTCTAAACATTTCAGGGTCCTAAACCTCACCTGTGTTCTTCATGCGCTCATTTTAGTGTCTTAAGAAACTAAAGTCACATTGTTTTAAGTCAACTGTCCCAAGGTTTCATTTTTCTCCCCCAATCCATTATCCTCCTCCTTGTTATTGCAAAGATGATCTTCAAAATGAGTATCTGGTATGGAAAAAAAAAAATCAATACATAAATGTTAAATTATATGCCTTGTTATTATCTAAAACAAAATTATATATATCATTAAAACTATTGGTGGAAAAACCCAAACGAACTTTCTGGCCAAGCCAATACTTTCATAGAGATCTGACTGGTGGCGCTAATCATTTATCATATAATTTCCAAGTAAGTTGTGCGTTTTTAAGACTTGTTTAATGTAGTGGTCACTGAGTGATGTGTTTCTCTGAGCCATGATTTGCTTTGGGAACAATAACAAACTTTTTTTGGACAATATTCCTATCAAAACATTTAAGTGTGGGGGGTCCTTAAACTATGGCTCACTGCCTGTTTTTATAAATAAAATTTTGTCACACAGCTGTGTGTGTATTTGTTTATGTACAGAGATTGGCCCTCAAAGCCTTCTGAAATATTATTTGGCCCTTTACAGATAAAGTTTACAGGAGTTTCTGCTTCTAGTCATAGGTCCCATATGGTACTTTTGCCACCAGAGGGCGCTAAGTGTCCTGTTTGCTTATCACAGCCAGAGGCCCATCTGGGCACACTGGCTTCCTGCAGTGGCTGAACTCAGAGAGCCTGCACCTTGGTCCCCGCCTCTGACAGTACAACCTTCCTGCCACTTGCTCTGCCAACGTGGGATGCTCTGGGACATGAGTCCCAGGGCCACCCCTTCTCAGAATGCTCAGGGGCTAGGACAAACCCTTGGTGCCCTTCCTGGGCCCCATGACCATCCTAGGCCTGGCTGAACAATATCGTTTTCTGTGACTTGTTGTCTCCATAATTGAAATTATTTAGCATCCTGCAGGAAGAGTTACAATATTTAAAAAATTGGAAAGGCAGCATATTTAGATACCTGAATGCCTGCCTTATTTTATGGGGGAAAAGGCAGGCTTTCCCATTCCCCACTAGGGGCGCCCACTGGGCATCCATGCTGGGCTCTCCTTTCCCCAGGCCCCACTCCCTGGTCACAATCTGCTCTCCTTAGCCTCTCTCCTCACTTTGCTCCATCAGTGACCCACTTTGCCCCTTAACTTCAGCTGCTTCTATAAACTTATTTAAATCGTATCCTAAGTAAGCAATAAACCTTGATCTTAAGTCCCCTCCATAACTACCTGTTTCCTCTTTTCTCTGCCAAGTTTCTTGAAAAAGAGGTCTAGTCTTGCTCTCCCTCCTTCTAACCCCCCCACCCTTTCCACCCAGTTCCATGGGCACTTCCTCCAACACGCTGTGGAAAGTGCTCTGATCAGCTCACCAGACCTCCGTGTTGCCATATTCAACGGACATTTTCCCCAGCTTTATTGAGATATAACTGACATATTGTGTAAGTTTAAGGTGTGGCATGTGTTGACATGATACATTTATATTTGCAAAATAATGACCACCGTAGCATTAGCTCCCACGCCGGTGGACATTTTGATTCATCGCTTGTGTTTCTAGACCTGTCGGCTCTGCCGGCTTTGGCTCTGTGGACAGCCCCCGCCTCCTCGGAACTCCCATCCATGCTTTTTCCAATTATTTTTATTGCAAATCAACTTATGAAGGAAACTTCTACGTAGTAACCCAGTATGGGTTACTCAGCTGAAACTAACCTTTCCCAACACAGTCCTTATCCTTGACTATATGCAAGAACTCTAATAATTCCAGTTTCCTTCTTCCTCAGTGCTGGTCACAACCAAGTAATTGATTTCATAACCCAGTAATGGGTCCAATTCTGTAGCTTGAAGTCCATGCCTTTGCCTCCCCTGACTCTCTTTTCTCTGCTTCTCCTCACACATCTCTCACCGTCCTCCTTGGTCCCTTGGAGGGGTCCCTTGGTCCCTCCTTGGTGTTTTCTGATAGTCTCAGCATTCTGCCTTCTGCTTTCTGTTCCTTACGTATGCGTTTTCCCTAGGTGGTCCCATCTTTCCTCTTCATGCTGCAGACTGCAAAATCCGTCTCCACTCCAGACCTGCACACTGTACTCCTGCAGGAAATGATGTCGGCCCCAGATTCGATTCCCAGAGCCCTGCCCTGGGTCAGGTCAGGGGAGACTGGTCATCGGGTTGAAACAACCTGGGGCTGATCTAGGACAAAGCCACCAGCAAAACCAAAATAAAAAGCCATCTGGGTTTTTCTGCATGGACCTTAGACAGAGCCAGCGTTCTCCATTGTAGAGTTACCCAGTTTCTCTTCCCTACGTTTCTCATTCCCTGCTCTTTTGTTAGAAGTAAGCCGCTAAGCCCAGCCCACACTCTAGGGGACTCGTCTGGCTTTATCATCAGTAGAAGAAGAGATAATAGCTCTCCTTTACTGAGTGACTGCCATTATGTTTCAGGCACTATCCAGGCTGCAGAACACACACCAGTTCAATTCAGTTTTAATTCCCACAACACTCGGAGCTTGGTGGTCTTACCCACATTTGAATGACTAAGACATTGAGGCATAAATAGATAACTGACTTGCTCACGGTGGCAGCTCTTGTGCCTGAACCAGGCCTGTTCGACTCCTCCAATGGTCACTTGCAAAGGCAGTCCCAGCCCCAGTGCTTGCAAAACTCTTCAGCTCAAAAGCCAAATTGGGGTTGGTGCTGACAGAAAGTCAGAGAGAGACACAGAAATACAAGCTACTCCAGCACGGCCTCTTGATTGGTCCCCCAGGTCAGGCTCCTGGCCAATCAACTGCAGTGGGGGCAGGGGCGGGGGCGGGGGCGGGGGTGGGGGCGGGGGTGGGGGGAGTCCAGTTGAATAAAAATGGCGGAGGGTGATGAAGGCCCTGGAAGCTTCTTACACTTGATTGGCATCTGTGGTTCAACTGGTAGGAAGTTGTGTGGGAGGGAGCGGGGGAGGAAAGAAGGGGAAGGTGAGGTGTAGTGGGTGTTTGTGACATGGGTGTGGTGAGGAAGGGGCGGTGATGAGAGGAGATTGGGCTTGGAAACAGAACACATGGGGGAGGTAAAGAGATTGGTTCCAGAAGAAGAGGAAAGGCATTTGCCTACTTGACAGGCCTGTTGTGAAAACTTCTGAAGCAGAAATGTAGTTTCATGGTATCTAGTGAACTTTTGGAAGAGAGATACGATGTTATCATGGAATAAGAATCGCAGGTGGGTGTTCCCCACATATTAAAGATGCCAGGGAAAAGCCTACCCGAAATGGGCATTTTCAGTGGCGACCCCCATTTTCCCCACCACTGGACGCTCTGTTGGGCCAGGCTTCCCTGTTACATTTATGCATTGTATCGAGTTAACCTCTGCCTGCCTCTCAGTCTGACGGTATTTCAGCCTAAGAAATTGAGGATTTTCCAGAGCTACGGCTGAGATAAACTCCCCCGTTCACTTTCTAGACACAGCCCATCTTTTGAGAGTTGCACAGCGTGTAGGCACTGTTTCTATTCCTGTGGGTGCCTGGTACTCTGACTTTTACTGTCTGAAGTTGTTTCTTTACCATCTTTGAATGGCAAACAGGGAAACTAGATGACGGCGTGAAGACAAACTAGAAACCACTCTACTTCTGGTTTGCTTTACTGTTGTTGTGATTCCCCAGGTCACTGGCTCTGAGATGGAGGTTTGCGTGCAGGAGATTTGCTGGGAAATGTTCTCTGTGGCAACCGTTGAAGGGAGTGTGAAAAGCAGGACTGGGCGTCTGGGGAAGCCAAACAGCAAGGCCACTGGGGCAGAGGCTTCAGCCTGTCTGATGGGAGCTTGGGAGCCCACGTGAAGCAGGAAGGTGGCCTTTGCACCCATGACCAGTAATTAATGTGGCCTTCAGTGGAGGTCAGCTCCTGGGTTGGGGTGGGGACCCACGGGCAGACATAAGCGGCCAACTCACTGGACAGTTGGGCTGGCAGCACCCCACCTCTGAATGAGCATCTGTGCTGCCCGCTCTGCAGATGTTGTGTCCACACCAGCAACCTTAAATATCTGGTTATTGTCTGGGTATTTGTTCAATTTCAAATTTTCTCCTGGGATTCATTTTTTTAAAAAATATTATTTATTGTATCTTGTGGCAAGAGATTAGGAAATTATTGACCTCTTAAACAACACTGTATCCTGACTCCAAATGCCCAAAATTGTCTTCTGAACCCAAAGCACATAGTTTATATTTTTTCTCCTCTTTCTGGTTCTTAATCCCAGGAGAGCCTTCACTGTCTTCTACATCGTGAATTAGGACTAAACCACTCAGGATACAATTGGTCAGTAATGGTTTTAGCTAATCAAAGGGCTGGAGAGGTTGGATTCTTTTACTTTTTTCTTAGGGAATATTTAAAACGTAGTTGTACAAAATGGCAAATAGTCCATGACCTCCTGTTTCCTTGATTTGCTGAAGTCTCCGTTTCTCCATCACCAACCGAAAAAATCCAAAGTCAATGTGGGTGCTCAGCGTCCAGTGAGAGATTGGCCAGGAGAACAAAAGGCTCCTTATTACTCCGCTAAAAAGGTTTAAAAGGGCCAATGGCCACTTCGATTTTTATCCAATATACAGTTATATTTTATGTGCATTTCAAAAAATACTATATAAAATTGTCTCATTTTATGCAAACACAAAAAAATTGCCTCAGGGAGCCCCAGTCTGAGGGGAGACACAGCCCTGACTCAGGGAGCCCCAGTTATCCTTAGAAAGAGTTGGAATTTGCTGGGGCTCTCCCCTCTCCCAGTAGCCCCCACCCAGGTATCTGCCCCCTCCTCAAGGCCTGCAGGAGGGTCTTCAAAGGGACCCACTCCAGACATCTAGGTCTGGGCCTCTTAGTCTCAAAGTCTAAGTAGGTGGAAGAGGGGCCCTCCTGAGAAAGCTAAGTCCAGAAACCAGCTGGACAGCTGAGTTAAGGAGAGCTGCTTCGGGGTAGGGATGGACCGGACTTCCCAGAGCTTATCATTAGTTTTCTCCTGCTGAGATGGGGGTGCAAGTGTGAGACACAGCCTGATGTCCCCTGAAGGGACCCAATGGGCCACCTGGAGGGGCTGACATGGCTCAGCAGAGAGAAGCTAAGGATGGGAAGGGCTCCTAGGAGCTTGAGGATGGAGACGCTTGTGTTGGGGTGGAGAGAACTACAGGGGAAGGTCCACATTGATGATGGGGGTTCCCAAAACACATACACAAGCACCAGGGAGGGGGACAGTCAGCTTTCCCCATGGCCCGGCCCAGAGGGCATGAAGCCAGACATCAGTGCCGGTCAGGGGAGTACTTTCCTTCCTCCTGACCCCATCCTCTTCTTCTCACAGATCTTTATTCACCACGACAGGGGGCAGTTCTGTGGGGCTGGCATCCTGCCTGGAGCATGGCCTCCCTCGAGGAAGGTTCCCATCTCACGCCCATCGGACAGGGGCCTGGGTTTCACACTTCTGGATCAAGGATGTTTGCCTTAGTTATAAGAGACTAGAAAAATCAGAGGAACAGCCCGGATTTTTAAAGGGCCTGGAGAAGCTGGGGGACAAAAATGATTTTCTGCTTCTATTTCCCCATGTCAGACTTGTTTAATAATTCAAATTTTCCTGCCTATTTTTTAACTTGTAAAGGATGGGAAATGTTTATTATTCCTCGTGATTTCTGCCATAATTAAAGGAAAGAAAATCAAGGGGCAAAGCAATGCTCTAAGGAAACTTTCTAAAAGATGGCTTCTGAAAAATGGCAGGATGATGTGTGCGTGCGTGCGTGTGTGTGTGTGTGTGTGTGTGTGTGTGTGTGTGTGTGATCAGTGAGTCCTTTTCCTTTTTCCCCTTCTCAGAGTAAGGGGCATGGATACCTGCATTTCTGTTTTAATAGGCACTTCTTGGTAAGCATCCTAAACGCTTCCGGCCCCAGCCTAGCTGGACTGGTGCCAATGCCCTCCATGTAGGATAAAATTAGTGGGGAAGTCGATCACCTGGTCCCATCTTGCCTCCCAGGATGTGGTAAGAGGCTCCTGAAACCTCCTAGGAGCTCCTTTGCCAGGTTCCCACTGGGGCTCATTACAGGGAAAGGTGGTTTTCTGGACATGCTCAGCTCAGCTAATGAAAAATGGAAGGAAGAGTCAGTCCAGTGCAAGAAGCTGAGGAGATAGAGCTTCCACCTGTGAACGTGAGAGAATAGGTCCTTGGAAATAGAATATACTAGGTTTTTAAAAAATTAGTTTTAGGCCTTTCTCTTTGCAGCTATAAAATGAGATATTAACTAAAGAAATATGCTTCTACTTATAGTCCCCAAAAAAGTGTGCTCTGAATGGAGATGATAATATTGCCATTTTGGGTGATTCTTTCCCCCTGTCTAGTGTGGGTTGCCTCAATTCTCCCCATCCTCTCAGCACTGGTCCCCTTTGTGTTTGGTGGCATGTTGCCATGGTACCGTCAAGAAGCACTTTCCTGCCATGACCTGTTAATGGACTTTTCTATTCTCAGGATCAGGAAGGGAGTGGGGAGGAAGAAGAATATCATTTAATGACTCGAATTAATTGAATAAATCTCATGAATGTCAGTGAAATAATGGTGAACGTATCTGTATGCAGAAGAGTTAAAAATAATCCCTCAGCAAAAAAAAAAAAAAAATAATAATCCCTCAGCAAAATACTCTTCATGCACAGTGTGCTCCAATTGTGCATTTAAAAATTATGTTTTTATTTTTTTTTTAGTTTGCTTTGAACTTTCCAATGCTTGACCCAATACTGGAGTTTGCCTCAGAGGACTTAGTCAGAAGATTATCTTCTTATTAGATCTTAACAGTCAGTTGACATTGTATTGTTTCTTATAGGACATCACTTTTGCAAATGAAGGTGCTTCCTCTATAGTGATTTAAAATTTTTTCTGTGTATCCTAAACAAGATTTTTTGCTATAATTATTCATTGTTGGCAGCATTGCCTACAGCTTTTAAGCTTTTAAACAGCTTTGAAGGCTGTTTACTGATTCTTTTAGTAGGTTGTCTCTCATTTCGGTAACTCCAGGTTTAAAAATTTTACAGAGTCAGCAAAATCCCTCCAAATCACTGTCTCTTTGAATGGCTTAATGAAATAATTGATTCTATTTTTAAGCAGTTTACTTTTTTCCCCCTCTGTATTTATATTAAAAAAATGTTAAGCCTTTAAACTTGAATGTACTAAAGATGTGGCTGGGCCCAGGCATCTCTCTTAAGACAAGGTGAAGACGTGGAAAGGAGGACCATTTGGGAGGGTTAAAGTGCTGGTATCTTTAGAATGTCTGAAGAAAGTGCAGGAATAAAATATGGCAAAGAGTGAAAATAATCTATTAAAGACGTTCTCTATGCCTTAGAATATTGTTCACCAACAGAGTGAGCAATATATTGTTAGATGAATGTTATCACTCCGCTTTATCACCTTTTTAGAGGCTGCAGAACATTTATTTTTCTTCTTGAAATCCGAAGCAGGAGCCAGTTCTTTGGCAACCTCTTGACTATTAGAGTCAAAAGCAGTGACCAAAGAAATCCCTGGAAAGTTTTCACGAGAAATCGAAGAAGCTACATGCACAGTGAGGATTTGGTTGTGGCCAAGAAGAAGAGGGTGATTTCTTTGATTCTGCTTTCAGCAGTTTGCATCAAGTTTCCAGCCACGTCTCTGGAGACGCTCAAGGTTACTCACATTCTAGGAATGACACGCAGATATAGCAATCCTTCAAGGTAAAGCTATCCATGCAGGAATATGTTGCCATCTTGCCACTTGGAAGCATTCTGCTAGATGGCAGATGGCCTCATTGGGTGTTGGTGTATGTGTGTGCGTGTACACGTGTGTGTATGCACACACAAGCATGTGCTGTGGTGTGTGAGTTGAAATACACAGTGTATTTATCCATTGCAGTCGATTTCTCTGGACCCACAAATTTAGAAACCACAAGTTATTTTTAGGCTTGAAAAATAAAATAAAATTTTCTTAGTTTGATAGTATAATATAAAAAAAGTTTACCTTGCACTCTGACATCTGAAGTGGGGTTACAAGGGCAGAACTGGCTCGGGAGATGGTGGCTGTGTCTTGGTCTGTGATCTATTACTGACTGGCTGTGTGTCCCGAAGTAGGTAGCTTACCTGCTCTGGACATTAGTCTCTAAATCTTTTAAGAGATTTAATCTGTATGGTGTCCAAGTCCCCCATACAGAATCTGTGGGAAACAAAGACCTTTCTCTTAGGTTTTTCAAGCTCTTGAAAAGCCAGGCATTTAGAGGAGTAGCATAGAGAAATAGAGAACGTCACTATCTTAATGAGTTTTATAAAAACTTTTCAGAAAGTCATGCCTGGACTGATGCACACGGTTGATTCATTTCTATCAGGGGTGTTTTCTCCTCTTTTGGCACCCCCTTCCCTTCCTCTCTTCTTTTAGAAAATGCTGATCCACACAAAGAAAATGAACACTTTCTGAATATTTTGGTGAATTTCCTTCTAGGTAAATTATAGCTATTTGTGAAGAAAAATACAAGTGTTAGAAAATAAAACATAACAACTTAGAACTGAAAAAACCCGAGAACTTTCTTATATCTAAACTCATGACCTGGGTGGTTTGCAGAGTTTATTAAGCTTCTAGTTATTAAACTAGAAGTTATTAAAATGCAAATGTTAGAAAATACAAAACACGGAAGACTATTGATTAAGAGCTAATCGTGTCCCTAATGGTAATTTGAATATTATTTTTAAGAAACGAAAGCAACTCCTAGACAGTTTCCTAGGCTTTTGCATCTACAATGTAGACAAACAGAAAGCAGCCCAGATGTGAACACAGTTATTTTGCAGAGGAACGCAGTCACAGATATTCCCATTTGCAGAAATTTGCCTGGGATGAGAAGCATTGGCTCAGACATTCCACTTACATATAAATATTTTAAAAACACCCCGAGGCCTACAGGAAAAATAACTGCCCCTATTTTGTGTGCTAGTCCTTGGGGGAGAAGCAGAGCTGATATGTGAACATTAATGGCATAGATTCACTTTTAAAAAGTAGCTCAGCTCCAAATTGTGAGTCAGAAACAATTTTCTAGCTGAGTGGCTCTCAGCTTTACCATGGGTTGGGAACACCTTTTTCACATCTAAAAAGAGTGACAGACATCTCCTTCCCACAAAAGAAACCCCACACAAAATGCTGGTAGCCATTATATTTTCATTTCTTTCAGTTGAGTAAATAAAGCAATAAAAAAGTTACTATGAATTTGGTAATTCTTCAAGAAACTTGTATTCCTTTTTCTCCTTTCCCTCGATTTTCTTTTGTATTCGTATTGACTTTTTAGTTACATATGTATTTTGGTATGCCACCCCAGATTCTTTGTGGGAAGAGTATACGTATTAAAAAAGAAAATTAATTTAGGAATTTTTTATAGGGTAAGTTATTTGGTAAACTTAGGAGTAGTTTACATTTAAACTATTTAAAACTGCACATGCACAGAGCTTAAGAAGTCAGACAAGTATACGGGGCTTCCAATAAAAAACGCAGCATTCCACTGGGCATCTCCCAAATTTCCACTCCTTGGCAACAACCGCTTCCAACCAAGTGAGCTGTTTTATTGAGATTTATTTCCATATCCCTATATGGCAGATTTCTGTTGTTACTTCTTTACTACAACTTTATTGTTACTAAAGTTTTGTAGTTTAATCATCATGTATTGATTGATAGTCTTGCTTAATACTTTCTCTTTTGACCTACCATACGTTTGACTTGCTGCCTTCTCCCCTCCCTCCTAATAGAGATATACAAGAATTTTGGTTAGAGGAATATTCAATGCTATTATTTTTGCTATAAAAATACTAGTTGGGAGTAGGGGAGGGATGTACTGGGAGCTTGGGATTAGCAGATGCAAACTATTATATATAGAATGGATAAACAACAAGGTCCTACTGTATAGCACAGGGAATTTTATTTAATATCTTGTGATAAACAATAATGGAAAAGAATATGAAAAAGAATGTATACATATGTATAACTGAACCACTTTGCTGTACAGCAGAAATTAACATTGTAAATCAACTATACTTCAATACAATAAATTAAAAAAATTAAAAATGCTATTTTACAGATAAGGCAAGTGACGTACAATGGTTACTTTTTCTCTTTTGTAACATGCTTTATTTTCCTTGGAGTTAATAATGGTTTGCTTCATTATTTTATATGCTTGTCACCAATTCAACCCCATACTCTGTCAGTTGTCCAGATTTTATCAGCTGCATTAAGTCCTGTCTATTCATCTTCTTGAAGAAATCCCCCATTGTGTTTCCTAACTTGCTCTAAACTCTCCTAGTTTCTCTCAAGACCTGCTTCAGAATTGTCTACTTGGGAGCTTCCTGCACATCTTCCTGGTGATTTCTTTTGCTCTTATGTTGGATTACCTGTTTTTTGCTTTCTTTGTCTTCCTGTTTCTTGGTTTACTTCCTTGTTTTAGTGTGACATAATCTTCGGTAGTTTTCTGAGAAAAGTATATTTGAGAAAAGGTTTTTCAGACTTATCAGAAAATATTTTTTATTTCACTGTAACTTTTAATCAATAGTTTGGGTATATAATTCTAGGTTGGAAATCATTTTCCCTTGTAATTTTGACTTCTAATTTCCACAGTTTCGGTTGGGTTTTCCAATGCCGTTCTGATTCTTGATCTTTTGCAAGAAAAAAAAAAAATTGAAGCTTTCAGGATCTTCCCTACCTTCCTGTTGATCTGAAATTTCACAATGCTATTGCTTCATGTAGGTTCTATATTCATCTATTATATTAGAATTTTGTGTACCTTTCAAGGTGAAAATTAATTTTCTTCAAATATGGGGAATTGAAAAAAATTATCTTGACTACTCTCTTTTTTTCTCTTCTCTCTTTCTGGCTTTTCTTTTTTCTTTTCTAATATTTATTTATTTATTTATTTTAATTTTGGCTGCGTCAGGTCTTAGTTGCGGCATGAGGGATCTTCGTTGTGGCCTGCGGGATCCTCTGCTGCTGTGCGTGGGCTTCTCTGTAGCTGTGGCGCAAGGGCTCAGTAGTTGCAGGGGGTGGGCTTAGTTGCCCCGTAGCATGTGGGATCTTAGTTCCCCGACCAGGGATTGAATCTGTATCCCCTGCATTGGAAGGCAGATTCTTAATCACTGGACCACCAGGGAAGTCTCTCTGGATTTTTCTATTATTTGGATCTTTGAGCGACTGGACTTTCTAATTCTCTATCTTTTAATTTCTATTTTCCATATTTTTGTTTTACTTTCTGGAAGATTTCTTCTTCCTTCTAAGTTTTTTATTTCTGCTGTTATATTTTTGATTTCTCGGAGCTCCTTTTTTTGAAGTATTTTTTTGCTCACTTAAAAAAACAGTGTCCTATTCTTCGTGGTTGCAATATGTTCTCTTATCTTTTTGAGGATATTAATGATATTTTGTGAAGAAATTTTTTCTTCCTGCATTGTGTCTGTCTCCTATAAGTTACTTTTTTTCCTGTTATTTTCTCTGGTCTCTGTCTTTCATATGAGACACTATCCTCAAATATCTGGTGATCCTTATTTGGGTGCTTCTTTTCTTCTTTTCTGGCCACGCTGCATGGCTTGGGGGATCTTAGTTCCCTGATCAGGAACTGAACCTCGGTCTGCTCATTCTTAAGTGGGGCATTAAGCTGGCTGGAAGCTCCGTGTCTGTGAATGGGGCTGGTTGCCATGGTCTGTCCTGTAAGGCAGTCTGGTCATGTCAGTATCTTTAGAACTTTTCTACTGGGCTGGTGTGAATTACCAGAGTAGTTTCCTTTAATTTTTTTCCTGAAATGTCTGTACCCAGTTTCCAGTAGCTGGTGGGTAAGGCGGAGGAAGGTATCTCAAATTCCATCTTAACTTTTGCTTAATTCTACCTATACGGTTTCATAGAATGATTTTTTTGTGGGTTCTTTAGATGTAAAGAGGAAAGGAAAAAGCCTCTAAGCCCTGGGGGAATTTTTATGGTCATCCTACAAAAGCAGGAGGGACCCTCAATCAGAGTTTGCTTCAGGTGTTGAGGCTGATGACATCATAAACACACCAAAGGGGTGTGAAATGGTTTGTTAGTTACATAATGGGGATTTCTGAGGGTGAGCAGGCAGGCCTCTCATGCAGGTCCAGAATGGCTTGAGCTAGCAAGGGAAGGAGCGAAGGAACCTGGCCTTTTCTTTTGTGGTCAGGGGGGGTGGGCTGGGGTGAGAGTTCACGTGCAGAGAGGATGCTGTGGTTTGAATCTTCCCCCCTGCACCAAAGCAGGGAGCACCCTGGCTTTCTTACCCGCTTCCTCAGATGCTGGCACAAGGGGAAGAGGGAAGGGTGAGGTTTGAGATGATAAAAGAAATTTTCACATATTGAGATTATAGGGAAGTCATTCTGGCTTATACATGAGTTAACTTGAATTTGATGCCAACTAAAATAGCCTGTTTGTGGCCTATCAAACATACATTGTACATCTGCCTTAATTATTAAAGAAAAGTAAAGAAAGTCCATGTTAAAAGTAATGATTAAATGCCCCTTTTCCTGGGACGCCAATGCTGGTCCTCCTTGGATGATAGAACTCCCTTCCCAGGTACCAAGGCCATGCTGGACATGCTGTATGTGCACGTGCTGGTCTGTTTTTTTTTGAAACCTTGGAGAGATGTTTCCCTGACTTGTTTAATGTTCTTTGTTCTGACAAGATGTAAAACTGTGCTGAAAACCCTGCTTCTCGAGAGCAGTTTCTCAGAGTAATCTGGGAAGCGGGCTTCCGGGCTACAGTCCTCAGTTTGACTCAAATAAAACTCTTTTCTATTCTTTTTTTTTTCAGAGTTCATTAACTTTTATTGAAATAAACACAGGAAAAAGCAACCTCCACTTTTTCATAGCATGTTTTACATATTTGCAGGTGCAGAGAGTTCTACTAGGAAAAGGAGATTTTGTTGATATTGATAGACATCAAAAACGAATACGCATTAGTATATAGTATGGATCTGTGGTTTAAAATTTATACTAATGGCATCATATTGTGCTTGTTCACTGCAACTTGTTTTTTCCCAGTAAATATATTTTCAAGGTTCAAATATGCTGATAAATAAAGGTTAAGTTCATTCATTAAAAAATGATTATGCATTGATGGGATACTTTAGATATGCTATCAATTGCTTTGGATATATCCTTTTTGTTCTTAAAAAATTTGTTTTATTGAAGTATGTTTGCTTTACAATGTTGTGTTAGTTTCAGGTGTACAGCAAAGTGATTCAGTTATACATGTATATTTTTCTATTCTTATTATTGATTACATATTGATTATTTTCATCATCAGAGAGCTGCCAGCAGTCTAACGTCCAATGATGGAGTCAGAATCCTCCCTACAGCTCTGAACAGAGGGCAGAACAAATGTTTTAAGGATGATACAGAAAATGTTCCTAGGGGAGATGGTCCTGCTCAGTCCCAAGAGAGAGAACAACTTATTTAAAAGTCCAGTTCTCCCTTTGTGGGGCTGATACGGGAGCCAGGAGCTCAGAGGTGATTCTGTTGTTAGGAAAACTTGTTCAGAAGCCTTCAGAGTAGTGGTTTGCAGAGTGTGGCCTGTCACCAGCAACAGCAGCGGCTCCTGTTAACAAATGCAAATTCCCAGGCACCACCCCGACCTACCGACTCTGAAGCTCTGTGGGTGAGGCCTGCACCCTCTGTTTTAACAAGCCCTCCAGGTGAGGCCAACACACGCTCCCGCTGAGAACCACAGATGGAGAGTTTACAAGTGGAGACAAGTCCGGGAAGCAGCCGGAGAACTAAATGGCACAGCATCATGAAGAAACAGGACTTTAAAAATTTCCACTGGAAGGTGGGAAAAAACCAGGTCTCTGAGAAGGGCAGGAGGAGGGGAAGTGTTTGCAGAGGGGAGAGGAGCCCAGCCATGTGGCAGAGGTGAGGGTCTGAGTGGGGAAGAGAGTTGGTAAGAATTTCCAACAGGTAGGGATGACCAAAGAACTCTTACGAGTGGTGATGTGTGATGTTCTGCTGTAAGTTGACGTCAGTTTTACATGACCAACTTGTGTGGTGCAGTGGGGAAGGAAGGGGAAGACGTCAAAGGGAAAAAAAAAATCCATCATACTCTGTGTAAAGAGGGTAATTAAAAAATTATTTTATTGAAGTATAGCTGATTTACAATGTTGTGTTAGTTTCAGGTGTACAGCAAAGTGACTCAGTTATACATAATACAGTCATTCTTTTTCGTATTCTTTTCCATTATGATTTATCACAGGATATTGAATATAATTCCCTGTGCTATACAGTAGGACCTTGTTGTTTATCCATTCTCTATACAATAGTTGGCATCTCCTAACCCCAAACTACCAATCTAACCCTCCCCTACCTCTACCACCCCCTGGCAACCACAAGTCTGTTCTTTATGTCTGTGAGTCTGTTTCTGTTTTGTAAATAAGTTCATTTGTGTCATATTTTAGATTCCACATATAAGTGATATCGTATGGTGTTTGTCTTTCTCTTTCTGACTTACTTCACTTAGTATGATAATCTCTAAGACCATCCATATTGCTGCAAATGGCATTATTTCATTCTTTTTTATGGCGGAGTAGTCTTCCATTGTATATATGTACCACATCTTCTTTATCCATTCATCTGTCGATGGGCATTTAGGTTGTTTCCATGTCTTGGCTACTGTGAATAGTGCTGCTATGAATGTAGGAGTACATGTATCTTTTCGAATTATAGTTTTGTCTGGATATACGCACAGGAGTGTGATTGCAGGATTTTATGGCAAGTCTATTTTTAGTTTTTTGAGGAACCTCCATACTGTTTTCCATAGTGGCTGCACCAAGTTACATTCCCACCAACAGTGTAGGAGGGTTCTCTTTTCTCCACAGAGAGGGTACATATTGTTTATTTTTCCTTACCAATGTGTTCCCCAATGCATTCAGTATCCACTGACTAAATAAATGAGGTGTCTGAGTATTTTTAGAATTTATGGCAAGGACCTAGGCATATATATGTAGATGGATAGATAGAAAAAAATTTAAAGTAATTTGTTACTGTAGGCATCTTCTATATTAAAAATAGAAATAAAAGATAATTGGCATGCATTTGATTTTCCTCCATAAAGGTGATATGTAAATTCCTCTTAAATAGAATATACCTATATCTATAAATACCTATAGAAGTAGTCCAAAGCATCTACATTTTCCTTGAAAATTGTTAAAATGAAGCCTATCCCTGTAGACAGATGTCTTATAAGTTTCTAGAATAGTTTCCCCCGTACTTTAACAAAGTTAAACATTCTAATTAGGGAATACTGGAAAATAAAAATAATGCAAAGAAGAACGACTGAAGTTATCCACAGCACCACACCTTGAGGTGGACAGAATCCCGTGGAGTTTTAGGGCCGGGAGTCCACGTGGTTGGCACCCCTCCCACTTCCCTGAACCCCCTTCTCTCCTGACTGCCAGCTCAGGGTCTTGCCCTGCACACCCTTGTTTATTGATTTAGAGCAAAGCTTCAGTATCAATTGTCATCCTTTACCATTTTGAGTACTTCTCCATCATGGCCATTGCGGATGAAAAAAAGGTCAAAACTCCTTCCTTGAAGAAGCTGTGCTCTTTCTTCCAAGTGTGTCTTTTTCTTTACTATCCATTAATTCTTAGTATCCGTGAATCCTGCTCTGTGGATCCATCCATTCTTCTGGCTCCCATGATCTCAGGCTCCCCTACTGATTTTTTCGTCTCAGCTCTCTTTTCTGTAATAATTTCACGTCTCCATCTGCCTTTCTTTGCGCTCTGTTTCCTCCAAGTCATTATGTCTAGAAGGGAATTCTGGTTTCCTCCTCTGAATTCAAAAAAAAAAAGAAAAATAAGGTCAACTCTCTGGATTTACCTGTTTATGTCACTGGCATCATCGTTCTTTTTGTCACTAATGCTGTCAACCAACTCCTTCTCTCATCTCTGTTCTGGAACCTCCGTCAGTTGGTAGTTCTTGCATGAAAGCATCTGTGCTGACTCTTTTTTTTTGGCTGCGCTGCACAGCTTGCAGGATCTTAGTTCCCTGACCAGGGATCGAACCCAGCCCCCCTGCAGTGGAAGTGCTGAGTCTTAACCACTGAACCGCCAGGGAAGTCCCCTGTGCAGACTCTTAACTCTTTTTGTTTCTTACCCTTTTGCACTTAAATTATTGCAGTTATCTCATGGATGGCTTCCCCTCCAAGCCTCACTTCCAAGTGCTGCAGAATTAACCTTCATAAAGACATTACTCTTATCCATCATTCTCTTGTTCAAACTTCAGGAGCTTCCTACTGTCCAAAGGATAAAATCCACCATGCTCGTCCTGGTGCCTGGCCCTCCCACAATGGGCCAGCCATCCTTCAACCTCATCTTCCCCTATTTTCCAATGAAAGAGCATCCCTCTAACTAGGATGTCCTATATCCACTCCTCTGAATCCCCCTCTTCCTCTGGCTCACATTTTCCCTTCCAGTTTTACTTCAGATGCAATATTTTCCTTGTAAAACCTTTTCTAATCAACCAACCAACCTACAGCAATTTTCCCCTTGTTTGAACTTTGAAAGCCCTTCCTATCCCATGTATTTGGTTCCTAATTATAAAATTATAGCTTCTTTCTATGGAGCTGAGTCCCTACTATGCACCCAGCACTGTTCTAAGCTGTTCTTAATTCATTTATTCATCACACAATGAGTGGAGTAAGTCCAGTTATCACCTCCATTTAACAGGTGAGGAAACAGACATGGGTGAAGTAACTTACCCAAGGTGAAGTAACTTACCCAAGGTCACAGGATGGTAGAACCAGGATCTGAATCCAAACGGTGGCTTAGAATCTCCCCTCTTATCTACCCATCACTGCCTCCCTGTATGCACTGCCTTCCACTGCTGTTATGCACCGCTTGTTTGTGCACATTTGTATGTGTGTTGCCTTCCCATTTAAATTGTACGCCCCTTGAAGGCGGGGGCCACAACTCACATGCACGCTCCAGAAGGCCCAGCAGAAAGCTGTGTGCTTCCATAAACATTAAATGTTTCCGTTGGATGGTTTGTGGAGACTTTTTTTTATTCCTAAGATGATCTAGCTCGTGTTCATGAATTGAAAAGGTAGTCTCAAAATCAGATCTGACTAAGTCATGACCAAAGGAAAGGTAAAAAAATCAAGGAGTAAGCCAGTGTCCTGGCCTCAGGGCTTGGGTTCAGTGGAGTCTGATCATTTCACAAATGACACCTGAAGTCTGAAGAGTAATGAGGGCTTAACACGCCTGCACACCTCTCCTTGTGCTTTGCAGTGGCTGGAAAGTGAATTTGGCTAAGGCCTGCATGTCAGCAAATAATTCACCTTGACTCTAGAACTTGCAGCTGAATGTCCATCATTGAAAATGCAATTACTCTTTTCCACTGTTTTTTCTTCTTCTTCTTCTTCTTTTTCTACTTCTTCTTTTGAAGCCAGTGTGAGCTGTGGGTAGAAAGGTTTGATACAATTCTTCTGTGTTCTCAGGTGCCTGGCTGACAGACTGCTCAAGAAAAATTCCACCAAAATGCCTGGTATACCAGGAAGAGGCAAACAGCTGGAGGGATGATAGAGAAGATATGACTTAACCCACTGAATTGTGTCACAGGCTTACTTAAAGCTGCATCACAAATAGTGGTTTTTGATTGTTTCCTCTTCCTAGAATGAAATGTCTTCAGAAGCCTTTTCAGATTACTTTAAATTATTTGTAAGTTTAGGCAAAACCATCTTTCTTAAGAGCCACTCACTTAAAAACATTTTTTTTTAATTTTTAAAACATTTTATTGAAATATAGTTGATTTACAATGTTATGTTAATATCTTCTGTACAGCAAAGTGATTCAGTTATACATATATGTATTCTTTTCCATATTCTTTTCCATTGTGGCTTGTCACGGGATATTGAATATAGTTCCCTGTGCTGTACAGTAGGAGCCATTCACTTTTAAAAAGCGGATATGGATCTCAAGTTATGTGCCAGCTTAGTGTTGAATAGCATTTTCTAGTATTCTTCAAGGACTTTATAAGTGAAAAGAATGACCTGTAGTTACTTTGTGATGATGATGATGATGATGATGATGATTATTTTGCGATACGCGGGCCTCTCACTGCTGCGGCCTCTCCCGCTGCGGAGCACAGGCTCCGGACGCGCAGGCTCAGTGGCCATGGCTCATGGGCCCAGCCGCTCTGCGGCATGTGGGATCTTCCCGGACTGGGGCACGAACCCATGTCCCCTGCACCGGCAGGCGGACTCTCAACCACTGCGCCACCAGGGAAGCCCTGTGATTATTATTAACCTGCATAAAATTTGCCTTTTGCAAAGCCCTTAGAGACACACGTACACTTTGAAAGAAATAAATGATTGTTTATTTTGGGTCATGAACTAGACCTATTGTGCACAGAGTTGGGCCTAAACAAACCTGGGCCTGGTTCCTGCCCTGGAGGCATTTGCCCTCTGGGTGTGAAGGCCAGACTAGGCCTGAGGCCCACCTGTCAGCCACACACTCTTCCTCAGATGTCTCAGTACCCTTGATAATATTCAACCTTTGTTTACACTCTGCCGGACCTAGATTTGATTTCTGGGGTTGTTTTCCCTGTGGACCTGGGAGGTAACCACTCGCAAGGCTGCTGGTTGTGGTTTGCAAGCCGTGCACCCGACTGGCACTTTGCACGGTTGTGCGGTGCCCAGCCTGCACATCAGCACATGACGGCTCTGAACACTGTGTCTAGATGATTTTTGCAGATCGCCAATCTCATTTATTTTGTATTGGTATCACTGGTTTCACACTCAGAGTTCTGGAGGAGGTCACCGTACCTTTTATCCCCATGGACTAATGCTGTAAGACACAAATGACAGAAAAGAAAAAGCAGAAGTTCATTTTAAATACAAGACAACAATAAGCTACAGATTAGATGACTTGGAAGATGCATTCTCAAACTTCAGAGGTGGAGCCATTATAGTGGAAACATGGTTTAAGTGTCAGAATATTTGGCTTCTACTACGGGTTCAATATATTAACATGTTGACCCTCGGTGGGGGGCATTATTTTACTTCTTGGAGCCTCTAAGAAGGGCCTACCCGCTTCCCTGGGCTGTAGGAAGCTCACAAGAGCTGCTGGAGACAGTGGCAGACAGAAATGCTATGGGCACGGGTAAGGCCCAGTCCTCGCTCTGAGTAGGGATGTGGGAGTGGTCTGCGAAGGTGAGTCCTGAGAAGGGATTACATTTTGCATTGGTTGTGCTCAGACTGAAGGAAGGAGCAGCGTTCCTAACCCTTCCTGCCTCCAACACTTAGCACAGAGTGAGGAACTCCTTGTTTTCGAGATGAATGGAAAAAATAGATGAAACTCACAAATCCAGAGAAAAGTGGAACACACATGGATCCAAGCTCTCACATTTTCCAAATCAACAAATATCTTCTTAGAATGCTTACCGTGTGCCAGCCATAAATAGGCCCTGAGTGTATAGCAACGCACACAACAGGGCAGTCTTTGCCTTTAAAAGGTGTGCTGTGCTGGCAGGGTAAGAAGACTTGTAAAAAGTGATTAACAATATATTGCATATTATAAGGAGAAACCTAGGTGCATCGTTAGGAGTCTGACAATTGCTAATTTTACGATTATTAAACACATTGAAATCCATGTGCATAGCTTACCTCTAAAAGGAGTTTTTAGAACAAAATGAGAGATTGATAAGATTTGCTAGACTCTTTTTCTCCTGTAAGAGAGGCTTGTTTGTAGATTTTTTGTGGTGTCTATTTATAGAGACCCAATGCATGATACAAAAAGGACAGATTTTCCCAGAGAACATCTAGCAGCATTATTAGCTTAAAGTTATTTATCTTCGAAGCATTTATTGAACATTTACTAAGTGTAAGGAGATACCAGACCCTGCCGTTAGAAATCACTGCTCAATACAGCCCACTAGACACATGTAGCTACTATGTCCTTGAAATGTAGCTAGTTCAAATCAACATGTGCTATAAATGTAAAACAGACCCTGGATTTTGAAGACTTAATATGTGGAAAATATCTCGTTAGTAATTTTTTATATTGATTACATATTGAAATGATAATATTTTGAATACATTAAATATAATCTATTAAGATAAACTTTACCTGTTTCATTTTACTTTTTAAAATGTGGTTACTAGAACATTTACAGTTATTAAGTGTGACTTACATTTGTGTCTTCTATTATCTTTCTGCTGAACAGTGCTGCTTTAGAAGATAATAGACTAGGGAGACAGGCAAGGAAACAAATCATCAGAAGTCACCAGGACAAGTGCTCTAAGGGAAAGAGGTATGAAGCGTAGAGGAGGGTGCAGCCCTTTCGCTGGTGTGATCAGAAACAGATTCAAGGTGGGAAGGAACGTAGGCCAGGGAGAGAGAGAAGAATGCATAAGGCAGGGAAGAAAGCGTGGCAGCTTTAGGAAAGCATCTACCTTTAGGGGGACAGAGGAAAAAGCCTCGGGGCAGCAGCAGGAAACTATAGAAATACTGTTTTCAAAGCTTCCCATGATATAGTTAAAATTGTGTGTCTCTTATTTAGAACATTATTATTTGTTTGTCTTGCCATCTGAGTGACAAGACTATTTTTCTTAGAAAAATTACTCAAATAGCATGACTGTATTACCTCAGGCACCCCTAGATGGCACTGTGCTCTAGGACTGAAAAGCCGGCAGGTCAGGAAAAGTGGAGATTTCTTGGCTGTCTCAGGGGTCTAAATTTTTCAAGAGTACCTCTGTCATTTTTGAGCATGCGAACCCGATACATATGTGTCTATTTATTTAGACATATATATACCTCATACTGCACTAATACACTATGTCCATCATTAGACGTACATATCTTTCCTGTACTCTGGTGGATTGTTTTTGGGTTGCGTGCATCTCCCCAGGGTGTGTTCACGCCACTTTGAAGAACACAGGTCTATTTCATGATTTTTATCTTTATGAAGATGAAAGTAACACCAAAAAAAAAAAAAATCGAAAACAAAAAACATTTTACTACACACGGGTATTAAAATAGGCATTGTAGTTACATGTCAATCCACTTAAAGTACTAAAATTAAAAGACTAAAATGAGAAAAGATCAAGACTTGGTTGCCTGGCGATCTTTATAGTTTTCCATTTTAAGCCAGACTTGATCTAACATATCAGAATCATGAATGAGTTAAAACAGCAGACCAAGTACTATGGAATTTTTAGGAGAACACTTTCCTGACTTTTTAGACCAATACTATTTCATTCTTGCCCTGATTTCATAGAATTGACTCTGTAGAAGGAGGTTTTCGTTGTTTTGTAAAATATGATGGACTTTTGGATTTCAGAGAACATGTGATCCTTACTGGTCAGGTGATCCCGCTGGTCATGTGATCCCTGCTGGTCCATTCAGCTGTGGCAGAGGGAGGGGCTGAATTGCAGAGAGATCAACTTGAGACCCACTCCTGTGATTTGGAGGTGACATCAGATTTCAGAGAATAAGGATTATGAAGTAGGCAAAACCCCATATGTATTATTTAGAGAAGGATAATTCCAGGTAATTACATTTGTACAAGATTAATTTTTTCTTTTGGTAAGACATGTGCAGTGTGGTATTGATGCGGAAACTGGATTTAAGAGTTAGTAACCTCCATGATGACCATGATGCTCTTCTAACCAGTGTTGACTTAAAAAAAAGGCACAATGTGAGAGTTGCGAGTTAAGTTTTATTTGGGGCAAAATGAGAACTGCAGCCTGGGAGACAGCATTTCAGATAGCTCTGAGGAATGCTCCAAAAGAGGTAGGGGGGAAGGTCAGTATATATGTGATTTTGGTGAAGGAGGAGTACATGCTATCAAGCACATATTGTTTTTACAGAAGGTTCCTGCTAGTCTCGTGCAGGTTACTGCCAGTCACGAGGAGCAGACGTCACCATGAAGGATTTTAGTGCTTTTCTAGATATGAGGAGATGCAAGAATTGGGCTCGTAAAATCAGCTCCTGAAAATATCTAACTATCTGAAGACCTGTTGTGCCAGTTTCTCCCAGAGCACAGAGGGCCTCCTTTCTGCTCTCCACCCTGAACTCCTTTCAGGGGGTGCTGAAAGTCAGCAGCTGCAGCAGCACATGATTTAATCCTTGTAAAGGTAGATGGCAAGTGCCAATTTGTAGCTGACACCAGTTTGTTCATCAGTCTGAACTCACTGCAATTCAAACAGGGAACAGGGTTCTTTTCCTCTTGGTGTGGACTCCAACCACGGTCTCTCAAACCTCATACGCTGCCTTGTAATGACTCTCCGGACACTTGTACTAACTCTGCAGATATTTTTAGGGCATTTAAAAGCCTCAGTTCAATAGAATTTAAATTCTCATTTCCATTCTAAAGTTCCCCCTCCCACCACCCCCTGGCCAGGCTGGTGTTTTGGGGTCTGGGAGCAGTGTGTGTGTGTGTGTGTGTGTGTGTGTGTGTGTGTGTGAGAGAGAGAGAGAGAGAGAGAGAGAGAGAGAGAGAGAGAGAGAGAGAGGGAGGTTGCCTTCCATGCATACTCCCTCTAAACAGCAAGGATGCTCAAGTTCAGCTACCTCCCATGGTGTGCACTTGGCCCACGGGAAACCCAACATCCCTGTTTAGCCAAACCACACATGGGCCACTCGCCTCTCCCCATCTACCATTTCTGTCCAAGTTACTCTTTCCTGTCTAGGGCAGTAGGGTAGCTAAGCAGACAGCCAACTGGGAGAGGCACCAGCTCTCCTTCCTGAGGCCCCAAGTTTCTATCCAAGGATTCTCTTGAAGCCTCCCTGGCTTGCTTTCATTCAAGAGGAGGAGAAGCCACCTTCTTCCACCTCCTCCTAGCGTGCTGAGCCATGGCCTCCCATCCTGGGCAATTCCATCCACCCACCCCACCCCCCACCCTGCCCTCCAACCCCCAGGCATTATCATTGAGTACAGAGCATCCTTTATACTTACTAACTCAATCTTTAAACCAACACAATAAGATACTTCTTAGGAAGTGAGGAAACTGAGACACCAAGAGGTGAAAGACCTTGTCAAGGTCACACAGCTAGCAGGTGTGAAGACTAGGATTCGGAACTAGACAGTCTGGATTTGAAGCCCAGGATCTTGGGCAGCAAGTTTTCTGAGAAGTGTGTGGCAGGGGTAAGGGCCAAGGTGTGTATATGGTGCTGGACCTGGGCTGGAGGTAACAGAGCTAGGTGACTGTCTCTTACTAAGTCCTAGGAAGTCAGTACCCTGGGTGTTTGTGGCTTTCTTGAGAAGTCTACTCAGCTTTGAATATTTTCTACTTCCAAGACAAGAGGAAGATGATGCCTATAGGATCCCTAAAGGCACTTGTTGCCTTGAGTCTTTAAAAAAATTCTTCATGTGGTAATATTTTAAAGCAGATCAGCCATGACTACATGATATAAAGAGCCCTAATTTAAAAGAATGCTCGAGCACATGGGACACCTGTCTTTCCTCAACGTCCATGCTGCCACTAGAGTTTTGATGGATGGATTGATTAAGTTGATAGTTTTCTCCTTTTATTTTATTATTATTTTTTAAAAATTGAAGTGTAGTTGATTTATAATATTGTGTTAATTTCAGGTGTACCACAAAGTGATTCAGATATATATATATATGTTCTTTTTCAGACTCTTTTTCATTATAGGTTCTTATAAGGTATTGAATATAATTCCCTGTGCTATACAGTAGGTTCTTGTTGGTTATCTACTTTATATATAGTAGTGTGTATTTGTGAATCCCAAATTCCAAATTTATCCCTCCCCCACCCTCTTTCCCCTTTGGTAACTGTAAGTTTGTTTTCTATGTCTGTGTGTCTGTTTCTGTTTTGTAAATAAGTTCATTTGTACCATTTTTTAAGATTCCACATATAAGTGATATCATATGATATTTGTCTTTCTCTGTCTGACTTACTTCACCTAGTATGATAATCTCTAGGTCCATCTATGTTGCTGCAAATGGCATTATTTCCTTTTTGTTTATGGCTGAGTAATATTCCATTGTATGTATGTGCCACATCTTCTTTATCCATTCCTCTGTTGATGGCCATTTAGGTTGCTTCCATGTCTTGGCTATTGTGAATAGTGCTGCTATGAACATTGGGGTGCATGTATCTTTTCAAATTAGAGTTTTCGTCTTTTCTGGATATATGGCCAGGAGTGAGACTGCTGTGTAAGTTGCTAGTGTCATGGTGGGGGTATTTTGAGTGGCCATAGTTTATCAAAGTAAGAAGCAGAATTTAGGGAAGAAAGTAAGCTGAGGACTTACTAAGGCTGACAAAGTCTATATTTTCTCTCAGTCACAAACCTGGATAAATAATAAAATGTTAGGTTGATAAGTAACAATAATTTCTTTTTTAAAAGTCCTTGTATTAATTACTTGTCTAGTAACTGAAGCACAATTTTGACAACCTTTGGCAATTCACCTTTGGAATGCATTTTCTGTCTGCTTTGGTCCTTGGAAGTAGCAGAGGATTTGAATTTATGACCTTCCTCACTGTGCTTTACCGAATGAGTCATTCCTGGTGGGGCGGGGGTAGGGTGGGGGTTTGGGGGGGTTGGTCATGCCAGTTGTCTTCATTAAATCTGGAGAAAGTCACCATCTCCATGGCTCTGGGGATTAGATTCTGCCATAGTGAGGTGAATGGAGGGTCCTGTGGATAAAATTTAAAATTCAAAACAAGAAGTAATAAAAGGTACGTGATGAGTTACTTTTTGCCCCACAGGAAGGAACTGTCTCAGATCTTGGCTGACCTGATTCTGCTGATGACTCAGCTCCGAAGGGCACCTCATTCCGGAAAGTGAATCAAGTAATGACGGTAAGTTATATATGTAACAGAGAGAGAGGGCTCCCTGGTGCTGTATTTAAGCCAATGTTT
Organism: Leucopleurus acutus; assembly: GCF_964270905.1. Classification (NCBI taxonomy): domain Eukaryota; kingdom Metazoa; phylum Chordata; class Mammalia; order Artiodactyla; family Delphinidae; genus Leucopleurus; species Leucopleurus acutus. The sequence continues at coordinate 63,927,503 of NC_139153.1, read as the reverse complement.
TGTCACCCCTTCTGTCTGTGATTCCTCAGATATGACAGTTAGGTCAGCGTAGGGAAATGAGCTTTTCTGATGAGGATGTGATCACCAGGTTAACTTGTTTTGCCTTGATTGTGCCATTTTGAAGATCAAGTTCTTGAACTTCCCAGACTTTGAATTAAAGAAACATTCAATTTCAGGTTATCCTTGGGGGTTCCAATGCTGTGACACAACTTCTATTGAAAAATATAAACATCACACCATGTGTGTGACATTAGTATTTTCATGGCTTTGTTTGTAGGTTACATGTGTGTTACATGTTGATGTCTGTAATGACACTAGACCCAGCTCTGCTTCTAGTCATGATCCATTGATATTAATGCATTTTCCCTGTCTTACTGAACTCACTTAGGATCAAAGTTCTAGAATTTTAATGTTAGTCTATGACACTTGTAAACTGGGGACAGAACTGAGCTTTAAGGATCAACCAACCTACTAGGCAGCATGTAATCTTCTATATGACAAAATTAAACAGAATATATTCTTTAAATATTCTTTATTGTATTTCTGTGTTCTGCAGAATTTTGGGGGATAAGGCACTGATATTAATGAACAATTTTATTTATATATTGTGTGCATCTGTAAATTATTTAAATGCACTGTGATATTATTCGATAATGCGCATCATAAAACATATACAAACTTATGATTTTTAAAAAGGATGAGGTAAACAAATATAAATTGAAGCTCTGATCTTTTCTTTTTGCCTATCCTGGGGTACATGCTCTCTACTTGGACTCCTTTGCAGAGGTTCACAGACTTACAAGTAGATCCACCTTTTGCATAGTTATGTAAATAGAAACAAAAAACCGATATCGTCATTCTGGAAGGAACTTCTCAGAGTCTGCTTGTCCAGCATGTTTTTTAGGCACAATTATGAGGTTATTTCTAAGGTGAAAACTAATTCGACCGTTCTCAAAGTTCTAAATTTTCAAGGAACTAGCTCAGTCATGTAGGAGTCGAGTTATCCCAAATAAGTGGAAAAACCTCAGTGGGTGACATCACCCTCTGATTCATGCCTCCTCTGTGTGTCCTTCGATCTCCATGGAATCAAAATTCACTTGAGAGACAGTGGTGCCCAGGACCTGGGAAAAATACATCTCCATCCAGGATCCCTGCTCTGTGGCCTGAGTCACAGGCACACAGAACCATGGGGTGGTTAAGGACCCATGTGATACCAAGGTCGGAACCTACTCACGGGAGTAACTTCATTTGTTTCATCTCTGGAAGCCCCTATAAGGCCACTTCTAACTGACAGAATGGAAGGGCACATTCAATTTTTCTTCTTCCATGGTAGTTTGCAACCAAGCAGGGAATAGCTTGTTCAAATGAGAAAGGGTAGGGCATTTATTTGAATCAATATTGAGAGCCAGAGAAGAAACTCATCTGTGTCTAATATTTCCACTTGCTAGTGGTGTGTCTAAGCCTCGTTACCATAGCTTCTGAGAGCTTTCACCCAGACTTGGATGGGGTTGGGTTCCTCTGGAATGCCATCTCTGCTGGGATGGCCCTCCTTTGGCATCTTTCTCTTCTCCAAGGCTGTTCACGTCTCACTTATCCAGGGAGAATGTTTCTTGATTCCACATTTTTAAAGTCCAGCTCAGAAAATTTCACAGTGTTTTCAAAGATGTCATTTCATTTGATCTTCATAATCCTCCAAGGTGGCTAGACTAGGTTGTTGGTGTCCCCATTTTATGGATAAAGAAACAGTCTCAGGGAGGTTAAATGACCTTTAGTGAGTGGCAGAGCTAGGAGGAGAACGCTGGTCTTCTGACTTCTACCCCAAACAAAAGATAAGAAAAATTATAGCGTAGGAAGTGTATTTTATTATTGCATTAAGCATATCCCAATGAATTCTAGTGTATATTTTATTATATCCCAATATAAATACCTTGGCTGCACCTGTATTCCCTCCTCCCAGCAGAACTAATTATCTTAGTGCTAGAAATTGATTATAAGGAAACGAAGTGTTCAGTGACATCTTAAGAAGGCCCCATTGATTGATTGATTGATTGAAGTGTAGTTGATTTCAAGTGTACAGTTATATATATATATGTACATATATATATTCTTTTTCTGATTCATTTCCATTGTAGGTTACTACAAGATATTGAGTATAGTTTCCTGTGCTATACAGTAGGACATTGTTGTTTATTTTATATAAAGTAGAGTGTATATGTTAATCCCAAACTCCTAGTTTATCCCTCCCCCCTTTTCCCTTTTGGTAACCATATGTTTGTTTTCTATGTCTGTGAGTCTGTTTCTGTTTTGTAAATAAGTTCATTTCTATACCAACATCTTCTTTATCATGTATCTTTTTGAATTAGAGTTTTCTCCAGATATATGCTCAGGAGTGGGATTGCTGGATCATATGGTAACTATGTTTTTAGTTTTTTAAGGAACCTCCATACTATTCTTCAGAGTGGCTGCGTCAGTTTACGTTCCTACCAGCAGTGTCGGAGGGTTTCCTTTTCTCCATACCCTCTCCAGCATTTATTATTTGTAGACTTAAAAAAAATAATACTATCATATTTGCATTTTATGGTTCATTTTTTAATTGAACTATAGTTAATTTACAATGTTGTGTTAGTTTTTGGTATACAGAGAAGTGATTAAGTTATACATATATATTTTCTCTTTTAGATTCTTTTGCATTATAGTTTATTACAAGATACTGAATGTATTTTGTAGACTTTTTGATGATGGCCATTCTGACTGGTGTGAGGTGATACCTCATTGCAGTTTTGATTTGCATAAGAAGCCCCCTTTTAAATGAAACTCTTGAATTCAGTGTTGCCTTGGAAATGTGTTCTTCACTTCCGGGGACATTTAACTGCCTTGTGGAGGGACCAGAATTTACATTCTCGCCATGGGCTGTCACAGAGATAAAGCTGGCAGCTTAAGAGAGCAGCCAGCTAAGTGAGGTGTGTTAGTCACCAAACAGCTTAAAAGTTCTTGGATCACTTTTCTCTACTTTATTGTTCAGTTTTTGTTTGGGGAAAGTGAACCGTCTACCCTCTTGCTTCCTAACTCAAGATTCCTCCAGCTCTGGCTACTTCGGTGTTTGCCTCTTTGTACCTGGAGTTGCCTCTTTTTCTCCATCTACTCCCAGGTTTCTGTCTTATTATCTTTCTCTCTCCTTCTATTTCCCTTTGCTTCTTTCTCATTTTCTCTCATATTATCTGTCACTTTGATTTTCTATAAACACATAAGTATCACTAACAGATTACAGATTCTTATAAATGATGAGGGGAAATTTAGAACAGTTTTCTTTGAGAATTTTCAGATTATTCTCTGTGTGTGTATGTGTGACTAAAAATTAGTTTATTTATTGACATGTTATTTTCTTAATCCTAATCCCTAAATGGATCACTGAAATACACTGGAGTCTTGCTCACAGCCACTCTCTTGCATAAGTGCCGCGATGGGATCCTTTCCAGAAAACTCTGCCATTCTAGATCAGATACATTTGCATAGGTAGTATTAGAATCTTGCAAAAACATGCTCCTTCTGAAATGTGACTGCAGGGGAGATGGAGGCCAGCAGGTGTCAGGCTCACCCAGTAGAGGATCTGAGAATGTTTTCTTGTGGTTTTTTTTTTAAGGTAGTTTGCTTTTTTTGAATGAACTTTTGAAGGACCAAAGTTAGGCTCTTGTTGGTCTTAAAGCAAACTCTGGGTTGGTTGAAAGAGAAAGGAGATCATTTCAAGCCTGTATCACCACATATCCAAAGTGGTATGCTGATTATCATTTAATAGGTGATTCATTTTATTTTCACTTGCCAGGTGATTGATTCATGATAGAGAAGAGAGGTCCCATAGCTGTGCCTTTGGATCCATACAGCAGTGTCCTAGCCCCTGGAGTTTTGGAGTTAGTCATCATCTACACCAACCACACACCCACCCACCCTATTTTCAGATGAGGAGAGAGAGATCTAGAAAAGATTTGTTTAAAGACTCACAGGAAGAGGATCAGTCAGGATGAAAATCAAGAGTCAGAGTAGGCGAGTCGTCAACAAGCTTGAATGATGATAAGGCATTATTGGAGTCCAGAACTCGGGACCATGATATTGACCTTGGGGGTTCTCTGGACTCCAGGCTCTGTTCTCAGTGTCGTCATGTTCAGATCAAGGGGGCAAGAGAAACATCAGACTGGAGAGGGCTGCTCAAACCTGCGGTTGTTCACAAGTGATTACCCTCAGGGTAATCCCCATAGCAACGAGGATGAGCATGATTATGCTGGAGGAGGAAAGCAAGTCTAGGAATGGCCTGTTTGAGGGGGGCTGTTAGGCAGTCAGCTCCCAATGTTGCTTCTCCTCAGGCACCCCAGCTGTTTGAGAAGGGCCTGGGGAGGTTGCTGTTTACATCATCACCTGGAAAGCACTTCTTCTTGTTGGTCTGTGGTTTTAACTGACTAGCAAGCCAGAAATTACCGTGGTTCACTTCTAGTTCCTGAAGATGTCTGAAGTGAAGGACACTCTGCCATTTGCTGGGGGTTCCCTGAACCTGAGCAGACCGCAGAGCTGTGGGCCCAGCTCTGACCCAGGGCCAGACGCCGATGGCTTTTACAAAGGAGAGTGCTTGCCAGCCTTGCTGATGTAACTGGCTCAACAGACATGGGAAGCAGCTCAAGGCAGCCTCCCTAAGAGCGACTCTCCCTGTGTTTTCCAAAGTCATGTAGGAATGTCAAATATTTTTTGTTTAAATGTTTGTTTGTTAAATGGAACTGCTCTACAGAGCAGAGGATACAGATAACTTTGAAAGAGGCTGCTAGGTAGGGCCCTAGTCTAGCCAGTTACTACCAGCTTGGTGGACACGGAATGTACTGCCTGGATCTTTCTTCAAGGAAGAGCTTGCTGGCCAGCTGTGGGGAGTGCAGTGAGCAGACAGTCCGCACTTGTCACGTGTCCTTGTGTGTCTGCCTCGGCGGCAGAGATGCTTTGCCCTGTCTCCCTCTGTTCAAACAGCCCGCTTCCAGTGACTGACATGGCGAAAGGGATGAAAGCCTCGCTGGCCATCTCCTCCCAACCAGCTCTAATGGACCCCGCTCACTGAAGCTCCTAGCTAGGAGTTGAAGTTCCCTTTTCCCTTCGCCCAATCCAGCTTTGTGTCCCTTATCCTTCACAGCTGTTGATCCCCAATCCATCTTGCGTCTGTTTTTGGGAAACCCAACCTGCAACAGTTAGCCTATCTCTGACTTGGAAAACATTATGGCCCCATAAAGTAAATGCCTAAAAGTCTTTCGTGATCATTTAATTTTTAATACTATTTACATAAGAAAGGAAAGGATTATTTGCACAAAATCGCAGAAAGAAAAAAAAACAGTTATTGTGTACTAATACCATAAAAATAGTCAGTTATTATAAATTGACTCTCAACACAGCCCACTTAAACACTTTTTACCATGGGAGGAGAAGGTTCCTGAATTCTTGATGTATAAGATGCCACATACTCTGAAGGTTTGCACACCCAGTTTTTTAAAATTTGATTAATGAGTTGCCCTAAATGTCTTCACATATTTCTAGTTGTGCTTTGTGGCTTCATCCACCTTTGGAGCTAGTCTCAAAATACCACAACATTGCCTCAACCTTGTTGGGGGTGGGGTCAGGCAGATGGGGAAGGGGGCAGGAGAGGAGGGATGAATTGGGTCGGGAGGGTGTCTCTAAGGCAGCTGGCTCCACTCTACAGCCCTTGCAACTTTGTTTCCAGAGTTTGCTGGATCTGTACTTGATCCTTTAATTACCTAATTGGGTGGTATGGAATCTAACCGTTTCGATCAGGAAAAGAAAAAATCTGAAGGAGTAAGTTCCCTCACCTTGAAGGTGCTGCACAGGTTATAAGTAGAGGTCATGAGCCATGTTCATGGTATCGGGAAATTTATTTTTGAGTTGATCATGTGCTAGATATAGTCTAAAAAGTAATATGCATATACCACAAATTGGGTTACGTGAAATCTGAACAATTTCTAATTTAAAAGGTACAGAGCTATAAAGCAACAATTCTGCCCAAGTCATATTTAGAACTGGTTTTAATATGATACTGTGGGGTGATATCCTTGTTCACATAGGGGCGGGATTGTGCCTGTGTGTTAGGACTTAGATACCATCGTGTTCTTATCTATATTTCAGGAAGCATTCTTATTAGAACCTAGAAGAAAGCAAGTTATATTAAAAAAGATTGAAACATAAGTCCATTTTCAGTATTGAAGAATAATGAAACCCCAAAATATGTATCTTGGAAAATTTAGTGAGAGTAGATAGTTAAAAAGAAAAGAAAAGAAAACAGATGACCAGGAAGAGTTAGTTTCTGGAAATAGGCACTTTTTCTAATAATATATGTATATATTTCTGTCATGAAAATGTGATTTAGGGTTCTCTCAGTAAGTTGTTAAAGCTATTTTGCTTGCTCTGATATGCTTCTCATAAAAATTTCAATGAAATAAAAAGAAGAAAAAGTGACAAACTTCCTACAAAATGGAAATGTCCTTTTTCTCAGTGATGATTTAAAATATTCAAAAATATTTTCTCACAAAGCCACGGATGGAATTGTCTCAGAAATATACATTTTAAATTCTGATACATTTCTGGTGTGTTTAACCCCAAATGGGGTGGTATGTTCAGCCCAAGTGGTGCTGTTTCATGTTTATTCAACTTGGCAGTGCCAACATTTCCTTAGCTGGACATCAGGTTATTAAAGCATCTCTAAAACAAAATAGACTGGCTTCAAAATGAGTGACTCCCACCATGGGTTGGCTGGCTTCTTTGCTGGGTCCATACTATAGAAATCAGAAAACATTTCCTCCCAGCTGGCCTGTCTAGAACAAATACTTTCCCCCCGCTTTCTCATTTCACCCTCTGACCTTTAAAGTGTTTCAGAGGTGCACCCTTGTGGCTTCTTTACTCTGCCATCACTGTTCCTCTCTGCTGGTCTTTGCGTTCTTCCATTCCATCATTTCTGGGGTTTTATTTGCCTTTCTGTATGAATGTTACTTTTGTTTTCTTAATCTACTGGAAAGCCTTCTTATCATGGTCACTTAAAAGCGCTGGTGGCACTTTTCAGAGGTCTTGATTGGACTTAATCCACATTTCAACTGCCAGTATTTTAGACTTAAAATGAATGTTATTGATCGGCTTTAGGCTCTCTGAAAGATAGTAGGGCAGAGAGAAAAATGACAAAAGTTTGTGCAATTACCACATCACAGGAAAATGTTCTTGCTGGGTCACCTGGGGATGTCTAGGCCAGTTTGGAGTTTTTCTTTTCATTGCTTTTCATTTGTTTAATGCTTTGAGTAGCAATGCTCAGAACTTTTAAATTCCCATTAAAAAAGGTCCTCATTTTGTCATAAAACTTCAATTAAACCTCTTAATTTATTTTTCTGGATATATTACACTAATGTTCAGAGGAGTCATAAAGAAACTGTAAAGAGACCTCAGTCCTCTGTATTTGCCATCTCCTTGATAGCGTTCATCAGACATTGTGACTCTCTTCCTAGCAGTAAAATATTGATGTTAAGAAAGAGAATATCACCTGAGAGCCCAAAGAAGCAACATTCTCTTGGGCTTAATTGTCAACTATTTGAACTGTAAGAACAAAACTCAGGGTATGAATGTAACACCTGGAAAGGTCATCATGACCCACTTCAGCACCCCCTCCATGGGTACCTGTCAGTGCATGACCTTGTCCTGGAACCAAGAACTCTCCCTCCCCCCCCATGTATGTATGCATGCATATGTGTGTTATCTGTATGGACGCATGGCTTCATGTGTCCCCTCCCCACCCCACCCCAAGTGGCCTCTAATTATTATCCTCATTTAGTTTTTTTTTTTTTAAAGATTTATTTTATTATTTATTTTATTTATTTTTGGCTGCGTTGGGTCTTAGTTGCAACACACAGGATCTTTCATTGAGGCATGCGGGCTCTTCATTGCAGCACATGGACTTCTGTCTAGTAGTAGCGTGTGGGTTTTTCTCTTCTCTAGTTGTGGTGCATGGGCTCTGTAGTTTGCGGCACGCAGGCTCTCTAGTTGAGGCTCACGAGCTCAGTAGTTGTGGCATGTGGGCCTATTTTCCTGCAGCATGTGGGATCTTAGTTCCCTGACCAGGGGTCAAACCCATGTCCCCTGCATTGCAAGGAGGATTCGTTACCACTGGACCACCAGGGAAGTCCCCTCATATAGTTTTAAGCTCATATTATTCCAGATTTGGCCAGTAGAGTCCCTTCAAGATGGCTCCTTGTGCCTGGGTCATATTTCCATGATTCTTTGGAGCACATTTTTACCTTTTGGTGTAACAGAATGTTCCAGGCTCATCTTGTAGCTCCAGGATCACCCTTCCCCAGCCCGGCTTTCAGCCACTTCTCCAAGGACCCTGGTTCCTTGCTGTGGGGAGTGGTATTAGAGATCAAGTTCTGCACCTCACCTGTCCTCATTGTTCCTGGAAAGAGCCAAGAAATATACAAGTGCACCCACACGTATAAGTACACATGCACACAAGCACGGGGTCTACACATATACATGGGCACATGCACCTGCACAGACACATACATATACACATGCACCCACACACATAATTATGCGTGCACACATTCATATGTTCTACACACGGGCAGATGTACATGCATATATATGTACATGCATATACATACACACACGTATTTTAGGTATCATGGGTCTCTGCCAGTATCTCCAATTCCAGTTTACCTTTCTTGCCTTCTCCCATCCCACATTTACGTGTCCCTCCTTTCCCAGTGAGAATCCTGGCTTCCCGAAACATCAGCACACTGACTCATCTGCTCAATCCCGTGTTACATCTGAGATAGTATCAGAATACCTTCACCCACATGTACTACAAAAACAAACCTGCTAAAAAGAGTTCAGGATCTTTCCAGTTCTCCCATCTCCCTGCCCTGCCCGAGATGGAGGACAAGCAGGGCATGTGGTCAAAACTGTTATAAATTATTCAAATTAGGTTTCCCCCTACATTGTGGTTATAATTATTTATAATTATTAATTATAAGTATTATCAATTGTAATTAATAATTAATAGATTAGGTAACCAACTTAATTATTTCTGTTTTATTTTTCCCCTGTAATTTTTTTGTAAAGAGAAGTAGATATATGTATGTTTTCTTAGTTCCCTTCCTCTTCTTTCTTTCTTTCTGTTTTTTTTTTTTTTTTTTTTTTGCGGTACGTGGGCCTCTCACTGTTGTGGCCTCTCCCGTTGCGGAGCACAGGCTCCGGACGCGCAGGCTCAGCGGCCATGGCTCACGGGCCCAGCCGCTCCGCGGCATGTGGGATCTTCCCGGACCGGGGCACGAACCCGTGTCCCCTGCATCGGCAGGCGGACTCTCAACCACTGCGCCACCAGGGAAGCCCTCCTCTTCTTTCTTAAACAAAGGTACGGGATATGATGTTTTGTGCTTCGATTTTTCACTTGCGAGAGCTTTTGGACCTCATCTCGCATCACTTCCTAGAGAGTTTCCTCTTTCGTTTCTAGGAGGGGATAGTATTTGTTGTGTGTCTGTGCCAGAGTTTATTCAACCATTTCCTGTGCTTGGACATTTAAGCAGTTTCCAATATTTTGCAGTTACAAATAATGCTGCAATGAATAAACGTGTGCATATATACTTTTATATTTTTGGAGGATTAGCTCCAAGATAAAGTCCTAGAGGTGGGACTGCTGGGTTCAAGGGTAGATGAATATGTAATTTTGTTAGCTATGGCCAAATTCTCTTCCATGGGGTTTGTATCATATTGCATTCCCAAGCATAACATACAAAAGCGGGTTTGATGGAGTGGATGGGGGAGGGGGTCATGGGATCACTTTTTGAAAAGCATAGGCTTAGAGGAATGGGACGCCTACATGGGATGTGTATTCGAGGCAGAGACGTGTGCAAGGTGATAGTTACATTGTTTTGATGAGGACAAAAGGAAACGCAGGCTTTCCACCACATACAAAACATGAGAGTCACTCAAAGAGCCAGAAGTTTACCACCAAGGTCGTTGGAAGCAAATCTACTTTTTGTAATCTTTCTATCCTTTGGATGCTATTCACAGTTGTTTAGACATGAGATCCTCAGACCTTATAGTCTTATTATTGTTCAGGAAGAGAGGACTCTGAACGACTTATTTTTGTGATAAAACCTCATTTAGGCCACAATGATAGGAAGGACGCTCTGATTTCCTGAGGTTAGAAATGAGATTAAATAAGTAAGTACACTTGTTTAATATTATGTATTTTACGTTGGACATATTAACATTACTTCATACATGGCCTCCTACCATCTGCAAATTAGTAATTCTGAAATGTTCTTTCAAAACCAGGGGTCTAAATGGCTGAGCGTGGAAACAATAATTGGTGCATCTCTCTACCAAGCTTTGCCTTTGTGTATTTGTCTGTAGTGTGCACAGTATATAAGAAACACTTGCTTCCATTTTCTGTGACTGATTAACTGAATCTTCTCATCCAGATTAGTTTCCAACTGTCTGTTCCTTTGTTTCACAGAATATAGTCTACTGTGGTTCTAATCTCTGTTATGCATGTTCTTTATGAATAAAATTCCAGGCACACAGGCGTATATGTACACATTTTACTGCGAGATAGTAAAATCTCAGTGTAGGGGGACCTCATCCCAGTGTGACTTTATGGTTCCCGCTCTTTGCAGTTTTAAACTTTTATGTGAACCTGGCATTCTGGATGGGTCATAGCATATATAAGAGCCATAGGATAGCTAAACTGGGGGAGGCTTGTTGACAAGGATTTGAATATCTGCCCTCTGGCTTTTTCTTGTCCGTATTTCACAACAAAAAACTAACAAGGATTCATTTTGGTGAAATCTGCCTACTAAATGATGCTTTTACATAATACATTCATCAATTAGCATTTGGATTTTGATTAAACCATTTTGCAAGTAATTTCACCCATTATGCAAGTAATTTCACTTTGGTGGCAGTTAAAAGTATATTTTGAAAGGAAAAATATGTTTTGTCATTGAGTTCTTTGAGGCTCTCTTCAGTTTATCAAAATCTATGCAAATTGTAATGTGGCCTTTCAACGTACAGGTGAACCCTTGTGATCCCAGCATTTACTACCATATGATACATGAAATAACCCACACATCAAAACTGTCAATAAAATAGCAAAGTCAGACTGACATTCTTGAAGTGTGTAACACTGTTATCTGCTTTTCTATCCCTAATTGGATCCATTGTCTCCTTTTTCCCGTTCTACTGCTTAAAACGTTTGCCTTGTTGTTTTATTCATGCTTTAGTCACATCTTTGTCGGCAATTACATTTGTTTGATTACTTATCTTCCATGGTGATTCCTGGCATTTGGCTCGTCTTTTTTTGTTTAGCCTCCTTCCTTTTGAAATCCCTACATCTCATTTGTCAGCAACCTCTGATTATCTCAATTATCTCAAGGGACCTGGAATTATTCTGACGTGTCCTTCTACTTCAGATGAGGACCCTGACCTGGGATCTCAAGACCCAGGTGACTTCAGGATGGAGGATGGAGCCGCTGGATGTGTCTTCCCCTATTCAGATGTTTGAATAAAGCTTTTTACTTGTCTTCCTCTCCTAGAAAAACAATTGAATATTTTGCCACTTATATTTTTCTAATATTGTACTTGAGTCATGCTGCCTTAATCATAGTTTAACAAGTTGTTAGAAATTGTTTTAAACAGGACAAAGTAAATCCAACTCCATATAGATTGTCTTTCATTTGCAAATATTAGAATTTGAGTTAAAAATCATATAACTTGAAGCCGTCTACATAAAATGAAGTTGTTGGTATATTAAAAGTGTCCTTCTTTTCAAGTATATTTTATTTTAGTGTATTTTATAAAAACTCCATAGTCAGTGACTCGAAAGTAACCTTGAATGTATTTTTCGTTCCTTATATTTTACTGGAAAAAAGTGGTTAAAGTAATTGTATAGATTTTTACCTTATTCTTTGGTGTCCTGTGTAACTAATTATTTGCTTTAGGTACAAATGACCTACTTGCTAAAGACTGTTCATTTTCTGCTGGAATAAAATACCTTTTCAATTTAGTGATTAACTTGGGATGAACATGCATTTGTTTGGGGGGAGAGAGTAAGTAATAATAATTTAATTCATTATGTGTAGTTTTTTCTTTTAAGGCATTTTCCTTTAGGTTAATTTCCTCTAAGGTTAATTCATACATGGAATCATATCTTTTATTAACCTTCAACAGAACAAGTCTCTCCTCCTAAAATAGTGCTCTATCCTTGAGTAAATGCTCCTATTCTTTATAATACTTTAATTAGAATTTTTAGAAAACAGTGCCTTTTCCTCAAATAAAAGGCCCAGACAGCACTGGATGGCAGAGTGGGTTCAACGATAAATGACGTCAAGTCTAACACCTCTGCAATTCTCTTTGCCTTTTCCTTATAGTCACAAGAAGGCTGCCATCAATCTAGCCATCTTATCTACTATCAAGGCAGGGAAAGGACCTGCCTTTAGCTTATAAGAAATAGATACAGGAGGATTTATAACTTGAAAATAGAAATGTCATAACTTTTCTACTTGGAGTCATATTTTACTTTTCAAATTACTTATCTGAAAGGCTATAAAATATTTTTATTACATTATTATTTAGCATATATTCATTTAAGAAATACTGTGCACCAACTATGTGCCAGACAGTATTTTAAAAGTTGAGACTATAAACTCTAATAAAGCAGAGATTTTGCCTTCAAGGACCCTCTGGAGTCATCCAGAAGAAGTGCAAGAAAACAGACAAATACAGTTCTGTGTGATAAGCTATACAATGTAGCACTGCCAAGGACAGGATTAGAGTGCGGAGTTGCTAAGTGATACTTGGAACAGGTGAGATGTGGCCCGGAATCTGGAGTATGAAGATAGGGTGACCAGTAAAAGTGAGAGGAGGAAATAGAGGGTGTCCAGGCATCAGAACAGCATGTGCCATGCCCAGAGGTGATGGGGTTCACAGTTTACTCAAGAACCACAAGTAATTCTCCATGTCTGGATCACAGGCATGAGGGATGGAAATTTAGGCAAACACTTCACTTTTTTCAGGACTTTAGTCTTCATCCTATCCTTGGTAATTATACTATTGTCTTTTAGTTTCACCTGATTCTCATTCCTTAGAACTTAGTCCCAGGTTCCACTATCCTGGGACCCCTGGGCTAACAAGCCAAATACTTTCTTGTATTAACACTGGAATTCAATAGAAGCTGTATATTGGTGGTCTGCTGGCCTAATTGGACCTATGGATGTGATTAGTGCCGTGTTTGTATTTTTTTTTTCTTTTCTTGTACAGCATAAAAAAATTGAATTAGTTTCCCACATTTAAAAATCAGGAGATTTCATAGAAGAATCCAGTTTCTCTAGAAAAATGCGAAGATCTGGAAATACCAGGCCTGTATTCTCCTATAGGAACAATAGCCTGGAGCTGAATAAGGACCGGCAGTGTCCAGTTCACCATGGTCCTCATTTTTGGTTGTTTCACAAGTGCCCACTTGACTAATTTAAGGTTGGCTGGTTCCTGAAAGCATTTATATTTGCGACCTCTAGTACAGTACATGTACTATTTATATAGAGAGGGTTTGTGTTCTCCATATGTATGTGTATATATATATGTAAATATATATGTATGTGTGTGTAGGTATGCATATATGTGTTATATATATGTGTGTATATAATGTATGTGTATATATATTATGTGTGTGTATATATATGTATGTGTGTATATATATATATACATATATATCTTCTTGAGGAAACATTACTGGGTTAACTTGCACACTAGCAATTCTTGTCAAGGTACAGTGACATAATTTTGTTTCTACTGACACAAGCTTATCACATATCATTGAGTTTACACTGGCTACCAGCCTGCTTGAGTGAACAACCATGAAGCACCTCTTTATTATGAATCTTACTTCTAATTATCCTATACAATTTTTGTGCCTTGCAAAACGATTGCTATCTGGTAGACATTACAGTCTAAAAAAATCCCTCAGCAGGTTATGACAAAAAGAGCAAAATAAGACCATGAATCTTCAGACGTGATGTCTACTTGGCTTTTGTTAACCCATTTAGTTTCCTTGACCCGCAGTATCTTCTTTTGGCAAATAGCTGTAATGTCCCCAGCTCTGTCTACATGATGAGGTTTTCACTGATATTCAAGTGGGACGGTGTATGCCAACAGTACTGTGAGTAGCTGCTGAGGCCCTTCAGATGAAAGGGGCTGTTATTATCATTACTCGTCTTGGGGTCTTGATAAAAAGTTTTACCAGAAAGTGATATTGTTCTAAAAAAACTGTCCAACTTTAAACCTCTGTGACATCTTATAAAAAAAAAGATGCCAAAGAGTGGGACTCCATATGTATGGAGGCTTTGGGGACTGTGGCCAGTAGACAGAGTCTTCTACTATCTTCTAAATCTTCAAACCTGGTCGTCGACTAAGGTTTGAAGATTTTCTGCATTATGTTTTGCTTAGATGGTGGATGAAATTTATTGAAACTATGACTATGGCAGTGTTAGATTTCTAGAACAAAAAGAAAAGATAGAGAATATCTTGTCTAGTTCACTCATTTTAATGATGAAATTATTGGACCCCTGGCCCCCTAAACTCTCAATCCAGTGCCTGTGATATCACTTACAAGGCAGTATTTGATACCCACATAGGTTTACCTGAAATCTGTTTAATTTTGCTATTTTTAAAGGAAGGTAGAGACTCTTTTCTTCTGTGTCCTTTAAGGCTTATTTATCTTGTAAGTCAAATAGGGGAACCTCAATAAGTTATCATCTTGGACGGGTTAGGGGGTCAATAGGACTGCTGATGAGATTTGGTTTTTCAGTGGTTGGAGGAAACAGGAGAACGATTGCTCTACAGCCTCAAATATTCTGGGAAGTAGAACTCCCAAGCATGTCTTACTCTTTTGGTTGTTGAAGTCATAGGTCTTCAATCCTCCAAATACAAGAAGAATTTTCACAACTGAAAATCCGGCATGATTTTTCACACTGACAAGAAAACCTATTAGAGGTGAGTAAAACTGCGTATCACCTCCAAGAAATGTTCTCCTTCTAAGAAGTTTTGGTAGCATTTTATCTGAAGCATATTTTCATTTTTGAAATTTTAACAATGCTAATTCAAAATGACATTGCCAGTTTAAAACGTTCTTATTAGAAACAATAAGCTTTGCTATAAGAGGCAAAGGGCCTTTGATAATGCTAGAACTGGATTATTATACTTTTATAGATTACTGTTGTAAACTACAACATATTATTAAGTGATTATATTTTTAATATTAGCTAATATTAACCCCAAAGATGAATTCTTTATATTTGTTTGTAGATTGCCAAGTCCTTTTCATTTTGTTTTTTGTCTTTCCCATCTTCTATTTCCCCCTCTCCACCAGCCACATTATATCGTACACACCTAACTAACTGATTTTCCTGCATTAGCTCTTTCTGTTGAATAGTGCCTATTGATAACCTGGTTAAGCTTGGAATCATATCTCCTGAATCCCCTTCCTGGTGAGTTTCCCTTAGTTTTGGTCAAGAGAGGAACTTGGGTGGAAATATAGAAATGGAAGTCCACCAGATCCAGGGATGAAAAGATGTAGAAGTGCCTGACGGGTACCAGCTTGTCCTCGCTGTCCTTCACTTTGTGGCCCTCTCATCTTCCAGACCTTCTAACAAACTATGGCCCCAGGTCCACCATCAGATGCTTGACCTCAGACCCAAAGAGGCAGTGACTGTTAGAGGCCACAGCCCCCCTGTAACCACCGTGAGCTCTTCTTACAGCCCCACTTCAGAGGCTAACTGTGTTCAGCTTCTCAGATCTTTCTTCAAACTCTGTGTCTTGTCCAGTGGGGTCAGTGTACCCTGGAAGCTGGCTAATGACTCTTCTGTCCTCTAAGTCTTCTAGACCTTTCTGCTCCTCGCACAATTGTGAAAACTCTAATTCCTACAGTAAATCCCTTGTTGCCATAACACTCATGGTGGCTTTGCTGGACTGATCTACCCCAGGCTCATCCCTTGCTTTTCCCAGAGCAAAATTCTTATAGTGGAAATGATCTGAACTGACCCTTCCTTTCCCCATTAATGCTTGACCATCAGCATCTTGCTTTTAAAACTCCCACTGTACAGAATTCCGAAGTCCTTCTCCCTGGCCTACCTGCCCCACACACCTACCTCCTTGAGAGTGTGAGGCCTCTGGTCTGACCAGTCACGCTAACACCAGAGGCTAAGATGGAGGGTAGAGCCCATCTCGATTCTGAGTCTCCTTCTGTCCCTTTTGAGCTGGGGCCTTGGGCAAATTATTCGACACTTACTGGGTGCAGCTTCCTCATTTGTAAAAGGGAGAGGATGGTCCCAGCTATCTTATGGAATTGGTGTGAGATGTCAGTACAAATGGAAACCAAAAGAAAGCTGGAGTAGCAATTTTCGTATTAGACAAATAGACTTTAAAACAAAGACTATTACAAGAGACAAAGAAGGACACTACATAATGATCAAGGGATCAATCCAAGAAGAAGATATAACAATTGTAAATATTTATGCACCCAACATAGGAGCACCTCAATACATAAGGAAAATGCTAACAGCCATAAAAGGGGAAATTGACAGTAACACAATATTAGTAGGGGACTATAACACCCCACTTTCACCAATGGACAGATCATCCAAAATGAAAATAAATAAGGAAACACAAGCTTTAAATGATACATTAAACAAGATGGACTTAATTGATATTTATTGGACATTCCATTGAAAAACAACAGAATACACATTATTCTCAAGTGCTCATGGAACATTCTCCAGGAGAGATCATATCTTGGGTCACAAATCAAGCCTTGGTAAATTTAAGAAAATTGAAATCGTATCAAGTATCTTTTCTGACCACAACACTATGAGACTAGATATCAATTACAGGAAAAAATCTGTAAGAAATATAAACACATGGAGGCTAAACAACACATTACTTAATAACCAAGAGATCACTGCAGAAATCAAAGAGGAAATCAAAAAACACCTAGAAACAAATGGCATTGAAAACACAATGACCCAAAACCTATGGGATGCAGCAAAAGCAGTTCTAAGAGGGAAGTTTATAGCTATACAAGGCTACCTTAAGAAACAAGAAACATCTCAAATAAACAACCTAACCTTACACCTAAAGCAATTAGAGAAAGAAGAACAAAAAACCCCCAAGTTAGCAGAAGGAAAGAAATCATAAAGATCAGATCAGAAATAAATGAAAAAGAAATGAAGGAAACAATAGCAAAGATCAATAAAACTAAAAGCTGGTTCTTTCAGAACATAAACAAAATTGATACACCATTAGCCAGACTTATCAAGAAAAAAAGGGAGAAGACTCAAGTCAATAGAATTAGAAATGAAAAAGGAGAAGTAACAACTGACACTGCAGAAATACAAAGGATCATGAGAGATTACTACAAGCAACTCTATGCCAATAAAATGGACAACCTGGAAGAAATGGACAAATTCTTAGAAATGCACAAACTTCCGAGGCTGAACCAGGAAGAAATAGAAAATATGAACAGACCAATCACAAGCACTGAAATTGAAACTGATTAAAAATCTTCCAACAAACAAAAGCCCAAGAGACCAGATGGCTTCACAGGCGAATCCTATCAAACGTTTAGAGAAGAGCTAACACCTATCCTTCTCAAACTCTTCCAAAATATAGCAGAGGGAGGAACACTCCCAAACTCATTCTACGAGGCCACCATCACTCTGATATCAAAACCAGACAAAGGTGTCACAAAAAAAGAAAACTACAGGCCAATATCACTGATGAACATAGATGCAAAAATCCTCAACAAAATACCAGCAAACAGAATCCAACAGCACATTAAAAGAATCATACACTGTGATCAAGTGGCGTTTATCCCAGGAATGCAAGAATTCTTCAATATATGCAAATCAATCAATGTGATACACCATATTAACAAATTGAAGGAGTAAAACCATATGATTATCTCAAAGGATGCAGAGAAAGCTTTCAACAAAATTCAACACTCATTTATGAAAAAAACCCTCCAGAAAGTAGGCATAGAGGGAACTTTCCTCAATATAATAAAGGCCATATATGAAAAACCCACAGCCAACATTGTCCTCAATGGTGAAAAGCTGAAACCATTTCCACTAAGATCAGGAACAAGGCAAGGTTGCCCACTCTCAGCACTCTTATTCAACATAATTTTGGAAGTTTTAGCCACAGAAATCAGAGAAGAAATGGAAATAAAAGGAATCCAAATTGGAAAAGAAGAAGTACACCTGTCACTGTTGATACTATATATAGAGAATCCTAAAGATTCTACCGGAAAACTACTAGAGCTAATCAATGAATTTGGTAAAGTAGCAGGATACAAAATTAATGTACAGAAATCTCTTGCATTCCTATACAATAATGATGAAAAATCTGAAAGTGCAATTAAGAAAACACTCCCATTTACCATTGCAACAAAAAGAATAAAATGCCTAGGAATAAACCTACCTAAGGATACAAAAGACCTGTATGCAGAAAAATATAAGACACTGATGAAAGAAATTAAAGGTGATACAAATAGATGGAGAGATATACCATGTTCTTGGATTGGAAGAATGAAAATTGTGAAAATAACTCTATTACCCAAAGCAATATACAGATTCAATGCAATCCCTACCCAACTACCACTGGCATTTTTCACAGAACTAGAACAAAAATTTCACAATTTGTATGGAAACACAAAAGACCCCGAATAGCCAAAGCAATCTTGAGAAGGAAAAACGGAGCTAGAGGAATCAGGCTCCCTGACTTCAGACTGTTACAAAGCTGCTGTAATCAAGACAATATGGTACTGGCACAAAAACAGAAACACAGATCAATGGTAAAGGATAGAAAGCCCAGAGGTAAACCCACGCACATATGGTCACCTTATCTTTGATAAAGGAGGCAAGAATATACAGTGGAGAAAAGACAGCCTCTTCAATAAGTGGTGCTGGGAAAACTGGACAGCTACATGTAAAAGAATGAAATTAGAACACTCCCTAACACCATACACAAAAATAAACTCAAAATGAATTAAAGACCTAAATGTAAGGCCAGACACCATCAAACTCTTAGAGGAAAACATAGGCAGAAAACTCTATGACATAAATCACAGCAAGATTCTTTTTTATCCACCTCCTAGAGAAATGGAAATAAAACCAAAAATAAACAAATGGGACCGAATGAAACTTCAAAGCTTTTGCACAGCAAAGGAAACCATAAAACAAGACAAAAAGACAACCCTCAGAATGGGAGAAAATATTTGCAAATGAAACAACTGACAAAGGATTAATCTCCAAAATATATAAGCAACTCCTGCAGCTCAATATCAAAAACACAAACAACCCAATCCAAATATGGGCAGAATAGTTACATAGACATTTCTCCAAAGAAGATATACAGATTGCAAACAGACACATGAAAGAATGCTCAACATCGTTAATCATTAGAGAAATGCAAATCAAAACTACAATGAGGTATCATCTCACACCAGTTAGAGTGGCCATCATCAAAAAATCTACAAACAATAAATGCTGGAGAGGGTGTGGAGAAAAGGGAACCCTCTTGCACTGTTGGTGGGAATGTAAATTGATACAACCTCTATGAGAACAGTATGGAAGTTCCTTAAAAAACTAAAAATAGAACTACCATACAACCCAGCAATCCAACTACTGGGCATATACCCTGAGAAAACCATAATTCAAAAAGAGTCATGTACCACAATGTTCATTGCAGCTCTATTTACATATCCAGGACATGGAAGCAACCTAAGTGTCCATCTACAGATGAATGGATAAAGAAGATGTGGCACATATATACAATGGAATATTACTCAGCCATAAAAAGGAACAAAACTGAGTTATTTGTAGTGAGGTAGATGGACCTAGAGACTGTCATACAGAGTGAAGTAAGTCAGAAAGAGAAAAACAAATACTGTATGCTAACACATATATATGGAATCTAAAAAAAAAAAAGAAAAAGAAAATGGTGAGAAGAACCTAGGGACAAGACGGGAATAAAGATGCAGACCTACTAAAGAATGGGCTTGAGGATACAGGGAGGGGGAAGTGTAAGCTGGGAGAAAGTGAGAGAGTTGCATGGACATATATATACTACCAAACGTAAAATAGATAGCTGGTGGGAAGTAGCCACATAGCACAGGGAAATCAGCTTGGTGCTTTGTGACCACCTAGATGGGTGGGATAGGGAGGGTGGGAGGGAGGGAGATGCTAGAGGGAAGAGATATGGGAACATATGTATATGTATAACTGATTCACTTTGTTGTAAAGCAGAAACTGTCACTCCGTTGTAAAGAAATTATACTCTAATAAAGATGTTAAAAAAATAAAAATAAAATAATAAAATAAAATTCCGGCGGGCAGGTATGGAGATCTGCTTGTCTTGTCGTCACCCAAGACAAGCCTCACATGGAAGTTCCCTTGCTTATTTAATCTGCCACCTGCCAGTCTGGAGTGTCTGACTCTTTCTCCTCGCCGTGAGTGTCAAGGCCAGTTGGTGAACCAACAGTCTGCCCCTCTGGGTATTTCCTGGTGGCTGGATCTCAAGGCAAGTGCCCTGCCTGACTGTGGGGTTTGTTCAGTCTGTCACGGGCTCCCCTTTGTATAATTCTGACCTATTTTCTCTGGAACAATTGGCATTTCATTTCAGGAGTACTTTCAATCTTATTTTTAAAAATCTAATCAAAATAAACAGAAGAGAAAACTCCATTTCTAGTAACCTTTTACTTGTCTATCACTTATGTCCCTAGGGAAGCTTAAAGAATTTTCATCAGTACACTAAAAAGTAGATAGTTTGCTGTGCTGCAAAACTTTTCAATGCTGGACTCCAAATCTCCAGAACTGCTGAGACTTTCGTATTAAGAAATCATCTGGGGAAACTTCGCAACTCCTGTTTTCATGAAGAGGTCCTAGTGGGGATGAGGTTTACGCCTAACTCTTTTAAAATTTTGTTTCTGTATCTTGTGCCTGGGATCCAGCATTAGTTACAGAGTAAACAGTATTTTCCAAAGACTGACAGGGTCAGCTGCTCGGGGAATGTGGCTGGTGACCTCCCTGATGGATGGCCGTCCTGCAGGCTGCTTCCAAGTCAGTTGAAAGGTAAGCATTCTTTCTGTATAAGGGCACACTGCCTTGGAACGTGTTTCAGTTTCCACTGATAAAGCTGAAAGTATATCCTGGGTATATGCACGCTGTCAAAGGGCCCGGAGCCGTGACTTTGGGGGCAAAGTGATTTGTCATGTCCACACAACAACAGCTAAGCTGCTGGGGTTAGGGGAGAAGCGAGTGATGGTGTAAAATCTCATTGCTTTGCTTAGCTGCAAAGACACAGGAAAACTTAAATCCGGAACTCCTTTCTGACATGAGAAACACACACTGGAATTCTAATATTCAAAAAGTAAAGGCTTTCATCTTTGAATCCTTTTTCCTGAAATCTTGTTAATTTAACCTGGCTGTTGTCTTCACTCCTGAGACAGCAATGGTGTGTGTGTGTGTGTGTGTGTGTGTGTGTGTGTGTGTGTGTGTGTGAGAGAGAGAGAGAGAGAGAGAGAGAGAGAGAGAGAGAGAGAAAGAGAAACACTAACTGAGTACTGGGAAGTGTATTTACTATTCAGAGGGCCTGCACATATAGCGTATATATTTTTGTATATATAAATATTTGTGTATATGTAAATATAGTGTATATACTATATATGTGTGTGTGTATGTATATATATATATGTGTGTATATACATATATACTGTATAAATAATGTATATTATAGGTGCTGAGTATAGCACAGTTCAGAAAATGAAACTTGCTGGACTTGGATCCCGGGCTGATTTTTTTCAGCTTATGTGTTACAGGCTCTGGAGATAAGGATTTCGTTTCGTATCAGAATCATTGCTCTTGTCAGTGTTGATTGGTGTTAGTGTTTGTTTTAAAAACCTCTCATTTTATTTTTCAATAAGTTTTGATAAAAGAATTGCATTTTTCAGTTGCACACATTAAAAAAGATAACACTTTTCAAAGTTCTCACAGCTCTCGCTTAATTGAAATATTTTCTAATGCTCCAAACAAATGCTCTACCATCAAAGGTGATTTTGTAAAGAAAATATTCTTTTCCTTCCGTTGACTAAAATGTGTTGCCTAGAATCATTTAAAAAATTGGCCCAGAACCAAAATAAGGGATCAAATAGTATCAGAAGTCAAAAATATCATATTCCAGTAGAAAAGGTTTGTGTTTCATTGAAGACTGGTAATTACAAAGGTACAAATTTGTTAAGCTGTCATTATCATAATTATCATATAATGATATTTTGGGGTTTGCTTTTGTGTCCACTTGGCAGCTTCCACTTATAAAAAATATTTATTACATAGTGACAAATTCAACTTTAAGAAATTCCTCTGTAGACATTATCTTTTCACAAGCTATGGGCATGTACCTCTGGCCTGCAGAAGCCATAAAGGGGCTTACAAATGGTGACAGTGGGAGGTTAAAGTCTTTGGGTCTTTGCCTATTTGCCAGATGCACAGACAGACCGGAAGATAAGAGTCAGAAGGATTTTCTAGAATAAGAGTTCACAACTGCTGCCTGAGGGTTCACAGTGGCCAAAGCTGATAAACAGACTCAGGCAGGGATGCTGGGAAAACCAGGGAATTCTGGGGGCCAGTCTCTGTGTTTTGTTTTTCACTGTCACTCCTCCCCCTCATCCCATTGGACCATCAAACAGAACCTCCTAGAGACATAGGCATACATTTTGAACCAAAAGCAACACCAACAGTTCCAAAGTTAGCTGTTTGAGTGAGATAAGTTCTCAGCGCTGGGTGTAGTAGGAATTGCATTTGGTGTTTGAGTGCCACAGGAAACACAGCCCTGGGGTGGGACGCGGGTGGTTCTTGGGACAGGATATGGCACCTGGAGGCATGTGCTGAGTGCAGTGTCCTGGATCACTACTAAATGGGTGTGGGGTTACATGGGCTTCTGACTTGACTGTGGAGAGCACGTAGGACCCATGTCTGGGAAATGCTGTGTAGAATGATAAGAAACCCATATAAAAGGTGTTCCTTGTCTCAGAAGAGGATCCTATCTTAATAAAAAGATATTTATCCTTGGCACATACAATGAGGAAGATCTTCAGCTGTCTACACCATGCTCTGCAGACATGTCATTCTTTTAAAAAGAAGACAGCATTTGTTTTTCACGTCTCGTGGGTGTCTACCTACCTTGTGACGTTTCAGCAGCAGAGCATTTATCTGTGCTTTTGTTGTGGAGATGAAAGATTCTTTCAATGGCAGGTGTGGGGGAAGTTACCACTATTAAACAAAACAAAACAAAACTATATTTAACTCTTGGATCCAGTAGATGAACAAGTCATTTTAATGGCTGCAAATTCTACTTTCCCCCAGTTTTTGAATATGAGCACCAAACCTGAGCAGCTGGGATTTCCCCAGCCCCACAAGGCATACGGTGATGGGGCAAAGGAATGGAGGGAGGTGGCAGTGCCTTGAAGCGAATATCATTTGCTGAGGGTCATTTGTTTCACTTTTGAATGAACTTCTTGCTGGCCCACCGTAGAGTAGATTTTAATTTCCTGTTTGGAGCGACCCGTTGCTCATATTATATTCCTGGGGAAAAATCATAAATTCCCATCTTAGAAAGGAATTATAGATCTTCCTCTTTTTTTTTTTAAATAATACCTTCAGTCACATACCATAACATTCATTCTTTCAAAGTATACATACAATTAAGTGCTTTTTAGCATATCCAGAGTTATGTAGTCATCATCATTATCTAATTTCAGAATATTTTCATCACCCTCAAAAACCCCAACCCTACCCACCAGCAGTCACTCCACAGTCTGCTTTTTCCCCTCAACCTCTGGCAACCGTTATCTATTTCTATGGATTTTTCCTATTCTGGACGTTTCATATAAATGAATCGTAATATGTGACTTTTTGTGACTAGCTTCTTTCACTTCAAGGTTCATCCACATTGCTGCATGTATCAATACTTCATTCCTTTTATTGCTGAGTAATATGCTTCTGTATGATATGTCCCCTTTCATGTGTTGATAGACATTTATGTTTTCACTTTTTGACTATTATGAATAATGCTATCATGAACATTTTTTTACAAGTTTTTGTATGAACATATACAAAACCTTTAGGTATATACCTAGACGTAGAATTTCTGGATAATATTGTAACTCTGTATATAAGGTTTTGAGGGACTCCCACACTGTTTTCTAATGTGATTGTTCCACTTTGTAACCACCAGCAATGTACAAGGCTTTCTTTTACCCACATCCTTGCCAATGCTTGTTACTGTCTGTTTTGATTTTAGCCATCCTAATGGGTGCAAAATGCTGTCTCATTGTGGCTTTGATTTGGGTTCCTTAATCACAATTTTGTTGAACAGCTTTTCTTGTGCTTGTTGGACATTTGTGTGTCTTCTTTGGAGAAATGTGTATTCATATCCTTTGCCCATTTCAAAAATTGGGTTTATTTGCCTTTTTTTATTGTTGAGTTGTAAGAGTTCTTTATGTATTCTGGATACAAGTCTCTTATCAGATAAATGATTTGCAAATATTTTCTCCCATTCTCTCTGTTAATTTTTTTGCCACATTTGTTAGGACTTTGATACTATCTTTGAAGTGAACTTTTTTTCCTAGATAAACTTCACGAAGCCCAGGGAAATAATGGCACGCATTTTCACCCAGAACCTGCTTGATGGCAGACACTGTGTGAAGTTCTTTGCACCTGTTACCATATTTTAATTTTTGTCACAACATTAAGAGGTTGATATCATCCCTTTATTAAAGGGAGAGGGCACTGAAATTCTGAGAATTAATTTGCTCAAAGTGACCCAACTAGAAAGTGGCAGAATCTGCAAATAAATTCAATTCTTCCCGCTTCCTGAGTCTACTTATTTCTCCTTTACTCTAATGGTTAGTGTTTTGAGTAAGATAAGTGAGCAATCCATATTTTCATCACCCTCAAAAACCCCATCCCTACCCAGCAGCAGATGTATTGTATTCATCTATAGTATGATTTGCGTTGGATAAACATGCATTTTATTCCTGTGTTTCCTACCAAAAGTCTTTTAAATAATAGTTCATTAAATGTCTTGTCACATCCATTTGATACATTTCCCTCGTTTCCCCTCCTTCCCTTCCTCCCTCTTTCCTTCTTTGCTTTTTCCTTTCCTTCCTCTCATTCCTGCCCTCTTTCTTTTACAAATTCTTTATTTAGTTCTTATTATGTTCTAAGTGCCTGGATAAAGTGGTGAATAAAGCACCCTCTGGTGCTTATACAGTAGTAGGAGAGATGAACTGCAAATAAATGTTAGATATGTATAAACTTCAAATATCATGTGAAATAATAGACTGCCAGAGGTGATACGAGCTATGAAGGAGAAAACGGCAAATGAGTGGACAGAGGGTTTGCTATTTTAGATGGTCACTGGGGAAGCTCTGGATGAAGGGAGAATGGAGCCACGTGACTCTGGAGAGAGGGCTCTCCAGTCAGGGGAAGGAGACGTGTTTGTCGTGACTGATGAACAGGAAAGAGACCCATGTAGCTCATCTATTCTGTTGGACCAGCAAGTGGACAAGGGCTGGCTTTGCATGGGCATGATCTTACCTAAGAAAGCCCCTGTCCCTAAAACATATGTAAAATATATTTAAGCATATCTCTGTACACAGATGGAGTAAGTGGTCCTCACCATACAGTGCTGGGGCTACAGACCCACTTGCCCTGTTGTGCCTGGGATGAGATTACTTGTTCAGAGGTGCTTAAGTGCCCAGTGGGTAGGTGCTTGGGCCAGGGGGCTTGAGTGCCAGCTATTGGCTGTGTAACTGTCTTATTTTTTCAACTATAAAATGGGTGCATTAATTTGCTAGCACTGCTAGTCTGTTAAGTCACAGACTGGGTGACTTTAAGAACAAAAATATATTTCCTCACAGTTCTGGAGGCTAGAAGTCCAAGATCAAGGTGTCAGCAGGGTTGGTTTCTTCTGGGGCTCTCTCCTTGGCTTGGAGATGGCCATCTTCTCCCTGTGTCCTCACATGGTCTTCCCTCTGTGTGTATCTTTGTCCTAATCGCCTCTTCTTACAGGGACACCAGTCATATTGGATTAGGCCCCCACCCTTATGACTTCATCTTAAATTAATTACCTCTGTAAAGACCCTATCTCTAAATATAATCTTATTCTGAGAGACTGGGGGTTAGGACTTCCATGTATGAATTTTTTGGGGAACACAATTCATCTCATAACAACGGAGAAAATAGTAGTATCTACCTAGAAGTGTTTAACAAACACCAGAAAGAAGTAGGCAGAATAGTATCTACCTTCTAGAAGTGGTTTGGAGAATTAATTGAGGTAATATATGGAAAGTCTTAAAGCCGCTCCTGGCACATGGTGAGTGCTATGGGACTGGGCTATGTAAGAGTGCTATAATATCTTATTTATATACAGTCACGTTTACATTGTGAGTTTGTTGGGGAAGAAAAGTAGAGATTGTATCTTTTCACTTTATTATTGTTTTTATTCATTATTTTTTAAAAATCTGCCTGAATCTAGGGTAATCTTCACCCATTATGTATACTCAGTACATGTTTGTTGAATTAAACTTTCCATCCCTCCCACTGGCACTGACATGTCCCTGTCATACCTGTTATCTTCTCCTTCTCCAACCGGCTCTGCATCCTACCATCCCCCTACTCCCAACTGGATCCTGAATTTCACCTTCTGGCATTACACTAGCAATAACTGTTTCCTTTTGCAGCCATAGCATGCCTTTTTTTTTCCTAGAGAGATTTTGGAAGTTCCCTTCACATAAAATTTCAACTCTTGCCTTGATTTTGACATATACCAATCTTGCCTGCTATTCAGCCTATAAGACTTCATTGCAAACGTATTAGGACAACATGTGTGATTCCCTTTCTGGATCTCAGAGGTGAGCCAAAGAGGGAAGCCCCTTTGGCCCATGAGTCTGATAGACCATTTCTGAATTCTCATCCTGAAGCAGGGCTAGCTAGGTTTATTTCTACTAAATGTTTCACTTCTGGAATCCTCAGCCCTTCCATCCTGATGCAGAATAAGCTCTAGAGCAACCCTGCCTGGCAATAGAGAACCAGCTGTAATCACGCTAAAGGACAGAGCCTCATAACTCATTTCCTAAAAGTGGAGGAAAAACCGATAGGTAATTTGAGATAGGATCACAAACAGTTGTGAAAATGATGTTTGAAAAGGCTGAGAGACTAGGCCACCGTAGAGATCAGTCTTAGCTTACTCTGAAAGCCATTTTTATGTTTTATTGCCATTCGCATATGTAGTTTGCTGCAAAAAAAAAAAAAAGAACAAAAAACCCCGGAGAGCTAATTACCATCATGCCACACAGTTAATTTTCTTTCAAGCATGTAACACTTTCTAAAGAATTCTGAGAACATTTGTTCCATTGGAAAAAT
Source organism: Leucopleurus acutus (assembly GCF_964270905.1). NCBI lineage: Eukaryota > Metazoa > Chordata > Mammalia > Artiodactyla > Delphinidae > Leucopleurus > Leucopleurus acutus. The sequence goes on along the minus strand of NC_139153.1, from coordinate 63,899,952 downwards.
GAATTTCATCTTCTCGGTCATAACTTTGTTCCCAGTAGAAAAGCCAGGATAATGAAGAAAAAATCAGTTTTGTGAAGGAAAACACTTTCCTTTCACAACACTTTCCTGAAGTTTCTAAATATCATTTGCCCACTTTTCATGGAATAAAACTGACACCCATTGAATATATGTGTTTTGTGTCTGAATAGTTTTAATTAGTTATCCTTTGAACTTCCCTTTAAGTGACTTTTTAAAGTTTTGAGCTACAAAATAATGCATAAATGTCTAGACTACCGGGACCCAAATTGGAATTTGGAAGAATGGGACTGGCTGATTCATATTTGCTATATGACCATCACATTTGTCCTTTTACAATTGATTTATTAGGCCCATATTCTAGAGTATATTTTATTGTGCTGCAATGGCTACTAATGAATTCTTTGATAGTGGCTTTTTGTCACAGACATCTTTCTTGACTCAGGTAACCTAACGTGTTGGGATATTCTCCTGTTGGAGAGTTTGCTGTTACATCAAGTGACATTTATCATTATCTAAGGCCAGCTGCCTGACTTCTCTTCAGTGCTCTGTTTATGGGGTTTGAACATCTATAAATGGAAACACTAGCTAACCAGAAATTATCGCCAGGGCTTTCTGATAGTGTCCTGGGCTCTCACAAGTTGGAATGTCCTGCAATATCTAACACGTAAGCACGTCACATCGTTTTCTAGACAGAATCGGAATCTCACTTTTTCTGTCTCTCTCTCTCATTCTCTTTCAACATGGAATTTGAAAAGCATGAAAAAGGAAGCTTATTAAACCAGAATTTAGAGGAGAAACTGACGGTAAGACTGGTGAGATTTTGCAAACACAGCTTTATGATGTGACTGACGGAGTAAAAATCGGCTGTCATAGTTTGGAAAAGTTGTACCAGGCAGCCTATGTTTCCATGTTTTTCTGGTCAACAACCTTGAAATGAATGAATTTCAAGGGCTTTACTGAAAACAGTGTAATAAAATTATTAATGCATTGTCATTACCAGAATGTGGGCAAATTTGATTTAGTTAATGATGTGGTTTATCTCCATTTTTAAAACCAGAATCCACTTATTTTGAGCCCTTGTTGTGATTGTCTCAATACTGGGAGATTATTGTCTTTACTGATATGAGGTTTAACGAATGTTCAAAGCCCAGTTTCTCTCAGAGATACCAGGAATATGTGTCAGGGGAAATATAAGAATTATGGACTGTTTTAATGTTTTATGGAATAAGTTAATGATCTTCTGGTGTAAGGATGAAGTTCACTCTTCAAAAAGTTTTTAGTTTTTGGCTATAAAAGTTGTAAAAGTAGCTTTACCTTGATGTTAAGAAATTCAATGTCAATGAACATAGTGGTCACTTCTATTTGCTCAAACATAAAATGTACTGTAACCTAGAGTAGAATGTATTGTTCACGGTCCACCTGATGAGTATAGGAGGCTAATTATGTTTGTAAAGTTACTGTGGCTTCAGAGTTAATGTTAGAACAGGGCCGGCTAATTTTAAAAGCAGTGCAAGTAGCAAAAAGTAAAACCATATTGGGTTTAAGGCCGTGGCTTCTTAAACTCGTGAGACTGCATCGTTTTGGATTTCTGACGTTCAGATGTATGCACTAGTAGTGATATTCTTGAAAGATAGAAAGAAGAACAATACTGGGTTGAAAACTCTTAAGGTGTATTAGAATTTCAAGGTCTTGAAGAAATACATTGGATAAAATACAACCTTTTCTTAAGGATTTGGGTCATTTTGAATATCGACTGTGGACCTCTATTCTAGGTGGTTGTTTAAACATGTCATGGCCATAGACTACTTTGCTTTTTTTTTTTTTTTTTTTACTTTGCTTTTTGACTGTTTTGAAAAGCCATGTATTGTTGTAGAACTAACCAGGGGTTTTGAGTCAGAAAGATCTGGTGCAAATTCTCACTCCATAACTTCTAAATGTAGGACACTGGGATTTTGTTTAAGCTATTTGAGTCTCAGTTAACTTACTTGTTGTTGGGGAGCAGTAATACCTAATTTGAAGGCTGTCATGAGCATTAAAAACTATAAGGTATGTGAAGTCCCTCAGCTGAGACTGATGTTTTCAAACTGTTCCTGGCCTGACTTACTTAGCAAGTACATACCCAGGGTTTGTTTATATAGAAAGAGAAAGCTGAAATGCGTTTCAAAGTAAAGGGAAAACTCAGATATGTTAACCATAATGGCTTAGTGGTTATAAAACCTTGATGGAACCAGATAGAGGGTAAATAAAACACGAATAAGAGTTGCTATGAATTAGCGTGAAATTTGACCTAGAGCTCCCTGGCAATCTCTTACAGGAAGTTTTGCAAATAAACATAGTGGATATGGGGCACGTGAACGAAAGTGAAAATGATCCTCTTGGTGTATAAAAATTTCACTGCCTGCGAGGTCACACATTCTGCATGCCGGACTCTACCTGGAACACATCTATGAATCTAGAAATGAGCAAAATCCTCTCCTTAGAGGGAATAGCTGCCACAGAGTTCATGGACTTTACTCTGGAGGGGAAGCCTAGGTCTGGCCTCTGATTAATTTCCAGAAGACTGGAGGAAGATCTGGGGCCAATCAAAAGACAGCAGAATATCCAATCTGTACTGAGCAGAAACTGTTCTCAGGGAGGGAGGGAACACAGTAAATAAAGTTCAGTACTTGGGGAAGTTACTTAAATAGATAAATAATAAGTAAATAATAAATAAGTAAAATTCAGGCCAGAAATTCTGATTACTCTCTGAACTCTTTCTTTTAGATTATTAAAGGCGTCAACAAAGAATTTCACTTACATTGATCTTCAACTGAAATTTCTTAACAAAAAGGAAAAATTCATGTATTAACATAGTAAAAATGGTCATGCACTTCAGGGCATTCTGACATCATAATGGTTTCTTTCTCTAAAAGATGATAAGAACAAATGGATCTCACACATAAGTCCAATAATTTCTATCACATTAGTATAATATATCTCAAGAGACAATTCTATCTCCCAAGCAATAAATGTTGAGTAAGTATCACAAAAATAATGATAATGAGAAGGGTATTGCATTCAACTCATTTTATATTGATGTTTGTTAGAAGCAAATTAACATAGCAGTCAGTTGCTGAATATCATCAATATTGCTTTTTTGAGTAAAAGTAACTGAGATTGAGAAAGAAATTTGTCATCTGACAGTTTTTTTAAACAGGTTGTATCTAACATAAATAGCTAAAAACTTGTATTTTAAATAAAATTCTATCTTTAATATTTAAAATTTTTTTGACTTATTTTAAATTTGAGGGTGAAAGACTTATCTGATGCCATGCAGATTTCCTTAGAGTCTCACAAAAAACATTCTTCTCAATTTTAGGAAAAGAGAATCCTGCCACTTTTAAATACAATGAAAGAGAAAAGACACTGAAGAAAAAACTATGGGTAAAATATAAAAACACAAAGTATACATTTAAAAATTCTGTGGTAATTCAGTGAAGGGTAGCACTTTAAGGTTATTTTAGTTATCAATTCATAGGTTCATTAATACAAAAAAATTAATTATTTTCTAAGAAGAAATCTGTTAGCAAATAAAACACGGAACTGCTGTTTTGGTTGTAATTCCTGTTGTTATTAACTGATGACAAGTTTGAGTTTTGTTTGGAGCATCTTCAGAGATGCAACCTAGTGTCTATTAGGTAGGATTGTCCTCAGAAAGAAACAAAAAAGAGGCTTTCAGATCAATACACATTCCTGAATGCCTAGTTGGAATAAGACAGGTACTAAGGGCTGCAGCAGAACATGCATGATAAAGAAAGTCTTGGCCATCAAGGAGATTATTGTTTTGATTATTTGTTAGTAGATTATAAAAGAATAATGGTAAGTTTTAGTAGCTTAGACGTATTCTAAGTGTACAAAACAAAAACATTCCAAATTATTTTTTCTCACATAGACTAGGGACAGCAAGATTATAATTACCCATCAGAATGTCTTAGCAATGGGAACAGTTGTAAAGCATTTTATGCAGTAACATATTTCATTTCATTATAAATGTCTACTGTTGGAGGAGGTCATGGGGAGGACATGACCTCTGGTTGACCCAAGAGAAGGACCCGGGCAGTGGAAATCTCCTCACCCCTCCCCTGTCCTTAGAATGTGCATTCTGCCCACAATTCCCACCGTGGGAGCTGTTCCAAGGATGCAGCCTTGAGAGGAACGTGATGCTGGGTGGTACCATCTGACTGAACCCAGTTACGACCGCTCTATAAACTCTTAAGGTTCTGGCAAGCGATCCAGGGGATCCATGCCTCTTGCTGATGCCCGAGACAAGCCTGGTATATAAGTTCCCTGCTTATTAAACCTGCTACCCACCAATCTGGAGGGTCTGCCTCTTCTCCAGTCTCTCCTTGCCCTCCCTGCATGGGGACCAATTTCAAATTTCACCCAGCAAGCTCCCAAGGCTTCAAACCAACATCTATATATCTATTTTTCTAACTGTATCTAACTAGGGTCCCTGGTAACAGGTACTCAGTAGGAGCTGACATACCTAAAAAAAAAAGTGTATACTGCTGATGTTTTTGATGAGTTATCTAGAGATTATTTTCAGTATAGCTTGAGTGTTGTTTCTGATCTATACATAATTCCAGACAAGATAGCATCACATAATACAATAAGTGGTAAATTTAGGGTTGTAATTCTCTGGAGGTAAGGTACTGAATCTCTCTATCTTTATATCATAATTGATTGCCTTAAATCCTTAATAAACTAATTTTGGTGATGACCAAAATGAAGGGAAATGAAAACAAATGAATGAACAATGTGACATCTCCTTTTCTTTGACATTTGATTATTTATTTTGAAAACTTTCTTCCATTTCTTTGCATTTGTAAGAGTGGATCAATGACTCTTGCTATGTTCTGGATTTTACTGAGAAAGTTGCCTTGGATGTCCATTGTGTCTGATCATTTTGATGGTAGAGGAGGTGAGTTAATTTGTTCCCAAACCTTAACTCCTCCATGCTGCTGGCTCATTTGTTTTTATGGGTGGCACCATCATGGAGCTTGGTAGGCATTTGGGCATCTCTAAAAATGCTGCTCGTCTCTTGGGCATGTCTGTGGTGCCTACTATGCATTCTATACCCCTATTTGGCACCCCTGCCAAGATAGCCCATTCGTCATCAGTATATTTTGAATTCACTATTCCCTTTTCTCCAGAGAGGGCCAGAGCTCTGTAATAAGTTGACACCCAGCATACTCTGTGGAAATAATTATTTTCAAAAAACAGGTGGGTGGTAATGAACACGATTTTATAGTAAATGCCTCAATAAGCATCCCTCGACTGGAAGGCAAACAGGAAACTCAGAACTAGGGTTCTCTGAATTTCTGAGCTCAGTGTCACTTCTGAATTTTTAGTAAGATCAGTTACGTTGTTCCTATGACTTATGGGGATAAGAACTCTCTGAGAACTCAGTAAAGGGGATATAGGCTTGATCAGTCTGTACCAGGTATTCAGGAGTTCATTGATTAAGACATGCTCTCCAAAGCACTGAAACAGCCCTCAAGCATTATGAGTAGTAAGAGTCTGGTTTCACCCTGGCTGAAGATGCATAGTTGCAAAGAGTAACCGTGAATCCTGATCATTTGGCAGATCAAAGTGAAAAACTAAATAACGGCTCTTAAAGCACTCTTTCATAAGAAATAATCCCACTCTAAGCTCTCTCTGTCCTCCTCTCCATAGAGTTAGTAACAAATGTTTAAAAATTCCTGAAGAATATGTAGCATGAAATAAAAAAAGGAGGGAAGAGACGAGATGCCATGACGGTGGTGGATCACAGGAATCAATGGGAAATCCACTAAGCAGTGGGAACAGAGTCTTAATGGGCATCATTGCAGAATGAGGTGAGACTGGGAAAATGATGAGTTAGGGTAGGAGAGGGCATGCAGGTGTTCTGAGGACCATCCTACCATATCTATGAAAATCAGAACAGAGAACCTATGCCTCTGTGTGTGTGTGTGTGTGCGTGTGTGCGTGTGTGTGTGTGTGATTGTATGGTGCTGAAGACTTCTTATTCCAAAGAAGAGGCCTTCTTCCCTCTTCCTAAGTGCCATCTGGTGTGGTGAAAAGCATGTTGTATTTGAGTCTAGGACCAGTATTGGTGGGAAAGTTGTTCGTGTGGCTTTTGACAAATCACTTAACCTTTGGTGTCCTTATTTACAAGGTGAGAGGCTGGGTTGGATTTTCCAAGATTGCTACTCTGTCTAAAACTTTATGAGTCTGTAGAAAAATACCCTTTGGCTGTGTGCTGATTAAATCCTTGCCATACCAAACAATGCCTCTTTATTCAAACATTGAAATCGTTAATATTTTTATGTCGTCACTGACCGAATGTAAAACAGAAGTCCTTGTGATTAGATTAAACCTTCCTTGCAGTAGGACGTTCACAGTTCAGTACTCACGCATTGAATTGCATATATTTTCGATGTTTTCACCGAGAAGTGAGAAATGACAAAGATTTGAGAAGATTTGAGGACTGAATCATGCAGGAAAATTATGGAATAGATGGAGAAGGAAGCATGTAAATGCCTCAATATTAATATTGAGATATTATCGAAATAAGGTGTTCTATTTTCTTACGATATCACATAAAATAAAGGGGACACTTTATTTTCATCGGGAATAACAATTTAGAAAATATGAGCTCTATGTTTTAAATATTATTTCTAAGATGGTTTGTTTAGGGCGTATTCATTCCCTTTTGTAGTTCTCGCTGCTCCCTGCAATGTGCCTGACACAGATAACTTGGTCCCTTTGCAACTCTAATTTTAGTCTCTTTTGCAACTCTAATTTTAGTCCCTTTTGCATCACTGAGGTTGGGGAAAAAGTAGATTGCACACGAATGGCAAAATCCTAGTCACCCTTATGATTTTTCTTTTCCCTTGAAGAAAAAATGAGGGCTGTGCCTGTTAGAACCCAGGGCGGGGAGGTGAAGAGTAAAGTGAAACTGATGAGGATCCAGATTTATACCTTATGGTTCACACGAAGTTCTCGAAGCCATCCAGTCTTTTGAAAACCACTGCTAATTAAAGCAGTGTCTGCTGATAATGTAAGTCTGAGATGCACTGTTTGAATGGATCTTTTGCTAGAGCTCTGTGTGATGGTGAGTAACAGAAGAGGGATGGATGACAGGCTTTAACCGAGCTGTGATTTCACAGTGACATTTATAATACCCTGTACGTGTGGTGAGATAGCTCCTAGGTTCTCATTGTGGGAATTACAGTGACTTACCTAGCCAGCTCTGTTCTGAGTATGGCTCCCCCCAGGAAATGACAAATAGGCTGCTGTATTAGTGATGGAATTATATTTGAGAGCCATGGGCTTTATTTTGCTATCTGATCTTCATAAAAATAAGGAGATGATTTTTTAAAATGGCAAGAGAATGTCTGTGGTTTAACTGCTGGTTTCTCTCTTTTATTTATACCCTATTTTTCTCAAGGGTCCTTTCATCAATTTCCTTTTCAGTTAGTGGGCGTTACCTTGCATGGGTAGCTTCTGGGGAAGACCTCATCCCAGATTGTTCTCTGAAACAAGCTGGATGTCAGGATGTAGCCATTCAGAGACCACTTCATGCTCTTAAAAACTGACTTGATGACATTTATTTTTGGAGCAGATGAGAGAGCCCATAGGATTGCTTTCCTGAACCTGGTATAATTTCCTGGGATATCACGTCGTCATGGGGAAGCTGAATGAGAAAAAGTCAGCATGAATTAATAAGCTTATCACAGGGAGTGGGGAACTCCTTTAGATAGTGTGAAGGAAATATGGAAAATCAAGTGTTTCCATTTCTGTTTTGTTTTTCCGGTGGAGCTCAGCTTTCAATCTGGGAATTCCTGTATGCTTTTTTGTTCTATTTGCTTCTCCTTATTTATTCATTCATTCATTCGTCCAGCCTGGGAGTCCTCTGCATGTAGCTTGCCGACCTCGTGGCTGCCCGTACTCCTTTGCAGGGGGTGTGGAAGGAGAAGGTGGGGGGGTCTAAGAGACCTCCAATGAATTCTCTCCTTTGCAAATCTACTACAGTCATGCCCTGTGGAATTTGCCTTCCTTGACTCTTGTGCCTCCAGGGTTTGGAAAGGCATCTTTTAAGGGTTGCTTTCCGGCTGCAGCTCTGCTTCATAGAGCAATACACCTCCATCTCCTTTTTATCTTCTAGAAATTTACAATATGGTTTTTCATGCTGATTCCCCTCCCATGCCAGATCTCTTATTTTTGTGGGTTTATTCTTTTAAATTTCTTTCCTCTCCTTTTAATGAGGTGCAGGGAAGGATGTGAGGGAAACTCCTGGGTTCCATCAGCCATCTTGAACCAGAAGACCCTTGACTTATTTTTAAAGCTCTTCCTCAATGCTTTGTGTTGGAAAATCTTTTCAATAGGTAGGGAGTGTTGGAAACATCCTGATTCTTCACTGAGAGAGAGGCATTATGTAGAAGTGTTGTATAAGCTATGGTACATGGCATGCCAAGAAATATTCTGAGCATATAACTAAAAGAATTATGCTGTTTCTAAAAGTTTGAAAGTTGAAAATTAAGAAAGTTATAGTTTTGACCCTTCTTTTTGTGCCATAGTGATCGTGATGGTTAAATTCAGGGACTCTGTGGTGAGGACTCTTGTGTGTTCAACCTATGTCAACCTATGTCAGCTTCAGCTTCCTTATTTGTAAAATGGGATGTGACTTGCCTCCCAGGGCTGTTATATGGACTGGAAATAAGGAAATTTTGGAAAAGCACTTGCATACAAGAAGCCTTCAATACACGGGAGCCATTAGACAAATGAGAATCGCAGTGGGGTATAACTTACTTCTTGCATCTGGTGAAGAAACCCTGGACTTGTACTTGGGATTTGTCCTCTGCAGAGGGAATGTGATCTCAAACCAGAGGCAATGCTGAGGAAGTGTGACATCATCAGAACTCGAAGTTTTAATTTTGTCTGTCCTGGAAGGAGGACAAAGTTTCGAAAGTAAGAGCATTTTAAAAACCTGGTGCCCATTCTGAAAGACATTATGGCTTTGTCTCAGCAGAGGATAATTACATTACATTAATGTAAGTACTATGTAGGGGTAGAACAAATGGCTAAATTGTGAGGTACAAATAATTAGGACATACCTAATACAATTAATAAAAAATATACCAATGACTACTAGACTTATCAAGGTGGGATGTTTGTAGGAGGGGAAGAATAGAGGTAAACAGGAAGGCATCGTAGTGCGTGTGTGTGTAGAATGTTTAAAAGAAGAACAGAAATATGGTTAACAGTGCTGTTTGGTTGAAAAAAGTTTTAAATCCAGAAACTATTCTGTTCAGGAGATCATAATTTAGGTCTCTCACCTTCATCTGGCATTTTTCTTCCTTGTACATAATGTATTTTCCTGGGAAACCAACACCACCAATGGTTCATTTATTTTTTTATTTAAGAATTTTTCTATAAAACATATAGTTCCTATACTACAAGTAGGACTTATACTGGCACAACTTTTCTGGAACATAAAACGTATCAAGGCTTTAAGCGCTTACGTAGCTACTGGCCAGGTCATTTTACTCTAGGAATTCTTTGAAGCAAAGAAATATACAAATATTAGTTATAATAATGTTTATTACAATGTTGTTTTGTAAAAGTGAAAATAATGGACACAGTAGGGAAATTAGTTACTAATCTATGATAACATCATATGAGGAAATTTAAGGGCAGTGGTATAGTGGACAATATACTCCATCTCTTCCCTACAAAAATTCAGATATTATACAGTGTGGAATGAACGAGTCTTTTATGGACCCTCCACATTGGCAGGACATTAACATGCAATCAGTGAATATATTTGCGATAGCACATCTCTTAATAGTCTAAACAAAGACAGCAATACTGTGTATTGAACTATATTTTTCAGTTTTACTGAAATTTCAAATAGCTCAGAGTGATATTTTTTTCATAATAACCTCACATTTTAATGATCCTGCTGAACTGATGAGATTGAATCAGAGAAGAACGCAAGGTAAACTGATATTTGGTGCACTATTCTTCACCTGAAAGCAGACTTGTAGACATCTGGTGAGTTTTCATCTTTTGGTCAAACAGCCTTGGGCCACCAGCAGACTGCAAACCCCCCAAGGTCAGGAACTTGATTTTCATGGCACCGAGGACTGTGCCTGATGTATACCCAATAAATCTCAGTTCAACTGCCCAGGTGTGACTTTTACGTGTGTCTGTGTGTGGGTGTGCAATGCACTTTGACTTCATAAGTAGCAGGGATCACAGACTAAGCCTATACTGAATTCATCCTAAGATACAGCCATGTCTGGAGAGCTGGTAGCTTGGCACTTTCAAAGGACTGTTTTTAAGAGACACTGAAAAGCTTCCCAGTGAAAGACTTATCCCCAAGTCCTCGGGGAAAAGACGGATGAGATTCTTATGGTTTCGTTCATAGAAAATAAGGGACCCTGAGTATGGCAGGTGGCCTCCCCTTCTGGTTGACCTCCAACTCGACCTCAGCAGTTTTGCTTGTGAGTAAAAATGGACAGAGTTGTCTTCCATGAAGTCTTTGAGCAGCGTAGAAAGCACTAAATGCCGGTGTGCTGGGTGCTGGCAGCTTCGGCAAAGGCATCAGCATCCTCAACGCAGAACCCTGGACACCTTGGTGTGGCCGTCGGCAGGCAGTGATGGCATTGGTGGCAGACTTGTAGATTTTGGCACTGGTGACAGCATTGCCAGAGTGTGACAATAGGCCAGCATGTGACAGGAGGAAAGTGGCAAACTCCAAATGTGAGCTAAAGCACTAGTTCGTTGGAGCAATGAAAGAATGACAGAGGCATGGAACTTTCTCAGAGTGGGTAGAAATACAGCCACAGTGATACGATTTTTAATACCATTTAAAATAATTAGTTGGACTTCATTTTTGCTCCAAGTACAGGTTGGGTTTACAAGTCCCTTGTGAAAATTAAGTACTATGAAAAATGGCGATTAATTAGATATTTTCAGATACCAGGAACCTCTACCACTGGCAGTTATGTTTAACGAGATGCTTAGGATGTCAATAAAATCTGCGCTATCCTTTGAGGATTACTATGTTTATTTTTGAGGAGTTTATATTTTGCTAAGATTCATTTTCTTTTTCTATCAAATACCAGTGCTACGAGGTAGATTATCCCTAACCTACTCTGCAGTATAAATTGTAGACTCTGGATGAAGTATAGCGTATCTATTCTGGAGATATCTGGAATCCTTGTGCATTTGGCTTTGGTTTGTTTTTATAATACTTGAGATGTAAAACGGATTGTTTTTGGTTTCCCATGTATTTAAAGTCTTAGGTAAAATTTTAGGATGATACTTACCCCTCGCCTTCACCCCCTTCCCCCCTTTCCCTTCTCCCCTTCTCCCTCTTCTTCTTTCGCGCCTCTCCCCCTCTTCCACCTCCCCTTCGTCATTGTTCTCCTCATCCTGTCCTCCTACTTCTACTCGTTCTCCTTTCTACCTTCTTCTTCTTTGTCTTTGGATGTCCAAATGTTCCAGCACCATTTATTGGAAAGGCATATATACTCTAATTATCCATAATAGAAAGAATCCCACATACTATAGATTCTCTTTATCACCAGGGAAACACTTCATCATCTCAACAACAGCCACCTATACTACTAATACTTACATATTTTTGCTATGACCTAGGCATCACTGTTTATATATATATATATATTTATATTTATAAATATAATATATTTATAAATATAAATGTGTTTATATATATAATATATATTATATATATGTTTATAAACATATATATGTTTATAAACATATATATATGTTTATAAACATATATATATGTTTATATACATACACACACATATGATGTATAGCTCTACACAATAACCCCCAAATTTGATATTATTTCTGTTCTACTTTTATGTATGGGGAAACCAAGGTAAGAGAAATTAGTTACACAGTTAGTAAATGGTGGAGCTCATGTCAGACCCAGGCTGTCTCCAAGTCCATGAACTTAACCACCATATCATGTTGCCTTTAAACTCAGTTTTCTTTATGGTTAAATTTGCACAAGAATACATTTTGGGATAAATGTATGTAACAACTTATTTGCTTTCTAATTAGTGTTTGGGTCCAAATAACAAATAATGCTCCTATAGGAACACTAAGAATGATGGACTGAAACATTAGTTTAATTAAAGACTCAGATGGACAGGATTACTGTTTTAGAAAGATTATAGGAAATATTTTCTGAATGAGGCATTTGCAATATTTTGCAAGTCTGAACTTTTTAAGAACTTACTTTGAGATATCCTTCTACCTGAAACTTTATAACTTTAAAGAATGATAAGATAGTTTCAGGGGAACTTTTCTCATTTTTATGACCAACCATTTAATTTCCTCTATGGTACTATTGGTATTTATTTTTAAGTATCAGAGTTCTTTATGTGATGGACAGATTTTTTAATTCTTATTTAATCAGGTGACCATGTGATTTACTATTCAAACAGGGATCCTTTTGAGGGTAAAAGGGGGCCCTATTAATAATTGCTTCATGACCACAGGCACTAACCAGGACTGTCCCAGACAAGCCAGGGCACATGGGCAGCCGATATTTAACTTACACATGCATGGAGACCAGAGAATCAATGATTCCAGGGGTCAGGGATGGCTTCTAGATTCTTGAAAAGTTGAAAGCATTCTCTAACAGATAAATGTCGTTTGCTTCTGTTCTTAGCAAAAGGACAATTTGAATCCACTTACTGACATTCATTTTAAGAGCTTGAACTTAGCTTTCCTTTTTGTGTATCAGGTTATCTTGTGTGACAGAGATAGAGATGGTCTTTTATGTCTTTGCTTCAGGGCTACAGAGTTAGTGGTGCAGCCATTGCCCCTGACCGTGAAGAGAGAGGGAGAGTTCAGCCTAGTTTTCCTAAATGTTGGTTAATTTCACTTGTGAAATGAGAAGAATCCGGTAAGAGAAAGAGAAGGGCCATAAACAAATAGCTGCAGTTTTATCAATTTCCCAGTGGATAGAATATTATATCACTTTATTCAAAGGTGTGGAAGCATTTTGTTCAAAGGTGTAAATGGTATTCTTTTTTTCCCCCAGCATCACAAATCTTGTCATGCTGTTAACTAGGGAACATTAAATGTTGCTCTTTTCCTTGGCCTCTTGTTCTCTGAGTGAAGCCAAGTGGAATTGTGGAAAGAATGAGGAAAGCTTGACGATCAATTTAAGCATGGCTGGGACAAGTCACTTAACTTCCCTGGGTCTCAATTTCCTTATTGGTAAAAAGAAAATATTAAACTGGATCATTTGAGGTTCCTCCCAGTTTTAATTTATGTGATTCTATGACCTCCTGAGAGGGTGGAGCTTAGATTCTTGAAAGTTCTGATGGACATACCATGCCTAGATTTCATGCCTCACTTACAGAAAGGGGAAAATCCAAATCCTTCTGGGGTATTTACCACAGGGAATGACACTTGTACAAGTATATTTAATTGTTGAGGTTGAACCTTTAAAAGCATAGGTCTGTATACCGTAAGAGAGCCATGTTATGAGGTCCCCACGCTGCAGTTAATAAGAACGGGCAATGTAGAAGAAGTATTGGTCAAAGATGAAAACATTTGCAAAAAAAGAACAGTTTATTGGTTTAAAAAAATGCCAGTTTCTCTCTCAGAATATTTGAGTTGGCTTAGCCCAGTGTTCTTAGGGACAAAGGGATACTATACATGGTGGTGAAGAGCCCTGGCTTGACAGTCACACTGACGTAATTCCTGGCTCCCACGGTTCACTGTGTCATGTGGGGCATTTAACCTTGTCAACTGTATTAACTTGTAATGAAGTTTATTAACTGCTTTAAATGTCAGACTCCTTGTCTGTGAAGGGAAGATAATAATAGCGCTCATAACGAAGGGTTATTGTTACAAATAACACATGTAAAAATCTTGATACCTATTTCCCTGTAATTCCAGCCAGTCGCTAAAGTTTTAATGGGAAAATTCTTAGGCTAATTTACTTGTATTAGGAGGGTAGTCTAAATAGGTGTTATAAGTAGACCCAAATATATTGACTTAACGCTATGAAAATTAATTTTTCTCTCACACATCAGTCCTGGAAGGAGGGATGTGGGAAGAGAGGTTTCCAATATGGTCCCCAGTGAGTACAGAGTAGAAACAGACACTTTGTTGTCGGGGCATCAGAGATGGGGGAGAAACACGCAGACCCTCTTGGGAACGTGTGGATAATGCCAGGACTTACGAATGTTGTTTTGAGAGAGGAGGAAAGTGGTTGCTAGGGGCTGGGGCATGGGAGAAATTGGGAGATATTGGCGAAGGAGTACAAACTTTCAGTTATAAGGTGACTAGGGTCTGAGGATCTAGTGTATAACATGGTGGTTATAGTTGATAACACTGTATCATATAGTTAAAATTTGCTAAAAGAGTAGAACTTAAATGTTCTCACCAAATGGAAAAAAAGATAAATAGGTAAGATTCTGGAGGTGTTAATCAGGTTAATGGGGGGAATCATTTCACAATGTACACGTGTATCAAACCACTACAGTGTGCACTTTAAATATCCTACAATTTTATGTGTCAATTATAACTCAGTAGAGCTGGAAAAAATGTTCCTTCAGTGTTACCCTTTGAGAGTCACAGGGACATAGTAAAAATCTGTGATTCTTACTGATCTTGTCCTTGGTTGACACACAAGGCAAGGAGTAATCAAAAAGTTTGGGCAGTCGCTTATATGTGGAATCTAAAATACGCCACAAATGAACTTATCTATGGAACAGAAACAGACTCACAGACATAGAGAACAGACTTGTGGTTGCCAAGTGGGGGAGGGGGTGAGGGGAAGGAAGGATTGGGAGTTTGGGATGAGCAGATGCAAACTATTATATATAGAATGGATAAACAGCAAGGTCTTATTGAATAGCACAGGGAACTATATTCAATATCCTGTGATAAACTATAATGGAAAAGAATATGAATTACAGTGATAAACCATAATGGAAAAGAATATGAAATATATACGTATATGTATAATTGGATCACTGTGGTATACATCAGAAATTAACACAACCTTGTAAATCAAATATATTCAATAAAATTAAAAACAAAGTTTGGGAGTTGGAAGGAGGTCTCTAATAGGCTGCATTACTTTTTCCCATTTCATGTTCTGCTTTTGTTCTTACTTGATTGATAATTCTGTGTGTGCTCTGCAAAGGACAGGTAGTAAAGTTCACTGTGTTTCTATGATCCTGAGAGCTGGAGGACATTTTATACTGCTCCAGCTGCACATATATGAATTCCACATGCTTGGCATCTGGAATCTTGCCAATCTTCCATTGCTTCCCTGGATTAGCTCTGTAACCCAACACAATTAAGTGGGTCCATATAGGGAATTTCCTCTCAAAGGACATCTGTAAGTCACTAAAATTGAGTGTATGCTTTTGTGTATACATAGGGGTGTGTGTGTGTGTGTGTGTGTGTGTGTGTGTGAAAGAGGGGAGAGAGAGAGAGAGAGAGATTTAAAGCACAGTGAGAGAGGTCTTGATAGATACCTCCAAACAATAACCTTTTTCCCCCCATCATGATTTTGGGTTAAGGAAGTGTTGTTGTGAAGTGACAATGTCTATTACAAGGGCAGGGGTGATATGTTCATCCTTGGGGGGATTTATAGAAGTTTGTCAGGTTTGTTGAGAAAGCAAAATGTCAGCAGGCTTGGGGGTGCCTTTTGAAAGGGGAAAGATCATTCTGATAAAGAGATGGATGGTTATCGCAAGGAAGATTGGGGGTAAAGGTCCCAACCAAGTTGCAAGTGCTGAGGGCTTAAAATAGCACGTTGGATTCAGAGATGGAATCACAGTTCTGGTGCCTTCCAGCTATGGTGTTGTCTTCGGTCACTTTTTTTCAGTGAACCTTAATTTTCTCTTTTTAAGTATTGTTGCTAATATCTACTGATGATATTTTTATGATTTAATGGGAGATTAAATAAAGATACCACCTAGATCAAGGTGTATGTTGTTCAGAAAATTCTCGTTTACACCTCCCCTGACTCCCCTGATCCCTTAGAGTTCTGCCGAGGGTCAGCTCTGGTCCTGACATGTGGCCTGAGTACCCATCAAATACCTACTAGACTATTGGATATGCCCTCGGATGTGTCATCAGTAGACTTGTTCTCTGATCTGACTCCAGTCTAAGTTAAGGTTACTGGTTTCATAGTGAGGTTTTCTCTTACGTATGGTTGGAAGAATTGAAGCTCCTTGAGATAGAAATGAAGATCTCAGAAGGCTCTCATTAATTCATGGTGTTTTCTAGAAGACTGGCTGCCAAAACTGATTTGTGGATGACTGCTTGTCTGCGACAAGGTTTTACTCACTCCAGAGTAAATGAGAAAAATAAGAACAATGCAGTCTCCTTCATAAAACAATTTATGTTTATTCAATTTATTTAATGGATTGTCCTTTTTATGGGGAGAGTACATCTTTTCTCATTTTTTTGTTTTTAAAATTTTCTTTCTACTTATAAAATGATGATGAATCTTTTTTTTTTTTTTTTTTTTTTTGCGGTACGCGGGCCTCTCACTGTTGTGGCCTCTCCCGTTGCGGAGCACAGGCTCCGGACGCGCAGGCTCAGCGGCCACGGCTCACGGGCGCAGCTGCTCCGCGGCATGTGGGATTCTCCCGGACCGGGGCACGAACCCGTGTGATGATGAATCTTTAAAAATCAGTGACTGATCCATGAAGTCCCAGTGGAAAACCACTCTTTCTGACATTTTGGTCTCTGCATTCAGATGTCCTTAGAAAGGTCTACTGGATTTTGTTTTGTTTTTGTTTTTGGCATTGCCAAACTGTGACTTCTTAGCATGTACTATATCACATTTTCTTTTGTATCTTTTAGAATCCTAATTTTCTTACTTAGCATACCAATCAGTTTTTGTTATGTATAAACACTCGTTTTTTTATTTTTTATAATTCTTGTCACATATGTAAGAAGGTACATTTACTTTTCACGTTAGGAAATTAGAATCAAAACCAACAAAGATTTTGAGCACATATCATGAGATAGACATGGTCCTTGGGATTTTCTATGCATTGTTTCATTTTTACATCACCACAGCCTTGCTTTATGTTCCCTAGGAATTTGAGGTTTCTTTTTCTCTTATGGAACTGGATGTGTTGTGGGTGGTAACTGAGAACTTGTAATATATCAGGTGTTCAGAATGTTCTTTTGGAGGAATTTTTTATTAATGAAGCCCATGATTAAAGTTAAGATGGGTGTTTTATCAGAACCCTACTCAGAGAGAATCTCAAAAAGACCACAATCCCATCATAGAACTTAATAGAAATAGAGTTACTACTGGAAAATTTATCTCTAGTTGGAGTAGAAGAGGCATAACAACCATAAAAATCTATAAAACCAATTTAAATAATTTTTAAAGATTGACATGTTTTAGATCTTTGAACAATAAAAGTTTCACTAATAAAGGGGATGAGCAAAATTGTGGGAGCTCTTTGGAAGTTGGTGTTTCTGTCATTTTTGACCATGTTCTGGAAAAAGTTTAAGTTGTTTAAGTTTGGCTTTCATCTTAGTTTTCTGGGTAATTTGTTAGAGAAAGTGGTACCGTGTGATGACATTTTATGAACCTTAATAAATCATTTTCCTCTGAAAACCATTCTGGGAGCTGCCATTTAAAAATAAACAAGCACAAATAAAATAACTCAAGAGGAATAACTAGGTTGGATTTTAAATGGGTGAATGTTACTGAAGTGTGTTAATGGCCGAGACTGATCTTAAAGCCAGAGTCCACTTGTCCTTCAAAAGGGAATGTCCTTGGGCTTGGCTGCAGTGTAGACTGTTGTGTCTCTCAGGTTTAAAGAAGTGACTGTCAGTGATGAAAACACAAATTAGAAAATTCTCTTTGACAAGAGAATTGAACATACACACACTACTATATATAAAATAGATCATCAGCAAGGACCTACTGTACAGCACAGGGAACTCTACTCAATATTCTGTAATAACCTAAATGGGAAAAGAATCCGAAAAATAATGGACATATGTATCATTGAATCACTCTGCTGTACACCCAAAACTAACACAACACTGTGAATCAACTATACTCCAATATAAAATAAAAATTTTAAAAAATGTTAAAAAAAGAGAAAATTCTCTTTGGCGTGGTGCTGACCTGTTGACCGTGATTTCAAAGAAGCAGATGGGTGGTGGGTCCATGTGTGAAACTGCGTGATGCAGGTTTACTCAGTGATCTAAACAGGAAAGATATGACAATGAAGAGCCCTGTATTTAAATTCTGTCCTTAACTCTCCCAGTCTCTTTTGATTTTTTTTAAAATAGTCACCATGCTGTGCATTACATCCCCAGAATTTATTAATCTTATAAATGGAAGTTTGTACCTTTTGACCACCTTTACTCATTTCCCTCAGCCCACATCCTGTAAAATGAACTATAAAATGAAGGTGAAAAGAATATAGGTAATGTAATAAATGCAGTGTGTGTTCTGTGTTATAGTGAGTTGTAGATGAACTGGTCAGCCATGCTAAAGTGTTAACCATCTTTAGAGCAAAACAAAATAATAGCTACAGAGTTCTCCCCTTTTAAATGCTAGAACATTTAAAAATAAGACAGTGACAATGACAATATAAACACAGTACATTTGACCCAAAAGAGGATTTGACAGCACAGGCACTTGTTTGCAAGTTCTATTTTTGTGCTGAGTATAGTATGTTAAAAGATAAACTGAGGCATATTAAAAATGTTAAGAGTTTTATTTGAGCAAAAATAATTGAATTGGGCAGCATCAAACCGGAAGTAATTAGGAGAACTCCACTGACAGGAGCTGGGAGAGACTTGTACAGAGAAGAAGGGGAAGAAAAGCAAGGAAATGATCTGATGGGCTGTGGCTTAAGTGGCCACCTTATATGGGAAAGTCTAGTTGGCTGCTTGTGACTGGTTGTCCTGAGTTTCGATTTCTTAACCTTGAGGTGTTTCAGGCTTAGGTTTTGGTTTGCTTATGGGGGCAGCTAAAGTGTTGAAGCCACTCAGTCTAATGGCCTCTTTGTTTTGTTGATTTAACAAGCAGAATCGTAGAGGTTTAGATATTGCCTCTCATTAACATTTTTGAACACTTACTGTGTGCAAGCCTACTTACTCTCATTCCTCAGTCATTCATTCATCTACTTTAACTACTTGAATGTCCTTTGAGCATCTGCTGTGGGTCAGGCATTGCTCTAGGTACAGAGGATACAGGAGTGGACACAACCAACTGGACCACAGCCTTCATGGGACCAACGTTATGGGGGAGGACGGTGAGAGAGCTGACAGTTGTGCATCAAACAAATGAACAAACAAGGTAATTTCAGGTAACAATAAATGGAAAAAGAAAATAAAACAGGAAGAAGGAATAGAGATAGATGGAAGCGAGAGAGTGAGTGGGGGCAACTCAGGAACCTTCAGGAAAGCCTCTCTCAGGAGCTGACACTCCATGAGGAGGAGATGGGGTTGGGGGGGAGCATTCCCCACAGAAAAACAGGTGCAAAGTGTTCTCAGCATCTTATTTGTATATATTTCTCATTTTGCAACTGTGCAAGGCTGACTGTCCAAAGCAGCACAGTGAGGAACTGGTGTGTTCTTTCCTTGAAGGATGTTTGACTCAGAGCCTATGTTTTCAGCTACTGTGTTCTATTGCTTAGTGGAGATAGACTGCTGATTGAGCTCTGCTTGATCTGTACAGAACAGAACAGACAAACCAACCGACTGACCCATCTTAGGTCTGGTGACCAGAGGCCTGACCTGGGCTCCCACAGTGGGAGCCGTCACGCCTCACCCAAATTCCAGACCTGAGTTATTCACACTCAGAGCCTCCAGAAGGAAGGAGAGGCCAGGTTTAAAAATATCCACTTCTTTCTCTTTCATATACCCAAATCCTATCAATCAAGAGCAATGGCAAATCAATGAGTGAAATTTTAAAAAAATCACCATAAAGAAATAAACAAAGGACATAAGCCAGATGAAGAAATAGAAAATGCTAATGAGGATGCAAAAAGATGTTTATTCTCGTTAATTACCAAAGAATTACAAATGAAAACAAGGCACCACTTTATCCTTTTCTATTAGCAAATACGAAAAAGGCCAAGAATATCCAGGGTTGGTGAGGTGTCTATCACAATTTGGGTGTGAATATTTTATAGTCTAGTTCGGGCACATTTAACTGATCTTACAGACTCCGTGTTCACATGTTATAAGGTGTAGTGAGTTTCATGCTCTCAAAAGGTGTGACCAGACAGAACATGTGAATGTGACCTTCTTTGAAGAAAGAGTCTTCGAGGGTGTAATTAAGGACCTCAAGATGAGATCATCCTGGGTCAGGATGGACTCTTAATCCAAAGACAAGTGTCCTAAGAGAAGTGGAGAAGACAGACACATGGGGGCAGCTTGGCGTTAGCTGCTCGAAATCAAGGAACACCTGGACCACTGGAAGCCGGAAGAGGCAAGGATTCCTCTGTATCTTTCCAAGGGAGTGTTGTCCTGCCAACTACTCGCTTCTGGGCTTCTGGCCTCCAGAACTGTGAGAGAATATATTCCTGTTGTTTGTGGTAATTTGTTCCAGCAGCCTTAGGAAATGAATGCACAAGGTATATCCACCTTTCATGTGACAATATTTTGTAATGGCAAAAACTGGAAACAGTCTAAATGCTTGTCAAAGTGTGACTGGTTAGCTGAGTTACGTCATTTAAAAAAAAGATAGATATAATTACACTGACAACTCATAGGTGATAATATTGTTAAGTAAGGAAAAAAGACATTATTATTATTATTAAAAAAGAAAACCAAATCATCCATTTGTAAATATGTTTGATATAGCGTGACCTTGAATGGGAGGTGATTCTCCATTTTTCTGATAGGGACGCCCTCAAGTTTTTTTGGGCAAGCTTGAATATGTAAATCTTTGGGGATATAGATGAAATAATCAAAAGTCTACTCATAAATTATTAATGTAGCTAAACATGCATATTCAACATCAGAAGTGTACGATAATATTAACCTGGACAGATTTTTTTTCCTCTTGCATTTTGGCAATTTTATTCAAATTCTTGACATGTTAGGTATTGTTTGAGATCATTACAGGCTAATACTTCTCCCCCCCAAAACTGCTGCTCTGACTAAACTTAGAAATAGTGTCTGAAAGACACCACAAAACTGTGGAGTCCTCCCAAGCTGTTTTAAGGGGTGATACAGAGAAATCTGATAGCACAGTTACAGGCATTGGAGAAAAATAAAACCATTTCATATTTGTACTCTACTGAGTTCAGTCTGGTCAATAAATTGTATATATTTAGCATTTGTGCGTGCACAGAAAAATGTTTGGGAGGATATAAACCAAGCTGTGTCCAAGTTAACAGTGGTTACCCTGGGGTGTGGAATTAGTAGTGATTGTGTGTGTGTGTCTTTTGCCAATTAGTTTTCCATCTGTATTGTTGGAATGTGTTACCTGGGCATATATTACTCCTGTAGTACTAATACTATTAATTATAAAAGTAAAAAAATTTAAAAAACCTACCAATCCTTTAAGATCCAGGCTACATTTGACCTGTCCTCATTCTTATCTGGAAATGATTTCTCCCCACTCAAATCTCCCAGTGATTTTTCTCTGTCTCTCTTTTATGCGTTATAACTTTCTAATGTGTACATTTATCCTTTGGTAAATAACTTTTATTTGTTCTTGAAAGCCCTGCTGCAAAGGAAAAAGCTGCTGAATAAATATACCTGGTAATTATTTTTCTCATTTAAAATTTTATTTTTAAAGCAGCATACCATATAATTGACTTTTTTGTGTACAGTTCTATACCATCAAAGTCGTGTATACAAATCTATACATGAACAGTTCAATCACCTCATAAAACTCCCCTGTGGGGACATAATATGCAATTTCAAAATTGCCCTTTTGAAGTTATATCTTTCCCCTTTCTCCTGACCCCTGGCAACCACTGACCTATTCTGCAAAACTATGTCTCTTTTGCTGTGTCCCTTTGAGACATTCATTTCAATAGAATCGTATAGTATGTAACCTTTTGAGACTGGCTTTTTGCACGTGGCATAATGCCTTCGAGAGCCATTGAAGCTGTTGCATACCTCCTTAGATCAATACTTTGTTTTTTTATTATTGAGGAAGATTCCATTGTATGGATGTGCCATGGTTTGTTTAACCGTTTACCCACTGAAGGACATTGGGTTGCTTCCATTTGGGGGCTATTATCAACAGAGCTATTACAAACATTAGTGTACAGGTTTTTGTGTAGACGTGAGCCTTCATTTCTCTAGAGTAAATAACTAGGAGGAGACTTCGGCATCCTGTAAGTAAGTGTATGTTTACCTTTATAAGAAACTGCCAGACTGTTTTCTGAGAGTAGCAGCACTGTTTTGCATTCCTACCGGTAATGTGTGTGCATTCTAGATGCTCCGTATCTTTACCTGCACTTTACCTATATTTTCAGCATTTTTTATTATAGCCATTCTAATAGGTATGTGCTGGAGTCTTATCATGGTTTTGTCTTGTATCCCTAATAACTAAGGATGTTGAACATCTTTTCATGCGCAGATTTGCCGGTTGTGTATCACTGTTTAAGTGTCTATTCAAGAATTTTTACAGTTGTCAAATAATTGGCCATTGGTTTGTTGAAAGCAGTGTTTCTCAACATGCTCATTGTTGACATTTGGGATAGTATAATTCCTGGTTTTGTAGGCCATCCTATTCATTGGAGCTCATTTAGATTCCCTGGATTTGGGACACAAAATGCCCAAAGCACGTGAAGTTGTGATAACCAAAAAACGCTCTCACACACTTCCAAACTCCACGAGGAGGATGGTACCATCTAATAAAGACCACTAGCTTAGAAATTAGGATATTCCCCTAAAATCAGGTCGATTTCCCCAATTCACATGGGGTTTGTGGCGGAAGGGTGAGTAGCTTAACCATATCAGGGTTCTTCTTGGGAAGAGGGGAATTAAGGCTAGACAGATGAAAAGCAGAGTCCACTAGGATTTAACTCACTTTTTTTCTCAATAGTCTGTGTCCATGGCTAAGTCTTTAGGTAGCCTTTCTGTAAATAAAGAACTGACAACAACCTCCTTAGATGTGAAAAACATTGCTTTGGCCAAGCTCCTCCCATAACCTAAGGTATTTTTTTGTGATTTTCTAGCTGAGAGATGTATGAGATGGGAGGATCAACCACTATCTGCTTTTTCATTCTCCCCCCTCCTTTCCACCCACCTCCCTTTCCCTTCTCCTCTCCTTCCCCCTCCCCTTCCTCCTCCTTCTTCTTTTTTTGGATTTCAATAAATATATTTACAGATTTATGGCTGAAGTTTTAGCTTGTTTCCCTAGCAACTGATTTTAGAATCCCAAACAAATTACTTTTCTTTAAAGTCATGACTGTCTATGACAACAAAGGCAGAAAATTGAACAATATAATAACTGAGATTATCATCAGAAAGTTACAGTTTAGTTGGGGACAAAATGTGAACTTACATAAGAACAACTAAAATACCTACAAAATACCTGTAAACAAGTATTCTGTGATATAAACTAAACATCCTGAGGAAACAAAGAACAGAGGAGTTGCAGACAAATTCTTAGCGTCAAGGACAGCAGACCAAGAGTCACAAGACTCTGCCCTGACCAGGAACAACGTGGTGAAACTCAGTTTCCTCATTTATAAGTTAGGGATGAAGTTACTCCTCTATAAATCTGACATGACAACTGCTAAGATACCATGATAATATATACAACATAAGTGGGTATAAATGTAGGTAATGTGTATATATGTAACGTATATATATGTAATGTATATCACAATGCTTTGAAATCTGGAAAGGTAGGAATCAGTCCATCAGCATCAACATCATCATAACTGTATTAGTCACGGTTCTCCAGAGAAACAGAAACAATAGGATACCTATCTCTCTCTCTCTCGCTCTCTCTCGACATATAAGAGGAAATTTATTATGGCTTACATGGTTACGGAGGCTGAGATATGCCACGATACACTGTCTGCAATCTGGGGAAACCAGGAAAGCCAGTAGTATAATTCAGTCCAAGTCCGAAAGCCCAAGAACTAGGAACCCCAGTGTCGGAGGGCAGGGCTCAAAAAGAGAGACAATTCAGACAGAAGAAGACAAATACTGTATGATATCACTTATATGTGGAATCTAAAAAACACAACAAACTAGTGAATATAACAAAGAAGAAGCAGCCTCACAGATACAGAGAACAAACTAGTGGTTGTCAGTGGGGATGATGGTGGGGGGGGGGCATTACAGGGGTTGGGGGTGGGAGACAAAAACTACTGGGTGTAAGGCAGGTTCAACACGGGGAATGTAGCCAATATTTTGTAATAACTGTAAATGGAAACTGATGTTTAAAAATTGTATAACTTTTTAAAAATTAAAAAATCAAAAATCTAAAAAAAGAGAGAGAAACAACTCACACTTCCTTTGCCTTTTTGTCCTACTGGGGCTCTCAAAGAATTGGATGATGCCTGTTCAGAGTGGTGTGGACAGATCTTCTTTCCTCAGTCATGGGATTCAAATGCTAATCTCCTCCAAAAATATCCTCACAGACACACCCAGAAATAATGTTTTATCAGCTACCTGGACATTCCTTAGCCCAGTTTTCCTGGCACATAAAACTAACCAACATAATCAACCTCATCCTCATTCTCATCATTCCTTAGCTCGCTTGGCAAGTAGGGAAGGGACCATGAATAGGAAAGGAGCATGAAATATAACAGGGGACAAGATGCCATCTGGAAAGATTTAGAGCCGGTTATGTGGGTTCAGTGCAAACTGTGGGCAACGGTCTTGAGACTCAGAAATTTTCTCCCCAGGTGCTCTGAGATCTCTGCCAGTGGAGCCCCCCTCCAACACAACCCTTTTCCTACAACACCCCTAAACCTTTAGACCCAGTCAGTGCTGCTTCCTTCGAGTTCCCCCTCAAGTCAGAGGAGTGGGAACAAAGACCCCCAAATACTTTGTGTAGCCTACTGCTGTCTCCTTTAAGTTAGACATTTTTAGAAAATGTCTTAAGTTTATCTTAAAAAAGGAAATGTGAATTTTGCATTTTTTACCCCATGATAGTTTTGTATTTGTTTTAGAGGAAAAATGATGTTTTCAATGAATAAGAACCAGTTTTTACCTATCTCCCTGGTGGCTAGTTAAAATGTAATGAATTGAGAAAATCAATTTTGAGGAACTGAGCTGAACTGCAAAAGCTCAGCCCAGTATGCCAGTTTCAACAGCTACATAATCCTCTTCTTGGTGTTTGGGTTTATCCCAGGTGTTTTTATTCTTGCCCACCCTCAACCCTCTCTAAGGAAAGCTGCTCTACCTACAGCCCTATAATTCTTTGTGCCAAGTATGTTCTCCACTCACCTCCATGTACAGTTAACTGAATCAGGTGACCCAGCCACCCAGAGCCAGTACGGAGAAAGATACCTAGCCCAGAGATGGACTGGACTCTCTCTTAGGGTCAGGGAATAAGATACCAGTCAGTGATAAGTTATCAGGTAGAAGGAAATGGGGGAGTTACATGGGAGAGCAAAAAGCAAAGCCCAGAGTCTCAGCTAATACTTAGGAAGTATTGCAAGTGATCCAAATGCTAAAGACGGCATTATACAAGATTTAGCATGGCAACAGTGTGAGGAATGAATGAGAACAAAGAGAAGCAGGAAGCTAGACAAGCCTCACTCAACCCATAATTGTGAGGTGAAGGTGACCTGGAGGGGTATTGGCTGTGGAACAGAGGAGATTCAGATGTATGGGAAGTGGTGTGTTTTGCTGCTTTATGTTAAAAAGTTACCAAAGAGATGACTTTAGTGCTTCTTTCTTCCTTTGCAGGTAGAGTAGAAGTCAAACTTCTTGGACTTTTAAAAAAGAACACTGACGTTATCACTCTATTGTTAGTGCAGATTCAGGGATTCACAGCAAACACAGTCAACCGTCTGGTCATTTTGAGTATTTAGTCCTTAAATTTGACAAATGTGACAATTACCTTGGCCCATGGTTCCTGGTTCAAGAATGAAAAGCCACAATTCATTTTAAAAGCTGCCACAATTCATTTTAAAAGCTGCCACAATTCTGTAGGAGTGGGCGGAAATGGAAGGCCAGGCAGCCACCCTGCACTGCCTTGCTTTGTGCTGTCATCTGCAAATGTGATGAGTGCTCTTGGCGGGACGTGGAATTGCTGTCTGTGCCCGTGAGAGTCCATTTGCTCTGGCCCAAATGGGACACTCTCTGTCCCAAGATCTCTCAATACTGTTTAAAATACACACCTTGGTTTTTTTTCTTTTGAAAAGCTGCAATGTTTAGGAAGTATTTCAAGCCAATGGGCATGTGCTCATTATTGCTCGAATATGTAGGTCAACCATGTGGCTGCTTTTGCCAATTTTTAGGTGTTTGGAAGCAGTCTTTTCCAGTGGTGGCAGGCCTTTTTTTTTTTTTTTTTTTTTGCAATATAACATGATTTCAAAAGAAGACTTTAAAATTCATTCTAAAACCATTAATTTGTTTGTTTGTTTTTGATATTTTATTTATTTTTTCTTTGTACATTTCTTGTTTTTTCAAATTGAAATATAGTTGATTTAAAATGTTTCAGTTGTACAGCAAAGTGATTCAGTTGTATTATATATATTCTTTTACAGATTCTTTTCCATTATAGGTTATTATAGGTTATTATCAGATATAAATATAGTTCCTTGAGCTATACAGTAGGTCTTGTTGTTTATTTTATATACGGTAGTGTGTACCTCTTAATTCCAAATTCCCCATTTACCCCTCCTCCCCTTTCCCCTTAGGTAATCATGAGAAAACCATTAATTAATATGGGCTTCCACTATGAAGACTTTGGGGGTTATTGGGTCAGTGAAATCAATGCTACGAGTATTAGAATAAAATAGCAAGAGCTGACCAATGGAAAGGACTCAGGGAACCAAGGATTTCTGCTTTGAAAAGCTCCTTTAAAAGTTCTTCTCCAGGGTATATGCCCAGTAGTGGGATTGCTGGGTCATATAGTAGTTATATTTTTAGCTTTTTAAGGAACTTCCATACTGTTCTCCACAGTAGCTGTATCAATTTACATTCCCACCAACAGAGCAAGAGGGTTCCCTTTTCTCCACACCCTCTCCAGCATTTATTTTTTGTAGATTTTTTGATTCTGACCTGTGTGAGGTGTTACCTCATTGTAGTTTTGATTTGCATTTCTCTAATGATTAGTGATGTTGAGCATCTTTTCATGTGTTTGTTGGCCATCTGTATGTCATAATTCAAAGGGTCACATGTACCCCAGTGTTCATTGCAGCACTGTTTACAAAAGCCAGGACATGGAAGCAACCTAAAAGTCTATCAGCAGATGACTGGATAGAGAAGATGTGGTGCATATATATAATGGAATATTACTCAGCCATGGAAAGGAATGAAATTGGGTCATTTGTAGAGGTGTGGATGGACCTAGAGTCAGTCATGCAGAGTGGAGTAAGTCAGAAAGAGAAAAACAAATATTGTATATTAATGCATAGATGTGGAATCTAGAAAAGTGGTACAGATGAACCTATTTGCAGGGCAGGAATAGAGACGCAGATGTAGAGAACAGACGTGTGGACATGTGGGTGGGGGAAGGGGAGGGTGGGATGAATTGTGAGATTAGGTTTGATATAAATACACTGCTGTGTGTAAAATAGATAGCTAGTGGGAACCTGCTGTGTAGCACAGGGAGCTCAGCTTGGTGCTCTGTGATGACCTAGATGGGTGGGATGGGGGTGGGGAGGGAGGTCCAAGAGGAAGGGGATATAGGTATACATAAAGCTGATTCACTTTATTGTACAGCAGAAACTAACACAACATTGTAAAGCAATTGTAGTCCTATAAAAAAAAAAAGTTCTTCTCCAGCATGGCTTAGGTGCATCAACTTTCCTCCCACCTACAAGAGACAAGTGTGGAATAAAATTTCATATTGAGCTTGTATCTCAGGAAATAGTTCATGAGATCATACACTGTGTTTGACGTAGGGAATTCTAGATTTTTATTTTAAAATGTTATATTTATCTTAAACTTGGCTTCAAATTGTGGAATTATAGAAATTAGAAATTCATGAGGCGTAGTGGCTCTGTGTGCACGGCCGAGTTTGAGACTCTTAAACTTCTCAAGGAATAGGCTCATGGCAAAAATATAAATTTGATTTCCCTGTGAATCAGCATGACCTATTTTATTATATAGGTGAGTTGCTAGGGATGTTGAGAGAGTAACAGCACACTTGACAGAGACCTCGAATTTTTCATTTCTTTACCATCAGCTGTATTTGGTGGCAGGCTCTCTCTAGGCAAGATTATGAAGTGGGGGGCTTCCCTGGTGGCGCAGTGGTTGAGAGTCCACCTGCCGAGGCAGGGGACACGGGTTCGTGAACCGGTCCGGGAAGATCCCACATACCGTGGAGCGGCTGGGCCCATGAGCCATGGCCGCTGAGCCTGCGCGTCCGGAGCCTGTGCTCCGCAACGGGAGAGGCCACAACAGTGAGAGGCCCGCGTACCGCAAAAAAAAAAAAAAAAATAAAGATTATGAAGTGGGGAAGCTGGTATTTTTATCCTCCTCTCTCTTTGACCAACCCAGTCATTGGTGGCTATATTTCTCTTCCATCTAGTGTCTTCAGAAACTCATATCTCCTCTTTACCAAGAATCCATCAATATATACTTCCACAAATGTTGAATAACCTAATTTATATTAATACTAAATGTTCACCAATTAAAGACTATTCTTAAGGCATAGGTCTTTTTTTTGACTATTATTTCTAATGCTAAGAAAACATTACCTTTTTTCTCCTTCCTGTAATTTAACACATTTTCATTGTAGAATACATAGAAAGTAGTTGAACAAAAAGAAAAAAAATATTCCATGATCATATTTCTCCAAGACTATTTCTGCTAATTTTGATATACATTCTTCATATAACAAAATGAAATCATCCCTGTGCAAATTTTAAACTGTCTCTCTTCTCTTAATTTATGATGATTTTTTATATCTTTAAACATGCTGATAAGTCATATTTAATACTTCCATGGCTTGTATTATATGACTGTACCCTAAGTTATTTAACAATCCACTCTTACTTAACATTAAAATTGTGTCCATTACTTTGTTTTTATAAGTTGTTGAAATTAACATCCTTTTACCTATTTCTTCAAGTGCAATCATGATCATAAGGGGAAAAACCTTGGATATGATACCTCATTGCCAGTGAACCAGGGACAGAGAAATTTCTTGCCCCTTGAAATCATATCTCCTCCTTCAGGATTTTTTTCTGCTTGCTGCTGAGGATAGCCTTGTTTGTTAGCACTCAAAAATGAACAAAAACTGAGCTAATTTGGCACTTACTAAGGGAGAAAAATAATAGCAAATAGTTGAAAGTTTGGAAGAGCTTTATGTCACATTGAAAACACAAAAAAGTGAATTATCTGACCTACAGTCCACCCAATTAACTATGATGTTTGGAAATACTACAATAAAACTGAGTTCACAGCTTTGGGATTCGATGCAGAGCCTTTCACATGAAAGTTACTCATGGTTGAAATAGTCATGATTCTCAACTGATTTCTCCTGAACTGTGAATCTTGGTGAGTGTCAAAGTTCCAGGGCAGGTGGGTCAGAAAGCTTGAAACGGGTGTTGGGGAGCTGACCACGAGGAAAGGCCAGTGCACGGAAAGGAACGTTACACAGGCAAAATTTGTGAGATTGGACACATCATCAGCTATGAGGGAGGGAGATGGAGGATGGGTACTAGGAGCTTGGAGGCAGGAGGATGGCCTGCCATTTGTTGAGGAGGAGTAAGGTGTGTGGATATAGACAAATTGCACAGCAGGCATTGAGCCTGGGCTTCTGCCAATGAAACCATGTGAAGATATCCCAGTGGAGAATTGGAAACGCAAAATTAGAGCTAGAATAGTAAGTGCACACAATTCATAGTTTTAACCAGAAGAAGGAATAAGTGTCTATAGAGAGAGGATCCCAGGACCTCCCTGGCGGTCCAGTGGTTGGGACTCAGTGCCTCCCCTGCAGGGGGCACGGGTTCAGTACCTGGTCTGGGAACTAAGATCTCACAAGCTACCTGGCACGGCCAGAAAAACAAAAACAAACAAACAAAAAAACCCAAAGAAAACAAACAAAAAAAGAGACAAAGCATCCCTACATTTGAAGAGTGAAGTGAAAACTATGATGGTAGAGAGTTAGCAGACAGGGGCGTGGGAGGGGGCAGTGTCAGGAGGAGGCCAGGAATGATGCAGCTTTGGGGACAGATGAGGACTGAAAACCACTGACCCGTGACTTACTGTAACTGTTGAACTTCAGCTAACGTGTTCCAAATGAATGGGTGTAGAAGCCAGAGAATAATGAAAAAAAAAAAAAGTAGTGACAAGAAGAAAATGTAGCACGTGCTAAGAATTTACTCTGCCACAGCTACTGGGCTGAGCACATCATTTAACCCTCTCAGCAACAGCTGGGATATAGAAGTTTTCATTGCCCACCTTTTGAAGAAGCTTAGCTCATTATTGAAGAAGGAGAGAGATGGTAATGTGGAAGAGAGGTACATCCAGATTGGGGCATTGAAAGAGGAGCCCTCCCCAGGGTTGAAGGGGAAGATGTATCTTGCCTTAGTCAGTCACCATAGACAATGGAGTGCATTCTTAATATTCTGATGAGTTGCATGGGCATCACTGTACTTGTCCCCCAAACTCTTTTGAGATTTTGAGAATTCTGAAAGCCTATTGAAGACAGGAAGTTCTCCTGGCATTATTTCCCTAATACTACTTTTTTTTTTTTTTTTTTTTTGCGGTACGCAGGCCTCTCATTGTTGTGGCCTCTCCCGTTGCGGAGCACAGGCTCCGGACGCGCAGGCTCAGTGGCCATGGCTCATGGGCCCAGCCGCTCCGCGGCATGTGGGATCTTCCCGAACCAGGGTACGAACCCGTGTCCCCTGCATCGGCAGGCGGACTCTCAGCCACTATGCCACCAGGGAAGCCCCCTAATACTACTTTGATACACCTTTCACGTGAACTCTTATGGATCCAGGGCCGCCCTGTTTACAAACATACCCTGAATTTTCAGGTTTCTGTACTCATGCCATTGACCACCTCGGAAGGTTTTTTTTTCACCATATCCCCAACTCGGGCTCCAGAAATCCAACCCTTCGGCAAAGCCAGCTGAAAGCCCACTTTTCCCAGAAAGTTTCCCCAAGTCCTTCAGGAGGAATTGATCTCCATCCCTTCTGTGACCATCTCTCCACTCCTCTTCCCCTGACAAACACACCCAGGCTCCTTCGTGGACCCAGGGCTGTCTAATTTCTACAGACTATTAACATTTGAAGTTATACATAGTTAATATTTGAAGTTATTTAATAGTTAATGCATAGCATTAATATTTGAAGAGCTATATCCTGAAGTACGGTTTAGTCATCTTTGTTTTGTTTGTGATACATTGTATAGTGCTTTTCCAGTGCTGCTTTAGATCAATGTGTGCTCTTTGTATTAAATTGTACACCTATCTATACAATTTAATGAGAACTTACTGTGGACTAGGCATTATGCCACCAATTTTACATGTTTAAAAAATTTTTTTTTATTGAAATATAGTTGATTTACAATGTTGTGTTAGTTTCAGGTATACAGCAAAGTGATTCAGTTATATCTATCTATCTATCTATCTACCTTTTCAGATTCTCTTCAATTATAGGTTATTACAAGATATTGAACATAGTTCCTTGCACTATACAGTAGGTCTCTGTCATTTATTTTACATGTGTTTTTGGTTGCTGGTAACAGAAATCCAAGTCAACTTGCTTTTAATAAAAAGGACTCTATTAGTTGGTGTAACTAAGAAGACCATGGATATATGGACTTCAGGCACAGCTGAGTTCAGGAGTTCAAATGTCGTGTCCAGTGCTCTGACTCTCTCCATCACCTTGCTGTTCTGCCTTTCTCTCTGTCCATCTCCTGGCTTCTCTGTGTTGGCTTCACTCTTAGGTAGGCTCATGTGATACCATGACAAAGATGGATGGTGACAGTCTCAAGCTGGAAAATTATGAGTGAGGACTCTAACTTGTCAGGTGTAGGTCATAGGCTTAACCCTTTGTCCAATCACTGGGTCCTGGGGAAGAAATATAAGGTCATCCTAGGCTGTGATGAATGTAAAACTGGGTGGCCATGGGGCAAATGTGATAAATAGCCTTACAGGAGCAATGAAGTAGAGTAAGAGGCACAAGGACCATGGAGTCAGGGAAGTGTATTAAACTCGTATCAAAATCATGAGTCTTGGGGCAGAAGAAAACTTAAAGTTCATCTATCTATTGTTCAACCATCCACAGAGAATATCTATATTCTGTCTGAAACTCTGGCAAAAATAGATTTAGGTGATGTTTAAAAACATTGATTTTAGAGAATTAATTAGCATTTTTGTTTTTAAAAGACACAGAGGTCTATTTTTATTTTATGCAAAGTTACTGAAACAGTAAATAATTATCTACTTAAGATGGATAAACATAGTAATGTTTACATAATGTGCTAAAAATCCCTTGAGTTATTATGACAAGTCTTACCACACATTCAAGAGTGTTCTCTTCTTTCTGTCTTCTTAGAGTGAAATTATGAGGAAAAATTTATTCTTCTTGAAATGGGCAACGTGATGGTCCAAGAGAGAAAAATGAGAAAACACGGTGACACATTTTAAGTAAATAATTCTAGAATGAGAGAATAAATTAGGTTGCAGAGTTGAACCTTTCCTGGGTTCTAAAGTGACTTTGACACTTATTTCACAGAAAAATGAATAGAATTGCAAATGAAGACTCATATTCATATGCTGGTCTACTTAGATTGAAGAGGTATTGTAAGAGGAAGGTATGTGGATTGGGGGCTTGTTGGCTCCAACGTACCTGAGTAACTTATACAATGGTCATCTTAGAGCATCCTTTACTGCCGAGAATGGGATGGGTGCTCCAGTGAGTGCTTTGTCTGAATTATCTTCTCACAAAGGCGGGAACTTTCATCAGCCCCACTTTACAAAGCAAGGACCTTTGACTGAGAGCAATAATAATGTGCCAAGGTCACAGGCCAAGAAAGTGGCTTTATCAGGTCTTGAACCCAGGTCTGCTTGGCTCTGGGCCCATATCCTGGAGCACCACTGTGTTATCTGGAGGGTTGAACCACGTGGAAATGCTATTTTTGTGGTTCAAAACAGATATCAGCTATTTTACGAGATAAAAGAATGTGCATGGCACCGGAATTTTTGAATGTTAAAAAGATGATCTTTATATTTTTCTACCTTTAAAAATCTGATGTAAGAATCGTGAGCATTAACGATGTCTCCTCTTCCGTGGTTAAGAGAAAAAAAATGTTCTTTTCTCCTAATTTGCATGCTAGGTGAATACAATATAAAGTTGGAATTAATAGTCTTACTTACCATAGGCAGAAACTTGTGCAAAATCTCGCTATAAAGTTCAAGTGACATGATATTATTTTCTTGATTTACTATAGCAGGTGATCATGAAATAAAAATGGAAGAAAGTAATGCCAAATTGCAGGATACTCTCCTGACTAGTTTTGTGACTGTGGGCAAGTAAATGAACTCAATTCAGACATAATAATCTAATATATTTTTAGAGTGATTGTAAAAATTAAATTAGAAATTGCAAGTGAAGGGCTTAGCACAGTGCCTCGCTGAATAAATATTCCCTGCTAGTATTATTTTCATTTTATTTCCAGATTCTTAAGTGGGTATTTGAGAATGGTATCCATCTGGGATATTCTGAGATGGCTTGCTGATGCAAGTTCACCAGTGGCTGAGATAATAAATGATACAGGAATCACTTGATATGAAGACCGTGTAAGCACTTCCAGCCTGTTTAAGCCTTGGCCCTGCTATCTTAGCTTATGGTGCTGTTTATGACCAACGCTTATTTCAGAATTTAAATTTTATTTAAAGGAAAGCATCCAACGTTGTTATCTGAGCTATGTGAGAGAAATTTAACCTCGTACCATTTAGTGATGTTCTGGAGTGTCGCTTATCTCCGAGTTTGCTCTTTCTCACTAAAAGACCAAAGGGGCAGAAGTTCTTGGCAGCCACGTCAACTTGTTAAAAGGCGCCCTCTCCTTCCCTTGCCGAAGGGCTCTCCTCTATCAGTGCTTTCACAAGAATTTACATCCCACAGTGAGTCACGCAGTCAGTTCTGTGCTTCCCAGCAGGCAGCTTAGAGTCAAATTCTGCAACTATTCTTAGCTGCTCCACACCCTGTAATGGAAGATACTGGATGAACTTGCAAATAACACATTGTACTGATGACAAACAGGGTGGTTGGCTCAGATTGAGTTTCCAAGTCTCTGCTTTCCTTGGTGTATTAGGGACAGTGGAACAAACCAAGGAGAAGAATCTTCTTGTGATTTCAGGACTGTGTCAGATACAGCACCATGGGATGGAGTGAGCACTGAACAAAAACACACTTCTTCACAATTCTCTGATTTCCACACTGTTCCCAACCTATAATCAGGGCTAAAGTAAAGATATCAAAACTGTTACAATCTGTATGTCACTTGCAAGTCTCATTGTGATCGCGAATGGTTTAGAAGTGTGGCTTTGCTTTTGAATGGTAAGTAAAACATTTTATCATCATGTGCGCCAAAAAGATAACATTTTCCCCCGGCATCTTGGCTATTAAAGTAATGCGTATGTATAAAGTGCCTTTTCTCTAGTGAGATAACTCTTCCCTCCTTTCCCTGGCCATTTTCTCAAGAAGCCAGACCTCTCCTAAAGCAGAAGAAATGCACGTATATTCATTATAGTGCTTATCTAGTTGTAACATCATTATCTTTTATATGTCAGTTTCCTAAGTACACATTTTTAATCATGTGGCCCTAGTGCATAACATCATGCCAGACACACAGCAAGTATTGTACATCAATATGAATATATGTGTATGTATATTGAAAATGGGATCATATTATGTGTGTTCATTCATAATCTGACTTTCAACATCTAACAAACATAATGGAAAATTTACATGCCATAGAATATAGAAATATATATTTTGATATATTTTATTTTGTAGAAGAATTATAATTTATTTACCCACTCCTCTGTTATTGGACTGGTTTATAATGATTAAACCAACTAAAATTAAATCAATTAAACCAATTAAAATTGTTCATAATTATTAGGAAAAGGTACATGGCAATGTGTTTTTATTTAATCTCTCTTCACTCATTAATTTAGGAATCTTTACTGATTGCCAGCTCCATGCCAGGTACTGTTTAAAGTTAGGAATATCAGAGCGAACCAACATTTTAGCAAGAATAAAGAGATAATAAACAAAATAAATAGGAAAAATATATAATGTGGAATCAACTGATCACTTATGATCTGCTATTTTTCTTAATGAATGTGACACATGAAAAATGATCAGTAAATATATACTGAATATTTAATAATTTATAATAATATTTATATAATATATATATAATGTTCAGATGTGATCAGTGCTATGGAGAAAGATTACACAGTGAGTACTGGAGGGAAATTTAAAATAGAGTGACAGACCTGAGCAGGGGACATCTGAAGGAGAGGAGCCCTGCTGAGTTCCTCAAGGGCTGGGATCTTGTCTCCTGGCTCATTCTTATGTGAGATCCCTGCCCATGTGGAGCTTACACTCTAAGGTCTAACGTTATCTGGATTATTTCTAAGTTGTGAGATTCAGGACAATTTTCATGTTGTATATATATGTATATATACTATTACATATAAATAAAATATAAATATTTAAATATTTTCAAACTTTTCTACAATAACCACTTCTATAATAAGAAAAATGACCTCTTCACTTTAAAATACATGCTTCCATGACTTTGTGAGCGTATCACGTGGCGGCACCAGCCCTGATGAGAAGCCACCTGCCCCCTCAGCCTGATGCACTTGAACCGCTGTTGAGTTAAGCCCCATCGTTCATCAAGCACAAAGGCAATTCTTTTTGGCTCTAAATGCAAGGCTTTGCATTTGCATCTTTAAGTTCTGGCCCTAAGTTGAGCAAGTTTGGGAAATTGGAAGATTCCACTGAAAATCTGAAAGAGGACGCCCTGTACAGCAGCTTGAACGCAAAAGGTCAGGCAGACCTTTGGGAGTGATTCCGAGAGCCTTTTGCTCATCTCTCCATCTTCTTTCCCTACTTAGAGAAGATGCTGCTCTTCCTCTTTGTCAGAGGTCATTCTGCTCCCTGCACCTTTGATAGACGCTCTGTGAATGATGCTCCAGGGAATACTTGCTGAAGTAAACAGTGGGAGGCCCAGGAGCCAGGGTCCTGTTCTGCTTCCAAGAGAATGCTTTCTGAAAAAGCCCTGATCGTCTATATGCAGAAAAATGCTAAAACCCATCTCTGAAAGCTTATCAGCAAGAATGCCTCTATTGCTACAGCTATTGTCTAACTGGATGTAAAATTCCTACTTGTTTTTAGTGAAACTTTTCTCTTACAGAGTGAAGAAGAAAGTTACAAAGTACTTTCAACTGAAGGAAGGCAGAAAGAAAAGAATTTGCTTAACAGTCCGTAATATTCGTTTTATTCACTCCTGGCATTTGTATAGAAGCTGATCTATTTCAAAGCATTTTTACATCTCTCCTGTGATTTTCACAACGCCTAAAGTGGGAGCGTTATTTTCGTAAGTGCTTGAGAATGAGAAAACTAAGACACAGAAAAGATAAGAAAATTGCCCAAGGGCATAAGATTAACATTTATTGAGTCCTACCTGTGTCAGGCAGGATTCTAAGTACTTTATATATTTGCTCATTTATTTACTCTTTCCAGTGGCCCAGATAATTTTGGTATTGTTTTCATCCTAATTTTTCGGACAAAGAAATGAGGCGTTGAGAAATTAAATGACTCACTCAAGGACATGCAAAGCTAGTTAGTAGCAGAGATGGCATTTACCCCTGCAGAACCCTAGTTCTAATCCGGAACACTGAAAGCCCTATTCAGTACAGCTGTGCCACTGGATAGATGGGAGACTTGTGCTGTGATTGTGGAATCTGAACCCTGGGAGGTCTCTAAGTTGAATAGTTGCAGTCCTGGTATGAGTGCTGCCTTGGGGTGCAGAAGGAAGGCAAATTAATCTTGGATTCTTTTTTACTACAGTGAGCTCACAACAAAATGTATTCCTAGCAATTCTATTACATTCTGTTGTCCATATAGGATAATAAATTAATAAAATACCTGTGAATTTGCATTCATAGGGATGGTAGTCACTTTTTAGGCAGCAGGACCTGTGTTCTTAGGAAACGTTGAGTATACAAATCTTCTCAAACTTTCTTTTTTCCTGCAGGAATGTCTTTAGGACACCTGTGACAAATACTGCTTGATCATGTCCAGTCATGGCAAGTCCCTTAATGTTTTGAGGCAGTTTGGTCTATTTGGGGAAAACTAATTGTTGGGAACTTCTTTAAAAAAAAAAAAAGCATATATATATATATATATATATATATATATATAGTGTTAGTTTCAGGTGTACAGCAAAATGGTTCAGTTATACGTATACATATATCCATTCTTTTTCAGATTCTTTTTCCATATAGGTTATTACAGACTTTTGAGTAAAGTTCCCTGTGTTATACAGTAGGTCCTTGTTGTTTATCTATTTTATATATAGAAGAGTGTATATGTTAATCTCAAACCTCTAATTTATCCCCCCTACACATGTATATTTTAGAGCAAATCTATGTCCTGACTGCAGTAAAATATTTTGCTTTGAGGATTTCAAGATGCAGTATGTAAACTCTGCAGTTAAGTAGAGCTCCAATTTTATCAAGAGAATGCAGGAGGTGTTTCCAAACTGTTTGGGACAGGCACATGAAAATAGAGACCACGTGTTTAACAAACATATTAATAGTTATTAACAGAAGAGAAAAATCTAACCTGTAATAATACACTGTGTTAACTTCCTTAGGGTCTCCCACTTTACATGTGAAACTTTCATTGTAAAGCTAGGTTGTATTAGTCAGACTAATATAAGCAAATAAGTTTGGATTAGAGGCTAGGAACAAAAAAAGAATGTACAATGTGTGTGAAGATATTGTGTGTGTGTGTGCGTGTGTGTGTGCACACGTATGTATGTGTTTTAAGAGGACGGAAAGAGAAAAATGTAGAAAAATTAATTGGACAAATTAATTGAAAGCCTCGATTTATAATTAGGGCTTTCAGTTCAAATGTCGGAACTTCGAATACTAAAATTCAATTTATTAACTAATTATCAAGCATTATCCAGGTGGCAGACTTCATGTTAGATACTGGGGAGACAGTGGCGAAAGCACAGATCCGATCTCTGCCTTTAGAGCATTGTGTGTGCTTGTGCCTGTTCCTGCCAAGGGCGTGAGTGGGACTGAAGTGTGGGCAGTACTGCACTGGATAAGCTTGCATCTGGGTGCCAGGGGAGACGGGACGTTTATCTAACCAGCCCAGACCTGCTGTTTGGGCTTATGGCCAACTGCCTGCCTTTATAGGGCTTACATTCTAATAAGAAATGCAGTCTTTAAACACATAACTATGTAATTAGTATTACTAAGAGGAAGCATGAGACACAAAACTCTTTAATTTAGGTCAAAAAGTCAGGAAAAGCCTCCTTGAGAACATGACCTTTAAGATGAGCTCTGAAGAATGCCACTAAGAACAGAAGCCGCACTGGTTAGATGAGAAGAATCAGTTCCTCTTACAAAAAGGTGTTGGTGACATTGGCCCCTCAAACAAACATCAAATATTGGCTCAACGACAATTGTTGTACTTCGGTTAGTTGGGGTAGGAACCAAATGTCTAGGGGAGGATAAAGAGAGATAGAGGAGAAAAAGGAGGGTATACAGAGAAAGTTACATGGACATGAACTTAACCCCTTCATCCGCTGCAGTAAATTGGAGCTTAAAGCTCTGTAGTTGACCCCAATGGTTTCAATATCAACAACAAAAACAAACAAGTCCCTAAGAATAATGAGACATTATCAGTTAGAAGGTGATGTATTGGTTGGGTGTATTTTTTCAAGACAGGGAGAAAAGAGAGAGATGGAGATAGAATAAGAGAGAGAGAGAGAGGCTATGTTGACCACTGCAACTTCAAAGATATGACTCAGTGTGTTCACACATCTTGCTTTCTCTCCTTTCTTCCCTCTGTTCCTTTCAACTGGAATGTGCTGTTTACTGTTTTGGACGGAGTAAAAGATGGTGCATAAGCCTCGAATCAGCTCTGACTTCTGATTGAAGCCTTTCACTGGGGAATCTGGTATTTGGACAGTTATTAATAAAATGCTACTTGATTTGTCTTGGTGCATGTAGCTCCCTTGGAACTCCTTGAAGTTTAGGTGACTGGCCGAACTCAGGCATTCCTATGCGCCTTGCCATAATACTATGAAAATACTGCTGCTAATTCCTGTTAATACCTCCTCTTCATTCTCAAAATTGAAATGAGACTAACATATGAGGAATGAAAACACTTGAGTGAATAGGAAATGAATCAAAGTTTGATGACATTAATAAAACTTTGGAATGTAAGTGTCAGAAGGGAAAGACTCGTCTGCAAATTTCTCATTTTATGGAAATGACATAAATATAAACGTGCAAAGTCACATAGTTAGTGAGTGACTGACCCTGGATTCACCAGGGAATATTATTTTAAATATCCTGCTGACCATAAATAATGAGTTACTAGTATTGGCATGATTAAATGCTAGCATTTCTTTTTTTTAATTTTATTTATTTTAATTTTTAGAAAACTTTATTCAAGTATAGTTGATTTACAATGTTGTGTTAATTTCTGCTGTACAGCAAAGTGACTCAGTTAAATATATGTATATATTTTCTTTTTCTTATTCTCTTCCATTATGGTTTATCACAGGGTATACCATAATGGAAGAGAATATGAAAAAGAAAATATATAATCACTCCATTGTCTGATCAAATTTAGTTTCTTTTCTCCAGTGGGTGTTTTCTCATCTAGTTCTCAAAATATTTTGAACCTGGATTGAAAATGAGATCTATTTCATTCATAATGGGTATGCACTGATTTCTCCCAAAATTTTGTCCAAGAAGTAGACTTCGGTGGAAAGATTTTTAAGATTGTAAATGCAATGTTCTCGTATAACATTATTACACTCAATTTATAAATGGGGAGAATTAGCGCAGTGGAAAAGTGGAATTGACATATTCTATTGCTGTGTCTGGAGAAATTTTATGTAGTTTCAAATATTCCGCCAGAAACGCCTAGATACCTTCAGAGCCACTGAAAGCTATAGTTATCTACTCTACTTTTAAAAGATGACAGTATTATGTCTTAAATATATAGCATTCTTGCCAAAATTCTAAAGTGCTTAAATGACATTTTCCTGAATCATAGTTATTTTAGCGACTCTTTCTTCTTAACGAGTTCAATGGAGATGTAAGAAATCTTAGGGGACATGTTATTTACCTGTGTTGTAATTTGACCTTTCGCTATTAAAACCAATACTCCTAAGTGTCTCCAAAAGGCCTGGTCAGAGAAAACAGGAAGCACCTCAGCCAGATGACAATGTTCGTCTGGTGCCGTGTTTAGTGATTCTGTGATCAAAGTTATAAGATGTGACTCCCACTTTACATCCTGACCTGAGCAGTGCTATCTCATTTATATGTCTCAGTCATTCAGCTAATACATATTTCAACAACGTTTAGGTATCTTTAGATGAAAGTAAAATCTAAGAAATGGGGGTGAGAAACATTTTTGCTCTCAAGGGCAATGCATTAGTCAAGGTTACATGAGTAACAATTGTGCTAACATCTTAGTTTTGGAAGTAGATAGCTGCAAAAGATGATAGAGGATAAAAAAATATTTAATAAGGACAATAATTTAGCAGGAAGAAGGTTAGAAGAGAGAATAAAAAAGAAAGGATATTCAATCGCAGTATGAGGATAGAAGACAGACAAATAGAAGAATTGTACATATATTTAATAGGGTAAGAAGTCCCACAAACCAATGTATAGTTAGTCACGATGCCCTTGGGAGGCAGTCAGATGGGGGCAGAGGGGGGAGAGAGATCTAGGGATATTTATTAAGGACTGAAGTTTAGACTTTTATCAATTCTTTGGGTAAAGAAATTTATATTTCTGTTGTGTTTCACAATTCTCGCCATGGTCAAGGCAGACAATGGGGGGAAAGTTTACTAAAGATCCAAAGGGGTTGAGCTATCTGGAGGAAGTGTCTGGGTCACTAGAAGCTGTCACCTACAATTTGTTAATTTCACTCCTTGAAGCAGTTTTCCCAACTTGCTTCTGTTTTGCAAGTATGTCACCTTATTAGTAGAAAAGCAACTAGTTCCGGAAGAAGATGGAAACAAGGAAATGGAGATGGTTCAGTTAACTGAGTGACTTGTCTTGAGGACGAGGATCAGATAAGCAGTGGCAGCTTGTATCAGGAGGAAGCTGAGTTCCAGACTGTGCCTACCAGCCATGTAGTCCTGAGTTGATGGCTTAAAATGTGACCTTGTTCTTTATCCATACCTGGGAGTAAAACCTCGGCTTACTGGACTGCCTTGAAGATCAAATGTGATAGTGTATGTTTTTTCCTAACTGTAAAGTGGACAAAATAAGAAAGTAACCTCTGTCACTGTTATTCCATTGTGCCCAAGGCTTTATACAGGGCACTGGGGTCCAACCTTGGCAGAACTTATGTAATTCTGGAGGCAAAACATACAAATTGAATTTAAATGGCATTGAATAAAATGAGACCTTTTATGTATTAAACACTATGCCAGTATCTGGATACGAAAATGAATAAGGTATCATCCCCGCCCTCAGGGAGTTACCACTGGGGAATTAGTGTAAAAAGTGAACGCAAACTATAATAATATAGTCAACTTAAAAAAATGCACAATGTGAGAGTTGCGAGTTAAGTTTTATTTGGGGCAAAATGAGGACTGCAGCCTGGGACAGCATTTCAGATAGCTCTGAGAAACTGCTTCAAAGAGGTAGTGGGGAAGGTCGGTATATATGTGATTTTGGTGAGGGGGGAGTACACGCAATCGAGCACATATTTTTTGGCAGAAGGTTCCTGCTAGTCACGAGGAGCAGTCGTCACCATGAAGGATTTTAGTGCTTTTCTAGATATGAGGAGATGCAAGAATTGGGCTCATAAAATCGGCTCCAGAAAATATCTATCTGAAGACCTGTTGTGCCAGTTTTTCCCAGAGCACAGAGTGCCTCATTTCAGCTCTCCACCCTGAACTCCTTTCAGGCGGGTGTTGAAAGTCACCAGCTGCAGCAGCACATGATTTAATCCTTGTAGAGGTAGATAGCAAGTGCCAATGGCGAGTGTCAATTGTAGTTGACAGGGTCTCTTCATGGTCATAAATTCAACCATGCCTTGGGAGGCATTTCATGACCGTTTCATCCCACGTTGCTAGGAAGGCTCATTCCTAGGTCTGAAGAAGATTTTGCTAATAGGCCACTCAATGTGCTATTACCAGACTAGGTCTTTTAACAGTAACTAAGGACTCTGGACCACCTGTCTTACTAATTGGTTATGGTCCAGGAAAATTCCCTCTTGTTGTATCTTCCCATATCTATTTACTCTATTACAATCATTGATCTCATCTAAAACTATATATTTTTGTCGGAGGCTCAATCACACATTTGTTAATGCAGGAAACAACAATCTTGTAAAACAGGCAAAATACAAATAATATAACTAGCAGTATTATTAAAGTCATAAGTGAGAATTAAGCCAAGAACTTCCATTAGGTGCAGCCCAGTGTATCCTCAGGTGATCTGACTTAGTCTGTTCTGTACCAGTCTTTATCTTTCAGGGGAAATGATATATCGGCACTGTCCATAAAGCTCCCAGCCCAATTTCCTAGTTACTAGGCTGGTTATCCTTAGTATAATTTAATTGTTCCCAAGGTAAAGGGGTGCCTTAAAGCTTAAATGACCATAACCTGGTGTTAACCACATAAATCCATCCCATAGTTGTGGGAGCTTTTATTCCTTGCCTGAAATTTTGCTTGTTGCTCTGATTGAGCTTGAGTAACTTTAGAGGAAAATTCATGTTTCTGGCCAGGGTCAGAGCAGGTATTATTAGTTGTCTAGGTGAGGGGATCCCATCTAGTAATATCAAGAGTAACCTATACAGGACTGAACTTTCTTTCTTCTAAAATAAATGTCCTAAGGACCGTCCAATTAGAGCCTTGGAGTTGAGAAATGCACCAAGGTAATACAGAAGTGCTAGACACAGGTAATTGGCCATACCCCAACAAATGGATTGATTTTTAAAACTAGCATAGGATCGT
Source organism: Leucopleurus acutus (assembly GCF_964270905.1). Taxonomy (NCBI): domain Eukaryota; kingdom Metazoa; phylum Chordata; class Mammalia; order Artiodactyla; family Delphinidae; genus Leucopleurus; species Leucopleurus acutus. Next base: position 63,856,542 of record NC_139153.1, on the reverse strand, counting down.
GTCCATGAGAGAAAAACATTTGATTTATATGTAAAGGTCCAAGAAGTCAGAAAACATTATAAATGATCATACGAGTCAGGTCGAGCATCTTGGGTAAGCTGTCTACTTCTGATGTTGTCTTCATCTTGTCCTGGTGTGAGTGTAGTTTCCTCTGAGCATTGTTTTAAGGTGATTTTGACGTCAGCAGTCCTCTCTGTAGACCAGTCCCGTGCAGGGACGCTTTGTAATTGGAAATTAATCTGAGTCATTTTCCTTTAATTTTGTTGTACATGAGCTAATTAAGAGTACCTGGTGAGGGCCTTTCCATCTGGGTTGTAGTGAGTCTTTAAATGATGTCTTTTCCAATATACATAGTCCCCTGGTTGCAGGTCGTGAGGCATTTGATCTTCATCCAAAGATAGATTACTAAGATAAGTTTCAGAAACAAACTTAGAGTGTCCTTTTAATAATTCAATTTAACTTTATGTCAATATAACATAATAGCAAGGAACTATCTGGGAAGTGAGTCTTAGTAAATACAGACCTCCATTAACAAAACTGGGATTTAACATTCATTGAAGCATCATTTTCTCTCTAAAAGTACCCTAATTTCTACCAAATACAGCCAAATTAAGAGTAATTTGTTGGCCAAATAAATCTGGTCTCAATAAACTTGGCCTGTTGATTGATATAACTATAATTGATCATGCAGGCTTTTTTCTTTGCTGAAAGTTTTATAAGGGGTCTCAGACTGAACTTTTAAATTAATTTATTATTTATTTATTTATTTATATTTATTTTTTTGAATTTTATTTATTTATTATACAGCAGGTTCTTATTAGTTATCTATTTTATACATATTACTGTATATATGTCAAACCCAATCTCCCAAATCATCCCACCACCACCACCTACCACCCCTGAATTCCCCCTTGGTGCCCATACGAATTCCCCCTTGGTGTCCATACACTAGTCCTCTACATCTTTGTCTCTATTCCTGCCTTGCAAACTGGTTCATCTGTACCATTTTTCTAGATTCCACTTATGTGTGTTAATATACAATATTTGCTTTTCTCTTTCTTATTTACTTAACTATGTATGACAGTCTCTAGGTCCATCCACGTCTCTACAAATGACCCAATTTTGTTTCTTTTTATGGCTGAGTAATATTCCATTGTATATATGTACCACATCTTCTTTATCCATTCGTCTGTCGATGGGCATTTAGGTTGCTTCCATGACCTGACTATTGTAAATAGTGCTGCAATGAACATTGGGATGCATGTGTCTTTTTGAATTATGTTTTTCTCTGGGTATATGCCCAGTAGTGGGATTGCTGGGTCATATGGTAATTCCATTTTTAGTTTTTTAAGGAACCTCCATACTGTTCACCCTAGTGGCTGTATCAATTTACATTCCCACCAACAGTGCAAGAGGGTTCCCTTTTCTCCACACCCTATCCAGCATTTGTTGTTTGTAGATTTTTCTGATGATGCCCATTCTAACTGGTGTGAGGTGATACCTCATTGTAGTTTTTTTCTTTTAACATATTTATTGGAGTATAATTTATTGGAGTATAATTGCTTTACAATGGTGTGTTAGTTTCTGCTTTATAACAAAGTGAATCAGCTGTATATATACATATATCCCCATATCTCCTCTCTCTTGCATCTCCCTCCCACCCTCTGTATCCCACTTTTTTCATCTTGTTTATGGTTTCCTTTGCTCTGCAAAAGCTTTGAAGTTTCATTAGGTCCCATTTGCTTATTTTTGTTTTTATTTCCATTAGTCTAGGAGGTGGGTCAAAAAAGTTCTTGCTGTGATTTATGCCAAATACTGTTCTTCCTGTGTTTTCCTCTATGAGTTTTATAGTGCCCGGTCTTACATTTAGGTCTTTAATCCATTTGGAGTTTATTTTTGTGTATGGTATTAGGGAGTGTCCTAATTTCATTCTTATACACGTAGCTGTCCAGTTTTCCCAGCACCACTTATTGAAGAGACTGTCTTTTCTGCATTGTATATCTTTGCCTCCTTTGTCATAGATTAGTTGACCATAGATGCATGGGTTTATCTCTGGGCTTTGTATCCTGTTCCATTGATCTATAGCTCTGTTTTTGTGCCAGTACCATATTGTCTTGATTACTGTAGCTTTGTAGTATAGTCTGAAGTCAGGGAGTCTGATGCCTCCAGCTCCGCTTTTTTCCCTCAAGACTGCTTTGGCTATTCGGGGTCTTTTGTGTCTCCATACAGATTTTAAGATTTTTTGTTCTAGTTCTGTAAAAAATGCCATTGGTAATTTGATAGGGATTGCATTGAATCTGTAGATTGCTTTGGTAGTGTAGTCATTTTCACAATACTGATTCTTCCAATCCAAGAACATGTTATATCTCTCCATCTGTTTGTGTCATCTTTGATTTCTTTCATCAGTGTCTTATAGTTTTCTGAGTTCAGGTCTTTTACCTCCTTAGACAGGTTTATTCCTAGGTATTTTATTCTTTTGTTGCAATGGTGAATGGGATTGTTTCTTTAATTTCTCTTTCTGATCTTTCATTGTTAGTATTTAGGAATGCAAGAGATTTCTGTGCATTAATTTTGTATCCTGCAAGTTTATCAAATTCATTGATTAGCTCTAGTAGTTTTCTGGTGGCATCTTTAGGATTATCTATGTATATAGTATCATGTTATCTGCAAATAGAGACAATTTTACTTCTTTTCCAATTTGCATTCCTTTCTTTGCTTTTTTTTCTCTGATTGCTGTGGCTAGGACTTCCAAAACTATGTTGAATAATAGTGGCGAGAGTGGACATCCGTGTCTTGTTCCTGATCTTAGAGGAAATGCTTTCACTTTTTCACCATTGAGACATGTTTGCTGTGGGTTTATCATATATGGCCTTTATTATGTTGAGGTAGGTTCCCTGTATGCCCACCATCTGGAGAGTTTTTATCATAAATGGGTGTTGAATTTTGTCGAAAGCTTTTTCTGCATCTATTGAGATGATCATATGGTTTTTATCCTTCAGTTTGTTAATATGGTGTATCACATTGATTGATTTGCATATATTGAAGAATCCTTGCATCTCTGCCTGGGATAAAACCCACTTGATCATGGTGTATGATCCTTTTAATGTGTTGTTGGATTCTATTTGCTAGCATTTTGTTGAGGAATTTTGCATCTGTATTCATCAGTGATATTGGTCTGTAATTTTCTTTTTCTGTAGTGTCTTTGTCTGGTTTTGATATCAGGGTGATGGTGGCCTCGTAGAGTAAGTTTGGGAGTGTGCCTTCCTCTGCAATTTTTTGGAGGCATTTGAGAAGGATGGGTATTAGCTCTTCTCTAAATGTTTGATAGAATTCACCTGTGAATCCATCTGGACCTGGAATTTTATTTGTTGGAAGATTTTTTTTCTTTTTTCTGGTATGCAGGCCTCTCACTGTTGTGGCCTCTCCCGTTGCAGAGCACAGGCTCTGGACGACAGGCTCGGCGGCCATGGCTCACGGGCCTAGCTGCTCCGCGGCATGTGGGATCTTCCTGGACTGGGGCACGAACCCGTGTCCCCTGCATCGGCAGGCGGACTCTCAACCACTGCACCACCAGGGAAGCCCTGTTGGAAGATTTTTAATCACAGTTTCAACTTCATTACTTGTGATTGGTCTGTTCATATTTTCTATTTCTTCCTGGTTCAGCCTTGGAAAGTTATACCTTTCTAAGGATTTGTCCATTTCTTCCAGGTTGTCCATTTTATTGGCATAGAGTTGCTTGTAGTAGTCTATTTTGATGCTTTGTATTTCTGTGGTGTCCATTATAACTTCTCCTTTTTCATTTCTAATTTTATTGATTTGAATCCTCTCCTTCTTTTTCTTGATGAGTCTGGCTAAATGTTTATCAATTTTGTTTATCTTCTCAAAGAACCAGATTTTAGTTTTATTGATCTTTGCTATTGTTTTGTTTCTATTTCATTTATTTCTGCTCTGATCTTTATGATTTCTTTCCTTATACTAACTTTGGGTTTTGTTTGTTCTTCTTTCTTTAGTTCCTTTAGGTGTAAGGTTAGATTGTTTATTTGAGATTTTTCTTGTTTCTTGAGGTAGGCTTGTATAGCTATAAACTTCTCTCTTAGAACTGCTCTTGCTGCATCCCATAGGTTTTGGATTGTTGTGTTCTCATTGTCATTTGTCTCTAGGTATTTTCTGATTTCTTCAGGGATTTCTTTGGTTATTTAGTAACATTGTTTAGCCTCCATGTGTTTGTGTTTTTTATGTTTTTTTTCCCTGTAATTTATTTTTAATCTCATAGCATTGTGGTTGGAAAAGATGCTGGATATGATTTTGATTTTCTTAAATTTACCAAGGCTTGATCTGTGACCCAAGGTGTGATCTATCCTGGGGAATGTCCTGTGTGCACTTATGAATAAAATGTAATCTCCTGTTTTTGATGGAATGTCCTATAAATATCAATTAAATCTATCTGGTCTATTGTCTCATTTAAAGCTTGTGTTTCCTTATTAATTTTCTGTCTGGATTATCTGTCCATTGGTGTAAGTGAGGTGTTAAGGTGCCCCCACTATTATTGTGTTACTGTCGATTTCCTCTTTTACAGCTGTTAGCATTTGCATTATTTACTGAGGTGCTCCTATGTTGGGTGCATATATATTTATAATTGTTATATTTTCTTCTTGGATTGATCCCTTGATCATTATGTAGTGTCCTTCTTTGCCTCTTGTAACATTCTTTATTTTAAAGTCTATTTTATCTGATATGAGTATTGATACTCCAGCTTTCCTTTGATTTCCATTTGCATGGAATATCTTTTCCATCCCCTCAATTTCAGTCTGTATGTGTCCCTAGGTCTGAAGTTGGTCTCCTGTGGGCAGCATATATATGGGTCTTGTTTTTGTTTCCATTCAGTGAGTCTATGTCTTTTGGTTGCAACATTTAATGCATTCACATTTAAGGTAATTATCAATTTGTATGTTCCTACTATGATTTTCTTAATTGTTTTGGGTTTGTTTTTGTAGATCATTTTCTTCTCTTGTATTTCCTACCTAGACAAGTTCCTTTAGCATTTGTTGTAGATCTGGTTTGGTGGTACTGAATTCTCTTAGCTTTTGTTTGTCTGAAAAGCTTTTGACTTCTCCATCGAATCTGCATGAGATCCTTGCTGGCTAGAGTAATCTTGGTTTTAGGTTCTTCCCTTTCATCACTTTAAATATATCATGCCACTCCTTTCTGGCTTATAGAGTTTCTGCTGAGAAATCGGCCGTTAACCTTATGGGAGTTCCCTTGTATGTTATTTGTTATTTTTCCCTTGTTGCTTTTAATAATTTTTCTTTGTCTTTAATTCTTGTCAATTTGATTACTCTGTGTTTCTGAATGTTTCTCCTTGGGTTTATCCTGCCTGGGACTCTCTGCTTCCTGGACTTGGGTGGCTATTTCCTTTCCCATGTTAGGGAAGTTTTCATCTATAATCTCTTCAAATATTTTCTCAGTTCCTTTCTCTCTCTCTTCTCCTTCTGGAACCCCTATAATGCGAATGTTGGTGTGTTTAATGTTATCCCAGAGGTCTCTTAGGCTGTCTTCATTTCTTTTCATTCTTTTTTCTTTATTCTGTTCTTCAGCTGTGATTTCAACCATTCAGTTCTGGGTCACTTATCCGTTCTTCTGCCTCAGTTATTCTGCTATTGATTCCTTCTAGTGTAGGTTTCATTTCAGTTATTGTATTGTTCATCTCTGTTTGTTATTTCTTTAATTCTTTTAGGTCTTTGTTAAACACTTCTTGCATCTTCTTGATCTTTGCCTCCATTCTTTTTCTGAGGTCCTGGATCATCTTCACTATCATTATTCTGAATTCTTTTTCTGGAAAGTTGCCTATCTCCGTTCAGTTAGTTCTTTTTCTGGCGTTTTATCTTGTTCCTTCATTTGATACATAGTCCTCTGCCTTTTAATTTTGTCTATCTTTCTGCAAATGTGGTTTTCATTCCACAGGCTGCAGGACTTTAGTTCTTCTTGCTTCTTCAGACTGAACTTTTAAAAGATGTTTCAGGGCTAGGAAAGTCATGCCAAGGGCTTATCACTGATTTTACCTAACAGATCTAGATGAATTCCTCCCTTTTTAAGGTCCCCAAAATACCTTGAAGTTTCTGTACCTGTTATTGATTGGCCTTCATAATTTATCTGATAATGCTGCTGGGATCCTAAGAGTTTACAAACTCTGGAGGGAGCAGGTAGAGAAAAAAGATAAATGTTTCAATTCTGCCTACAAAGGTATAATTTACCATATTAATGTAAACCATGATTAGTTTGAGGGGAAGGTTTTCCTTACATCTGGAAAACACAGATTCAAACCAATAATTTTTCAGATAGAAAGCATAAAAGTTATAACCGTATTTACCAGTTCACTCAGTCTTATGTAACTAATCCTTTTGGTTAACAGCCGTATGAAGCCATCAGGTTTTTCACTTGAATTCTTCAATTTGTTACCCAGTTCAGCATTATGGTCTGAAAGTCAGAAACTTGTATTTATCCAAAAGTACTTTCTATAAATCTTCTTGAAGAGGAAGCATATTTGCAAAGACATTGGAATAAAACCGTAAGTGTCTATAATGACAAAAGATTTAAGAAGGCATGTTTAAAATCTGATTACTATGCAATGCAATTGACAGAGTAACTTGGTTATTGCTGTGACATACAACACTTTAAGATAATGACTAGAATTATGACTGATAACATTTTACCAGGACATATCAGAATTTTAGGTATTCCGTATAATTTCCAGAATATATATATATATATATATATATATATATTAACATTTGCCATACAATATAACCTAAGAAGATTTATTACTCATTTGACAATTATTCCCATGTAACTCAACATACAAAATGAACCTAGTTTATATCTCTCTTTGGGATGTTTCAGAGGCCCTTTGAAGCAACCCAAAGTTAGCTAGAGGTCAAAAGGACTTCATTAGAGTTTCATTTAGGAAGTTTCAGCAAAAAATATCAAAAAGAGTTTAGAACACTCAGTCAGATAGGATCACAGGTCACCATGAAACTATTGTTATTCACTTAGCCAAAGTAACAATAAAAGATTTCAAAGGCAGATACAGAACAGATCACTTAAAAGGTAAAGAAACTTGAAATCTGTTGTGAAACGCAGTTCAACATTTAAAAATATCTTGTCCTCTTGAGAGAAAAACCAAATTCAAGTTTTGCACGTGCTTACTTTTACAATTCATTTACTCAAATTTATTTTAACCTTAGTCAATCTGGACCATGCATAAAACTCTTCTTGGGGTCCACTTTCCACAGCACTTTTTATCACTTTCTGTATCTATCACTGTATTTCCCATTCAGAAACAGCCAGCTATAAGTCAGACCTACACTTTTCCCTTGATAAGATGCAATTCCATTCCTCATGTCTTCTTTACTGAAAACATACATTCTACTTTCCTACTGTACACTGAAATGTTTCCTTTATTATTTCTATTAGCTTTAGTTACATGTTTAAAAAGAAGTTACTCTATCATTTTCGCTTTTAGAAGCTTCTAGATACCAATCAAAGTAAGCATTCCATTCAGTCTGTTTGATTTTACAGCCAGCTTTTTTCAAACTGTGCATGCAAAAATATTAATTTTGGAATATCAAAAGAACTCCAATTTGGCGATTTTAGGTTGAGATCTCCTTTAGTATAATTTCCCCAATTAAGTAGGTACTTGAAAGTATGCGTTTTTGTACATACATAAACCTGGCTGGAGTGTTAGTCAGAGGCTGGCTTTCTGATACCCCTTGTTTCTGTGTTTCAGAGGCTTTATTTCTCATTTTAAAGTTGAATTTGTCAGGGATAAAATTTACTACTGAAGTTGTGTGGTGGCCAGTGTGCTGCTTGTGAGCTTAGCTCCTCCAGGCATCACCCCAGAGTCGTTTCAGCCCTCTTACATGTCTTGGTTTCTCCCTTCGGTGGTCTCAGATCACCGCGGGTGCTCGAATTGCTGAATGACCAATTTTTACCCATGACCCATGGATGAGCAAGTGTTTTAATCAATGAGTGGGTTTCCCTATAGGACCACGGCACGGCATGAGGACTCTGTCTCCACCACTCCCATAAATTTCCTAGTCGCCTGAGAAAGCTGTAACTGGCCAGAAGGAGTCTTGTCCCTTTTCTTCAGAGCAAAGCTCTCATGTAATAACTTCACTTTTATCCCAACAAATTCTATTAAGGCAGCCAAAATGAGGAAAAGCATCGGATCAGTCTCATACCTAACCACTCAGTGAAGACCACTCAGTCTCCTACAACTGAGCAAACCCTGGTACCTTTCAACAAGCCCCCTACCCCCACAGTATCTTTCACTTGGGTGGGTATTCCTTGGTATCTTTCAACTGAGCCGCCCCCCCCAGTATCTTTCATCTGGGTGGGTATTTCCCTGGTATCTTTCAACTGAGCCCCACCCCACCAGTATCTTTCAACTGGGTGGGTATTCCCCAGTAGCTTTCAACCCAGTCCCCCCCAGTATCTTTCAACTGGGTGGGTATTTCACTGATATCTTTTAACCAGCCCCACCCCCACCCCCGCCCCCAGTATCTTTCAACTGGGAGGAGGCATGTACCTGCTATATACCGCCAAATAACACTCAGGATCATCAACCAATACGGGAGATCCGAGAACCAGGAGAGACTTATGCAAATTCGTCTGGATTCTCAGAGGAGGCAGATGGGTGCCTCTGCTGGTACTAAGGCTCTGGTTCCTCATAGAGTTCAGGCGAAGGAGAGAAGTCCTCTCTGTGTCCCTTTGTGGTCTCCATAAAACTGTCAACTTAAAAAAATGCACAATGTGAGAGTTGTGACTTAAGTTTTATTTGGGGCAAAAAGGGGACTGCAGCCCAGGAGACAGCATTTCAGATATGCTCCAAAGAGGTAAGGGGGCAGGTCAGTATATATGTGATTTTGGTGAAGGGGGAGGACATGTCATCAAGCACATATTTTTTGGCAGAAGGTTTCTGCCAGTCACGAGGAGCAGTCGTCACCGTGAAGGAGTTTAGTGTTTTTCTACATATGAGGAGACACAAGAATTGGGCTCATAAAATCGGCTCCTGAAAATATCTCTCTGAAGACCTGTTCTGCCAGTTTTTCCCAGAGCACAGAGCGTTTCATTTCAGCTCTCCACCCTGAAGTCCTTTTAGGGGGGTGTTGAAGATCAGCAGCTGCATGCACAGCTGCACATGATTTAATCCTTGCAGCGGTAGATGGCAAGTGCCAATTGTAGTTGACAATGTTAACAACGCAGGTGTGAAAGACAAAGGCGAAATGACCCAAGTGTCACAGGGGTATAGAGGAAAATCTCAGAAGGGGTGGGAAGAGAAAGCAAAGGGCAATTTAGAAGTCCTAGAGCACAAGGATGGCCCAGGGATTTGTGACATATCCCATTACTTTCTCAGGTTGATGATATCTATTTTTTTAAAAAACACTCTCTTTTAAAAATCTTTGCTTTGAAATGTACTTATTTTCACTCTGCACATTTAAATCATGTCATTTTAGGAGATTCCTGAAATCTTTTCCAGCTGACCTGATTTTACATCAAACACCTTTGTGATAAACAAGGTAATAGCCTAGGGAGTCATCAATTCTGGTCCTTCCCCATCTGAGTGATGGGGGCAAATGAACCAAAGCAGAGAACAAATTACTTTCAACATTAGAACTATGGAGACTTTTTTGGTAGTGTTTCTTACGTCCAATTCAAACACTATCCTCATGTATTCGTTCTCTTGCTGCTAGCTCTCTTTTTTCTTACTATCCCAATCACAATTCTCACTTTCCTCCTTTCCCTATCCCCCACTCCCCTCCGTTGTCAAGTTCTGACAAAGCCTTCTCTAAAATGTCTGAATTCAATCCATCAGGCCATCTATCCCCTACAACTGATATCTTGGAATATTTTAAGAGACTTTCTCTCTGTCCGTTTCACTCTGCGGACCACAGTCAGGTCAATAGCCTGAAAAGCACCTTTACAATAAATCAGGCTATTTCCTTATTTAAAAATTTTATAGAGGGGATATATGTGAACATATAGCTGATTCACTTTGATGTACAGCAGAAATTAACACAGTATTGTAAAGCAACTATACTTCAATAAAAATTAATAAAAAATACTTTATAATTCTCCATGATGAAGTCAAAACCGCTTTAGACTTTCAGACAATCTATGGTCTAGGCCAGTCTCCACTTGCTCACTTTTCTGAACCTTTAACTGTAATCTGATTTACACACCTTTCCCAGAAAACAGAGGCCCTTTAGTTTTCCGCCCCCCGCAGTGTCATAGGATGAATGGGAAAGAGGAGAGAGGTGAGAAACAAAAGTGCTTACTCATCCCTCAACGGAATTCTTCTCTAAGCCTCTGTTAATCCTGGCTTAACTTTAATATCCATTTCACAATTTTCTTAAGTGGAAAAAAATAAAGGAAGTTGTCTATGGTCATTGGCAAACAAATGAAAATAAGGAAAAAGTCAAGTTTAAAGTAGCTTCTTTATATATTTTTGAACAGAGATCAGATCGTGTGTCTGCCACTTAGTAGGTTCTCCATAAATGCTCGTTGAATGAATAAATGAATGTTCAGGGCCAGAATTAAAATGAGCCAGAGTGTGAGGCCTTTTTCTTCTTCATCTGATCCCTCAGTTCCCCTGCCTTTCCCCTATCACCTTGCTTTTCTTTTAACCTGAAAACTCTCTTGTCAATATGTATGTATGTGTGCGTGTATTTGTGTACTTAGAAAAATTAATGGAGAAAAACTTACAGTTGAAGCCTAATAATTTTGTAATATTTGCAGGAAATATTTTACATATGATAAAGTTATTATGGCTTTGGCATATTTAACAATGATATACTAACTCTGTACATCTTTGCTTATCGTCTAGGTGCAAATGTAATGCAGATAGGTATTAAGCAATTTAAACCATTTGTACTTATCTAGTAAAACATGGTTATGGTAAGTAAATTTGCTCAAGATAGATTCACCCTGAAAAGTCAAAGCTTTTTAAAAACAAACATGATAAGTTGGACAGATCATGTGTCCAAGGGGTGGCAGAGCTGGGGCATTGGTGTGTGTAGTGTGCATGTGCGTGAGCTTTCTTAGTACAGAGAACAAAAATCTTCCAAAGTTTATTGCCCAAGGCAGATATTTGTACTTAAAGAATGCACTGGGTACTTTTAGAATGCAACCCTGAATTTAATTGGTACAAAGAGTTAGAAAGGTCATTTATAGGTTTAAATTAAATAATTTGCTTTCTCAGAAATTCCAATTAGTGTTTCACTGGAAACAAGTGAAGCCTACTTTAGAAATTGTCTCTTGTCTGGACTTCCCTTGCTTGAGGTTTTAATACTGATGAGTTCTGCTTTTCTGACTACTAAAAACTGTTGGCTCTAATTTGGAAATAACCCAGATGTGTGGGGATATTTTTCACTTAAAACCATAGAAAATCATAAAAAATTAAGACTGAGAAATTATGGTGGACCTCGCCTAATTTTTCCTCATCTATTTTTGTGTGTTAACTCCAGTCAATCCCCAGGGTCAAGAATCAACAAAAAGGCACACATTTATTTGTAGTCCAGGGCATGTGATTAAGTTATTCAATTCCAGGGAAAGAAGCATTAGAAGTTTGAAGATTTTCACAGTATCAGGTCACTGGCTGCTGATGGCTAAAATACAGCAGCCTGGAGGTTTGTCCCCTTCAACTTGTTCCCCAGTAGCATCAATGCCCAATACGACACAGGGGGTTTAATTTATCAGCACAGTAAGGAAGAGTGTGTGTTACACAAAGTCTCTTTCAAAAGCCTCTCAAACTTTGATAACCACAAGACAAATATTTCTCCCCTTGTATGAGTCAATGTCAGCTTGTAGCTTTTTGGAACTATTAAGAGGAGTCTGGCAGGAAGACGATGTTCAGGAACACTAGGACAAAGGAGTTAATCGACACTAAACCAAATAACTCATCTACAGCAACTGATAATTTTTGAAGCATTAGGGAGTTTAACTGTATACATACACTGTATCATAATTACTTCTGAGTTCAGGGTTGGGAGAATCTGGAATTAGCAAGTTGCTGCCCTTCAGGAGATCTCCCTTAATAGAGTTTTTCCATGTTGCTAAGATGATTATTAACTCCCTCATGATTTTTTTTAAATTAATGCATTTATTTTTGGCTGCATTGGGTCTTCCTTGCTGCGTGTGTGCTTTCTCTAGTTTCGGCGAGCGGGGGCTACTCTTCATTGCGGTGCGTGGGCTTCTCACTGCGTTGGCTTCTCTTGTTGCGGAGCACGGGCTCTAGGCACGCGCGCTTCCGTAGTTGTGGCGCACGGGCTTCGTTGCTCCGCGGCATGTGGGAACTTCCCGGACCAGGGCTTGAACCCTTGTCCCCTGCATTGGCAGACGGATTCTTAGCCACTGCGCCTCCAGGGAAGCCCTCCCTCATGGTTTTTTAACAGGAGGGAGCTAATGCCGAAAGAGAGGTAGTATTGAAAGTGATTGAGTGGATTTTCATTTAGATGGTTGGTGTATACATCCTAGCTCTGCTCAAACTAGTTGAAAAATCTGGGGCAATGAACTTCTTTCTCCCTTGGTTTTCTAATCTGAAGATTATAAATGTTCCCACATCATATGATTATTATCTGGTGAAAATGAATTGCTTTGTGCTAAACCCCCAGGATGTTGCCCAATATACACTCATTGTGTGTTTGCTATTATTAGGACTAAATTATTATGAATCATTTCTTATTTCATCAAAGCTACCTCTAGTTAAAAAGAATCAAGGATAGAGACTTCTTAGTTTTCTAAAGAGGATTTAGATGCATATGTAAAGATAACTAAATGTATAAAAGGAATTGATTGCCCTGAGCATGAATTCTAGCGAACTCATTGTTTCTTCCCAGGGAAAAGCAACCACAAAAGTCTTAAACTAAAGCACAAAGCCATTAGAGAAACTATAAGGAAGGATATACCACTGAGACTTATGATTAGTTCTATTGATAAGTGAGGTTATAGCTCTGGGATTCTTCATGCAGGTCAAACTTATGCAGCACTTGAAGCACTTGGGTTAATTTTTTGGCGTCCTCCATTCTCGTGGGTTTCCTTGCTATTCTTTCCATGGGCTGCTGAAGCCCTTCCTGGAATGTCCAGTCCAGGCCACCTATGATTTACTTAGTCAATATAAATTTTATACACTCTTCCTTGTCCTCATCTCAAATTTTTTGCAGATTTAATAGTTTTTACTTTAGCAATAATCTTCTCAAAATGGATTTCTGGCTTCCCTGGGGGCGCAGTGGTTGAGAGTCTGCCTGCTGATGCAGAGGGCATGGGTTCGTGTCCTGGTCCGGGAGAATCCCACGTGCCGCAGAGCGGCTGCGCCCGTGAGCCATGGCCACTGAGCCTGCACGTCCGGAGCCTGTGCTCCGCAACTGGAGAGGCCACAGCAGTGAGAGGTCCGTGTACCGCAAAAAAAAAAAAAAAAAAAAATGGATTTCTGACTCAGATAACTGTATATGTAATCTTTTTTTTGGATGATCTCTTCTAGTTTGCATACCAGTGAAATTGTATGTAGTTGTAATCAAAAGGTATATATTATGCTGTATTTTCTTTTGTCCGCTCAACATCATTTTTCTATATCCTTTCTACATTTATCTTATCAGTAGAATTAGTCATCAAATTTCTCTATAACTCTCGAATACTTTTCCTATTATTGATTATTTGGCTTGTTTTATACTTTCCTCTTAAAATGCTATTATAAAAGTCTTTGCTTGGGCTTCCCTGGTGGCGTAGTGGTTGGGAGTCCGCCTGCCGAAGCAGGCCACAGGGTTCGTGCCCCGGTCCGGGAAGATCCCACATGCGGCGGAGTGGCTGGGCCCGTGAGCCATGGCCGCTGAGCCTGCGTGTCCGGAGCCTGTGCTCCACAACGGGAGAGGCCACAACAGTGAGAGGCCTGCGTACCGCAAAAAAAAAAAAAAAAAAAAAGTCTTTGCTCATTTTTGTTTTCATTTTCACATTATTTACTTAGAACAAATTCCAAATGTTGGATTATTAGGTCAAAAGCATAAACATTTCTATGTATCAGAGACACATAGCCAGGTCTCACTCTAAAAGTAATAAGCAAATTTCTATTTCTAGCAACATTAAATGTGTGCAATATACTTGGCTCATAAACCCACATTATCCTAATTCCTGAGGTTTCAGGAAAGAAATAATTTGACTAACTCCAATTAATGCATGAATGACTGATGGCTTTTTCTTTACTCATTTTAGAAAGGAATTCTAAGCAGTATGAGTGTGTGTGCATACATATTAACATAAACTTCTGAATATTTAGAGGCAAGATGACTTTCTGGTATTCTGATCACACTGTATAATACACAGTAAAATTTCCTTACTTAGAAAGTTCAGTTTAAGCAGTTTAGATAGATACTGACTGAGGGAAGGCAGTAAATGTTTCTCCCAGCATTACATTATTATAATTTAATGAGAAGTAGATCAGTTTTGCAGGTGATTTGTTATTTCAGCAAACACTTATGGAACTTCCTTATTGTCCAAAGACCTGAATCAGGTGTAGTGACAGCTACAAAGATGTAAAAACCACAGTCTCAGCCCTCAGTGACTTTCTAGTCAAATAAGGGGGATAACACATGACCACAACCAATACAATACTAATTGGAAAATGACGTCTCATCCAGAAAAATGGAGAGGTAAGTGGAGAAAGAGATTGCTTTGATGAAGTGATGTTTTATCTTAAACCTAAATATTCAACATCAGTGATATCTAGAGGAAAAAAACTCCATTCTCATTTCCACTTTAAGGCCAATGAGACTTCTTTCCCAAACTAATTAGGTAAGCTTTTCTGCCTTTATCAGTGGCATTGACACATGAAAATATTTGGGAAACCTTATGAAATTCCAACATCCTTATGGAAAGCAAATGCACTGTAATTTTCCCAAAGGCATTTGTTTATCAAGGCATAATCTCTTCTGGGAAAGATGGAGGTTGAGATTAATGGGAGAACCACTCAAGAATTTCAATTTTCATGAGTTGGCATTTGATCTTTGGCAGGACACTAAGATTAATTCAGGATACAGTATGTATTTGTAGCTGAATTAATCAAATATACTGAAATTGATAAAAAGAAGAAAGAAATTGAGTTTGACGTATTGTTTCATAGATGTCATTACATTAAATGCCCAGCACATTCAATAAATCACAGTTAGTTCAGAAATAAAACAAAGGGGAAAAATTTAAAATTGGCACTTTAACTCTTTCTTTTAGAACTGTACCTAATTAACCTTCAACAGCTTCTGCAGAGTCCTTAAAGTGGCAGATTCTTTAGAAATACACATAAAAGTTGTCCTTCTTTAAAATCATCAGCTCATTCTAATTCACTTTCTAGAATTAGATTTGATCACTTTCCAAGTTCAGGCTAAATTTTACTGTTCTCTTGTAAACAGTCCATCAGCATTTTGAGATTCTCTTAGGTTTGAAAGCCTAATTGCCCAAAGTGAGCTCTGTAGTTTTAATATTCAAGTTGCAAAGCTAAAGCTGTTCTGTACACAGCCTATACCTTGAACATTGTAGGCAGAGACTGAGAAAACCTAGGATGCCACGAAACCTAGACTATTTTCATTATAGTATCAGGACTGGTTTAAGTAATAGGAATCAAACTTTATATAGTTTAGGCCAAAGCAGTATTTTATTGACTCACATATCCAAGCCAAGGTTGAAAATCCAGTCAGCTGAGATTGGGCTGCCCAGGCCTCCAGAGATATTTGAAGCTGGGACTTATAGCATCCGGGTTATTCCCTGGGCACCCATCTCTGGTGGTTTCTTTGTCAGCTTCTTTCTTTCCCACCGCAGACTGGGGTTGCCGTGTGTCTGGACAGGTCACCAGTGGCACCTGAATTTTGTCTTAAAACTCTGCCATCCCTGTGGGAAATGGGCTTCAATGATCCATTCCCCAATTTAAAACATCCAGAAGAAAGCTCTTGTTGGCCCCACTTAGGTCAACTCTTAATACTGAACGTGGTCTAATGAAATAATGAATGGAACACTTTTTGTCAGAAGCAATCTTACACACTGTCAATTAATTTTTAACTTTGTTTCTCACAACAACTCTATGAGATCAGAATTATTACAACTTTTATTTGATACATGGTATGCTCAAGGCTTCTGAAGAGTTAGGTGACTTGCCTCAATTCTACAGCCAGGATTTGAGCCCAGGATTTGCTTCAGGGTCTGTCTTTTTACAGAGCTCCCATCATCCTCCCCTGACTATCTCTGTGATTAACCTCTTCTGGGTCAGGTGTGCATCTCCTAGTCCATTGCCAGATGTAGGGACCATGAGGGAACATGTCAACTCCCAGAGTAGTTAAGGTGAAAGTGGTGGTTGGAGGTGGGCAAACATCCCAGAGAAGAGGACAATGTAGCAGATGTCCTCTACATTCCCACTGTCACCTACGGATTTTGGTGATATTTGTTACCCCAGCCAGTGTTGATTGCCCTGACTAATACATGAACACATCTGATAGGTCACTTCACATTCAAAGTGTTCCAAGTGTCCTGAGAATCCTCCTTGTGCCTCTGGAGGTCACACTTCCACTTAACATTTTTTTTTTCCTACCATTTTATTTATTTACTTATTAGAAAAAGGTGATATATTTGTTTCTTCTTGAGACAATTTCAAGATCATTCAGTGAATGTTATCCTTTCCTTCTCAATTAAGTGGATTAATCTTTCTCATTGGGATGTTTACAGATAACAAATAATACAAATATATTTACATATACATGTTCAAGGGGCACCTTTACAGTTGCTTGATGATGAAAATAATGCTCTTTATTTCCAAATTATTTAAAATACTCAACAATTTCAGAAAATATGTCTTTAAAAAAAGACTCAAATGAGCTATATTTTTATTTCAAGCATAATATGGACTGAACTACAAAGTGAGATTAAGATATATCATATTGCTCTTTGGTACCCTAGTGTTTCATCAATAAGATTCTTTGGAAAGTTGTGAAAAAATACTGGCAAAATATGGAGTGGTCAAGTTAAAAGTTTTGACTTACTCAACAATCTTTTTTTTTTTTGCTAAGCGTTTTTTATCTTTGTGCCAATGTGTCAACTATAGTTATTTATTTTTTTCCATATTTGCCCCTCTGTGCTCCCTTCAGAGGTAAACCGCACCAAATGATCGCTTTCATTCTTTAGTGTTAGGCGTTAAGGGGTGGACCCCTCCTGACACCCATGCACAATGACTTGACCGTTTTCCTGAGACAGCTGTCCAACTCATCTCCTGACTCAGTCCCCCTGCCTCATTCATCACTTTTGTTGTTTCTCCTTCAATTTTCTCAGCTACTTAGTATCATGCTGGGATTAGCTCAGCTTGATATAATGTCAAATTTTCCATTTCTTTTTTTACCACCTCCTACATGGTTGATATCCTGGATAATGGTAAATTGTTAAACTAGACTGCTTTACTAGAGATTCTCTGCTGACATTTTGGTCATAGAGAGCGTAGGTACATTCAACTCATGATTTCCAAGCTGACAGTTTATGTAATGTGCCTCTAGGACCGTGTTACTGCTTTTGCTTCTGGAAAGGGCGGGGCACACCAAATTTATTACATGCAAAATTTTCCTTCTAACCTTGGGGAACCCTTTCCAACTGCTATTATGGTATCCTGTAATCTTTTGCTGCCCTGATCAAAAAGAAAGTAGACTCAGAATCAGATTCATAGATGTAGAGAACAGACTTGTGGTTGCCAAGGTGGGGGGGTGGGGATGGAGTGGGAGTTTGGGATTAGCAGATGCAAACTATTACATATAAAATGGATGGACAACAAGGTCCTACTGTGTAGCACAGGCAGATATATTCAATGCCCTGGGATAAATAGTAATGGAAAAGAATATAAAAAAGGATGTATGTATATGTATAACTGAGTCATTTTGCTGTACAGCAGAAATTAATACAACTTTGTAAAACAAATACACTTCAATTAAAAATAAATAAATATAATAAATGAACTCATTATATAACCTTTTTTGAGCCACCTCTTTTCAGTAGAAGGAGGCTGATGGTTCCCTTCTTAGCATATGGTTTTTACAGTCACGCTATAAAAGACATACCATAAAGAAAACCACTTATATTGAAATACAGACCTCAAACTATCTTTTTTTTTTTTTTTGGCCTTGCTGCACAGCTTGTGGGATCTCAGTTCCCCGACCAGGGATTGAACCCTAGCCCCGGCAGTGAAAGTCCAGCCCTAACCACTGGACTGCCAGGGAATGTCCCAAAATGTTTTTTAAAAATTGTGATATAGGGCTTCCCTGGTGGCGCAGTGGTTGAGAGTCCGCCTGCCGATGTAGGGGACACGGGCTCGTGCCCCGGTGCGGGAAGATCCCACATGCCGCAGAGCAGCTGGGCCCGTGAGCCATGGCCGCTGAGCTGAGCCTGCGCGTCCGAAGCCTGTGCTCCGCAACGGGAGAGGCCACAACAGTGAGAGGCCCGCGTACCGCAAAAAAAAAAAAAAAAAAAAAAAAAAAAAAATTGTGATATAGTAATATGTGCTTCATTCATTAAATAACAAGATTTGGAGATAGGTCTAATAACTATTGTAATTTCAAAGTAGTGATCCGTGATATTTTGCTATACCTGCAATATTATATTGTAATGTGATATATTTTAAAATATTGATGATTTCTTTAGGAATTAAAGTTACAGTGCTAATTCTACAGTGATTGATTACATTCATAATTGAAGGAAATGTTAAATTTCACTTAGGGATTAATGCAAACAAAAAGTAATATATTCCACTGCTATAAATTGTAGGTGACTTAATGCATTACTTCTTTCCTAGGTATTTGCATTTTAAAATAAGACTTTCAGGGAGAGAGAAATGGTTTACAAAACATAATAATGGAATTTCAAGCACTGTATGGTCCTATTTATTGGGGGTGTGTGTATATATTTTGCTGTAATAGTGGTAACAAACATGACAAAATCAAACATGTATAAATGCTTTCTCTATCAATGTTGTCACTTCCTTAAGCTATGATAACATTTGCAAACTATTTATATTAGAAATTTCGTGGGAAAAATTCTTCCTTAATTTTCTTTATAGACAGAATCCTAATCTCCTTTGTCCATGGTATATCTTTCAATAGCAGGTTGTTAGAAAAAGGCAAAAGTCATGATGAGGTAAACTGTTTAGGATTAAAAGAAAAAGGGTGGACATTTAAGGCAGTGAAACCAGTTTTTTATGTTTCCTAAATTACTTTTTAATTTAATCCTGAGAGAGATTTCAAACATCTTTTGAGGAATGGCAGAAACACTAAAGAAACATATGGACTCCCCAAGGTAACTTCCTTTGTAGATAACGTTCATATGGATATAAGTTTAAAGAATTCTGACCTCAGGGGCTTCCCTGGTGGCGCAGTGGTTGGGAGTCCGCCTGGCATGCGGGGGGCGCGGCTTCGTGCACTGGTCTGGGAGGAGCCCGCGTGCCGCGGAGTGGCTGGGCCTGTGGGCCGTGTCTGCTGGGCCTGCGCGACCGGAGCCTGTGCTCCACAACGGGAGAGGCCACAGCAGTGAGAGGCCCGCGTACCGCAAAGAAAAAAAAAAAAAAATTCTGACCTCATGAGCCATGTGCTATAATTTGGGGGTAGAGAGACCCTCCTGTTGAACTTCAAATCCCACGATTTAGACATTCATCTTTTCTGCTTTAGTGTGAAACTAGTTCTGGCTACTTAGACTCTGCACATTCCAAGTAAGACGATGCACTGATGATGGTGGCATCCATTGGTTAATAATCATGTTTTGGAGTTTCCCAGGATTCTGCTGCTTGAAGCATCCTATGATTTAATTTACATTGAGATGCCTCTGTGAATCTTTTTGAGGAGTTTTATGGGAGCAGAAACAAAGTCTTGTCTGAATCTGTCATCAGAAATAATCTAGCTCTCCTCCCCTCTGTGAAAAGTTTGTGTAAATTAATCTAGTGATTGATTTCATTGTCTCTGCTTTCAAATGCCTGCGTAACAAACAGCCCATGGATGCAAGTAGACCCTTTCCAAGCATTCCTCTTTTTCTTCTGCCTCAGGGGCTGCTGTTGACTTTCTCAGCTTCTGGGGGGATTTTGCTGTAATATTATATTGTAATGTGATATAAAAATATGGATGATTTCTATAGAAATTAAAGTTACTGTGCTAATTCTACAGTGAGTGACTGATACATTCAAAATCTCTGGAGATTTTTGCCATCCCTCCCTCCACCTTGCCGCACATTGTCAGAGCTCCAATGGCAACAGTCATCACTCACTCCCTTCTCCCATTAGGGAGAACTCAGCCTCTGCCACCACTCCCCTGTGACCTTGTCCCATTTTCAAACTCTGTCCTCTTCCAGTGGGGTTGGCCTAGAAATGGGGGTAAGAGCCCTGGGGGAGCAGGATTGGGAGAGTCTTTTTACCTTCCTCATACAACTTGCCCACTTCCCTGTATCAGCTTTCAGCTTTCCATAGTTATTTCTGGAAGGACATTCTGTTACAGTGCCTATTAAATTGCATTTTTAGTATGATAGTTCTAATTTTAGAAGTTAAATTGGCTTTGTGGATTGGACTGAGAATTTTAGTTCATTTTCCTATGTTCTTCTAGAAAACCAAAGCAGTTTGCAAGTAAACTTTTCATTTCTGTAAATTGAGAATTACTGTAGTGTACTTTTCCTTTGTTAGTCCTAAAGACATGTATTTTAACCAATTCTTGTAAACCAGAACACTGAGTTCATGGACCCTAAAATAGTGGTTCTCAAATTTTAGAATTTCCTAAAGGATTGTTAAAATGTAGGTTGCTAGGCCCCATCTCCAGAGTTCCTGATTGAGCAAATCTGAGGTAGGGCCTGAGAATCTGCATTTCTAACAGATTCCCAAGTGATTCCTTGCTGCTGATCCAGAAGCAGACTTTGAGAACCACTGGTCTAGAGGACAGGCCACAGACCTAAAATTACTGTCAATCTTTATTATTCCTAATACAGTTTGAATCCCAAATTTTCACCATAGTGTGAATTTTAAATTTCTCTGGCAAAGTCACAACTAAATAGAGGTGCATCCAGGCTCACTTAGAACTTACATTTAATTGATGATTATCAGGTTTGCTATCAGATATTAACTTCATAATTTGTAATAAAAATTTTTATAAGTTGGCCATAAATGGGCTAGTATTCATGAATTCACATAAAAATGCGTGTTCAACCAAACTAAGCTTACTTTTTTTGTCATCAGTTTTCCTCCCAGCTATTTCTTTTGCTTTTGAGCCATACTTTCTTAAGTCATGTTTTTCAGGAGTTTTAAAAAAGAAATTCCGCCAAGTTTGTTATCTTGGTAAAGTTATTATTATTTTTTCGAGGCTCTATTGACGAACAGCTGCCAGTATGTGCCTGCTGCTATAGATGGGAAAAGGTAATTGATTTTATAGTGATTCTGAGTGCTCAGCTCTGGGACCTGCCTGCACTATGCAGACCTGTGAATTGAATAGGGATAGGAGACTTCCAATGCTAATCACGGCAAGACTCCAGACTGTGTTTGGGAGGTGAATGGCCTGGGATTGCTTTTCTTTTCTGGAGAAAAAGAGAAATCAAAGCTATATATATATATTTTTAAATTGAAGTATAGTTGATTTACAATGTTGTGTTAATTTCTGCTGTACATCACAGTGATTCAGTTATACATGTATATACATTCTTGTCTATATTTTTTTCATTATGATTTATCACAGGATATTGAATATAGTTCCCTGTGCTATACAGTAGGACCTAAAGCCACATGTTTTATTTCTGTTAGCTCTCATGATCTCACTTCCAAAAACAAGCACGTTTTGATCATCGTGGAGCTGTCTTAGTTCAGTTGTCATCCTGAAAGGTGAATAATTTTGATATACTGGGTTGAGGTTTGCCCCTAACTGAAAGAAGCCTGGGTTTGGCCTAATTTATGCAAATTAATGGGTGTTCCTGTGTTTGAACTGGAAACTTCTAACTACTGGGGAAGCAGAGCAGCATCAAAGGACGAGCCCAGCCTTGGGGACATCAGTTTTGAGTTCAAAGCCCAAATGTGTCATTTGTTAGCAAGTGTTCAGTTTCCTTGTTTATAAAATCATACGGAGCCTGTAGGCTGTAAGGGATGAGAAACACTAGATGGAAAACACCTGATACACAGTAAACAGCTAATAAATGGAAATTATTTTTATAGACAGAAATTTGCTCAAAAATTTCAAATTTTCTGACTTCTTCATTTGCAAAAGCACAGCTGCTGTATTCATTTGAGAAAAAAAATTTCCCAAGGCCCTGAATAATAATCAGAGAAATACCTGTGTACCTCTTACTGATGTTTTATTCAACGTGATTTATGCTTATTTGTCCTCGCTTTCGTCTACTGTGTGGAGATGGATTTGTGATTGGTTTGTTGAATTTTAATAGCCACATCAGACCTTTTACCAATTTGATCAAATTCTTATTTATTTATTGAAGTACAGTTGAGTTACAATGTTGTGTTAATTTCTGGTATACAGCAAAGTGATTCAGTTATACATATATATATATATATATATATACTCTTTTTAATATTCTTCTCTATTATGATTTACCATAGAATATTGAATATAGTTTCCTGTGCTATAGAGTAGGACCTTGTTGTTTATGATTAAATTCTTTAAAGCAACGTTTAAGTATGTCATACTTATATATAGGATTTCTATCACGAGTCTGGTAAATGTTGAAAATCTCTACCGCATTGCTTAGCATATACCATTTATCTGATAAATATTAATGATTTTTGTTAGTAACTGTACAATCGAAAGATTCCATGATACATGTTTCCAGATTCTAAATGTTTTAAGATATGAAAGGGCTATTTTTTTCTCACACTACTTATACGGGGCCATAGTTAGGATGCAAGTTAAGATATCACTTCAGTGATATCTCACAAAGAGCTGCTTCCTCTTTTTATTCCTGATGGCCTCCTGGTTTCCCAAGCCATTGAGGCAGTCTTCCCAATGACTCAGAGCCCAGCACCAAGGCTACTGCCTCCCTCTATCTAGAGTCTGTCAAGTGATGCCCCCAGGGGTCAGTCCACGAAGCCAACCCAAGACTTGCATTTGTCACTCGTTTCACTACAGTTAAAAGAGGGGATTT
This sequence comes from Leucopleurus acutus, assembly GCF_964270905.1. Classification (NCBI taxonomy): domain Eukaryota; kingdom Metazoa; phylum Chordata; class Mammalia; order Artiodactyla; family Delphinidae; genus Leucopleurus; species Leucopleurus acutus. Next base: position 63,833,370 of record NC_139153.1, on the reverse strand, counting down.
GAATGAGTATATTTCATCATTACAGAACCATTTTTTATCTCATTTTTTTATGGTTGACAAATGATTCAAAGGGTGAGAAGATAATTTCTATCCCAGTTAAGAATGCTTTTCAATAATAAGGTGAATGATTTCACTGGTTTTTAGCCTTCTAAAGCCTCCTGCTCTAGTGAGCATCAGATGATACATTTCTGACCTTCCTGGAGAAGCACTTACCTCCCTGCAATCACCCATCCTTCCCTGCCCCAATGAGTTTGGGATGAATGGATGTACCAGGGCGGATTAGGATGGAAAACCTAAGGCCCCTCACTGTAATCTCCATTGGCCTTCCCAAAGCAGCCCCCCACAGCCAAATAATCATAAATCTAGTTAAAAATCGCATGCTGACTGCGCAGTCGGAGGAAAGTGTGGATACTGTTTTCCTCTACCCAATCCACACCTGGTTGATGTCTCTGGGCTTTGCTTGAACAAAGGCTACTGGACCATCTTCCTGGAGGAAAGCATCTTTAGGGCACTGCCAGTAAGATTTAATTAAAATGAATGCAATGTAAGGCACACATATTCTGTATGAGGCGTGTCTGTGGCCAGTGTTTGATGGAAACAGAGAGCAGCCTCATAGATGGTCTCTGCGTGGCTTTTCCCAAACTTCAAAGAATAAATTTTGTATAGCGTCCTGGAGGTTCCACCAACATAGAAGCCTGAATACAGTTTCATCTAAAACCGCCCTGCATGAAAAGTAATGCATCTCCTATATTCCCCAAATGAGTGTGTACCAACTGATTAGGAGGACTGGTTTGGGAGTGTGTCTAGGCGTGATTTCGGCTAGTGTTTTCTGGTGGTGAGGGTGCGATTTGACAGAGGCTAGAACTTTAATGGATTTTTTAGTTTCAAAAAGATAAAAGGAGAAAGACATCAAACTGAGTTGTTAACTTGATTCTTATAGCAACTGGATAACTAGCTCTTATATCTGCCAGGAGCAAAGGATGGAGGTGAATGACCCACTGAGAATGGTTTTTGCATTAGACTGAGTGAGGAGAGAGTCCCTTTGCCAGGCAGTGTGTGTGTATGTGTGTGTGTGTGTGTAAAGCTTTATTGAGATATAGTTCACACACCATGCAATTCACTCATTTAAAGTGTATAATTCAGTGGTTTTTAGTATACTACAGAGCTATGCAACCATCACCACCATTTAATTAATTTATTTTTCTTTATTTTTCCATATATTTATTTTTTTAGTTATATTTAACATGCAAAATTTTATTAGTTTCAGGTGTACAACATAAAGATTTCATATTTTTATACATTTTATACAAATAATCACTGCAATAAGACCAGTTATTATCTGTCACCACACAATGTTGTTACAATATTGTTGACTATATTCCCTGTGTGTACTTTCTATTCTCTTGACTTATTTATGTTATAGCTAGAAGTTTGTACCTCTTAGTTTCCTTCACCTATTTCATCCATGTCCCCATAACCCCTACCTTCTGGCAACCACAAATTTGTTCTCTGTATCTATGGGACTGTTTCTGTTTTGTTTTCTTTGTTTTGTTTTTTTAGATTCCACATATGAGTGAAATCATGCAGTATTTGTTTTTCTCTGCTGACTTATTTTACTTAGCACAGCACCCTACAGGTCCATCCATGTTACCAAAACTGGCAAGATTTCATACTTTTTAATGGCTGAGTAATATTCCTGTGTGTGTGTGTGTGTGTGTGTGTGTGTGTGTGTGTGTGTGTACCACATCTTCTTAATCCATTCATTTGTTGATAGGCACTTAGATTGCTTCCATATCTTGTCTATGGCTTGTGCTGCCATGAACTTTTTCAAATTAGTGTTTTGAAACACTAATAGTGCTTTTCAAATTAATGTTTCTGTTTTCTTTGGATAAATACCCACAAGTGTAATTGCTGGATCCTATGGTAGTTCTATTTTTAGTTTTTTAAGGAAACCTCATACTGTTTTCCATAGTGGCTGAACCAATTTACATTTTCATCAACAGTGTACAAGGGTTCCCTTTTCCCCACATCCTCACAAATACTTGTTATTTATTGTATTTTTGATAATGGCCATTCTGACAGGTATGTCAGAGAAGGTATTTCATTGTGGTTTTGATTTGCATTTCCCTGATAATTAGTGATGTTTAGTACCATTTCATGTCTGTTGGCCATCTATGTCTTCTTAAAAAACATCTATTCAGATCCTCGACCCATTTTTTTTCTCTACCCATTTTTAATCAGTTTATTTTTCTGATATTAGTTGTATGAGTTCTTTATATATTTTGGATATCAACCCCTTTTTTTGGATATCAGAAAAAGATATTTGCAAATATCTTCTCCCATTCAATTGCATTTTCTTTTTGTTGATGGTTTCCTTCAATGTGCAAAAGCTTTTGACTCTGATGTAATCCCATTTGTTTGTTTTGCTTTTGTTGCACTTGCCTGAGGAGACATGTCCAAGTTGACAGTGTTTTAGACTTTGTCTCTCTTCACTATGCAAAGCCTGAATTATCAAAGCTGCCGTACTATTCTAACTATATCCAAATCAGCTCCAGAGGAGCGATCTGTCCCCTTGACTGGTGGTAAATGTTTATTTAGACCAGAGGTTGGCAAATCTTTTGTGTAAAGACCAGAGAGTCAATATTTTAGGCTTTATAGGCTGTAACTATTCAACCCTGTTGTAGCAGAAGACAATGTGTAAATAAATGAGTGTGGTCGTGTTCCAATAAAAGTTCCTTTTCCAAACTAGGATGCAGGCCAGAATTGGTCTGTGGACCTTAGTTGCAGACCCCTGGTTTAGACCATTTATGGTCAACCTATAAAAAGTAGACTATATAAATATATTCAATATTCAAAATAATTATTTAATGTGATCTTTCTTGAAAAACATACCAAACTCAACTTTTCCTTAAAAAATTAAAATGGGAAGGAAGCTTTAAAAACCACATGCCCTATAGCAGTCAGAGACTGTGTGTCTTATTAAGGTTGGGAAAAGGACTTCCATCTATAGACTGATGAAAAAGTGGGACCCATAGCAGCAACAGTTTAGAGCACCAGCTGACCTTGGCACAGCATTTATAGTCTGCAAGCAAGCAAGCAAGCAAATGCTTTAAGAAACATATGGATAAAGCTCAATCAAGAGCGTTTACCTTCCAAATACATGACTCGGGACATATGTTTTCTTGCCAGACATGTAGTTGGACTATTTAAACTGTTACTGAAGGTTATGGACCATTTTTGCATTAATGAGAAAATAGCTTTAAATTCAGGTCAAAATCGACGGTTTCATGTATCTGGAATCCACTTTGCTATGGTCCAGGTTGTTCTCGTTTTCACTCATCAGTTTAACAGAAAAATGGAATAATGACCTGAATAGGTTGTATGACCATCTGACCTACTGTCATTTTGGCAGAAATGTTTCAACTGGTTCCATTTACTGTTCCTGATAGCCAGGGGGGTCTTTGTTGTATCAAAGCTACTCCCTTTGGGACACCTTCTGCTTCAAGCTTTCACAGATTAGGTTAACAGTGCTTGAAAATGGATATGTAATCAATTCATTTCACCCATTTCTCCCTAAAAAAATGTGCTCATAAAATACCACACAGAGAGTTAGTAGACAACGTAGATCTCTAGCTCTTGTTTGGGTCTTGGCCATTTTTAGCAAATAGAAACACAGGAGGCCCAGTTAGACGTGATTATCAGGTAAATGACAGATCTTTTTGGAGTTTTAGTATGTCACATGAACTATTTGGAACACGCTTATACTAAAAATTATTCCTTCTAAATATTTGTTGGGGCATAATTATATTGAAAACCTATTTGGTGTTTACCTGAAATTCAAATTTAACTGTATACTGAAGCATGTTCTAGTAAACGGAGCTTTTGCTGTCTACTATGTTTTATATTGGGTACTGCTAAAATTGAAAAATGCAAATGCTTCTAGTGGACAATTCTTTAAAAAACATTTTAATTGAAGTATAGTTGATTTAAAATGTTGTGTTACTTTCTGGTGTACAGCAGAGTGATCTAGTTATATATATTCTTTTTCATATTCTTTTCCATTAAGTTTTATTACAGGATATTGAATATACTTCCCTATGCTATACAGTAGGACCTTGTTGTTTATCCATTCTATATATAGTAGTTTGCATCTGCTAATCCCAAACTCCCAGTCCATCCCTCCCTGCCTCAATGCCTTGGCAACTACAAGTCTGTATCTGGGAGTCTGTTTTTGTTTCCTAGATAGGTTCATTTGTGTTATATTTTAGATTCCACATATAAGTGAAATCATATGGTATTTATCTTTCTCTTTCTGACTTACTTCATTTAGTATGATCATCTCTAGTTGTAACATGTTGCTTCAAATGACATTATTTCATTCTTTTTTATGGCTGAGTAGTATTCCTTTATATATCTGTACCACATCCTCTTTATCCATTCATCTCTGTTGATGAACATTTAGGTTGTTTCCATGTCCTAGCTATTGTAAATAGTGCTGCAATGAACATTGTGGAACATGACTCTTTCTGAATTATGGTTTTCTCTGGGTAAATTCCCAGTGGTGGGATTGCTGGGTCGTATGGTAGTTCTATTTTTAGGTATTTAAGGAACCTCCATACTGTTCTCCATAGTGGCTGTATCAATTTACATTCCCACCGACAGTGCAAGAGGGTTCCCTTTTATCCACACCCTCTCCAGCATTTATTGTTTGTAGATTTTTTTGATGATGGCCATTCTGACCGGTGTGAGGTGATACCTCAATGTACTTTTGATTTGCATTTCTCTAATGATTAGTGATGGTGAGCATCCTTTCATGTGTTTGTTGGCTATCTGTATATCTTATTTGGAGAAATGTCTATGTAGGTCTTCTGCCCATTTTTGGATTGGGTTGTTTGTTTTTCTGATATTGAGCTGCATGAGCTGCTTATATATTTTGGAGATTAATCCTTTGTCAGTTGCTTCATTTGTAAATATTTTCTCCCATTCTGAGGGTTGTCTTTTCATCTTGTTTACGGTTTGCTTTGCTGTGCAAAAGCTTTTAAGTTTCATTAGGTCCCATTTGTTTATTTTTGTTTTTATTTCCATTACTCTAAGAGGTGGGTCAAAAAGAATCTTGCTGTGATTTATGTCATAGAGGGTTCTGCCTATGTTTTCCTCTAAGAGTTTTATAGTGTTTGGTCTTGCATTTAGGTCTTTAATCCATTTTGAGCTTATTTTTGGTATGATGTTAGGGAGTGTTCTTATTTCATTCTTTCACATGTAGCTGTCCAGTTTTCCCAGCACCACTTATTGAAGATGCTGTCTTTTCTCCATTGTATATTCTTGCCTCCTTTATCCAAGATAAGGTGACCATATGTGCATGAGTCTATCTCTGGGCTTTCTATCCTGTTCCATTGATCTATATTTCTGTTCTTGTGCCAGTACCTTACTGTCTTGATTACTGCAGCTTTGTAGTATAGTTTGAAGTCAGGGAGCCTGACTCCTCCAGCTCCGTTTTTCTTTCTCAAGATTGCTTTGGCTATTCAGGGTTTTGTGTGTTTCCATACACATTGTGCAATTTTTTGATCTAGTTCTGTGAAAAATGCCATTGGTAATTTGATAGGGATTGCATTGAATCTGTAGATTGCTTTGGGTAGTATAGTCATTTTCACAATGCTGGTTCTTCCAGTCCAAGAACATGGTATATCTCTCCATCTGTTTGTATTATCTTTAATTTCTTTCATCAGTGTCTTATAGTTTTCTGTATACAGGTCTTTTGTCTCCTTAGGTAGGTTTATTCCTAGGTATTTTATTCTTTTGTTGCAATGGTGAATGGGGTTGTTTTCTTAATTTCTCTTTCAGATTTTTGATCATTAGTGTATAGGAATGCAAGAGATTTCTGTGCATTAATTTTGCATCCTGCTACTTTACCAAATTCATTGATTAGCTCTAGTAGTTTTCTGGTGACATCTTTAGGATTATATATACTATATATAGCATCATGTCATCTGCAAAGAGTGACAGTTTTACTTCTTCTTTTCCAATTTGGATTCCTTTTATTTCTTTTTAGTCTCTGATTGCTGTGGGCAAAACTTCCAAAACTATGTTGAATAATAGTGGTGAGAGTGGGCAACCTTGACTTGTTCCCGATCTTAGTGGAAATGGTTTCAATTTTTCACCATTGATAATGATGTTGGCTGTGGTTTTGTCATATATGGCCTTTATTATGTTGAGGTAAGTTCTCTCTATGTCTATTTTCTAGAGAGTTTTTATTGTAAATCGGTGTTGAATTTTGTTGAAAGCTTTTTATGCATCTATTGAGATGATCATGTTTTTTATCCTTCACTTTGTTAATACGGTGTATCACATTGATTGATTTGCATATATTGAAGAATCCCACATTCCTGGGATAAACCCCACTTGATAATGGTGTATGATCCTTTTAATGTGCTGTGGGATACTGTTTGCTAGTATTTTGTTGAGGATTATTGCATCTGTGTTTATCCGTGATATTGGCCTGTAGTTTTCTTTTTTGGGACATTTTTGTCTGTTTTTGGGGTCAGGGTGATGGTGGCCTTGTAGAATGAGTTTGGGAGTGTTCCTCCCTCTGTTACACTTTGGAAGAGTTTGAGAATAATAAGTGTTAGCTGTTCTCTAAATGTTTGAAAGAATTTGCCTGTGAATCCATCTGGTCCTGGGCTTTTGTTTGTTGGAAGATATTTAATCACAGTTTCAATTTCAGTGCTTGTGATTGGTCTGTTTATATTTTCTATTTCTTCCTGGTTCAGTCTCAGAAGGTTGTACTTTTCTAAGAATTTGTCCATTTCTTCCAGGTTGTCCATTTTATTGGCAGATAGTTGCTTGTAGTAATCTCTTATGATCCTTTGTATTTCTGCAGTGACAGTTGTTACTTCTCCTTTTTCATTTCTAATTCTGTTGATTTGAGTCTTCCCCCTTTTTTTTTGATGTGTCTGGTTAATGGTCTATCAATTTTGTTTATCTTCTCAAATAATCAGCTTTTAGTTTTATTGAGCTTTGCTATCATTTCCTTCATTTCTTTTCATTTATTTCTGATCTGATCTTTATGATTTCTTTCCTTCTGTTAACTTTGTTTGTTTTTAATAAATTTATTTATTTATTTACTTATTTATTTTTGGTTGTGTTGGTTCTTCATTGCTGCATGCACGCTTTTTCTAGTTGCAGTGAGTGGGGGCTACTCTTCTTTGTGGTGTGTGGGCTTCTCATTGCAGTGGCTTCTCTTGTTGCGGAGCATGGGCTCTAGGCACATGGGCTTCTGTAGTTGTGGTGCACGGGCTTAGTTGCTCCACAGCATGTGGGATCTTCCTGGACCAGGGCTCGAACCCATGTCTCCTGTATTGGCAGGCAGATTCTTAACCACTGCACCACCAGGGAAGTCCCAACTTTAGGACTTTTTTTCTTCTTTCTCTAATTGGTTTAGGTGTAAGGTTAGGTTGTTTATTTGAGATTTTTCTTGTTTCTTGAGGTAGTGTTGTATTGTTATAAACTTCCCTCTTAGAACTGCTTTTGCTGCATCCCATTGGTTTTGGGTCATCGTGTTTTCATTGTCATTTGTTTCTAAGTATTCTTTGATTTCCTCTTTGATTTATTCAGTGATCTCTTGGTTATTTAGTAGCATATTTTTTAGCCTCCATGTGTTTGTATTTTTTACATTTTTTTCCCTATAATTGATATCTAGTCTCATAGCCTTGTGGTTTGAAAAGATACTTGACATGATTTCACTTTTCTTAAATTAACCAAAGTGTGATTTGTGATACAAGATATGATCTATCCTGGAGAATGTTCCATGAGCACTTGAGAAGAAAGTGTATTCTGTTTTTTTTGGATGGAATGTCCTATAAATATCAATTAAGTCCATCTTGTTTAATGTATCATTTAAAGCTTCTGTCTCCTTATTTATTTTCATTTTGGATGATCTGTCCATTGGTGAAAGTGGGGTGTTAAAGTCCCCTACTATATTGCGTTATTGTCGATTTCCCCTTTTATGGCTGTTAGCATTTTTCTTATGTATTGAGGTGCTCCTATGTTGGGTACATAAATATTTGTAATTGTTATATCTTCTTCTTGGATTGATCCCTTGATCATTATGTAGTGTCCTTCTTTGTCTCTTGTAATAGTCTTTATTTTAAAGTCTATTTTGTCTGATATGAAAATTGATACTCCAGCTTTCTTTTTATTTCCATTTGCATGGCATATCTTTTCCATCCCCTCACTTTCAGTCTGTATGTGTCCCTATGTCTGAAGTGGGTCTTTTGTACACAGCATGCATATGAGTCTTTTTTTTTGTATCCATTCAGCCAGTCTATGTCTTTTGGTTGGAGCATATAACCCATTTACATTTAAAGTAATTATTGATATGTATGTTCCTATTACCATTTTCTTAATTTTGGGGGTTTGTTATTGTAGATCTTTTCCTTCTCTGGTGTTTCCTACCTAAAGAACTTCCTTTAGCATTTGTTGTAAAGCTGGTTCGGTGGTGCTGAATTCTCTTAACTCTTGCATGTCTGTAAAGGTTTTAATATCTCCATGGAATCTGAATGAGATTCTTCCTGGGTAGAGTAATCTTGTTTGTAGATTTTTCCCTTTCATCACTTTAAATATGTCCTGCCACTGCTTTCTGATTTGCAGGGTTTCTGCTGACAGGTTAGCTCTTAACCTTATGGGGATTCCCTTGTATGTTATTTGTTGCTTTTCCCTTGCTGCTTTTAATATTTCTTCTTTGTAATTAATTTTTGATAGTTTGATTAATATGTGTCTTGGCATGTTTCTCCTTGGATTTATCCTGTATGGGACTCTCTGCACTTCCTGGACTTGATTAACTATTTCTTTTCCCATATTAGGGAAGTTTTCAACTATAATTTCTTTAAATATTTTCTCAGTACCTTTCTTTTTCTCTTCTTCTTCTGAGACCCCTATAATTTGATTGTTGGTGCATTTAATGTTGTCCCAGAGGTCTCTGAGACTGTCCTCAATTCTTTTCATTCTTTTTTCTTTTTTCTGCTCTGCAGTAGTTATTTCCACTATTTTATCTTCCAGGTCACTTATCCGTTCTTCTGTCTCAGTTATTCTGCTACTGATTCTTTCTAGAGAATTTTTAATTTCATTTATTGTGTTGTTCATCATTGTTTGTTTGCTCTTTATTCTTCTAGGTCCTTGTTAAACATTTCTTGTATTTTCCCCATTCTATTTCCAAGATGTTGGATCATCTTTACTATCATTACACTGAATTCTTTCTCAGGTAGACTGCCTATTTCCTCTTCATTTGTTTGGTGTGGTGGATTTTTACCTTGCTCCTTAATCTGCTGCTTATTTCTCTGTCTTCTCACTTTGCTTAACTTACTGTGTTTGGGGTCTCCTTTTCACAGGCTGCAGGTTCGTAGTTCCCATTGTTTTTGTTGTCTTCCCCCAGTGGGTAAGTTTGGTTCGGTTGGTTGTGTAGGCTTTCTGGTGGAGGGGACTGGTACCTGTGTTCTGGTGGATGAGGCTGGATCTTGTCTTTCTGGTGAGCAGGACTGCGTCCAGTGGTGTGTTTTGGGTTGTCTGTGAACTTAGTATGATTTTAGGCAGCCTGTCTGCTAATGGGTGGGGTTGTGTTCCTGTCTTGCTAGTTATTTGACATGGGGTGTCTAGCACTGTAGCTTACTGGTCGTTGAGTGGAGCTGGGTCTTAGCGTTGAGATGGAGATCTCTGGGAGAGCTCTCACTGATTGATATTACGTGGGTCCAGGAGTTCTCTGGCAGTCCAGTGTCCTGAACTCATCTCTCCCACTTCAGAGGCTCAGGCCTGACACCTGGCCAGAGCCCCAAGACCCTATCAGCCACACGGTTGTTGTTGGCAGAAGCCAGTTCCTCAGAAGCTGGCAGACTGAGGAGGTCAGTTCCTCACTCGTTTTTGGCCAGAAGTCTCAATCAGTTCTTTGCCAATTGAGTCTTTCCATAATGTATCTTACACATGGCAGGTAGCTTCCACATGTATATGTCTGCAGATCCTCAACCTGGTAGGCTGCTGTCACACCAGTGTTCCCTGTCAGTCATGGAACATCCAGAAGCTGCGGAGGCACACTCAGGGAGCTAGGCGCATGCAGCAGGAGGACGAAGCAATGCTATGAACATAGGTGTGCATGTATGTTTTGAATTATAGTTTTGTCTAGATATATGCACAGGAGTGGGATTGATGGATCACATTAGGAGAGTTGTCTTTTCTCCACACCCTCTACACCATTTGTTATTTGTAGTATCTGTCCCGTCTTTTACATGTATACATATATAATAGGTAGAGCAGTTATGATGTCTTGAATATTTGAAAACACTTCAGCTGTGAAACATCACCTTTAGCATTACCATTCTCTGATGGACCTTCAACCATCACCCTGGTTGTCACTCTTCCTCTTTTCACATTGTTTAATCTCACATTAGAAATGGGCCCTCTCACTGCATTCCTCCAAATGCCACTAACACAACACTGTTGTATGAAGTTGACTTTTACTGGAGGTTAGAAAGTCAGTGGGGGTGGATCTACAATGTAGCACAGGATGGGAGGTACTTGACATTGGGTACAGAACATTCTGTTCTTAGAAATTTCTCTGCCATCACCAGCTGTGGGGCTTTTTCACTGGGCTCTGGCCTCCTGCCCTGTTGTAATTCCTAATGCAATACAATACCCCTTCCCCAAGACTTCTACTGGGTGCCTCTTCTCATTCTAGAACCCTGAATACCCTTCCCCCAGTGCCTTTGCTTCTCTCACCTCCTTTAGACTCTAAACTCCCAAATGCTTATGACTTTATTATGTAGAGCACACAGTAGATGCTTTGTTTCACCCTCTCCTCTCCCTGGCCTTTCCCAGGGCTCTTAGATGTTCTCAGATAAAAAGTTATATTTTAAAATTTACATATTTATGTTTTAAATTGATATTTATATTTTTCATATATTTATATTCTGACTTTTACAACAAAGTCATTAGATTAAGTCCCTTTATTAACCTTTAATAGATTAATAGATTTTAACAGATTTAAAAATCTATTTATCTACCTATCATTGCTCTCTCTCTCTCTCTATATATATATATAGATATAGATATAGATATATATAGATATATATAAATTTTTGTCTGAGAAAAAATTATATATGTACCACACCTTCTTTATCCATTCATCTGTTGATGGAAGTTTAGGTTGCTTCCATATCTTGACTATTATAAATAATGCTGCTATGAACATTGAGGTGCATTTATCTTTTCAAATTTTAGTGTTTTTGTTTTTTTCAGACATATATGCAGGAGTGGATTGCTGGGTCACATGGTAGTTTTATTTTTAGTTTTTTGAGAAACCTCCATACTGTTTTCCACAGTGGCTTCCCCAATTTACATTCCAACCAAGAGTGTACAAGGGTTGCATTTTCTCCACATCCTTGCCAACATTTGTTATTTGTGTTCTTTTTGATGATAACCATTCTGATAGGTGTGAGGTGATATCTCACTGTGGTTTCCATTTACCTTTCCTTGATGATTAGTGATGTTGAGCATCTTTTCATGTGCCTATTCGCCATCTACATGTCCTCTTAGAAAAAATGTTCAGTTCTTCTGACCATTTTTTTTAACATCTTTATTGGAATATAATTGCTTTACAGTGGTGTGTTAGTTTCTGCTGTATAACAAAGTGAATCATCTACACATATATCTCCATATCTCCTCCCTCTTGTGTCTCCCTTCCACCCTCCCTATCCCACCCCTCTAGGATTCTGCCCCTTTTTAAAATTGAGTTATTTGTTTGTTTGTTTTTTGATATTGAGTCTTATGAGCTGTTTATATATATTGGATATTAACCCCTTATTGGTCACATAATTTGCAAATATTTTCTCCCATTCAGTAGGCTTTCTTTTCATTTTGTTGATGGTTTCCTCTGCTGTGCAAAAGCTTTTAAGTTTAATTAGATCCTGTTTAGTTTTGCTTTTATTTTCTTTGCTTTAGTAGATGTATCCAAAAAAATATTGCTGCAATTTATGTCAGAGTGCTCTGTCTATGTTTTCCTCTAGGAGTTTTATAGTATCTTACATTTATGTCTTTAATCCATTTTGAATTTAATTTTGTATATGCTGTGACTGTTCTAATTTCATTGTTTTACACGTAGCTGTCCAGTTTTCCCAGCACCAGTTATTGAGGAGTCTGTCTTCTCTCCACTGTACACTCTTGCCTCCTTTGTCATAGATTAATTGGCCATAAGTGGGTGGGTTTTATTTCTGGGTTCTCTATCCTACAGATAGATATATAAATTTTTGTCTTAGAAAAAATTATATCTATCTATCTAGATAAAGATATAGATATAGATATATAGATATAGATGATATAGATAGAGATATAGATATAGATGATATAGATATAGATATACCATCTACCCAAAGAACCAGAAGAAACTATGAAAGTACTGTGCACTTTCTGTTTCACTTGAGTCAGACCAATTTTTCCTGGATAAGACTTCATCACCAGTCTTGGTGAAAGAACATTTATTTCACCTCCTATTATGCCCTGCTTCCCTCAATCTTCCTTACCCTGACCTCACAGACCTTGTTTAAAACGAGCTCTATTCCAACTCTTAAGAGTCATGATTTTGTGATTCTGCCTGAAGTGCCCTTCAAAACTTCTGTGAAGGGCCATTTTATTTTATTTTACTGTTCAGACCAGCCTCCCCACCTCCCTGGTCCCCTCTGGCAATGATGTACCCGCCTCTGGTGCCCTCGTTTATTCACGAGTCTCTCTGGGAGCTTCCTGCAAGCAGTAGATTACTTGCAATTCACCTCCCTCCATTTGCTCATGACAGTGGCTGAACACAGTAGGTGATTAATAAGTGTTTGTTGACTACACTGCTGAACTACTGCATGGCGACATCAACAGACAGATGCCATCTCTCTCTTGCTCTCAACATCCCTCCATGGCTGCCCACTGGTGGGATCAAGCACTGTTCAGTATCACAGAAAATATTTTGCTCTGAAAGTGAGTTGCTGTCAAGCAATTTGATTTTCAAGAGGAGCAAGATCCTGGGGAGGCGCTACTCTCATATTTGTAAGACGCTCCCAGGTTTCCATCGGTGGCGATGAAAAGAGGGACATTTAATGCTTGTGCAGATTACATAGAATATTTGATCATAGCAACTATGTTCAGAGTCTCAGTTGCAAGCAAATGAATAGAAAGCAGTGAGCCCTCTAAATCAGTGTTTGGCTGAATATATTTTTATCAGAAAAATTTAGGATATTCTGACTTCTCCATGGCAGATTTATTTTTTGATACCATAATGACCCACCATCATCTTATTCACTTTAATTTCAGTGTTATTTACCTTGAGGCAGAACCAATTGCTCCTTTACCTCTGCTTTTGTTGCAATTTTGGAGTTTTTTGTTAGTATCTTAAAGTAGTTCTGATCCATAAGAAAGAGAAATAATGACCTTTCAATATTAAAGGAAACTTCTTATCTACCTCTTTCTATCTTATTTTTCTCACTCTTGCCCAGAGTTTACTATCCTGGGTTTAGTGTTCATAATTTTCATGAGCATTTTATACTAATACCACCTATAATCTATAAAATTATATGTAGCTGGTTTTGTGGTTTTTTGAATACTACACAAATCATGTTATGGTAGTTATTCTTTTATAGTTTGCTATTTTCACAATATTCTACTTTTAAGAGAGAGGTAGGTTGATACATATAATTCTAGGGAGTTAATTTTATTGCTTTGTACTATTTCACGGATAAATACATCAGATATATTTATCTATTCTTAAGTTGATGGGCATTTAGACTACTTTCTTCTCATTTTCCTCTAATGTAAAACATCAATACAATATTCATGTACGTGATTTCTTGGGCCGGGTGCAGGAGCTTCTCTAGGGTATACATCTAGGGATGAGACTGCTGGTCATTGAGTGTACCCACGGTCTCCTGTTCTGAGGTATTGCCAAACTGCTTTCCAAGGTGGCCTTACTCTCCCTTTAGCTGTGTGTGATGCTACCTGTTGCTCTGCATTCTGGCAGCATCTAATGTTGCCAATTTGGTGGGGAGGATATGACATTTCATTATGGGTTTCATTTGTGCTTTCCTGATTACTAGGAAGATTGCATATCTTTTGCTGTTTTGTTTTTGTCATTTGTGTTTCTCATTTTGTGAATTTTCTCCTTCCATAATTTGCTAATTATTCCATTTCATTTTTTAAAACTTTTTCTTAAATAATTATTCCATTTCTTAAAAGCTGATTTGTGGAGCCCTTAAAATATATTTTTGACTTCTGAATCCTTTTTTTTTTCGATTTTATGTACTACAAATATTTTCTCCCCATCTATGAATGAGCATAGCATTTTCCCCATCTATGGATTAACGTAGTAGTTAACTAATTGTGCAATATTTTGTGCTTGTCTCTTTCTCTCCTAAGGCTATGAATTCAAGTGAGAGCAAGAACAGACCTTTTCATTTTTATTTCCTTAGTTCCTGGCACATAGATGATACCTAGCAAAATTGCTTGAGTTGACTTGAGAGTGCCACTTAATTTAATGTAGATGCTATTGTAAATCTGAGGTTTTTACTTAAGGTTTTCAATTTAAAGTTGTTTCTGTCAATCTTAGTCATTTGATATATACATATATATTCATATACACACACATATATATACATGCATACATACATACATACATATCACTTGAAAGAGTGACACTTTTGCAACCGAATCAGATTAGGCCCTTTTCATAGCCTTTAAAATAGGGCTTCCCTACATTTCCAGACAAAGAGTTTCTCTTAGAACACTACTAAGGTTGAGACAGGTTGATATATTCAGATGAGATTGCAATAACAGATGCATTTCTATTTCTGGTCCAGAGTTGTTGGGGAAGTGGGAGGAAGGAGGGCATAATTGTACAATGCTTTGCCGTCTTTGCAGCTCATCAATATCAGCAGCTGGCACAGGCAAGTGTTTGTCAATTAAGGTCTGTCGGCTGACCCTGACCTTGTCGTTACAATCACTGCTTTCTTGACATCTACTAGTTTGACATGTGGCACCAGGCTATGTAGGCAGCCTGAACTTGAATGTACTGTGAGTTCTCTGGCATTACTACTGAAATTCCTTGTTATTGTCACCATGTCATACTTTTGACATCTACGATTACTATGTCCTGTCTTCGTGTTTCTTCTTTCAAATGGCAGTAGTTATGTTGTAGTTGATGTGACTGTTTACAATGTAAAGATGACAAGTGTTCAAGTTGCTGTGGATGCTCATCTTAGAATTGCTCCAGGAAAAGTTGATTTTACTGTAACTTTATATAACAAGAAGTAATTTAAGTAAATTTTGGGTTGGAGTGAGCATCATGAGTTTAAAGAATTACTTTTTATTTAAGATGTAACTAAACTTTGAAATGTATTAAAAACACATTTCAAAGTGCAATTTTAACTTCTTAACATATTCTTAGCTATGCATTGGGATAGCAAAATTCAGAAGCCATGGTTCTCACTCTTCCCCCTTGGTCCTTCCTTGAACTTCCCTCCTATTTCTCTTTCTCCCTCTCTCTCTCCATCCCTCCCTTCTCTCTTTCGTAGCCTGGCATTCAAACATTGCTACGCTCTTCAGGTGACACTTTGCACTCCACTTATGAAGTTTCATTACTGTATTTTTTTCCAATAGTGTCCTTTGAAACTGAAATTTATCCACAGTAGTAGCTGGAGATAACGTTGTTTATGGTGCTGTACATAATTACATTTTGTGTTGGGTATGTCAGGCCTATGATGATGGAATAATAAATGGGTACAGAATGTTCCTGCAGCTTTTATTTGCAAGGAATTGCTCATGCAGTCAGGGTCACATGCAAGATGCAAGTGAAATAGGACAGGGAGAAGAGGATTTATCTATTCCACCAAGAATGCATTCCAGAGTGATTTGATTGTTTTTCTATACCTTCTAGCAGGTGGATATGTGTACAGCTGCAATAGCTGGGGACATTTTTTATTTCAGCTAATGAGATAAAAGTGTTCTTTGCTTGCAAATTCAGGCATTTTTTTCCTTCTAGAATTCCTCAAATTGGGAAGATTAGTGCATTTTCATTGCCTTTTAAGCTTGTTCACCCAGGGTAGCACAGCTGTAACTCTTCCCAATATATCCTGGCTATTGTAAAGGTCTTTTTATCTCAGAGTCAAGGGAGCAGCTGAATACTAAGTTTTTGTTCCAGAAATTCAGCTGTTGTGAATTTCTGTAAACTTCTGTCTTTTCTTCAGTTATATTCTGTCTGAAAGTTGTATATGTTAAGACTTGAAGGTTCTTTGAGATGATGTCAAGTTACTCTAGAAATGTATTCTGGTTTTGTAACAAGCACTTACTTTTTGCAAGATCCAATAAGCATGGATAGGTCTGATTTCAAATCCACTGCACTTATCCTGTAGATGGCTTTTCACCAGGAATTGCATCCATGGGAGACTTTTCACCTTTAGTAAATCCCAGGCTCCAAATGGGAGTTCCTTAAATGGATAACTGAGGGACATGGCCAGGTTAACTGAGAGTACATCTCCATCCAACTCCTTTCTCTTTAGTCCAATCTTTTCATTTCCAGCTGGCCACTGTCATGAGTTGCACCTCTGAGAGGCATGTCTCTGAGAAGTATTTTAGATTAAAATGGTTAAGATCACAGTTCCATGGAGTCAGAAAGACATGGATTTGAGTTCTGGATCTATCATTTTCTTGGTGTAGGTCCTTGTGAGAGGTTACCTAACCATTAAAAAAAAATTATTAGGACTTTATTTTTTAGAACAGTTTAAGGCTCACAGCAAAACTGAAGGTCAGGTATAGAGCTTTCCCATATACCCTCTGCCTCCACACATCCATAGCCTCTCCCATTACTAACATCCCTCACCAGAGTGGTACATTTGTTGTGATAGATGAACCTATATAGACACATCATAATAACCCAAAGTCCATAGTTTTGTGACCATACAGTCTTTCACAGTGTTCCCTTGTTATTCTTTTAATGTCCATAGCATCTGTAGTGATGTCGCCTTATAACCATCTCCCAGATCAAAATATAGAATCTCACCAGAATCCCAGAAGCCCCTCATCCTCCCTTCCTTCGAAGAGGTCATTGTATATAGAGCTGCCTACCAGGGTTTGTCCTCCTATAAGCATCTATTCATACTCATTTTCTTACTCAGGTCCAAAACTTTGGAGTGACCATTGACTACTCTCTGTCATACCTCATATCCAGTCCATTAGCCTCATCATAGATCTACTCTGAAAATATATTGACTCTCCTCAGTTCTCACTTCCTCCACAGCTATTGCCCTGGTCCCAAACTCATGCTTTCTTGTCTATACAAAATTAGAGCCTCCAATCTGCCCTCCTTTCTTCTCCCTTGTCCCCCTGTAGTCTATTGTCTTCTTCTTCTTCTTCTTCTTTTTTTTTTTTTTGCTGTACACGGGCCTCTCACTGTTGTGGCCTCTCCCGTTGTGGAGCACAGGCTCCGAACATGCAGGCCCAGCGGCCCCTGTATTCTAGTTTTAAGTGTAAATTTTTATTCTCTTGCAAAGTTTTAGATCCCCCCACCCCTGTTCTTTCCTAGGATATCTTGTCATAACAAATCAGTTTAAATAAGCCAGTACGATTAGCATCTATTGCCAAATAACTGTCTGTACCTTCAAAATAAGTAAGCAGTGACAGTTCAATTGTATTTTTGCTTCTGGCTAACAAAAGCACATTGATAGTTGATATTTCTGATTTGTTAGAACTAAAATATGCATATTAAAACAAAAACGTTTTAATAGATATATTCTTTTCAAACTTTTAACCTTTTTATTTTAAAAATATCAAAGCTACAGAAAAATTCCAAGAAAACTACAGTTAACACCAAATACCCTTCACCTATATGCATCCATTATTTAACATTTTTGCCACATTTGCTTTATATCTCTATCTATCTATGTATCTATTTATGTATCTATGTATCTATCTATGTATCTACCTATCTATCTATGTATCTATCTGTCTATCATTGTCATCAACATTTGTAATATTCTTCTTCATTTTTGTTGAACCAGTTGAGAGTAAGATATGGACATCACAATATTTTATCCCTAAATACTTCTACATGGATCTTCTAAGTATAAGAAAATTTTCCTATATAACCCATTACAGTTATCAAATTTAGGAAATTTAGCATAGATACAATACTGTTTTTGAACATATATTTTATATTAATTTCCACAGCTAGTACCCTCATCCCAAATCATTCTTTCTTGCCCAGATTAGTGCAAAATTAGTGCACTATCCTTTATAACACTGTTTTTATAACACTGTTTTTTTCAATCCAGAATGTAACCCGGAGTCATGTACAATATTTAGATGTATGCCTTTTTGGTTTCCTTTATATAGGACATTTTCTCAGCTTTTCTTTGTCTTTTCCGACATTGACATTTTGAAGACTGAAGATATTTATTTTGTAGTCCTTTTTTAAAATTTTTTTGGTACGCGGTCCTCTCACTGTTGTGGCCTCTCCCATCGTGGAGCACAGGTGCCGGACACGCAGGCTCAGCGGCCACGGCTCACGGACCCAGCCGCTCCGCTGCATGTGGGATCTTCCCGGACTGGGGCACGAACCTGTGTCCCCTGCATCGGCAGGAGGACTCTCAACCACTGTGCCACCAGGAAAGCCCTGTAGTCCTTTGTTTTTTTTAAAAAAATATTTATACAGCAAGTTCTTATTAGTTACCTATTTTATACATATTAGTGTATATATGTCAATCCCAATTTCCCAATTCATCCCACCACCCCCACCACCCCCACTGCTTTCCCCTCCTGGTGTCCATATATTTGTTCTCTACATCTGTGTCTGCCTTGCACACTGGTTCATCTGTACCATTGTTCTAGATTCCACATGTATGCATTAATATATGATATTTGTTCTTCTTTTTCTGACTTACTTCACTCTGTATGACAGTCTCTGGGTCCATCCACGTCTCTACAAATGACCCAGTTTCATTCTTTTTATGGCTGAATAATATTCCATTGTATATATGTACCATATCTTCTTTATCCATTCGTCTGTCGATGGGCATTTAGGTTGCTTCCATGACCAGGCTATTGTAAATAGTGCTGTAATGAACATTGGGGTGCATGTGTCTTTTTGAGTTATGGTTTCCTCTGGGTATACGCCCAGTAGTGGGATTGCTGGCTCATATGGTAATTCTATTTTTAGTTTTCTAAGGAACCTCCATATTGTTCACCATAGTAGCTGTATCAATTTACATTCCTGCCAACAGTACAAGAGGGGTCCCTTTCCTCCACACCCTCTCCAGCATTTGTTGTTTGTAGATTTTCTGATAATGCCCATTCTAACTGGTGTGAGGTGATACCACTTTGTAGTTTTGAGTTTCATTTCTCCAAAATTAGTGACAATGAGCAGCTTTTCATGTGCCTCTTGACAATCTGTATGTCTTCTTTGGAGAAATGTCTATGTAGGTCATCTGCTCATTTTTTGATTGGGTTTTTTTTTTTTTTAATATTGAGCTGCATGAGCTGTGTATATATTTTGGAGATTAAGCCTTTGTCTGTTGATTTGTTTGCAAACATTTTCTCCCATTCTGAGGGTTGTCTTTTCGTCTTGTTTATAGTTTCCTTTGCTGTGCAAAAGCTTTTCAGTTTCATTAAGTCCCATTTGTTTACTTTCGTTTTTATTTCCATTACTCTAGGAGGTGGGACAAAAAAGATCTTGTTGTGATTTATGTCAAAGAGTGTTCTTCCTATGTTTTCCTCTAAGAGTTTTATAGTGTCCTATATAGTGTCCTATATAGTGACTATAATGTTTATAATCTAACATTTAGGTCTTTAATCCATTTGGAGTTTATTTTTGTGTATGGTGTTAGGGAGTGTCCTAATTTCATTTATTTACATGTAGATGTTCAGTTTTCCCAACACCACTTATTGAAGAGACTGTCTTTTCTTCATTGTATATCCTTGCCTCCTTTGTCATAGATTAGTTGACCATAAGTGCGTGGGTTTAACTCGGGGCTTTGTATCCTATTCCATTGATCTGTATTTCTGTTTTTGTGCCAGTACCATATTGTCTTGATTACTGTAGCTTTGTAGTATAGTCTGAAGTCAGGGAGTCTGATTCCTCCAGCTCTGTTTTTTCTTCCCTCAAGATTGCTTTGGGGGGCTTCCCTGGTGGCACAGTGGTTGAGAGTCTGCCTGCCAATGCATGGGACACGGGTTCAAGCCCTGGTCTGGGAAGATCCCACATGCTGCGGAGCAACTAGCCCTGTGAGCCACAATTGCTGAGCCTGCGCATCTGGAGCCTGTGCTCCGCAACAAGAGAAGCCATGATAGTGAGAGGCCTGCACACCGCGATGAGGAGTGGCCCCCAGTTGCCGCAACTAGAGAAAGCCCTTGCACAGACACAAAGAGCCAACACAGCCATAAATAAATAAATAAAATAAATAAATTTTTGAAAAAAGATTGCTTTGGCTATTCGGGGTCTTTTGTGTCTCCATACAAATTAAAAAATTTTTTGTCCTAGTTCTGTAAAACAATGCCATTGGTAATTTGATAGGGATTGCATTGAATCTGTAGATTGCTTTGGGTAATATAGTCATTTTCACAATACTGATTCTTCCAATCCAAGAACATGTTATATCTCTCCATCTGTTTGTGTCATCTTTCATCAATGTCTTATAGTTTTCTGAGTTCAGGTCTTTTACCTCCTTAGGTAGGTTTATTCCTAGGTATTTTATTCTTTTGTTGCAATGGTGAATGGGGTTGTTTCCTTAACTTGTCTTTCTGATCTTTTGTTGTTAGTGTATAGGAATGCAAGAGATTTCTGTGCATTACTTTTGTATCCTGCTATTTACCAAATTCATTGATTAGCTCTAGTGGTTTTCTGGTGGCATCTTCAGGATTATCTATGCATAGTATCATGTTATCTGCAAAGAGTGACAGTTTTACTTCTTCTTTTCCAATTTGCATTTCTTTTATTTCTTTTCTTTCTCTGATTGCCATGCCTAGGACTTCCAAAACTATGTTAAATAATAGTGGCAAGAGTGGACATCCTTGTCTTTTTCCTGATCTTAGAGGAAATGTTTTCAGTTTTTCACCATTGCAAATGATGCTTGCTGTGGGTTTGTTGTATATGGCCTTTATTATGTTGAGGTAGGTTCCCTCTATGCCCACTTTCTGGAGGGTTTTTATCATAAGTGAGTGTTGAATTTTGTCAAAAGCTTTTTCTGCATCTATTGAGATGATCATATGGTTTTTATCCTACAATTTGTTAATATGGTGTATCATATTGATTGATTTGCATATATTGAAGAAGACTTGCATCCCTACCTGGGATAAATCCCACTTGATCATGGTGTATGATCCTTTTAATGTGTTGTTTGAGGCTGTTTGCTAGTATTTTTTTGAGGATTTTTGCATCTATATTCATGAGTGATATTGGTCTGTAATTTTCTTTTCTTGCAGTATCTTTGTCTGGTTTTGGTATCAGGGTGATGGTGGCCTCACCTAACTCCTTCCTCTGCAGTTTTTTGGAAGAGTTTGAGAAAGATAGGTGTTACCTCTGCTCTAAATGTTTGATAGAATTTACCTGTGAAGCCATCTGGGCCTAGAATTTTGTTTGTTGGAAGATTTTTAATCACAGTTTCAATTTCATTACTTGTGATTTGTCTGTTCACATTTTCTATTTCTTGCTGGTTCAGTCTTGGAAGCTTATACCTTTCTAAGAATTTGTCCATTTCTTCCAGGTTGTCCATTTTATTGGCATAGAGTTGCTTGTAGTAGTCTCTTAGAATGCTTTGTATTTCTGTAGGGTCCGTTATAATTTCTCTTTTTTCATTTCTAATTTTATTGATTTGAATCCTCTCCCTCTCTTTCTTGATGAGTCTGGCTAAAGGTTTATCAATTTTGTTTATCTTCTCAAACAACCAGCTTTTAGTTTTATTGATCTTTGCTATTGTTTTCTTTGTTTCTATTTCATTTATTTCTGATCTAATCTTTATGATTTCTTTCCTTCTACTAACTTTGCGTTTTGTTTGTTCTTCTTTCTCTAGTTCCTTTAGGTGTAAGGTTAGATTGTTTATTTGAGATGTTTCTTGTTTCTTGAAGTAGGATTGTATTGCTATAAACTTCCCTCTTAGAACTGCTTTTGCTATATCCCATAGGTTTTGGGTCATTGTGTTTTCATTGTCATTTGTCTCTAGGTATTTTTTGATTTCCTCTTTGATTTCTTCAGTGATCTCTCAGTTATTTAGTAACATATTGTTTAGCTTCCATGTGTTTGTGATTTTTTACATTTTTTCCCCTGTAATTTATTTCTAATCTCATAGCATTGTGGTCAGAAAAGATGCTGGATATGACTTTAATTTTCTTAAATTTACCAAGGCTTGATCTGTGACCCAAGGTGTGATCTATCCTGGAGAATGTTCTGTGTGCACTTGAGAAGAAAGTGTAATCTGATGTTTTCGGTTGGAATGTCCTGTAAACATTAATTAAATCTACCTGGTCTATTGTGTCATTTAAAACTTTTGTTTCCTTATTAATTTTCTGTCTGGATGATCTGTCATTTGGTGTAAGTGAGGTGTTAAAGTCCCCCACTATTACTGTGTTACTGTTGATTTCCTCTTTCATGGCTGTTAGCATTTGCCTCACGTATTGAGGTGCTCCTATGTTGGATGCCTATATATTTACAATTGTTATGTCTTCTTCTGGATTGATCCCTTGATCATTATGTAGTGTCCTTCTTTGTCTTTTGTAATAGTCTTTATTTTAAAGTCTACTTTGTCTGATATGAGAATTGCTACTGCAGCTTTCTTTTGATTTCCATTTGCATGGCATATCTTATTCCATCCCCTCACTCTCAGTATGTATGTGTCCCTATGTCTGAAGTAGGTCCCTTGTAGACAGCATATATATGGTCTTGTTTTTGTATCCATTCAGCCAGTCTGAGTCTTTTGGTTGGAGCAAATAATCCATTCACATTTAAGGTAATTGTCAATATGTATATTCCTATTGCCATTTTCTTAATTGTTTTGGGTTTGTTTTTGTGGATCTTTTTCTTCCCTTGTGTTTCCCACTTAGAGAAGTTCCTTTAGCATTTGTCGTAGAGCTGGTTTGGTGGTACTGAATTCTCTTAAATTTTGCTTATCTTTAAAGCTTTTGATTTCTGTTATATCACATGAGAAAGCACATGATTTCAGTTTGTTAATTTATTGTTGATGTTCACATTGGTTACTTACATAAGTTGGTGTCGACCATAGTCATCTACTGTAAAGATATCCTTTCCCTTTGCAATTAATAAGTAATATATGAGGAGATACTTTGAGACTATATATCCTGTTTCTGAACTTTTACCTGATGGCTTTAGCCTTCATTAGTATTCATTTTTTTCTAATTCTTATATTGCTTCTGCTATTAGTTGGCACTTTCCTGCTAGGAAGAACTTTCACTCTACCCCATCTATTTATGTTCTATATGTAATTTTTAGTATTGTTACCGACCAGGGTTCTTGGCCTCCTTAATCATTAGAAATTGATCAGAGGCCAGACAAGAAATTCAGGCAAGGCTTTATTGGTGCCCCTGCTGCAGCAGAGGGTGCGAGGACAAGAAACAGTTTCCCTTGCTCGTTCCCTGAGCGGGGGTGAGCTGGTTCCTTATATGGCATGAGGGTAGAGGTGTGTCCAGTGGTTGGGCTGGATCAGTAGCTTAGGTGGTTTGCCCACCCCTTTGGTGGTGTTGTGTGCAGGGGGGCATGCGCAGTACCCTGCTTTTGCTCCCAGCTCTTCAGAAGTGACATTTGGGTTGTTTTGGTCTTTTTGTATCTTATTGTCCATAATTTGCCCCATCTGTGCATGCATGCAGCTATTTTTAGTCCCTTATAGTTTCTTTGTATTTTGTTCCTCAAGGAGGCATCTGTCCAGGTGCAAGCACTGCAGTAAAGGGTCCCAGGTCCCAGGTCCCAGCCTGTCTCAGTATCATCTTGTACGTCTCTTGACTCAACTTTGGAATCAGTCATTTCTCCAACCCTTGTCCATTTTAGGGGGGAGTGGCATATAGGAATCAAGATTTGGGTGCCCAATATGCTCATTGTTTCTGGGGTATCATTGCCTCTAGGTCCTTTCAGCAGACAAAACTAGGATAAACCAATATTTTTCTTGTCACCTCTAACATCCAACAGATTGGGGTTCTTCCTTATCTTCTGCCTTCATATTTGTATTTCTTTTCTCCCACAGTAAAGTTTCTACAACTGCACATAACAGTATGCATTAACCTTACACATATAATATTGAGAAAAACAAGCCAGACTTAAAAGAGTTCATACCATATGAGTCCATTTATATGCAGTTAAAAAAAAAAGTGGGGGGGACACCAATCCATGCTGTGAGAAGTTAGGTAGCAATTACCCTTGGCAGGCTGGGGTGTTGGTAGTGACTGGAAGGGAGGATGAGGGCTTCTGGGGTTGCTGATGAGGTTCTGTTTCTTGATCTGAGAGATGGTTGTAAGGGTATATTTGATTTTATAAATACTTTCAGTTGTACACTGATGTTTCATGCATTTTTTTGGTGTATATATATTAAACCTCAAAAGTTACTTAGATTAATTTCTTTTGCTTTCCTTTGTGTGATTATGTTGTCACTTCTATATCTATGTTAATTTGTTTCTTTTTATAGGCACTCGTAGGATTCCCCCCATTATTGTTGATTTAATTTTATCTTTTTGAATATGTAAAAGACTAGGGTTATATCAACGGTCAAAACTATACAAAAAAAAGTGTCCTGGAGAAGTAGACTCCCTTCAGTATCATCCTGCTTTTCCGACCCCCTCCCGACTGCAAGTCACCAACTTATTCATTTCTGTCTTATCATTTCCTATTATTTATTCCTAATACAGCCAGAATGACCCTTCCAAAGTATAACAAGATCATGTTACTGCTTTGCTCCAAATATTCCAAGAGTTTCCTGTCTCACTCAGGATAAAAACCCAAGTCCTCACAGCAACGGACAAGCCTTTGCATCTGACCCCTGTTCTCAAGCCTCTTCTTGCCTCATCTCAGGGGCTCTTCCCCAAGATGACTCATCTTCAGCCACCCCAGCTTCTGTTCCTCAGAACAGAAGTCAGATCTTCTCCCCTCTTTGGTTCTTTACTTTTGCAGTCCCCTCTTCCTGGGGTGTTTTCTCCAGGTATCTGCATGGTTCATTTCCTCACTTCCTTCAAGTTTCTTCTTAAAAGTCACCCTCAAGGGAGGCTTCCTGTTCACTTTATTTAAATATACTCCCATCTCCACTCCATGGCACTCTCTATCCAGCTTCTACAGTTATCTTTTTCTCAGCATTATCACATTCTAGTACATAACTTGTTTTCTTTTATATTGTCTGTCTCTCTCCTGTAAAATAGAGGCTCCAAGAGGGCAGGGAGTTTTGTGTGTTTAGTCCACTGCTGTGTCTCCAGGACCTAGAATAATACACAACTTATGCTCAGATTAACATTTATTGAACAAACAATGAATGCACACAGTTGAGGAGATAACAGTAGGGAAAGGCCTTTGAAAATTCCATACCAATATGTCACCAAAGCCAAAATGACACATTTTAACAGCAACTCTTCTGTAGCTGTGAGGGTGGAGGGTGGGGCGGGGGTGTTACAAAATCTGCCTCAGGGACATACACTGCTGAGGATGTGGAAGTTTCAAATTGATAACAATAAGCTTTGCGGTTTAGATTGTTTATCAATTAATAAGAATGAACCTAATGACTCAATTGAGGTGGATATTTCATGGAGGGAAAGTGTTTCAAGAAAAGGAAGGGAAAAAAAGAAATGGAAAATAAAGGAAATGAGGGAGAAAAAAATAAGGGCAAAGGGAAAATGAATACAATTAAAACAGCCAAGGAATTTCAGGTAAGTAAGAACACCCTTGAAAGCTCTTTGTGGCTTCTCCTGAGTGCTCCTGCTTCTGCACCGTGGGGCACATGCTCTTAGAAGTATGTGTCAGTGGAAGGAAAAGAAGGCAAGCTCTCAACCCATGTGGACACATTTCTTGGGAGAATACTACTTTGCTTAAATCAGAGAAAGCAGATTTGCCTGGGCAATGCTGCTATTTATTGAACTGATCAAGAAAATTTTAAAAAGCATAGGATATATTCAGATGCTTGTGAAGGAAATTCCTGTTTTGGACTCTTCTATTTTCCCTTGAGATCCTTACCCTTTGCCAGAAGGCCTGTCTTTCTGAAGATCCTGAAACACTGCCTGGGGAATGTGTCCAACGGGAAAACACCTGGGGGGAGAGGGGAAGGCCAAGCTTACTCTGTATTGAACTTAACTTCTTGAGCTGAGCAGCTGTGTTTGGGAGTCTTCAGAAAGAACCCTGGGGATATTTTCCCATTTGCTCTTGTTCCGAAGAAGAAATGTGCATCTTCTTATGCTAATGTGTTTTCCAAATGTCAGACATTTAGTTGAAACCAGGTGGTTTTAGAATTAAGGTACAAGAGTTTGTCTTTTCTGAAGAAAATCCCAGGAAAAGAGAAACTTGTGTGAGGTCTCTGAGGTATCCAACTCCCTGAAGACATCAAAGGTCCGATGCTGGAGGTTCAGGGAAGGAAAAGGTGTGGATATAACCTAAGTGGGAGATCTGAGGGACTGGCAAGGCACACAAGTATAGGACTGGCAAAGTATCGATTTATTTTACCCTTCATTGCTTCCATGGGGTTCTGTGGCAAATGAGACAATGTCCAAGCCAGAGTTGGAAGAGGTCAGAGAACATGACCAGCCATAAAGCCTGGGTTGTGTCTTAACCTTATACATGAATGTAAATGCCCCTTATCCATCCCCACCATCTCTCTAGCCCATTCTTTAAATTACAGGGACATCAAAGAATGTCTCCAGAAGCACATCTGTCTCTTGAATGTTAGGGCAAACTGGCTTCTCACCTTTGGTGAGTATTGTTTACCAATCCCCATGAAGCTCAAAATACACTGCGTCATAAAAATCAGCCATGCATGGTGCTTGAGTAGCTTGAGTTATACCTATTGCTGTGGTCTCAGAATGGGTAACACATCTCAGCGGTTGTGCCAGGCAACCTGTTAGTGATCTTGGCAGTGAGGTGGCTGGAAGAAAGACCTTGGTCCTTGTCTTCTTTGAAGAAAGAATTCAGCAAAGAGACCAAGATAGTGAAACAGATAAAGCATTTATTAGAAGCAAAGTACATGTGGAAAAGCACACGGGTAAACTCAGAGTGAGTTGCATGCAATAGGGGCAGCTTAGGTTGCTTATATGGGGTTAGTTTCCAGGTTGTCTCTGGTCAGTCATCTTGCTTGTGCCCATGTTCGGTCTGAGTCAGGGTCCTTCCTGGTGGGTACACGCATCTCTCAGCCAAGATGGATTCCAGCATAAAGGTTTCTGGGAGGTTGGCAGGACATATTGTGGGCTGGCGCCTCTTCCCTCCTTTGGTGCCTCCCTAGACTGAGGACCTTCTCTGTGCATGTTCCAGGCTGGGAAATCCCCTTGACCACAAGAATGAGGAAATTGTGGTCTCTTTGTCTTCTACTCAATCAGAGCCTGATGCTCCTGCTAGTATCTTATCTTGAAGTCTCAGCAGGAGACTGGTTGCAGCTGCTCAGCCTGGGGCCCATCTATCTCCTACATCATTAGGGCATGGGGAGAAACTATTAATCTGAATTAATTTTTGTTTTCACTATTTTGATTGCCATTTAGGTTCAAGATTTACATTGTACATTTGTGCAGGAGTACATGCACAAGATAATGAATAAATAAGTAAATAAACAAAAAAATAAATATTCATATAATGGATGCATGTGTACAGATTATTTTACTGATGGGTGCATACTCCAGGAATCTTGGAGACCACTGCATGCACTTTTTTTTTTTTTTTTTTTTGCTGTACGAGGGTCTCTCACTGTTGTGGCCTCTCCCGTTGTGGAGCACAGGCTCCAGACGTGCAGGCTCAGCAGCCATGGCTCACAGGCGCAGCCGCTCCGCGGCACGTGAGATCTTCCTGGACCGGGGCACGAACCCGTGTCCCATGAATCGGCAGGCAGACTCTCAACCACTGCACCACCAGGGAAGCCCCGCTGCATGCACTTTGATATCCCCACCTCAATCTAAACAATCTTTATGTGCTAACCCGTGAGACTGACACTTAAGTGTTTGTGTCCTGTATACTCAACATGATAGAGGATGCTGACCCACTGGAAGGGATTTTCTTTGTCTTTTTAAATGGATATGCTCATTCTTATGCTGTAGATGATAACTCAATACACTTTCCTAAAATTTTTTTTAAATTAAGCGTTTTTTCCCCAAATTAAAACTTTGTTTTTTGAGGCCAATAGCAAAGAATTTGAACTGTTTCTAGTGGAACATTAAAAAAAAATTTAGACAAAATTCTGGTGGATTTTTAAGAAAAAATTGTTTCCATAGCAAACGTATAACATAAGCATCTTTCTTTTCAAAGACACCTGGTTTTCTCTGAGAGTTTTAGTTAAATTAGAAACAAATCGACTTCTTAGGATTTAAAAGATATATATGAATTTTCAGAGGTTCTCTACACTTGTAGCTGTGCTGAGTTACATTACTTTAATGATTAAAAAGAGAAGTCCTTTTATGATAATAGTATTTCAACAAGGCTGAAATACCTATTTTTCAGGATATAAATACTATTGGGAATTACCTTAGCTGAGCTCGAATTGTGGGCTGCTTGACATTTTATATTACCTGAATAAGCTTTTATCCCAAGGTCACAAGATAATTTTCCTTTCAGGATTCAAAACCGTACTTCTCTTAATAGAGTGGAGAATGTGATTGAAAATACATTTTGGTTCTGAGGAATGACAGGTGAGCTGAAAGGTCTAGATTTCGGGACAGTTCTAATTTTGACGGACGGAATGCTCATGCAACAGCTCAAAGTCTGAAACTGTCCCTCCCACAAAATTTTCCTACCTGACTGTCTGAGTCTTTCAGGAACCAGAATCAGAATCCCATTGAAACACCATCTCAAAAAAACAAAATGAAAGGCCAGGTCCCATTACACCAAATATCCTTGAAGAATTTGCTAAACCCTGAATTAAGTCCAAATATTGAGTTTATTTTTTAAACTAAAATCTATATTGAACAAAGATATTTTTAAAGGATTTCTTTTGAACTGCTGCCAAACTTGAATATTTCAAAAACTACAGGACTTTTACCAAACAAGGCCATCAATATATCTCTGAATGAAATTGGACTTGATCCAGTGCCTTGGTGGTATGTCCCTGGATTGAACCTGCTCACCCTCCCACACCTCTGCAACAAATTTCCCATGAATCCTTATGGATGCTACCTCCCCGCCTCTTAAATAACCTTGTCTCTAATTTGGAAACATCATTCCTAGAGAGATGAAAGTGGATAATCTATCAGATTTTGTTTCCTGATTCTTGATTTCTTTTCCTGTGCAGTTGCACATTTAAAGTAGGAAGAAACATGGGGCTTCCCTGGTGGCGCAGTGGTTGAGAGTCCGCCTGCCGATGCAGGGGACATGGGTTCGTGCCCTGGTCTGGGAAGATCCCACATGCCGCGGAGTGGCTGGGCCCGTGAGCCATGGCCGCTGAGCCTGCATGTCCGGAGCCTGTGCTCGGCAACGGTAGAGGCCACAACAGTGAGAGGCCCGCGTACCGCAAAAAAAAAAAAAAAGAAGTAGGAAGAAACATAAGCAGCAGGACTCAGACTTCATCTCCCCATCATCAGAGGGACTCTGATCCCTGAGGGATTTATGTTTCCTTCTCAACTCTTCATCAGTAATAATCCTCCTACCATGTCTCCTTTGGCAGAAAAGGCTCAGACGGCTGTATAAAGTGCACCAGCTATCTTATAAGGATGTCTCGAGATACAGACGTTATGCACAAGAATTATGTTGAAGATGCCTATTCTCTGTTGGAATCCACTAGACTTACAGATAACTCTAACCCTCTCAGCAAGATACTCCCACTCTGCCATCAGTTGGCATGTCTGACAGCCTTATTCTAAGTTTTTCACTTTAGTTGGTTTTAATTTTCACCTTCTGTCCAGAGCAACTTTCTTTGACCGTTAGAATCTTCATCCTTCTGACTCCAAGGTAATCATTTTAGCCCTCTCACTCTG
Source organism: Leucopleurus acutus (assembly GCF_964270905.1). NCBI lineage: Eukaryota > Metazoa > Chordata > Mammalia > Artiodactyla > Delphinidae > Leucopleurus > Leucopleurus acutus. The sequence goes on along the minus strand of NC_139153.1, from coordinate 63,803,226 downwards.
AGGTTGGTGTGGGTAACAGCCTTCACAATGGAAGGAGCACAAGTAGTGTGCAGGGCATTCTATCTGTGTTAAGTAGAGTGTGTGTGTGTGTGTGTGTGTGTGTGTGTGTGTAAGAGAGAGAGAGAGAGAGAAGCGCCCCCCCCACCTACACACACACAAGACAGGACCACAGATTTTAACATGCATGACTTTAAAATTCTCCAGCAAGCCTGAGTTGCTAAGTCATGGGGTCATGAATGGATCTGCAGCTTTGCTAAGCATGAACTTGAATCCTATCTACTTGAAGTTAAGGTGGGGGAGCAAGTCACTTAGCTAATATTTAAGCCAACTGTACAGACCAAAATACAACACTGTTGCAATCATGTTGCTGTTTTTGTTGTTGTTGGGGAAACACTGTAAAGCAGGTTTGTCACCCTCTGCACTACGGATATTTTGGGCCAAACAGATCATCGTTGTGGAGGGTGACCTGTGCATGGTAGGATGTTTAGAAACATTCTTAGCCTCTACCCACTAGACACCAGTAGGAAACCTCTCTCCATGTTTGTGACAACCAAAAGCATCTCCAGCCATGTCCTTGGGGGAGTAAAATAGTCTGGGTTGAGAACCACTTCTGGATTGATAAGTGATACTTAAGTCACTGGAATTTTATTAAAACTTTTATTTTTTAAGGACATTTATTAAATATGGAAAATGAAATACTCTAAAATCTATGTTTCTTTTAAGGAAGACATCTGACAGAGAGGAGGCCTCTAAAATCTTATTCACTGAAGTTTGAACTAATATCTTCTTTTTCTGTTGAATATCAATGTCTCCAATATAGGCATTGTTCTTTGATGTTGTTTGAGAGAAAATATTTATCAACTGAAGATAAGATGAAATGGAGAGTGGGGAAGATTTTATTCATAGAATCTGTTTGGGAGACTATATGGATTGCCTTGTCAATAAGATAGGAGTAAGGATGTGTTTTCAAGATCCTTGGGAAGAAAAATCAGTAAGTTCCAAATAAATGCTAGTTAAAAAAATTTATTTTATTTTATATTGGAGTATAGTTGATTTACAATGTTTTGTTAGCTTCAAGTGTACAGTAAAGTGATTCAGTTATATATATATATATACATGTATACATTCTTTTTCAGATTCTTTTTCCATATAGATTATTACAGAATATTGAGTAGAATTCCCAGTGCTATACAGTACGTTATGCTAGTTTTTCTTACACCAGTGAAATCTAACCATCCCCTGACTGCAGTGTGAACAAGCAAAAACTTGACCCTTATAGTCTGGGAACAGCCCATGTGCTCAGCCACTGCTCTGAGGATCAACTCTGGTGATCCTTCTAAATCCTGGGTCTCCAGCTATAGATTTCTTTTAATTAAACTCATACCAGTTGTTGGAAAACTGGTAGACATTCAGCACATTCAAAAATTCTTATTTTACTGTCTCACTTCTTTGTACTAACGAGTTTTACGATTTCTACTTTTAATTCTTGTTTTCAGTTTTTCTGTTTTCTGCAAAACTGGCACTAAACTGAGCTTGTGTTTCTGAATACTAATCCATGAAGATGGTTTTCAAAAGGGAAATGGCAGCTAAAGGAAATGGCCCTGATAATTTGTCAGTCTGGATACTTTTTACAACATGACTTGACTAGGATCTGGAATTAAATGCCCACAAGAGAGGATTAAAAATAGAAAGGGTTTCAGTTTCAGAAAGTGAATTCTTGAAGTGTCTTTCCTGTCCTCTTCATTCAATTTATCACACACCCTGGCACCACCATTTCTGCAAATGGTGCAGAGTGTCCTCTGGGGTTTCCAGATTGAAATGGAACCCAAGTGCTGAATTCTTTTGGCCGGATTTTTTCTACAGACTGGTGAGTTGCCATTTCAATGAAAATTATAACATACTGGTCCAGCACGAGCATTGACTATGTCTTCATTTGGAAACAAGAACTGGAAAGCTTTGTCCTCTTTGTATATCTTGGTACATGTTTGATTCTTTTCAAAGTGGTTCCTACGCATATATACACTACCAAATGTAAAATAGATAGCTAGTGGGAAGCAGCTGCATAGCACAGGGAGATCAACTCGGTGCTTTGTGACCACCTAGAGGGGTGGGATAGGGAGGGTGGAAGGGAGACGCAAGAGGGAGGAAATATGAGGATATATGTATAGCTGATTCACTTTATTATAAAGCAGAAACTAACACACCATTGTAAAGCAATTATACTCCAATAAGGATGTTAAAAAAAAAAAAGGGGTCCCTACGGAATGTTTTATTTGGTCTTGTTTTACTTATACGTAGGCAAGGAGGGACAAAAAATCAGGCAGGTTTTTCAGAACTTATTTCTTTTTTGATCATATTTTCCCAAAGTACATTTAATTATAGATATAATGACATTGTATCTATAATGCAGCAAAAGTGTCATTACTATTAGTTAAAGTATTCATAGTGTTACGGTAATGATCTACAGAGCATTGTAATAGAATTCATAATATAATAGAAACGAATTTATAATAATAATAGAATGGTTATAAAGAATTTCGCAACAATTGCCAAGACTGAGTGCTGGGGAGATTTGTAAGAATTAAAATTCTATTGACTTTCCATCACTTCAGTGTGTGGTTTGAGTGGTTTTATTGCAGTGAGAATAGGTTAGGGAGTTATTGAATCTTACAGCTGCACAAAGCTCTCAGATCATTTGGTCCAATGGCTTTCAAATTTGTGGCCCACAAATCCTGTGTGTGTGTGTGTGTGTGTATGTGTGTGTGTGTGTGTGTGTGCACGTGTTTATATAAATCTGAAACCGTCTCTCAAATAGTGTTTATTGGGATATTTTCTATTACATTTGATTCTTTTCCATTCTGTTCTTTTCTTTAATTCATTTAAAAATGCTGACCGCAGTTCACCATGGTCATAACTTGTAGTTTGAAAAACACTGATCTAGTGAAAATTTTTTTTCCTAAAATCTATTTGTTACTATCTGACACCCGTTTTTTCTAAGTCCGTGTCTCATTAAAGGGAGGACTGGTTCAGGGAATGAAAAAAGTTTTCCTAAGTTAAACTGTAGAGATATTTTTCGGCATCGCGATGCTTTCTTCAAGGCTTGGCTGTGTTTGCCCTGTATATTGGTTCCTGAAACTGATAGATATGAAAGTTTGTGCTAGAAAAGCTCGAGAGGTATTCTTCTCAATCTGTTTATCCAGAAAGGCATCTAGGTTTTCTTTTGTAGATGAGTAAACTATAATCCCCTAAAACCCCCCAGAGAACAACAACAACAAAAACAACCCGAACAAATGCTGACAGAGTCCAGCAGCTGTGTTTCCTGAGTCAGAATCTGGGGCCCTCGTGACTTGCCTTTGGGCCAACAGCTCACTGGCAGCTAAAGTGAGCTCTCTTCTAAACACACATATGGAATTTCAGATTCATGCCATTCAGCACTTGGCTCTAACAAAATGATTTATGGCTAGTCCAGAAAGTACGTTCAGATTGCTCTGGTGGAAATCAGGAGGCGGGCCTTACCCACTGCCACTGTGCATGCACACACACACTTGCTCATCTGGGTGATTGGCCCTGTGACACCCAGGCCAAAGAAACCCGACTCATGTTGCTGGCTTTTAGTTACCTTGATACCTTGGGAAAAATAATAAATTCCTGAGTTTGGCTGTTTACAACTCTGAGCCCTGGAGAACCCACGTGGATGACACAGCAGGAGGAAAGAAGGGAGCCGGGGCCAGGTGAAATGCCCCCTCTGCCCCAGGCCACTGTCATGGTGCGTGCCTTTGAGAAACCATTTAACCTTTTTGTACCTTAGTTTTTCTCATCTGCCGCATGGGCATAATAACATAGTACTTCTCTTCTTCTTTTTTGTGAAAATCAAATGAGAGAAAAGAGTGCAAACTTTTTGAAAGACCAAAATGGCACCTACATACTGAATGAATATTGAAAAAATTTTCCCTCTTGTCAACCATCAGGTATTTTTTTTCTTTATTTTTAAAAAATAGGAAGGCACAAAAATGATCATTGATGATTGTTCTTGTGTTTCATCTGAAGAAAAAACAGTAGTAAAATCAAACATTGGATTTTCTGGTTATATTTTTTCATGCATATTAAAATAAGGGGAGCTATTAAAATGCTTACACATGTATTTCCTAAAATCGTCTTGAATAGCAGTCAGGCGTACGTGTATCACACTCTGACAAGGTGGAGAGCAGATGGCTGGTTGCCTTGGTGATGGCTAGACCTAGGGTCTCACCCTACCCTCCATCTGCTCCCTGTGTGACTGTGGACAAATGACTCCATCTCTGATATGCCTGGTTTCCTCACTGGAGGAATGAAGATGCTCCTGCCAAGCCCACAGCCTCGTGAGGATGCTGATGAGATGATGTGAGCTGGTAAAGCAGGGCCAGCAGCCCACATCTGGCCCACCGTCTGCTTTTGTAGATAAAGATGAACTGGAACACCAGCATGCCCATGATGTGCACGTTTATTGTGACTGCTTTTACCCGACTGAGTAGTTGTGCCACTTGTGACCCCAAAAGCCTAAAATATCTACTCTCTGGCCCTTTACAGAAAAAGTTTGCCAACTCCTGAGAATTATTTCATCATGAATGTAGAACACTTACCGTTTCTGGCACATGGTAAATTCCAAAGAAGAGCAGCTATTCTCGTTATATAGTGGTAATAGAGTTTAGGATGAATTATGATAGTGTTGTTGATGATATTAATAGAGATGATGATGTGTTAGTAGTAAAGATGGTGATCATGATGCAAAATTAATTCTTTGGCTACCAGCTTCAAATTCTTTTACCCTCTTATAGAAACCACCCCTTCTATTGCCAGATACCTAACACCTAAGGAGTTTTTCCCTTCCCCTGGTATCAAAATTAATTTTCAGGAAAGGATCTGAAACGTTGCTACAAGGTAAAAGAATGAAGTTCTAGATTTTAGGCTTCATCAGCAGATGAAGGGAGATATTTTGAAGGGAAGCCCAGAACTTCTCCTTGTCCATTTCTGAAAAAAGTGGCCACTAATCTCTTCTTATTTTTTCATTCTGGACAACTCCTTTGAAAATGTATGTGGAATGTTCATGATTTTTGTTTTACCCTAAGATCACGCTTAAGTGTGTACCAGAGGCCTTCACCTGTGTTGGGCTTTGTGATGAGTCCTGGTCATTTTCCCAGATCCCATGGATTTCCTGGGGAAAATGTTGTTTGCTTTTCTTGATTTGCAAAGCTAAGAAAAGGGGAAGAAAGACTTGTTTTTATTCTTAATTTCTAGGCTACAGTAAGAAGGTTTCCTATAAAGTGTATAATTTTGCTAATCTATGGCCTAAGAAATGTAACCCATTCTTACCATCAAGTACAATTCGAAGTGAGACTCACTCAGAAACTTAGCATCTGTTTCTTCTTCAGGTTATAAATTCACAAATAGGATCTGTTTCTCCCTTGCAAGCAGTTTCCCTGGCAACGAAACCACCTTTCTATGATCAGAGCACTTTGTCACTTTGGAAGTTTGACTTTCTGACAAGGCTTCTGGCTCAGGGAGATGAAGAAAACAACATCCAAACACAAACATTTCAAAGACACCCAAGTGGTGGATTACCAATGGGAACTCCATTGAGGTGACTTTGCTGTGGACGCTGTGTCAGACAGCATCACCGTCACCCTCCCCAGCCAACCGGCGAAGACAACAATCTCTGGAAGTAGCTATCTTTGTAGCAGAGAACAGATGGGAGTGATGCTCTGAGTGGATAAATTACCATAAAGTTATATTCTGGGAAGTGGCAGGTAGAGGAGAGGTAGAAAGATTTGCAGCAGGTCGCCTCGCCAACTTGAGCTCACCTAGGGATTGTTCAATCTTGCTCATCTCTAGGCTAAAATAAAAGTATTGGTCACAACCCAGATACATCATAGGAACACAGCCTTCTCCTCCCTATGCTCACAAATGACCAGGATCAAGTGAGAGGATGCTGGTCTTGGCTGGTCCTCCGACTGGTTTTTGACTTATTACTATTATTATTATTGTTTAGCCTTGGTGCTTTCTCCCCCTGCTTTTTTCCCCTATGGTCAACCAGTGACCAGAGTCAGAACCTCATTCAATTCTGGGTTTCCTTCCCCCAAAATCCTGTGCCAACCCCCGCTGTAACTGGAGTGCAGTTGGGGGTGGATGGTGTATTTGGGGTAGGAAAGTGGGCAGAGTAAACAAGAAAGGTGCCTGTTTCCTTATGTCAACGGCTACTCACCCTTCAGAAAGGGTGAAAAGACCTATAGAAATTGACGAGACTCTGCAGAGACCCCCAGATGAGCTTAGAGTGAAGGAGGATTGGAGGATCAGAGAAAAACAGAAACAATAACGGGGGAAACTTCGTCAGAGTGTGTTTGTCGTGAGCTTGCTTCCACGATCTCCAGATGATTGGTGAGTTTTCTTCCTCGGAAGGTTTCCCCCAGGAGAGCAGTGTTCCTCATAGAAGCAAGTCGAATGGGCAGCTCCGTCCCACATACTCCTACTTCATATTGTGTGTGTTTGAAGGCCCTGGCAGCATGGTGGGAGGCATTAGATGGAATTAAGAAAAAGGCATGTTCTGCAAAACAACGGATTTAGAGCTTTTGTGAAGTCAGTGCTGATTCCAGGAAGCAGAAGGAAAAGGTTTTAAAAAGTTTCTTCTTCCCTTTCTTCCTTCCTTCCCTTCCTCCCACCCTCCTTCCCTCCCCCCTTCCTTCCTTCCTTCCCTCCCTCCCTCCCCCCCTTCCTTCCTTCCCTCTCTCCCATCCTCCCTCCTTCCCTCCCTCCTTCCTTCCCTTCCTCCCACCCTCCTTCCCTCCCTCCTTCCTCCCTCCCTCCCTCCCCCTTTCCTTCCTTCCTTCCTTCCCTCTTTCCCACCCTCCCTCCCTCCCCCCTTCCTTCCTTCCTCCCTCCCTCCCTACCCCCTTCCTTCCTTCCTTCCTATGTTGGCTGCTCTGCACGGTTTGCGGGATCTCAGTGCTCCGACCACGGATCAAAAGTGGGCCACGGCAATGAAAGTGCCAAATCTTGACCACTGCGCCACCAGGGAACTAAAAAGATCTTTTCTTATAAAGGCACTTTTAAAGACCTTTTCTAAAAGTGTGAGTGGATTCATCTCAGGAACTTCATAGTGATTACGTTTCTTAGGCTAGGCATAGAGTAAGTCTTCTGTAAATATTTATCAGACACCTATTGTTGGTTTAATATTAAAATTGGTGTGTTGGGCAGAGAAGCATAGAACTCAGACACAGGGGAGTGGGCACAGAGATGGGTACCCAGCTTCCTCTTTGAGGAAGGTCTTACTGCCCAGTGCAGGGAGTGTGTTGGGCAGACAGCTTCTATCTGTCACCTCGCTCAGGTCTGCCTCACCTGCAGAGAGATGCCATGCTAAAGTCACACCTTCCCACCGCAGCCCACATTGGGCAAAGGCCTGGCCACTTTGGCTGGATGTGGGATGCTATTGTGGTAATACTCACTCCTGAGCTCCCTACACAATCAGCCTCAGCATCACAGTTCAACTTCTCCCTCTCCCAATTCTGCTTCTGCCCCATCCCTCTCACTGTTGTTGATCTCTTGTAAATACCCGACACCCTGGACTTTGTCTCGGGATCTGTTTCTGGAGAACCCAACTTGCGACCCCAGGTTATTAATGATCTTACAGATAATCCAAGAGGCAAGATTATCCTATGGGGATAATTGATGATGTGGAACAGAATAGAAATGCTACAACATTCAGATGAGAGGGAGAGAGGTGAGCATTTCAAAAATCAGTTATGGGCTCTTGCTGGATCTGGACCGTTTTGCTGAGCAAGCCCAAGACACTTGAGGGCGAGAAAGCAGTACAGGCAAAGTGAGTGGGAGACTGTGAGGGAAGGGGGCCTGACTAGAGTAAGGGGTGCATGTCAGAGGAGAGTCAGCAATCGAAATGTTGTTAATTCACTTAAGATCAGATCTGGCTGTAGACAAGAGAGAAACCTCATGACAGACATTTACTTCTCTCTCACATTATTAAAAAAAAATGTTCAGAGGTTGCTGGTCCTGACCTTGATTGGCGGCTCCCCCTGTCAATTCAGGAATCTATCATCTTTAGAGTGAAGCTTTCTATCATCAGGGTCTCATATAGCTGCCAGAGATCCAGCCATCACATCAAAATTCCAGACAGCAGGATGGAGAATGAGACAAAGAAAGGCATGCCACACCATTTTAAGGAGACTTACTTCTAATTACATCTCATTGGTCACAGCTTAATCACATGGCCACACCTATAAGTAAGGGAGGCTGTAGAATGTAACCTTTAAACTAGTCAATGACATATACAGCTGAAAAACATTCTTTTTACTACAACTGAAGAATATATTACCATATTTTCTTTCAGATGATGGAAACAAATGATAGAAAATAATAAAAAGCCTAAAATCTTGTGTCTTGAAATTGGTGGGAACAGTAAAACATTTTAGAACTTACGGAGAAGAAGAGTTATTTAATATAAGAGTGTGGAATGGCAAAAGATTTTGGACATATTCAATTGGACATTAATATTAATAATCATCTAACGTGTTTTCTGTGGACCAGGAACTATGTCAAATGATTTATATCTGTTGTATTGTTTAATGGAGCCTATGAGGTAGATTTTCTAAATGATCTATTACAGATGAGGAGATGGAGATTTCCAGAAATTAAGAAATTGATCAAAGTCACACAACTTGCAAACGGCAGAGCCAGGCTTCAAACCCATGTTTGTCAAGCCCCCCAATCCAACCACTTGCACTATGGTGCTCGTATCAAACATCAGAGAGGAAAAGCTGGAGCTCAGGAGAGAGGGCAGAGGTGGAGGTGCTGGTGGGGAGCCAGCCAGCTCCTAGGAGGGTTGAAACCATGAGAGCAGAGGACAACCACTGGGATGGAGAGAATCAAGCAAAAGGAAGAGGAGACATTAAGTGCTGAGTCTTTAGGCTCTTCCTCCTGGTGGAGGAGAAGCAAAGGAGAGACTGGGGAAGAACTAGGTGGGGTGGGGGGGTCCGAGAGACCCAGAGAAAGACTTTCTTGACTGTGAAAGGAGCCAACAATGTCTATAACACAGACATTCAGAAAAAAGTCAATTATCTGAGCAGTAAGAGGTCATTCATTCTTTCGAAGTAAGTGTTGAAAATGGGATGTGGGAATGGGTGGAGGAAGGTTGGAAAAAATGGACCAACTATTTCAAACTTATCTGGTCATCCTGTTGTTAACAATGGTTGATCATAACCGTGAATATTTATGGAGTGTTTACTCCATGCTGGGTTCTGTTCTAAGGGTTTACGTGCACCCCACGGGGTAGCTACTCTGATTATTCCCATTTTACAGATGAGAAAATTGAGTCATCGGTCTAAAGTCACACAGCTATTTAGTGGTAGAGTTGGGACCCAAACCCAGCAGTCTGGCTCATGAGCTCATGGTTAGGAGTCTAGAAAAGCCAAAGTTTTCTTAAAAAGTAATGAAATGGCAAGAGTCCACAGATGTTTTTTTCTGAGGTAAAAATCTCACATCCATCTTCATAGGAATTGTTAAAGGTATTTAGTGATTATTCATTCTTCTTTCCCTAAAAACCTGTTTTGAAGAGGGATCAGTTTTGTTTTATTTTTTCCCGTGTCAGTTTTTAAAGAGAAAAAATAGTTTAAAAATAATTTAAGTGAAATTTGAAAATATTGAGGGAACATATATTGCATTTTTGATGGTAAGCTTATTGAGAGAATTGAAATGATACATTATGGTCCTTAGTAAATATCTCCAGAAAGAAAGAGGGCATTCTCTTTTTACAGAAAAACATTTTAATAATTCTGCACTGGAACAATGATTTTTTGTGTCTCAAATTCCTTTATGCCTACAGACTGTCCAGCTGAATGTCATTAGAACCTCTAGAGCTTATTTTCACATAGCTTGAAGCCTCACTCATCGCCTACACAGTCACATGTTGATTTGAAAAAAAAAACAAATATATATATATATACATGTAACTGCATATGAGACACATGGGCAGCCTATTGGGATCTAAGACTTACAGATACCAGCCTTACAGCATTCCTAACCCTTTCAGGTAACCAGATTTATTCATGTCAATATGGGCTTTCAAAAGACTGAGAAGTAATTCTTAAAATATTTCTACCTGGAATCTTATGTTTCAATTTTCAAATAAAATAGTACTATGATATTCAAAATTAGAGACTCTGGAAAAGTGTTTCTGTTTAGAATTTGCTGGTTACTGTAATCGGCAGATTTGAAGGGAATAGATTTGCCTTTCCATGCAGACTAATCAATGAACAAAATCATAGGTGGGAAGAGAGTTTCATTGTATATAGAGATGTAAAATAAAAAGGCAAGAAAAATAGTAAAAGTTGATCAGAAAAAAAAAAAAAGAACTCAAAATACTCATTTTAAAGAAAAGTACTTGGGAGTATATATTCAGTAATAATATATATTTTTGAAATTTTAGAATAATTACAGAACTTGCGTTTATTGGTTTTAAATATATACTTAATGTTAGATTGCTGGTCACATTGGGCAACACAATATTATAGCCTACAGCTACAACAATAGCTGATCATTTCTGAAATTTTATCATATGGTGGGCCTCATATTGAGAATGTCTCATGTATCATTTCATTTAATTATCCTCAAATCCCTATGAGTTAGATAATCTAGTTTCTTTATGGAAATGAGGGAGCCATTCTTCACTGCAAATTTTATTTTTTTAAATAATTTTTTTAATTTTTATTTTTGGCTGTGTTGGGTCTTCGTTGCTGCACGTGGGCTTTCTCTAGTTATGGCAAGCAGAGGTTACCGTTCATTGTGGTGCACAGGCTTCTCATTGTGGTGGCTTCTTTTGTTGCGGAGCACAGGATCTAGGCACACAGGCTTCAGTAGTTGTGGTACACGGGCTCAGTAGTTGTGGCTCACGGGCTCTAGAGTGCAGTCTCAGTAGTTGTGGTGCAGGGACTTAGTCACTCCGTGGTATGTAGGATCTTCCCAGACCAGGGTTTGAACCCATGTCTCCTGCACTGGCAGGCAGATTCTCAACCCCTGTGCCTCCAGGGAAGCCCCCTGGTTTTTCTTGAGAGCACAAAAGATGCAGGAATCTCCCATGCACTTGTGAGTTGTAAGTTGCCTAAAGCTACGTCGGAAGATGTCCAAGTGCCATAAAACCTTATCTTTGATAAAGGAGGCAACAGTATACAATGGAGAAAAGACAACCTCTTCAATAAGTCTTCACTGCAAATTTTTTTTTTTTTTGCGGTATGCGGTCCTCTCACTGTTGTGGCCTCTCCCATTGCGGAGCACAGGCTCTGGACACGCAGGCTCAGCGGCCATGGCTCACGGGCCCAGCCGCTCTGCGGCATGTGGGATCTTCCCGGACCAGGGCACGAACCCGTGTCCCCTGCATCGGCAGGCGGACTCTCAACCACTGCGCCACCAGGGAAGCCCCACTGCAAATTTTTAATGCTCTCTTTATTCTAACCTGTGGACAAATTTGATAAGTAGGTAAAGTGCTTTTTTCAGGTAAGATGGTTGCTATTTCAGTTTCCCTTTCATGATGTATAAAATACCTTAAAATGATCTATTTTATTAACTTGAAAATCTTCCTTCTTACATCCTGCATATTACTTCATTGCACACTGAGAGAAGTTAATGAAGAAACATGTTTTCCTTGCATTATCTCCTGTATTGCTTCTTAAAATCCCACCTTTGAAACCCTAGCCATTTCTGAACTAGGAAGCATCCTGTCATCTAATGTGATGTAGTCAGAGAAGTGACAGTGGAAGGCTAAATTACGGTAGCTACTGACTTACCACTAATAAGGTGAGTCATGGGGAGAAAAGATTTGCCTTTTATTTTCTATTTCTTTATACTTGACCCCTAGCACCTTTATTTCTGACCTCTTCTTTTCTTTAGGGTTGGCATGCACTATTAATTAATTCATTCAACAAATATATATTTAGTATCTACTCAGTGTTAAGTACCAGAGATGCAGTGGTGATCCAAAAGGGCATCATTAATTCCTGTCTTCGTGGAAGACTGCTCAGCAGTGTTGGTCCCAGGGACACCTCTCATCCTGGGGCAATATACTGGCTACTGTAGCGATCAGCTGGTTTTTCCCTCTGTGGAAATTCTGGTGTCAACCTAAAAAAAAAGAAAAGATCATCCCAGTGTGCTTTGATTCACTGGCATCTCTTCACCCACTGAATTACTCTTTTACAAATGCATATGCACCTTCTTTCAGGACAACCCTTCGGTGTAAGTCATGGTTGATTCTGGAGGATATGGAGCACTGAACGTTGAGTCTATTAATGTGCTGCTGGAGTGTTCTGTAACTCCTGATGAATCTGGTTTTCTGCAGTTGTGGGCAAGTTCACAGCGTTTGTAAAGGATCTTTAGGATGACAGTAGATGAGGATGAAGATGGTTAAAATCTGCCTTTCTGTTTTGCTTTGGAGTGAACACATTAAGGGGAGAAAATAGAGGACACCACAAGAAAACATGGTAGTATTCTGAGACTGTATCCATTAGAGATTTTTGTTAAACCTTATACATTTCATCTGTCCTAGAAAGAAAGAGAGAAATTAACATTTACTGTGTGCCAACTGTGTGTTGGGCCATACATCAGGATCTTATATGTCATCTCATTTAATTTTCACATTCACTCTCTGAGATTTGGATGCCTTTATTATGCCCATTTTATAGATGGAGAAATGAAAGCTCATGGAATTTAAATAACTATCATAGTGTTGTTGGCTAATTATTGGTAGATTTATGGTTTGAATCTGACTCCACATTTCATTGTTTCCATTAGTAGAATTAATAAATTGATGGTATAAAACATGTCAGAGTTCACACATTAGTTTAGATGTTTTTGAAGATAAATATTGTTTATTAAATATAAGGAAATACTTGTCATAAACATATTTAGTGATCCAACAATATTTTTCTGGGTCTATGTTGCACTATCCCTATTGAAATTTAGGTAGCTTTAGCATTCATACCAATACAATTGGATTTTTTGCTGATATCTCATTTCCATTTTAAAGTTATGTTGCAAAATAACCATGCATTGTTTTTATAGCAAGAATGACATAGAGACAGAAAATAATGGTGATGAAAGCTAGAAAAGTCAGAGTGTATAGCCTCATTTTGGGAATGAATACTGGAGGCTTTAGGGAAACATTCACCTGAGTCCAATTCTCTTTAATGTTGTTAACAACAAAATCTTTGCTGGCTGCTCTCTCCTGAACCTTTCTTATCACTTGTCTGTAAGTGAGTATCTCTATGGTAAGGCTGGGAGAAGCAGTCAGCAAATAAGAGTCCACATGAAACTGGGTTCTAGCCAGGCAGACAGGGATTCAAATCCAATTACATCTTGTGCTCGTTAGGCAAGTAATTTAATCTCCCCAAGTCTCAATTTTCTCACTTGTCTGATGGACATGATAATTCTCTTGCTGGCTTGTTGTGAGAAATTCAAGAGATGATCTATATTAAGTACCCAGAATAGTATCACATAAAACTCGTTAAATGGTATTTATACATAGTATAAATTTGATCAAATCTGTTCCTGTGTTGCAGGAAGGGGAACCCCTTCCAGGGTCCAAGACTGGGCTCTTGTCTAACATTCAGAAATGAATCGTCTGAGGAGACACACGTGCTGACAAAGCAGAAGACTTTATTGGGACAGGGCGCCTGGGTGGAGAGCAGCAGGGTAAGGGAACCCAGGAGGACTGCTCTGCCACGTGGCTCACAGTCTCAGGTTTTATGGTAATGGGATTAGTTTCTGGGTTGTCTCTGGCCAATCATCTTGCCTGGCCCATATTTGGTGTGACTCAGGGTCCTTCCTGGTGGTGCATGCATCTCTCTGCCTAGAAGGATTCCAGCGCGAAGGATTCTGAGAGGTTGGTAGGACATATTATGGGCTGGCATCTCCTCTCTCCTTTTGGACCCTCCCAAATTCTCCTGGTTAGTTTTCCTTGGCAGCACCAGGTTCCTTGTCGGGAACTCCTACTGTGAGATAACTCATGCAAGTGGTTATCATGGTAGTTGGCCAAGGTGGGCAGTTTTGGTCAGTGGTTCCCTAACAACTGTATGTTCCTTGAAGACAGAAATCTCTCTTGCCCTCTCTGAATCCTCCATACAACCCTCATGTATGCCCATGGTCATTTGTTTATTTAATGGAAATTTATTGACCCCCTGCTATGTGATAAGCACTATATTAGGTGCTGGGGGTACAGCAGGAGACAAAATAGAAATGACCCATTGACCTGGTGCTTATGTTCCAACTGGGGAGCCAGACATTAAAGAATTCACTATACATGTAATCACATAATTTTAATAACAGCACATGCTATGCAGAAGTACAAGGCCTAACAGAGCAGCAACAGGTGGCTGTATCTCACCCAGGAAATCATGGAAGGGGTCTTCAGGTAGTGATTTTATGAAGTATACTGTGGGTGAGCAATTGTGTTAACCTCATCATGCAAATTAAAATGATTCACCATAGAACCTCTGAGTTTCTTAGAACTCAGCAGTGTGAAGAGAAATGAAGCAGGGAGATGGTTGCTGGAGAGCACTGCAAGCAGAAGAAGCAGTAGGTCAACCATTTATCTTGCTCCATGTTTTAAAAGATAACACAATTAGCCCTTCACATCATCCCCATCCCCAACCAATACCCAACTGTTATTTATGAGAAGGGAAAAATAACTTACTGAATACGTGCTGTTAAACTTCCTCCGTAGCCTCTTACATCATGCCATTTTTAACCTCACAACACTTTTGAGATATTATGGCCTCAATATTGCAAGTAAGTAGGCTGATTATGCCTTGGTTTGCCCCTTATAGTCCCATTTTATGCCTGTTGCCCTGAAAGAATTACTAATTGTGCCCCCCATGCCCCCATCTTTCACACTCGAGAGTGTCCCAGTTTGTGTGATGAATTCTGTGGTCCTAAATAAAGGAAGCTCAGAGAGATCAAGAATCTGCCTTGGGTCACACAGCTAGTAAGTAGCAAAGGGTGGGGATACCACACCAGTACTCTCTCACCCAAAGCCCCATGTTCTCTCTTCTGTATTGCAAACACAGTCAGTTAGTTCTACCCTTCTTCTATTGCTATTTTATTCTTCTAATTATGGTTAGGTAGTTCAGGAAAAGAATGGACCGACACTGGCTTTCTGACATCTGTCTTCAGTTATTCTGCAGAGTCATGAATTTCAATAGAGTACAGTGAAAAAAATGATAGATTAAGATAAAATATAAAATATGTGGAGGAAGTAGTAGTTGTTTTCTTGGTATGCACATTTTCACACTTATATCTAGCCTATTCTTTATGTTGACCAATATAAGGAAGCTAATTTAAAATACAGTTGCTTCGGAAAGAGCAGATGTGACTCTAATGACAAAACATTGGTTATGATCTCTCTGTGACCAGATACCTGTGGGCAGGGGTGTTTCATGACTTGTCCTGGTGGGCAGAGCCTGAATGTAAAGAGCTTAGAGCTTTTAAAAATAATCAATTAAAACTTTTATCTGAGCTATCCTAAAATCACTTTTTGAACACAGTTTTCATCAGCAAAACTGAGTAATACAGATAAAATTTGTATCTGTAGTATATGCTGAAGGCTTTTGAGGGCATTCTTCATATGTAAGTATACCTGGAACATAAAATAGGAGGTTATTGCTTCGCCTTTGTTTTATTTTTTTTAACATCTTTATTGGAGTATAATTGGTTTACAATGTTGTGTTGGTTTCTGCTATATAACAAAATGAATCAGCTATACATATACATATATCTCCATATCTTCTCCCTCCTGTGTCTCCCTCCCATCCTCCCTATCCCACCCCTCTAGTGGACACAAAGCACTGAGCTGATCTCCCTGTGCTATGTGGCTGCTTCCCACTAGCTATCTATTTTACATTTGGTAGTGTATATATGTACATGCCACTCTCTCACTTCGTCCCAGCTTACCCCTTCCCTCTCCCTGTGTCCTCAGGTCCATTCTCTACGTCTGCGTCTTTATTCTCGTCCTGCCCCTAGGTTCTCCGCGACCATTTTTTTTTTTTTTAGATTCCATATATATGTGTTAGCATACGGTATTTGTTTTTCTCTTTCTGACTTACTTCACTCTGTATGATAGTCTCTAGGTCATCCACCTCACTACAAATAACTCAATTTTGTTTCTTTTTATAACAGAGTAATATTCCATTGTATATATGTGCCACATCTTCTTTACCCATTCATCTATTGATGGACACTTTGGTTACTTCCATGTCATGGCTATTGTAAATAGAGCTGCAATGAACATTGCAGCATTGTGGTACAATGTTTGACTCTTTTTGAATTATGGTTTTCTCAGGGTATATACCCAGTAGTGGAATTGCTGGGTCGTATGGTAGTTCTATTTTTAGTTTCATGAGGAACCTCCATACTGTTCTCCATAGTGGCTGTATCAATTTACATTCTCACCAACAGTGCAAGAGGGTTCCCTTTTCTCCACACCCTCTCCAGCATTTATTGTTGTAGATATTTTGATGATGGTCATTCTGACCAGTGTGAGGTGATACCTCACTGTAGTTTTGAATTGAATTTCTCTAATGATTAGTGACGTTGGGCAACCTTTCATGTGTTTTTTGGCAATCTGTATATCTTCTTTGGATAAATGTCTATTTAGGTCTTCTGTCCATTTTTGGATTAGGTTGTTTGTTTTTTTGATATTGAGCTGCATGAGCTGCTTGTATATTTTGGAGATTAATCCTTTGTCAGTTGCTTCATTTGCAAATATTTTCTCCCATTCAGAGGGTTGTCTTTTCATCTTGTTGATGGATTATTTTGCTGTGCAAAAGCTTTTAAGTTTTATTAGGTCCCATTTGTTTATTTTTGCTTTTATTTCCATTTCTCTAGGACATGGGTCAAAAAGGATCTTGCTGTGATTTATGTCATAGAGTGTTCTGCCTATGTTTTCCTCTAAGAGTTTTATAGTGTCTGGCCTTGCATTTAGGTCTTTAATCCATTTTGAGTTTATTTTTGTCTATGGTATTAGGGAGTGTTCTACTTTCATTCTTTTACTTGTAGCTGTCCAGTTTTCCCAGCACCATTTATTTAAAAGGCTGTCTTTTCACCATTGTATATTCTTGCTTCCTTTATCCAAGATAAGGTGACCATATGTGTGTAGGTTTATCTCTGGGCTTTCTATCCTGTTCCATTGATCTATATTTCTGCTCTTGTGCCAGTACTGTACTATCTTGATTACTGTAGCTTTGTAGTACAATCTGAAATCCAGAGCCTGATTCCTCCTGCTCTGTTTTTCTGTGTCAAGATTGCTTTGGGTATTCGGGTTCTTTGTGTTCCTATACAAATTGTGAAATTTTTTGTTCTAGTTCTGTGAAAAATGCCATTGGTAGTTTGTTAGGGATTGCATTGAATCTGTAGATTGCTTTGGGTAGTATAGTCATATTCACAATGTTGATTCTTTGATTGGAAATCCAAGAACGTAGTATATCTCTCCATCTGTTTGTATCATCTTTAATTTCTTTCATCAGTGTCTGCATACAGGTCTTTTGTCTCCTTAGGTAGGTTTATTCCTAAGTATTTTATTCTTTTTGTTGCGATGGTAAATGGGAGTGTTTCCTTAATTTCTCTTTCAGATTTTTCATCATTAGTGTATAGGAATGCAAGAGATTTCTGTGCATTAATTTTGTATCCTGAAACTTTACCAAATTCATTGATTAGCTCTAGTAGTTTTCTGGTAGCATCTTTAGGATTCTCTATATATAGTATCATGTCACCTGCAAACAGTTTACTGTTTTACTTCTTCTTTTCCAATTTGGATTCCTTTTATTTCTTTTTCTTCTCTGATTGCCGTGGCTAAAACTTCCAAAACTATGTTGGATAATAGTGTCAAGAGTGGGAAACCTTGTCTTTTTCCTGATCTTAGAGGAAATGTTTTCAGTTTTTCACCATTAAAAACGATGTTGGCTGTGGGTTTGTCATATATGGACTTTATTATGTTGAGGTAGATTCCCTCTATGCCTATTTTCTGCAGGGTTTTTATCATAAATGGGTGTTGAATTTTGTTGAAAGCTTTTTCTGCATCTATTGAGATGATCATATGGTTTTTCTCCTTCAATTTGTTAATATATGGTTTATCACATGATTGATTTGCATATCTTGAAGAATTCTTGCATTCCTGGGATAAACCCCACTTGATCATGGTGTGTGATCCTTTTAATGTGCTGTTGGATTCTGCTTGCTAGTATTTTGTTGAGGATATTTGCATCTATGTTCATCAGTGATGTTGTTCTGTATTTTTCTTTTTTTGTGGCATCTTTGTCTCATTTTGGTATCAGGGTGATGGTGGCCTCATAGAATGAGTTTGGGAGTGTACCTTGCTCTGCTATATTTTGGAAGAGTTTGAGGAGGATAGGTGTTAGCTCTTCTCTAAACGTTTGATAGAATTCTCCTGTGAAGCCACCTGGTCCTGGGCTTTTGTTTGTTGGAAGATTTTTAATTGCAGTTTCTATTTCAGTGCTTGTGATTGGTCTGTTTCTATTTTCTATTTCTTCCTGCTTCAGTCTCGGAAGGTTGTGTTTTTCTAAGAATTTGTCCATTTCTTCCAGGTTGTCCATTTTATTGGCGTGTAGTTGCTTGTAATAATCTCTCATGATCCTTTGTATTTCTGCAGTGACAGTTGTTACTTCTCCGTTTTCATTTCTAATTCTATTGATTTGTGTCTTCTCCCTTTTTTTCGTGATGAGTCTGGCTAATGGTGTATCAATTTTGTTTATCTTCTCAAAGAACCAGCTTTTAGTTTCATTGAACTTTGTTATCATTTCCTTCATTTCTTTTTCATTTATTTCTGATATGATCTTTATGATTTCTTTCCTTCTGCTAAATTTGGGGTTTTCTAATTCTTCTTTCTCTAATTGTTTTAGGTGTAATATTAGGTTGTTTATTCAAGATGTTTCCTGTTTCTTAAGGTAGGATTGTATTGCTATAAACTTCCCTCTTAGAACTGCTTTTGCTTCATCCCATAGGTTTTGGGTTGTCGTGTTTTCATTCTCATTTGTTTCCAGGCATTTTTTGATTTCCACTTTGATTTCTTCAGTGATCTCTTGGTTATTTAGTAGTGTACTGTTTAGCCTCTATGTGTTTGTATTTTTTGCTGATTTTTTCCCTGTAATTGATATCTAGTCTCATAGCATTGTGGTTGGAAAAGATACTTGATATGATTTCAATTTTCTTAAATTGACCAAGGCTTGATATGTGACCCAAGATATGATCTATCCTGGAGAACGTTCCATGTGCACTTGAGAAGAAAATGTATTCTGTTGTTTTTTGGATTGAATGTCCTATAAATATCAATTAAGTCCATCTTGTTTAATGTATCATTTAAAACTTGTGTTTCCTAATTCATTTTCATTTTGGATGATCTGTCCACTGGTGAAAGTATGATGTTAAAGTCCCCTACTATTTTTGTGTTACTGTCGATTTCCCCTTTTAGGGCCGTTAGCATTTTCCTTATGTATTGAGGTGCTCCTATGTTGACTGCATATATATTTATAATTGTTATATCTTCTTCTTGGATTGATCCCTTGATCATTATGTAGTGTCCTTCTTTGTCTCTTCTAATAGTCTTTATTTTAAAGTCTATTTTGTCTGATATGAGAATTGCTACTCAAGCTTTCTTTTTATTTCCATTTGCATGGTATATCTTTTTTTGTCCCCTCACTTTCAGTCTGTATGTGTCCCTCAGTCTGAAGTGGGTCTCTTGTAGACAACATACATACGGGTCTTGTTTTTGTATCCATTAGGCCAGTTTATGTCTTTTGGTTGGAGCATTTAATCCATTTATATTTAAGGTAGTTATTGATATGTATGTTCCTATTACCATTTTCTTAATTGTTCTGGTTTGTTATTGTTCCCGTTGTTTTTGGTGTCTGCTT
Source organism: Leucopleurus acutus (assembly GCF_964270905.1). NCBI lineage: Eukaryota > Metazoa > Chordata > Mammalia > Artiodactyla > Delphinidae > Leucopleurus > Leucopleurus acutus. Next base: position 63,783,274 of record NC_139153.1, on the reverse strand, counting down.
CCAGTAGGTAAGTTTGGTTCAGTGAGTTGTGTAGGCTTCCTGGTGGAGGGGACTGGCACCTGTGTTCTGGTGCATGAGGCTGGATCTTGTCTTTCTGGTGGGCAGCACCATGTCTGGTGGTGTGTTTTGGAGTATATGTGAACTTTTTATGATTTTAGGCAGCCTCTCTTCTAATGTGTGAGGTTGTGTTCCTTTCTTGCTTGTTGGCATAGGGTGTCCAGCACTGTAGCTTGCTGGTTGTTGAGTGGAGCTGGGTCTTAGCGTTGAAATGGAGATCTCTGGGAGAGGTTTCATTGTTTGATATTATGTTGGGCCAGGAGGTCTCTGGTGAACCAATATCCTGAACTTTGCTCTCCCACCTCAGCTGCTCAGGCCTGACACAAGGCAGAGAACCAGGACCCTGTCAGTCACATGGCTCAGAAGAAAAGGGAGAAAAAACAAAGAAAGAAACAAAAAAAGAAAAAATGAAGAAATAAAATAGTTATTAAAATAGAAAATAATTATTAAAAATAAAAAAATTAAAAAGTAATAAAAAAAAAGAAAGAGAAAAATAATGAAGAGAGCGACCAAACCAAAATACAAATCTACCAATGATAACAATCACTAAAATCTATGCTAGAAAAACCCCAAAGAACCCAAAAAACCCTAACTCTCAACCCAGGACAAATGGCAAAAGCAAAGCTATACAGACAAAATCACACAAAGAAACATACACATACACACTCACCAAAAGAGAAAAAAGAAAAAAAAAATATATATATATATAAAAGAAAGAGAGAAACCAAATCAATAAACAAATCTACCATTGATAATAAACTGTAAATACTCAACTAAGATAAACATAAAACCAGAAACCCATTAGGTGCAGAAAGCAAACTCCAAGTCTATAGTTGCTCCCAAAGTCCACCGCCTCAATTTTGGGATGATTCATTGTCTATTCAGGTATTCCACCGTTGCAGGGTACGTCAAGTTGTTTGTGGAGATTTAATCTGCTGCTCCTGAGACTGCTGGGAAAATTTCCCTTTCTCTTCTTTGTTCACACAGCTCCCGGGGTTCAGCTTTGGATTTTGCCCCGCCTCTGTGTGTAGGTCGCCTGAGGGCGTCTGTTCCCTGTCCAGACAGGACGGCCTTAAAGGAGAGGCTGATTAGGGGACTCTGGCTCACAGAGGCTGTGGGGAGGGAGGGGTACAGAATGAGGCAGTAGAGGCCGGGGTGTGTTCTTCCCGGAGAGTTGTCCCTGGATCATGGGACCCTGGCAGTGGCGGGCTGCACAGGCTCCCGTGAGGGAAGGTGTGGATAGTGACCTGTGCTTGCACATGGGCTTCTTGGTGGCTGCAGCAGCAGCCTTAGTGTTTCATGCCCGTCTCTGGGGTCCGCGCTGATAGCCGCAGCTCTCGCCCTTCTCTGGAGCTCCTTTAAGCGGTGCTCTGAATCCCCTCTCCTCGCGCACCCCGAAAACAATGGTCTGTTGACTCTTAGGCAGCTCCAGACTTTTTCCCGGACTCCCTCCCAACTAGCTGTGACACGTTAGCCCCCTTCAGGCTGTGTTCACGTAGCCAACCCCAGTTCTCTGAAGTCCGAGCCTCAGCCCTCAGCCCCCACTGGCCCCGGTGGGTGAGCCGACAAGCCTCTCAGGCTGGTGAGTGCTGGTCGGCAACGATTCTTTGTGCGGGAATCTCTCCGCTTTGCCCTCTGCACCCCTGTTGCTGTGCTCTCCTCCGTGGCTCTGAAGCTTCCCCCCCACCCCCCGCCCGTCCCCACCAGTGAAGGGGCTTCCTAGTGTGTGGAAACTTTTCCTCCTTCACAGCTCCCTGCCAGAGGTGCAGGTCCCGTCCCTCTTCTTTTGTCTATGTTTTTCCTTTTTTCTTTTGCCCTACCCAGGTACGTGGGGAGTTTCTTGCCTTTTGGGAAGTCTGAGGTCTTCTGCCAGCGTTCAGTAGGTGTTCTGTAGGAGTTATTCTACATGTAGATGTAGTTTTGATGCATTTGTGGGGAGGAAGGTGATCTCCGTGTCTTACTCCTCTGCCATCTTGAAGGCGCCCCTCTTCCCCTTTATTTTAAATAAAATACGTTTAACTCATACTATACCAAAAGTCATTTTGGAAATAAATATTACTTTGCTCTGTTCCTTTATGAAATTATGCTGTAAACTCTAAAGATGCTAGTGTTACTCTATTCACTTACAAATAAGACTTTATGAATTGTGTTGTGGACCAGAATTTAGGTTTCTCTTATGATGTATATAGAAGTGATTCTCTATATATGGAACCTCTGAGTATTTCTATTAAATAATATGCTTTATCCCCAATGCTTTGCACCACACTTTATTAATATCTCTCTGGATATGTTTCAAGATCTTCTAGTCAATTTATTATCCATATTTTCAGTTCATATTCCTGTGCTGCTGAATATATTCATGACCCATGGGCCCATGTGTATTTACAGTGCCCACTAGACATGGAATGTGGACCACCTCTTCCTTTCTTCCTAATTCAGAGGACTTCTGCCAATATCTGTCTATCTCACTGTTCTCCCTTCCAAACCCAGATCAGGAATAGCACTTCATCTAGTAACTTTGTGGAAACTTCTTGATTTGTTTGACCAAAATATCTCTTTTTCATGCCTTCATCAAATATCACAGCAGAAAGACACCTTTGTGGACAGCCCAGTTCAGCAATTCACCCTGTGAGTGGGTTGGAAGTGGGCATTGGGAAAGCCAGGGCTTCTGTGGCCAAATAAATGTGAGAAACTGTGGGCTAAGCCAAGCTTGAAGGGCCTCTGGACCATGAGACAACTCCACAAGGTCGATATGGAATAAACCAATTCCTAAATTTATTTGACTACATAATCCTTTCATCACTATTTATCTTGCAAGGCTGGTATTCTAAAGAAGGCACATCGGGAAACCAACACTGATTCTAGAATGTTGTTTTAGAAACAAATTGTCCCTGAGAAGTTAAGTGACTTACCCAAAACCTCACAACTATTTGGTGGAAAATCTGAGGTCAGAACAAATTTTGTCTGCTTTTGACCTAGATGGTTGGACAGTGCATAGCTCTGAGCGTCTTGCTATTTCTTGCTACAGGTATTTGTATGTAAGAGTCATGGGAGGAAGCTGACTGCAGTTACTCTCATTTTGCTATGACCTTTAGCCTCTAGACCTTTGATTCTTAGTAAGGACTTGTGAGCCCCAGCAGCAACTGGCCCAGTGGAACCGAGAAACTTGAGATTGGGATGATTCTGTTTTCTTTTAGAGAGTCAATTCAAATTTAATCAAAATTGTCCTTTTCATTAGAAGAAAAGAAGTGCAAGAAATATCCACAAATAAAGATCTCAGTCAGTCAAGAAGTTCACTGGATAAATATTTATGGAGTGGTAATAAGTGCCACATACTATTCTAGGAAAATAAAGGTGATCAAAACCAAATCCTTACCCTTATGGAGTTTAAAAACCAATGATAAAATTTTATGTGTATTGTATGTATAACTGAATCACTTTGCTGTACACCTGAAACTAACATGACTTGTAAATCAAGTATACTCCAATATAAAATAAAAATTTTTTTAAATGACAAAATTAGATAGGAATCAAGCGTGAGAAGTTGGTACGGGCTCTAGAGCAAATAACATGGGCAAAAGTGGATAGAGAGTACGGGGAAGGGGCTTGAATTGGGGTTGCAGTCTCATGTAGGGTGGTGAGGGACGTTTTACAGTTAAAGTGACTTTTGAGCAGAGACCTGAGGAAGTGAAGGGACAGTAATAAGCTTGGGAAAAACATTCGAGGGAGTGGGATTTGCATGCTGTAGGAATACACAAAATTCATCGTGGCTGGAGCTGAGGAAGCAGGAGGGAGAGTCATAGGGACCAAGTCCTGTTGAGCTGTTGACTATTTTAGGGAATTTGGCCTAGCCTCTGGGTGTCAGGGGAAGCTGCTGGAGGGTGTTGAATAGAGAAGTGATGTGGTCTGACATGTTTTAAAGGTTTAATCTTGCTACTGTGTGGAAAGCAACTGGGGAGATGTGATAGATCAGTTTCCCAGGAAGAAGATTCTGAGATAGAGATTAGCATACAGGAAGTTTTCCCTCTTGGAATTGCTCTCAGGACCAACACCAGTGGGAGATGGGAAGGAAACAAGATTATGCAGAGGGAGAATTGGGCTGCAATGAAGTCTCAGTAAAAGGTTAGCCAACTTGAGTGTAGCTCTGAAACTGGGTTCACCCTTCAGCATTGTCTCAAATTGGAACAGGGGTGCCAGGTTTTTGTATGGATGCATCAAGCAGCCATTGGATACAGGCTGCCCCTGAGAAGGGGGGTGACTTTATAAGGAGCTTTATTCAACCAGGAACAACTCTTGGAGAAGATAAACAGCTGAGCACTGTCACAGCACTTCCAGCATCTGGGGATAGTCCTCCAGCCAAAGGGAGATGTGGGTGGTTTATCAGATATTGACTATAGGAGGCAAAGTAGAAGCAGGGAGACCACTTATGAGAAAGTGATTCAGAAAGGAGATTATGGTAGATTCTGCTACTAGGATGTTAGAAGTAGAAGTAATGAGATAGATTCATTTTCTAGATTTATGTTGAAGGGAGAGCTGACAAGTTATACTAATATATTGATGGGAGGTTATGAGAAAGCAAGAATATCAGTATATTGACCAATACTGATATATTGATGGGGGATTATGGGAAGCCAACAAAAACCAATATAAGCCCTCATTTTTGGCTTATGCAATGAGAAATAAGTACAACTATATGCTGGTGGGGAGAAATTAGGGGGAGGGGTGGGAAACAATTTCAGGAGAAACACAAATAATTCAGTTTCAGACGTATTAAGTTTCAAATGTTTGTAAAATATCTAAGTGAAGATGTTAGTTGGCTATAGGGGTGTATTATCCAAGGACACTGTACAGGCTGGGGAAACAAATTTGGAACTCAATGGCTTATAAATGTTAATTAAAGCTATGGGACTGGATAAGATTATCCAGGAAGTGACTCATGGGCCACTTCAATGCTGCAGGGTCAGATGGCACAAAGCAGGCAGAGAAGGAGGGTACAGGGGCTATGAGGGGACCAAGAGAAATGGTATACCAGAAGCCAAGCTGGAAAGTGATTCCACAAGGGGAGAGTGACCACCAGACACTTATTCCTGTTGGATATATGTTTCTTATCATTGTCTGTGTTCCCCTTTCAAATTCTACCATGTACAAGGCCTATTTGCCTCTTCTGAATATCTAAGTATGTCAAACATTTTCACTTAGGTGCTAGATTTTCTTCAATACTTTGAAGCTCTTGGTTTACTTGAATTAAGGTGGACTTTTAGTATCATTTTACCTAGGAGGATACACCCTTAAGAGAAGAGACTCTACAAGCAGTAGTAACAGGAATAGAAGAAATCCAGATGAGGCCAGCACACATGCCAATATAGATGAGGACAAACTTAGACTGTGACAGTGTTACCAAACTCAGGTTTGGCTGCTTTTTCCTCAAGAATCCAGTACTGAGGCACAAGTGTTGGGTAAAAGGAAAGATAGCTTTATTGAGGAAGCCAGCAATCCAGGGGAGAAGGTGGACTCATGTCCTAAAGAACCAACTCCCAACTCCCCAGGTCTTGCTTGGAGATAATATAGAGAAAAGAGAAAGGAGCTACATGCTGGGGAGAGGGTAGTGTTCTATTTTCAGAAATGATTATCATGATCATTGGTGCCAAAGTTTTGTCACGTCTTGCTTATGATTGGAACATCATTTTGCCATGAGTCTCTGGTTAGTTATCTCTAAAAAATAAGGAGCAAGTGTTAAAGCAAAATAGAACAAGTAATCTTCCATTTCAATATGCATCATTAGCTTATTCTTCTGTAAACTAAGTTAAAGTTGAAGGGGAACTAGGGCAGGAGTCAGGCTTAGCATACTTGAAGCTGAAATTCCTCAGTTACAACAGGATCTCATGCTTTTTCTTTTTTCTTTTTTTTGCAGTACACGGGCCTCTCACTGTTGTGGCCTCTCCCATTGCGGAGCACAGGCTCCGGATGCTCAGGCTCAGCGGCCATGGCTCACGGGCCCAGCCACTCCGCGGCATGTGGGATCTTCCCAGACCGGGGCATGAACCCGTTTCCCCTGCATTGGCAGGTGGACTCCCAACCACTGTGCCACCAGGGAAGCCCCCTCTCATGCATTTTTTATGAGATGTCAGGATTCATTTAAATATCATACAGCTAATTCTGAGTTGTGATTATGATTCCTACAATCACCTATTATTCTGGAGCAGGGGTCCAAACCCTGGGTGATTCCCATCTTCAGAGGAAAAACACCACCCAGGGCTAAAACAGAATGAGAAGTGATTTTGATGTTGGTTACCAGGAGTAGAAACTAAGTGCAGAAGCTGAGTGAAAGCTCCCTGGGGATGGCCTGAGGCTGCTTCCCCGAACAGCCTAGATTCAGCACATCACTTGCCCTCTCCTCTAACTTCATTCACCGGTGGTGTAGCTGTGAAGGTGTCTCCTTCATGAGAAGGAGACTTCATGAGAATGAGGTCCAAGTCTTTATCTTGATGTCTCCTAGAGCTTAGAATAGTGCCTGTCACTCAACAGGTGTTTATTAAGATGAATAAATGGGATTTCTAGTGACTTTTTTTTAAGCACAAGGCGTAAGAGCAGTCAAATAGACTTCTGGATGGTCTTGACAGCTGGATCTGTTTAATAACTTACATGTTTCTTAGCAATATTTTGTGGAGGTGTCTATTTTTTTTTTCTTCAAATTTGTTTTCCATGTCAGGAAGAGAGACTATTTGTTCTATACTGTTTGTTTTAAAAGTAATACCTTAAGATTCTCTTGGCTGGAAGGTATTGCAGTAATATCTGTTTAATCAGAAGGGTGAGGGATGCCCTACTTCAGCCATCAATAATGCCAGATTTTAAAGAGAATTTTGGATTATATTTGTCTGTTGCAATATTCAACAAACTTTACTTTCTTTTGGGAATAGATTATTCAACAGAAAAGTTTGTGTTCCTTAATAGGAGAGAGATCATTAAAAGTTTGTGTTTATAAAATGCTTCAGGGTCTTAGGCAGACCCTACATGGCCTTCCTATCTATAGAAAAAAGTAGTTGTAACTGGAGGCTAGACTCTCCCCTTCTCCCACCCCCAATCCTGTGTCGGTAACTCACTTGGTCTTCATCATCCAAGACTGAGGCCTATTTTTTGACCAGGTGCCATCATTTTCTATTCCAATGAGGATGGTTTCTATAGAAATTGTTCTAAATACATGTGCTCTTTGAGTATATATGCAGTTACTAAGCAGATGGCTGAAGCATGCTATTATAATGCATGACTGTTCTGCTTTTTGTTAAGTAAAAATTGCCTTCTATCAATATAAGGAATAGTGTATAATGGCAACAATTACTAAGAAAACAAGGGAAAGAAAATGAGTACAGAAAAGTTCCCAATAAGACACAGAACAAAATAGCAAAATAATGAATTAATTTCATTGGTTCTCATTGTAAAATGACTCAAGGAAGAAATCAAGTAGGACAAAGGATAGGGGCTGAAGTATTTCCTCTCCCAAATCTGACTGTACCAACATGTGTGAATATTGCTTTATGTTTGGGGGAGGGAATGAGAAAAAATAACAGAGGGAGAAGGACAGAATGAGATATAGGAAAAGAGCTTCCTTATTGTTTGAGTCCACTTAGAATAAACTGATTGAACCACTGACAAGGGATGGATAGTGGAGATGAGTGTGGTCTCTAGGATTTGTTAAGGCTCCCCTATTCAGTAAGGAATAGGAATTAGGATTATATATATATATATATATATATATATATGATGATATATATATGCATATACATATATTTATGTAATTATAAAAAATCTTTGTTCCTATTCCCTACTGAATAGCATCAAAACATCTTAATTCAAGATCTCTGATGATCTACAAAGGGGAGGAGAGATGAATGTGAATGTAGAAAGTAGAATAGTGGTTACCAGGGATTGGGAGTTAGGGTAGGGAATGAGGAATTATTGTTTAATGGGAACGAAGTTTCAGTTTGACAAAATGAAAAAAAGTTCTGTGGATTGATAGTGGTGATGGTTGCACAGCAATGTAAATGTAATGCTACTCACTAAACTGTACACTTAAAAATAATTAAAATGGTAAATTAAAAAAAATCTCATGATCTAGACTGAACCTACTTTTCTAGTCTTATTTGCCTTTATTCTCATGTATGTTATTTACCAAACTGAGTAACAACAGTGTTCACAGGTGTAACATTTATTAAGTATTTGCCTGACACAGAGCTTTACATGCTGAATTTAATTGTAATTTTCATGAGAACCCTGTGAAATAAATACTATTTTGATCCATATTTTGCTGGTGGGGGACTGAGCCTTCGAGAAGTCCTGTAACCCCGGCTTGGACCCAGGTCCCACAGCCAGTGGGTAATCTGACTCTCTGGTTCCCTGCTCTGTGGCTACCCCTGCTGCTTACTGCCGTTCTGATAGGTGCCTTCACCTGAGCTTTTCTCTCTGCCTGAAATAAGGGCTATTCTATCTCACCTTCAGAGGTCCTATTCCGCTACTCTTCTAAGTGAGTCCAAATGCCACTTTATCCTTGAATTACTTACCCCAGGTGACTATGATCTCACAACCCTCCAAAAATTCCTCTCTTTGCTACTCTGAGTGTCACAGACCAGCAGCTGGGTACCACTGGGAGCTCGTGGGAAATGTTGAATCTGAGGCCACACCCAAGATCTCCGCAATCAAAAACTGCATTCAGGGTCTTCCCTGGTGGCGCAGAGGCTGAGAGTCTGCTGCCAATGCAGGGGACACGGGTTCGTGCCCCGGTCGGGGAAGATCCCACATGCCGCGGAGTGGCTGGGCCCGTGAGCCATGGCCGCTGAGCCTGCGCGTCCGGAGCCTGTGCTCCGCAACGGGAGAGGCCACAACAGTTGAGAGGCCCGCGTACCGCAAAAAAACCAAAAGACAAAAAACTGCATTTAAAAAAAATATTTTATGCATTTAAGAAAAATTATTTACAGTTGATTTACAATATTGTGTTAATTTCTGCTGTACACAAAGTGATTCAGTTATACATGTACCTAACAATACATTCTTTTTCAGATTCTTTTCCATTATGGCTTATCACAGGATATTTAAGAAACTGCATTTTAAGATCTCCAGGTGGCTTATGTATAAACTTTGAGAACTGCAGGATGGGAATTTTTCTCTTCTTTTTTGCTTTGCATCTCTGTACTTGTACACCTGTTTTATATTCCCAATTGGACTGTAAGCTCTTTAAGGGCAGGAGGGTATTATAGTCTCTTGAATATCCATAAATATACATAGCATAGAAGAAGGCACATAATTTGTTCTCTGATGTAACACAGCACTCACATTAAAAAATTTAGATCATTTACTAGGTCAGAAAGTACTGGGTTATTTGGAATAGTTTTTCCCAGTGTGCTAACAGTATCACTTTTGACAATTGGTTCACTTGTAATGTTTCCAAGAATTCAGGCTTCTGATAATGGTGAAAATGTTAAGAGGTATAATCTAGGTCCCTAAAATAAAACCTTCATTCCTTCCCAGAGCCTTTGGTCTATAACCAGCCCTTGTGACACAACGTCTTTCATCACCAAAGCACAAATATAGATATTACAGATTTGGAGAAAAATCAACACTTAGAAAATGGAAGTGCGAAAGCTGAAGACTCCAATCAATTTCACATGTAAAGCTTTGACGTTTGTCTATAGTCAGGAAACTCACTGTCTTCCAGGAACATTGGAATGGAATTTAGTTTTGACAAATATTTGATTCCAAGCTCTATTTTAGAGCAAATTTAGTTAAAAGCAAAACTTCAGTCACTAGAGACACTCCTGTACCATTGCTCGCTAGGTACATGCCAAGGACCACTAATTAAAGCTATTGATTTTTGAAGGGATGACTGTGTATTTTCTCATTCTTTATTTAGACTCAGTGTTTGCATGTATTTGTACCTCTAAATGTTCCCAGTGAGTGTGACCAACTGATTGCTGGGATTGTCAGCTGTGCGGGTCCTTCGATCAGCTTCTTGTTGCTGTACAATCTGGCTTCTCTGTTCTTTTTGCAGAATGTTTAATTGGACTACATGCATAAAAAGAAAAGAGGGGAAACACATATAGGTGGTAATTCTTCTTTTACTTCTACTGGCTCCATTTCAGCAGTCAATCTGACCTCTCCTGAAGTTCCAAATCTAAAAATTGTCTGAACATAAATCTACTCTTTGGAGCTGACAAAACCCTTTCGTTCAGGGAGGATTCCTCGTTACCTCTTTTTTAGAATTCTTTTTTTCCCTGCGAGTGTGTGTGTTGTTTCAGGGAGTGGCTCCCTTCCCACCTCACTCATTGGTTTGCTCACGCCCTTATGGGATGAATCAATGCTTCCAGAAAGCCGGGGGCTTCCGAGGGACTGCGGGAGCAATTACTTCCAAATGATCTCGTGCATCTTAGCAGGGAGCATTCAGACCACACCCCAGGTAAAAGGAAGTCTTTCCTTCATGCTTTCGAGAACTTTGAAAGGCTATGCACTCTGGTGTTTACTGCAAGAGGGTTTGAGGGAGAGATGCCAGGGTGTAGATAAATTTGACTATATCAAAATGAAATGTTATAGGCAGTTAGTGGAAAGGATGAGCAGATAAAGGCAAAACTGCTTACTGGCAACCAAAGAAGATGCTCAGGACAGTCCTTGGCGCAGTGTAAATGCTGAGAGACACCCTGTCATGTCTCTTCTCAACAAGAAGCTAGTGGCCATCTGTGAGTGTGGGTGTCAACGTCAGAAGGAAGAGAACTTCTAGGGAAATAGAAGAAAGGAAGGCACTGGAGCCTGAAACTGAGCAAAGAAGCAGTGAGCCTGCATGGCACGGGGGGAAAACAGTTTCTTAAATTATTAGTCGAGTGGCCAGTGAGAAGGTGACAGTCTCAGAGTTTCGAGCACTTGAAACTATACTTAGGAAAATATTTTCATCCTTTCAGCTCTAATTTTTATTATTAAACTAGTTTCTCAAGGATAGGAACTAAAATGCGTTTTTAAACAACACTGACAATGGAAAGTGTTAACTGGCATTTAACCAATGCAATGATATTAACATGCATCTGGTTCTGCTTTGTGTGGAAAATGATTTTTCATCACCATAGCAATTCATTTCTGGGCTCCATTGGAACTGGGCTATGGTATGCAGTAAAGAGCAAAATTTTTCTTTTTCTTTCCTGAATAAGGGATTCAGCAGTCCACGGGCTAACATGGGGCTCTTCATCTAAATGTTGTATAGAGTAGCTAGTATAATTTCAAATCCTTTTCCAACTAAATTTTGTGCAAAAAATTCTGTACATCCTTGTTAGGATAAGACGGTGCTAGGTAAAAGTGATAAAAAGAGCCTCATGCTAACAATGTACTCTCAGCTTAAAAGTGAATACCAAACCATTGCCCTTTTTGTGGTTAATCTGAGGATAGGAATTTATCCCTGATCTTGTTCTCTGACAGTAAACTAGGAAGATGAAAAGTCTTTAGTACTGTTGGATTTTCCATTTTTAATGTTATTCTTGATGACATTATATGTTGGCTCAACTAAAATTAAAAACAAACTGTTCTCCTTACCTGGTGAAGAAATTTTATGCAGGCTATGGATGTTCCTGTAAGAAAATGTAACAATAAAAAAGAAGGAAACAGTTTTACTTATTTTCGGTTGCTTTCATTGTCAACATTTGGTTATGTTTAGAAATTCCTTTGAGGATATGTTCTAAAAGCATACCTCATTCATTGAAGCATCCATTTTTATTCATACTTTGTTTCAATTTTATTCACTAAAATTGTAACTATTAACCTTTAAAAAGTCAATAGTTCACAATGTATCAGTAGTGACGATCTATTTGTATTTTAGAGACTTTAGTAGCAAGCTAAAGTAAAGAAGTAAATTTTTGGAGAAATAAATCTTGGTCACTGTATATGCTTTAGAAGGCAAAGCCACTTACTGTTAATAATGGTTATATGTATTTTGTAACCACAGGGCACTTATACTGAAGTGCATACCTCAGCATTTAAATTTCATCTGGATAGAACATAAGATAGACCTGTAGTCATCATGTGGGGAGATGAGGGCAGGCCTATAGCACCTGAGGACAAAGTCACACTTTCACCTCTTCTTTGACTCCTAAAAGACTATCTGTATTTCCTACCCAAATGAAATTCTATGATAAATTATCTGAACTACTCTCAGTGATTTCCTTGTTAAAACCCCTCTCCACCCATCAAGATATTGATGAGATTAGTCATGTAAAGAAGACTTCCTAGAAAATAATCCATCTAGAAAGTGTGTTGTATTGTGTATCACTGATAAGACTAGTGGGTTCCCTGAATCTCATGAGGGATCTAATGTCCCTTCCTACAAAGGAAAGCATTGATTTATTATTTTTGGATGATAAGCCTGGGAATTGCAACCTGAATGCCATGGGGGAATAGACAATTATTTTTAAAGGCAGAAAATAATATTGGAAAATGAAAGTTGGCTCAGAAGGGTTTGTCTGTGTATTTTTTATGCCCTAAGGAATAGACATTGTTTCTAGAAACCCTAACCCTAACCCTACTCTGTTATAAGCCTACACCTTATAATCATCTAGTCTTACCACCCTACTAAATCCTAAGCTCTCATAACCCATACTGTGACCCTGGGCCATTCTCCCCAACACCCACCATGCTTTCAAATCTGATTCCTGAACCAAAGAGACCACTAGTCCCTTAGTCTGAAGTCCCTCTTCTTCCCTGTCCACGTTGAACTTCATGGTTGACCCTTTGCTCTTCTCCCATCAGTACCCTCAGTTTCCTGACACTCACAACATTCTTCTGCCAGAGCCACCTCTGAACATCAGTTCTATAAATGCTGCAATTCACTTTCTCTGTTCCTATGATAGGCAGTTGAGCATTCCTGGAGACATTATCAAAAAGCCAAGCAAATTGCTTTTACTACAAATTCACAGATTTACATTTAGGCTGGGCCCTCACAATAGTCTGTCAATCCTTTTACTTATTTTTAGTCAGGCTTCTTTCTCACTGCATCATCCTACATCAATGGTGTTCCAGGATTTTCCATTTCTCTTAAAATCCTGTGTCACCTTTGCTACTTCTTCCTGAGCTACTGGACCACTTAATGGTAGAGCTGGATGGTTCAACCTTGGACCTCTTCTTTTCTTATTTGTGCTGACTCCCCTGATGATCTCATCTTTTGTCATGGTTTTCAATACCATGTAGAGGTCAACAACTGTAATAATTTTATCTCCAGGACAGACTTTCCTCTGAACTTTTCTCCCATCCCCACATTTCCACTTGGATATATATTTGTCATATCATATTTGATCTTTATTTTCAAACCAGCTTCACCTCTTGTTTTCCCTGTTTCAGTGAAGAATATCTTATTTCTTTCAGTTATTCAGGTCAAACATTTTGTACTTGTGTTGACTCTTGTCTGCCTCTTATATCGCACATCTAATTTTTCAGCAAATTCTAAGTTTTTCCTTTAGATTCCAGCTAACCCAAGTTTTACCTATCATTTTCTCTCCTATGGGTTATTATACTAGTCTTCACAGCACTTTTCACAATTGAAAATCCTATTTTATTGCATATTTATTTGGTTTCCTGTCTCCCTCCCACCAGAATGCGTACAGGTTTTTGTTCACTGTGTGTCGTCAAACCCTAGAATAGAGCCTAGCATCTGGTAGGCATTTAATAAGATCTTGTTGAGTAAATGAAAGTAAGTAGAAGGCAATGTATTCAAGTGAGGTTTGGTTTAAGTAGGAGTGTAGTAGCAGGACTGATGGCTATGTAAAAGGACAAAGATGTAGGTGGGTGACTAGATGTGGTGATGAGGGTTTTGGAAGTTCTCTTCGGATTGCTTCAACTATCTCAGTGAAGTGGGAAACAAAGTTGTCAGCTCAGAGTGAGAATGAGGAAGAAGATGTAGGGGTTTGAAGAAAGAGGAGAAGGTGTGAGTTTTCTAGCAAGTGGGAGAGTAAATGGGCTCTGGAACTGTATAGTATGATTACAGAGAAGAATTAAAGTGCCAGATTGAGGCTCAGGGTCATAAATTTGAAGTGAAACCAGCAAGCGGGGTCGTGTGATTTTTTTCTGTGACCACATTTACCCTTGTGGTGCAGGAGGAGAATAGGTAGGTGGTAGACTGAGTGACCACTATGATTTACCCGAAGTGGATGGTGATGTGAGAGAAGGTAAGGTATTTGAAGGGCATGCACAGGAGGAGTTGTGGTCAACTTGGTCATTAAGGCTGGCCAAAAAAAAAAGAAGTCTGGGAAAACTTAATGTTGGAAGGATCAGTAGACTTTCATTTTGGTGGTTTCCCAGAAATGTTGGAGTCCAGAATTGAAGAGATGGTGTGGAAAGAAAAGAACTGTTGATTAGAGAAGGAAAAAACCCTGAAATTATGGTGGTGTTGTGGCTACTGGTTGTTGCTAAGGATGTGAAGGGCAAGGAAGAGTAAAGGTAGTGAAATACGCTATTAGAAAAATTACCATGGGATAGCATATTGGGTATTATAAAAAGTGTGGTGTTAGAAGGAGTGGAATTAACCCCAGAAGTAAATCTTCAAAGAAAGAAGGGTTTGACTTGGGGGTGGGCAGATGGCTGTAACAAGAAGAGGTAGTGAATGGTGTAGACTTGTGGACGGCAGGAGCTTCAAACCTGGAAGTTTGTAGGTAAGAGGGAAGAAGAATGGTCTGGAAGCAGAAAAGAGTGCACAGAGGATACCTAGCCTACTTCTGGTGGGTCACCCAGTGTGAGAGGAAACAGAGAGCTTCTTGGGAAGCAGAGTCCTTCAGCAGGAACCATGTTTAGTTAGAGTCAGAACATGTAGAGAAGAGGTTAAGGATGTGGAGGGATGTGTGACAACTGCCTGAATTCCAGAAAGTGTATGGTGAAAATTTTCCAAGAGTTGGATCATGGTATGTTGCTGAAACTCAGTCTCTGTTCACCAGTACTGAATAGAAACTCAGAGACAGAGTTTTGGGTGAAGTAGAAAAGACTAGCTTTTAATGCTTTGCCAGGCAAAGGGGGCCACAGTTGGCTAATGCCTGCAAAACTGTGTGTCCCGCTCTGGAGGGGGTAGTGTTCAAGGAACAGGGTGTGGTCAGCTCATGGACATTCTTCTGATTGGTTAGTGGTGAGGTAACTGGGAGTCAGCATCATCAGCCTTCTTGTTCCAACCGGTATGGGGTCTATGTGCTTATGGGCAGCAAACAGTTAACTTCCTCCACCAGGTGAGGGTTTCAGTAGCTGCAAAACAGCTCAAAGGACATGGCTCAGAATATTATCCATAGTGCTTGAGGAAGAACTAAATGCCCTTGACTTTGTTTAATGGCTAAAGTATTATTATTTTGTCTTGCTTGACTGTTTTCCTTTCTTTCTGCCTTTTCTCACTTCCCTGATTAAATTTATTCTTTCACTAAAGTTTTTCTACAGGCAAAAAGCAGGTGAAGGACATGGGTGGGGATCTATTCTGGGAAGGCCTCATAGGGTCCTTCTCGGTTACAGGTACAAGAAGGGAACAAAACTAGGGGTGTGCATTGCACACAGAGACACAGGGATGGCTGGGTTTCTTGTGCAGCTGATGTGATCGGGTTTAAAGGGCATGTTGAGATACGACACACAAGGGTGGCACGACCTGAAGGGAGAGGAGCCTGGGGGTTCCTGCCGGGGCTATTGCATTTCTTGTGACAGAGGCATGGAGGTGGCAGTGTGGCAGTTTCCCTCTGACTAGATGGGGCTGATCGCATCATGAACATGGATTACATACCAAATGAGTCCCCTCACCTTCCAGCTTCTTTCACTGCCTCACAGTCAGAGCTTTTCTGTATCTCCATTAATTTTCTCCATTCTCAGAGGAGGCCATGTTCTTTCTGTTGTTGCTTGAGCTTTCGCTGCCTGCTTCCTCCAGGACTTTGCTCCACTTTCCTTCCTACTGGTTCCTTCCCCGAGTCTACAGACGTCTTCACGTCTATCCTGTTACAGACCAACAAGGGCACCTCTTTGACTGGACTTTCCTTTCTAACTACTTTCCATCTCTCTTCCTCCTTCTCACCCAAACGTCTCAAAAGAGAAATCTCCAGCACCATCTTCTCTTTCTGCCTTTCCATTTAGTCCTCCATCTATTACTCTTGGCTTTCTGTCCTGATCGCTAGCCTTGGGTCTTATAAAACCAGCATTACCTATCTGACATGCTAATGAGACGATCTCATTCCCAATCTACAGCACATGGTTCTCAGTGTCAAAAGGACAGGACTCAAGCTTGATTCTCACCCTGTGCTGTTTTCCATGCCTTCACTCAGCTGGTTTCCTCAGCCTGGAAGACCCTTATCTTTCTCTTTACTAGGACTTAAATTCCAGGTGCTGCGTTTTATGGAGCTTCCCAGACTGGGTAGGCATCCCTTATCGCTTTTCCCTTCCTATTCTGTGCGTATGCTTTTCCGACTTGTGACTGGTCTATTGGCTGTTTCTTATTTGCTGTTATATCTCTAGCTCCTGAGTACCTGTCACACAGCAAATGCTTAACAAAATGGTTTTTGAATGAATAAAGAATGAATGAAAGAGAAGGTATATTCTCGAGAAGAGGCATTGGTATCTTGGCAGCAAGAAAAGTAAACTTTCAATTTTCAATTCACATTTTAGCATTCTCATTCATGATATATGTCAGAAGTTTCACACATGCTTGGTGATTATGAGTCACACTGAACCTGCTAACCCAGAGTTAAATGGATAAAAGTCCTTGACCTCTGTGTGGTCATCACAAACACAGCATCTGGTCTGTTTTGAAATTAACTTTTATCCATATTAACTTGCAACATTCCAGCAGCTCAACTTGCCAAGCTGCTCTTCTGTTGCCATGTCCTACAGTAGGATCTTCCTTGGGTTGTATTTCTTTCTCCGATAAATATTTTCACAAAAAAAGCGTCGGATAAACTATGAATATTTTAATAGATGTTCTCTTTGCCAACCATACACATGATCATAGGACAATAGGCAATTTATCAAAATAAATGAGATAAATATAATATGTAGAGAGTAAAGTCAAAATAAACCTTTGATAAGACTGAAAGTCTAATTTATTACGTGTCTCATAGGTCTCTTCTGGTGATTCTGAAGCCAAACCTCTGATCTTCACATTTGTCCCCACTGTCAGAAGACTACCAACCCACTCCCAGTTGGGTGACACCTCTAAATTCATTGTTAAAATTCCTGAGGAACCAAGTGATAAGACTCCAGAAACTGTAAATAGGGTAGGATTATTTTTTACTATTTTTTATATCAAGCAGTTAACATTAAATTATCCATCATAATGACTTGCAAATTTGTATGGATGTTTATTTTCTCTGCTTAAAGTGAGATAACTGGGAAATCTAAGATTGGCTAAAAATATAACTATGTAATAGGAACTTCAGTGTTATAAAATCTCAGGTTCTCTCCAATACGTTATTCTCAACCCTTTTGATTTGATATCCTTTTGTTTGCTGTTCACGTGATATATTCGGCCTCCTGACACCTCCCCTCCCAAATGTATCTTAAAATAATAAAAACAAAATATTTACAAAGTTTAAATTTATCTTTAAAGAATACTAGATAAAACAGCAAGGTGTTATTTTACGTGTAACAGATTAGCAACATTAAAAAAGTGTAATATCTGAATTTGGGGCAATTGTGGATATGTTGGCAGGCTCACACTTTGCTGCTAGTTTTGTGAATTTGTACAGTTTTGGTGGAAAACCCTTATCCACAGTCATACAACTGTGTATAACCCTTTAATGTTTAAACTCTTGGAAATGCATCCCAGAGAAATAGTACAGAGGAAAAAAAGTGTTATATAGGAAAATAATTAGAGAAAAATAAAAGGAGCCTAATATCTAACAATTAGAGAAAAGCTAAGCATATGATAATACATCACCTTGACGAAGTTATAATTATAATGGTTATGTAATTTCATGGAACATGTTAATCTTACAATATTAAGTGATACAATAGATTATAAAGTTGTATTTATACCCTGATTGTACCTATCTAAAGAGAGACGAAGACTGAAAAAGAAATTAAAACAAACAGACAAAAACCTAAAAATGACTTGTGTTAAGTAGTGACATTTTGGGTAAAAAAATTTTTCTCTTTAAAATGTATTTTAATACTATCTTATTATAAATAAAATGTGACTGGGGGAACTTTGTGGTATTTTTGAGCCAACTTGTAGGAGATAAAATTATCTGATTCTCATTGTCTATATGAAAACATCTTATCTAGCAAGAAGTAATATATAACCTGGGACTTACAATGTCATCTTATTTCAAAGACTGTTGGGACCAAATTATTTCAGAGAAATTCTGAATGCCACATAAATCACTTCTGGGAAATTTCTCCCTAACAGTACTCAAGTACACATAATATATTCATGGGATCCTTTGTGATTAGGTGCTATGAGTGTGGGACTACAGATGTATGAATCAATCTTGGTTGCAGATCTCTGAAGCCTCCAAAGATAAGGATACAGATGGCAATGGTATCTACACAGCCACAAGTTTTGCTTGACCATTAACTAAACCCATGACACATCCCCATTTGTTTTGTGAATGTCTTTATGGAAAACATTGCTCTCTTCCTCTCTTTTTAAAAAGTCATATCAGGATTTATTTGAAAACAGGTTTTGCTGACTTTGATCCTGAGCCCTAAATTGTTTGGGCTTGGACCAGGACAAACAAGTGGGTTAGTAAAAGTAAACCATTAGCTTCAACCTAAATCTCTCCTATGCCAACCTGATTTTTAGATATATTTGTAAAAACTTTTGTCCTTGGGGGTTATAAGCAGATTAAGGTTTTAAGAAAGAGTACATGCAAAAAAGCATTTACCAAAGCAACATCAACGCTTTTATGTCTCTACATTTATTGCAGTCTGATTCCAATGAGTACTTGACCTTGAATGTTGGGAGCCAACGGGAGAGAGACCGAGGAACATTGACTTATCCTTTAGAGGTCAAGGACAAGGCTTCCCAAGGA
The DNA here is from genome assembly GCF_964270905.1 of Leucopleurus acutus. Lineage (NCBI taxonomy): Eukaryota > Metazoa > Chordata > Mammalia > Artiodactyla > Delphinidae > Leucopleurus > Leucopleurus acutus. The sequence continues at coordinate 63,764,216 of NC_139153.1, read as the reverse complement.
AGGGGATTTAAAGCAAACGAACCTCAAGGAATGCAGCAAAGTGACCTCTTCAAAGCTGAATATGTCTTTATTGTGGACTCTGAGGGGGAAGATGAAGCTCCAAGCAGACAAGGTGAACAAGGCCCCCCAGGAGGGATGGGCACCACAGCTGCTCGGCCCACGTCTCTAGCAATCTCCTCCAGTCTGGTCTCTGATGTGGTACGCCCCAAAACTCGGGGGGCAGACCTCCAGGTTCTGTCACATCCTGAAATGCCTCATGGGATGGCTCCTCAGCAAAAACATGGGCCGGTAGGTTTTTCTCCTTGTCATTAAAAAAAAAAATGTTTCATACCCTTTGTCTGCAAAGACCTTTCTATTTATTCAAGGCAGCAAGGTGTACAAGACTCTCAAGGAAAGAGATATTAAAAAATGAAAATCCCAAGATCATAAACCATCACAGTGTAAATATAGATAATAAATTCAAAAGAAATAAATTTCATAAGGAAAAGGATTATATACAATTATGCTGTGAACTGGCTGAAGAGAATATGGAAAACACTTAGCTGGAGTGGATTTGGGGGAATATTAACCCTTCCTTCTGAAAATTCTTGGAAAAGGTCAGTACAGGGAATTTCTTAGGAGAGAGTTCTTGGTGGGCTGGGTGCATGAAGAAGCACATTTCAGAGATGAGAAATATCCAGCAAAAAGACATCAACTGGATGCAGACACTTTACTTTTAAACTAGTAAAAGAGTAGTAAAAGGATACACTAGGAATTAACAGTGTGTAAGGAAAATCATTTCCTCCTGTGTGACTTCAGGGAAATATTGACTGTATTCCTGGAAACCACCAGAAGCAGGGCTGGTCTCAGAGATTTGGGGAGAAGATCCCACCCCAAAGGTTAGCAGCAAGATTGAATGGTTCCTTTAAGGTGTCAAGGCTTTGATACAGTAGGAGAAGACTCATAGCTGTGACGGCAGGAAAGAAAGGGGGTGAAGAGGGTGGGATTTTGAAGGGAAAAAAATAGGATGACTGGCTATTTGTTGTCATGAAGTTATCAGATGATTTTGACAAGGCATAGAATGTCAGGAATGCAGAGACTGGCTTGGCTTTGGGAGTAAGTAATGGGTGCAGAGCTCCCTGTGACAATGAGGATGAGTCAGTACCAAGATGTTCTATTTAGAATCTGCTAGACCAGCCACTTGCAAGCATACCAAAGTAGTTGGGAGAACATTTTTATTGTTGAGTTGGCCTTTTGGTACTACTAGGACCTATGCAAAACTGTAGCGTAGGCATCTTATCTTTGGTGCCACCTTATCTTTATTTATGCGGCCTTCACTGGACTTCCTAATGATGTATTTATGTCACCCTCAAGCATCCAGTATCCTCATGCTGTCTTTTGGTGATAGAAGACTCTCACTGGGGTAGCACCACCCAGGTCTATTGGATTAAAACATTTATTTCTTCTTGAAATTTATTCTTAGCTAGTTATTGGGAATATTCTAATCATATAATTAAACATATTCTCAGTAAGTGGTGGTAGGCTTAAACATTTCTTTCTTGCCTTAGGAAAGATGATGAAATAAGCAAGTTGGCAATGTGGAAGTTTCCATAGCGTGTGGAGTGTAGTTTAACATGGCCTTTGAAGACATGGTGATACCAAATATAAATAAAGAAAAGTATTCTTAATGAAGCAATGTTTGGATTTTCAATTTACTCTTTTCCCCAACTGATAGATTTCTTCTGCTGAGTTGGTCATTTATTTTGTTTTCATGTAACCAAATATATAGAGGGCAAACCAGAGACAAAACACACATTTGGGACCTTTTTGCCAAAATCAGTTAGTTAGAAGTAGGTTATAGCTCATGGTATCAAAGCTCCAAATGAAAAGGCAAAGCTCAGCCTAATTCATTAGTGGTGGATGAGCATTATGATTACTGCAGATGGAGGAAAACTGGGTCCTGAAATGTTTGGGAATAACCATTGTTCCGGATTCCATTTCCTATAGTAATCCATTTGAGTGATGAATAGTAGGTCATCATGAAATAAACATTAAAAAAAAGAAAAGTGAAAATGAGATGACTGTTAAATGTAAGCTAAACAGAAATGGCCAAAGCATTAAAGAAGTCACTCTGAGAAGTTAGTACAGTCAGTAGTCAGAAGCTTAGTGTAAAAAGCCCAAAGATTATCCCATAATTGGATTACCTGATGCCAACAACATCAGCTTTTCAATCAGAAATGTAGTTAATTATTTCTGGTCCACCTGGTAAAAATGAATCCATGTACAGAATTGTCTATATATTATCACTATCAGTCAGGAATAATTTATGAAGCTATTCCTAAAAAAAATTTACTTAGCTCCTAGTCTGACCTTTAACCTTTCTATAACCTAGCCTAGATGTTGTTTTCTATCCACATTGGTACTTCTATTCTTCAGCTCTCCTGAACTGTCATCGAAGAATACACGTCATACCTTTGCATCCCTGGTCCTTGATTCCTCTGTGTGTGATTCTTCTCTCTTCTCAGCCCATCTACATGTGGCCACAGCTACTTGATGCTCTAAGCTCAGCCCAAGCAGTACCTTTCCCTAGAGACATTCCCTTTGAAGACGAGTTAGTTTCTCTCCTATATCTTTGTCATTTTCCTTGTAGTTTGTAGTCTTTTTAGAAAATCTCCAATATAACTCCTTTTCACCTGATTATAATGGTGGATTTTATCTTTCTTCCTCACTAGACTGAGAACTATTTGAAGTCAAGGTCTGTCCCTTGTACATTTCTGTACCTCTAGCACTTAGTAGAGTGTCTTGCATATACATGAGGTTCAGTAAGGTGTATGAAAAGCATAAATATTTAAAAATTCACATCTTTGAAGTCCTTGCTCAGATATTGACTCCTTCATGAAGCCTGCTTTGGTTCCTTCAGTGAAAGCAAACTCTCCCTCAATATAATTCTGGTAGCTTTTTCTGTACATCTTCTATAACAAGTATCCTATTCCAGCATGTATTATAACTATTTAGGTTCATGCCTTATTTCACCTAACAGACTGTAAAGTTTTTAGAGGTAAGGTCCACGTTAAGCCCATTTTTATTAAACACTTTTTTCTCTATAGTGGTTACTATATTATCTTGAACAAAGTCAGTATAAATATTGGGTTGAGTGTATTTTGTGTTCCAAATACTTTTGCTGAGGTGGCATGTTTAAGCAAAAGTACATTATGTTAAAAATCATTAAAGAATTTAAAATTTTAAAGTGTAAGTCAAAATTAAAAAGACTGTATAATATAAGCAGTTGAATCAAAAGCCTTTCAAATAAAATTCAGAAAGAAAAGAGTAATGTTTTTGAATGTTAATGTCTTGAATGTTGGTGTAGATGGCTAAGAGTTGACTTTCCTAGGGATAGTATTAGACTTAAAAGAGAGGTGAATATACATGTATAAAAACAGAATGATTTGTCTGAAAGACCTACAATAAAGCCTGGAGCTAAGACAGTGTCTGTGGGAATAAAAAGAGGGACTTTCTGGGGGTAGAATGAACTGGATTTGTTCATTGACCACATACGGAAAAAAAAATCAGTGATGAATGAAATTTATAACCAAGGAAATTGAATGAATGTTGGCATAAACTGAGGAAAGAATAACAGGTCTTGGGAAGGGTGGACAGTTAGTTGTCACTGTCCATATCTAATGTTGAGTTTGAGATTCCTGGTGGCAGAATGCAATGCTATCAAGAAAGAAGCTGGAAATATGAATCTGGACATGAGGGAGATGGGAGACTGGAAGTATTTCCTATATGAGCTGAAGCTATGAGAATGGAGCTGTTTACTCATGGAAATAATGCAAAACAGGAAGATACAAGATACAACGCAGGACGCAGTCAAGTATAAAGGGCCAGTGAAAGATGAGAAGCCAAAGAAGGAGGCTGAGAGGGGACCAAAGAAGTTGGAGAGAGGGGTTTCATGCAGGGAAAGCTAAAGAGACTTTCGAATAAAAGGTAGTTTATAAATGAGGCCAAATACATAAACTATACAAACATTAATTAATTAATCAATAATTTAAACGTAGCTCAGTAATGTTTTCTTTGTAAAACTCAAATGAATCTGTTATCAATCATATCCATTCTGGGATACAAAATACCAGCCGTGAAAGAACATTCGGGTGGCATGACATGTTTTGAGAATGAACATGGAATTATCACATAGGAATCATATGGTTCTCCCTGTTTTATGCCGGGAGACCTCCTGGAGAAGGCAGCTTTCCTCTCCAATATTGTACTTTCATATTTTCTAGCTGCCTTGACGACAGATTTTCTTACTGTCCTGCAGCAAGTAATTCTGCCAAGTGGGACAGCCAGGTTAATATATGCTGCTGCTTGATTTAGAGAAGATTAGAAGCTAGGAGATCAAGAGGCCAAGATCAAAGGGAAGGGAAGGATCAAAAGGCCTTTTGCTGATAGAGTTGGAGGTGAAGCACTAGGGGTCCCTGCAGGGAGGTGTGTCCTCTGCAAGGAAGGGAAGGGACCCTCTCCTGCATGATTATTATTAGAACCAGATGTGTAGGGATGGGGCTAGGGATGCGGGGTCTGACCTGGCCGCTGTCTCAATTTGGGATATGGGAGCCCTTCTGCTCTCCCAGGTTAGAGCCCAGAGTCTGGTCTCATTACCGGCTTGGACACACACCTCCTCTGGGCTCCTCCTCTGGGAGAGGGGATGGGGTTGTCCAGCATGTGACCAGCTCTGCTCCAGAAGAGCAGCCTGGCACCTTCTACTAAAATATTATTCTATAATATGATTTATGAAAATAATATAATATATAACACAATAGAAAATATTATAAATTTAATACAAGTCAAAATAAAATACAAAACAAAGCCAAATAAAGTAGGGCCTTCAAAGTATATCCATTAAATATAGGACTTAGGAGGTCATTTGGTGACCTTGATGGGAACAATGTGAGTGGGGTGATGGGGCAGAAATCAAGTTGAGGAATGGATAAGTAGTGAAAGGGAGATCACACAGTAGAGAGATGGTGTGAAAAAGCAAAAATGAGACTGGCAACTTACGGTCACACTCCTCTGGGCAGTTACTTGAGGTCATAAACTCTAGTGTCCTCATCTGTAGAATGGGGTGATGCTATCAACCTTCCTTGGGAAGATTAAATGAGATTAAATATATGGCCTAGAACAGTTCCTGGCCCATAAGTGTTCTCAGGAATGATTCAGTGTATTTAAAAAGTTGGAAATGGCAGCATGTTTGGGGGCACAGGGTAAGGAACATGGGAGGAGGGAAACATTTTATATATCCGTTCAAACATAGCTTGGATGTCAGAACGGAAGAAAGGACACAAAAAATAAGATCAGTAGAACTAGTGGTGGCCAAATAGAGGAGGCTCTTACAAAAAAGTCTGGGAAATTTGGACATTGGCACTCATATTAATTAAGAACCTAGATTTTAGGGATCCATGGAAAAGAGATTGCAACAAATTATTTGGACAGGGCATCAGACATAGAAACATTTTTCATAGTCGTGGGCCTTTGTTCTATAGTGAAATACCCTATTCATACCAGCACATTGTATCAGAGTAGCTTTTATATGTCTCTCTTACACCAGTAGATTTGTGAGCCCTGTGATGACAAAAAATCTTCTTGCCTTCTGTCTGCATCACCTAAATCCAATGCCTGAGACACTATAGGTACTAAGAGAGTATCTGATGAATGAATGAATGAATGATCCTCCTTTTCCCATGACACTGCCATATAAATAGGGAACAGACATCATTACATAACTCTCTTAATTTACAGCAGAGAAAAATTATATTAGAGGAGGGAAGACAGCCTAGGACTCCAGCCTCATAGCTTGGCTGTTGTTTTGTATGTTGCCTGTTAAAACACATTGTCCATAGCTTTGGGCCTAGGGATTTAGAGGTTTAAGACTTTGAAAAAAGCTGGGAGGTTAAACTTCCATGTTAGTTCTGCTAACTGCTAGTCTTCTGCTACTCTAACTGCTGAGAAGACTAGCTTGGAGACACAGGTTCCTGAAAAATGGCATGTTTCTATTAAAATGCAAGGAAGTCATTTGTACATGCCCATCAGCAGGATGACTTCCTAACTGTAGGCAGAGCAGAGCTACATGGGGCCCAGCAGCAAAGAAAACAAAACAGGAGTCTGGCTTGCATAGCAGGTGGGAGGTCATCCAAGTAGTATCGCAGATTCTGGCTGGGCCCACTTGATCGTATAATTGCCTTGAGGCAGTTGAGATGATTAAAAACGTAGAGGCCCTCATTCTTTTAATTGATATACATACCCCTGACCAACTGATTTTATTGCTTTAAAAACCTTTCTCTAGTGCTCTTCCCATTGCCAACTCCCCATTTCCTTTCTTGTTTAGGGTGAGTATACGATTCCATCCTATTCCACCCACTTAACCTACGTTGTCACTGTCCATGGTGAGTGACACTGGACACACCAAGGAGAGTTCCTCTGACTCAGTGGGGGACCCTGGCTCTGCTCTGATGCTGGCAGAATCCCTGTGATGCCTCACTGGTCGTTGGTTGCTCCTTCTGGTTGAGATCAATTGTACCAATAGCCCGAGGGGCAGAGGAAGTACATTTATGGAAAATCAAGTTGCTTTGACAATTTCAGCAGAAGGGTGAGGAAGACTTTTAAAAGGAGGGACTCCCGACTTTTGGTATCAGAACTCAAATATTTGTCTTGCTGATGAGGAAAAGACAGACCTGTGGATCTAAGAGCCATCAGTCTCTCCACCCTCATGCCCAGAGTCTGGAGCAGAATAAGAGGGGCCAACTGTGGAGGGAGGTGATGATGCCACTGTGGAGGGAGGTGTCAGGATGTGACACCACACCCTCCTCTCTGGCTTTCTGTTCCTACACCCACTTGACACTTTATTTCCTCATTCCTGCATGAAGGTAACATGCCAGACATTAGAAACTAGGAGAGTAAACTTTAAAAGAACTTAGTACCTGCCTTCAAGGAGCTTGGAAAACAATTGCACCTGAAAATGATGCCAATGAAAGGTGACAGGTTCAAGGAACAGTGGGACGTCTAGAGGGAGGACACCTAGATCATCCTGGATCACCAGGAAGGGTTCACATTGTCTGAGCTGAAATGTGAAAGATGAGTAAAAGTGTTCTTGGCTGACGAACAGAGCCCAGGCATTCCAGACAGTGAGGACAGCCAGGGAAGTACTGACACACAAGAAGAGGGTGGAAAAGAGAAGGAGTATTATAAGGGCTCATCAAATATACTAGGAAATACACTAGGAGAGAGAGATGATATAGAGGCCACAGATAAAACAGTTTTGAAAAGGAGGAAGAGATTGCAAGTCAGATTCTGTAGAGAAATCAGAAGAGATAAGGGATTCAAGTGTCTGAGGGGCTTAGGAAAAAATAAACCATTGTAGATATTGGTGATAACAGTTTCTGCAGAAGAGCTGGGGGTAAAATCTGTTAAGAAGTCAGGGGAAGTATATTACTTTTCTATTGCTGCATAACAGATTACCATATATTTAGTGGCTTAAAAAAAAACACCTATTTATTTTCTCCAGGGTTTTTTAGATCAGAGGCCTGGGCACAGCTGAGCTGGGTCTCACAAGTTTGAAATCAAGATGTCAAGTTCATCTCACCTGGAAACTCTCCTAAGGGAAGGGTCTGCCTCTAAGTTCCCCCATGTTACTGGCAGAATTCATTTCCTCGAGGCTGTAGAATTCATGGCAGCTTGCTTCTTAAAGCTGCTACCTTGATCTCCAGCTTTCTGACCCTCTTTTAAAGGGCTCATTTTATTAGTGTTGCCAAATCTGAGCTCGTACTGTTCACCGCATGTCAGGCTAATAAGAGAGATGAGTTGTTGGGGCCAGGAATAGTGACTTTATTTGGAAAGCTAGCAGACCAAGAAGATGGCAGACTAGTGCCCCAAGGAACCAGCTTCCCTGAGTTGGAATTCAGTCTTCTTTTATCTAAAAAGGGCAGGTGGTTTAGTTAGTTGTTGCAAACTTCTTGGTGTTGGAATCCTTTGTTTTTGCAGCTGTCCACATAGGTCTGTAGGTCTGGTCACAATGTTCCTATAAACCTTCAAGACAGATGTTACTCTGTTCTGCAACTTTTTATCTCTATATGAATGGAAAAGTGTTACACCTTTAAAGGTTAGAGCCTTGAGAATGCGCTATCCTGCATATTTCAGGTTATAGGCAACATTCTTAACTTGTAGCTAAAGCAATAGATACACAGGTTAAAGTAAAAGAAACACATCCAATATGGAGTCAGATTTGTTCTTCCCTATTGCATTAGGGCATACCTACTCAGGAGGATCTCTTATTTGATTAAGTTAAAGTCACCTGATTAGGAACCTTAAATACATTTGCAAAATCCCTTCACCTTTGCCAGGTTCTATTAGCTAGAATCAATTCACAGTCTCCATCTACATTTAAGAGGAGGGGATTAAGGCAGTCTGTGTGGGGGCGGCTGTTTGAGAAGTCATTTTAGGGTGTGTTGGCCAGAATAAGTAAGTAAATCAACACAGTGATGGTAGGGAAAGGTGTGACTGAGAAGAAATCTACATAGACCTGTAACTAGGGTATTTACAGGCACCACAGATCTTGGTGCATATGTGTGCATGTGTTTTTATCAGTTAGATTTTGTTGCTTAACAAACAGTACCAAAATTGTGTTTTCAAACAGCAACCATCTATTTAGCTCAAAAATCCGCAGGTCAACAATTTGGCTGTGTTCAGCTGCGTGGTTCTGCAGCTCTGGGTCAGGCTTGGCTGATCTTTGCTGCGGTTCACTTACGGGTCTGCAATTGGCTGCTGGGTCAGCTGCTGGCTGGTTAGCTGTCTGGTGGTTGGTTAGCTGAGATGTGGTCTGGCATCTTCCAGTGGACTAGCCTGGGCTCATTTACATTGTGGTGATGCTCTGCACTCAGCAAGCCAGTAAGCCCCAATGCACAAGTGCTTTTCAAGCCACTGTGTCTTGTATCACATTTGCTAACATCCCACTGGTCAAAACAAGTCATATGGCTAGGTGAGGTTAAAGGGTGAATGAGGAAAAGGACTTTGCTTTTCTTACGAAAAGAGTAGAAAAATGTGGACATTTTTACAGTCTACTGCATGATAGTTATTATTATCTTTTTAATGATGGGAAGTATTCTGCTTTATGTTAGGATGAGAGAACCAGTAAAAAAGAAAAAGGATGAATACATAGCATACAGGGGATAGTTAATGAAATGGGATCCCTGAGAAGGCAAGAGCTGCTGGGATTCAGAGTACAGAGGGAAATTTACTCTTAAAAAGGGAAAAGACATTATTTTTCTTTAGAATGAAGGAAAGGGGATAAGAATAGGTCTAGAAAAAATTAATTTTCCCAGTAATCATAATTTTCCTTGGAGAAAAGGAATTTCAGTTATCTGTTGCACACAGTGAGGGAGGTTCTGGGAAAAGGGTTAGTGAGTGCTAACTTTGTGGAAGGCTGTTGTTTAGAACAGGAGAGGAAGCTGAGGTCAAAATATAAGAAAAGAAAAGAAAAAATCCCAAACGACCCACAAAAAAGCTGAGTGGTACACAGCCCAGCTGAGACTATAGACCTTAAGTTTATGATGACACCAATTTACAGTGCCTTACCCAGCCCATGTGTGAATTAGAAAAATGTACCCCCTCTGCTTAGTGTAGGAAAGTTCAGCCCCACTCTCAGCTGGTGCCCTTGTACAGGACAAGTTCTTAAATCAAGTGCAGTGGCCCTGGGTTCCATTATATTTTTAAAATAACAGCTTTAAGTAGACTAGGTCTAGGAGCATAATTGATTTAAGAATAATGATTTGCCAAGTGGATTAGCAAAAGAACAAGATGGCTAGAGTGTTGACAATATTGGCAAGAAGGTTGAGATTAAATAAGTATTTCTAAAACCTAAAATGCAAAATAGCAGGGGATGAGGGAGATGAGACTGGCTAGGAGGAGAGGGGCTCTGTTGTGAAGGAACAATCTTGAGCTCTTGGTAGATGTGGGAAAGTATTGGTGACATCTTGAGCATTGGTGTGTTTTGATTAGATTTTTTTTTTTTTTTCTGTGTGTGGGCTTCTCACTCCTGTGGCCTCTCCCGTTGCGGAGCACAGGCTCCGGATAGGCAGGCTCAGCGGCCATGGCTCACGGGCCCAGCCGCTCCGTGGCATGTGGGATCCTCCCGGACCGGGGCACGAACCCGTGTCCCCTGCATCGGCAGGCGGACTCTCAACCACTGAGCCACCAGGGAAGCCCTGATTAGATTTTTAACAGGTCAGTCTGAAGATAGGTGCAATTGGGTGCAACTAGAAATAGGAATACCAAAAAGATGACTTAAATTGTTCAGGTAAGAAAGGCTGAGAATCTGCTCAGTCACATTGCAAGTGTCCATCAGTGAGAAGAGGACAGATCAGCAGGTTTGTTTAGGAGGCCAAGGAGCTATAATGTAATGATTGCATGCAAGGACAAAGGAGAATCAGGAGTTTCTGCCTTGCAGAAACTGTACAGATTCAGGAGAAAGATCACAACTATATGGACCAACATGGTTTAAATCTTGGGAACTATTCAGACCATCAGGCAGCAGATCAGACATTTTTGTTTTTATTCAGATGTTTTGGAATCTCATGGACACATTAGGAAAAACTGAATATACACAGAAGCAGTTAATTTTATTTATTTATTATTGAACTATAATTTATTTACAATGTTGTGTTAATTTCTACTTTTCAGCAAAGTGATTGTTACACATATATATATATACATTCTTTTTTTTTTAATATTCTTTTCCATATGGTTTACCATTGGATACTGAATATATTTCCCTGTGCTATACAGTGGGACCTTATTGTTTATCCATTCTCTCTATATATAATAGTTTGCATCTGCTAATCCCAACCTCCCAGTCTATCCCTCCCCCAACACCCTCCCTTAGCAACTGCAAGTCTGTTCTGTATCTCTGTGAGTCTGTTTCTGTTTCATAGATAAGTTCATTTGTGTTGTATTTTAGATTCCACATATAAGTGAAATCATATGGTATTTGTCTTTCTCTTTCTGACTTACTTCACTGAGTATGATAATCTCTAGTTATATCCATGTTGCTGCAAATGCCATTATTTCATTCTTTTTTATGGCTGAGTGGTATTCCTTTGTATATAATACCACATCTTCTTTATCCATTCCTCTGTCTATGGACATTTAGGTTGCTTCCATGTGTTGGCTACTGTGAATAGTGCTGAGAAGCAGTTAATTTGAGATTGACTAAAGTGACAAGGCAGCTATACTACAGAGACTGGTTGTTAAAATAACTGATAGCCTCTATTATGCAGGATCCAATATGGATTTAAGATTAAGACCATCCACTTGATGAGAGCAGAATATTGTAAGCATCCTCTGTTACAGAGATTACTGTGAATGTATTCAGAGCTCAGGATAGTTTTTCTAGGAGAAGAGAGTTCTGAAAATGATTTTGGAGGAGGTATGTGGTAAGGGGACTCAAGGAATCAGAAGAGGGCTGGGGATTGGAGAACATAGTCAGCGGTGATTTTAGAGAGGTGCCTGAAGCGAAGACATCAACAAATATCAGGTTAGAAATAAATGGTGGAGAAGACAGAGAACAGGTTTGAGAGAGAAGGAATTAGAGAACCTAGAGAACAGAACTGGGGTTATTAATGGGAGAGGATGGAAAGATTGATATAATTTGTAGGCATCATCAGAGAAGTTTATTATCATCAGTAAGGGATTTACAGGAAAGAGCTAAAATAAAGGGCCTATTTCGAGCTACTTGACTGAACATTTGACAGGTATCCATCCTTTCTTCCTGCATAAAATCATTCATGTCTTTACTCGCTCTTTTTTTAAAGTTATTAATAAGAGGAACTCAGGAAAATGAATCTTTTTCATTAAAAAATGCATTCCCTTCTCCTGGAAATTTTATAAAAATATGGTGCCACATTTTTATATCAGTATAAATTAGGATAACATCAAATTAGAAAAAAACATATTGCAAATGCTTATTAATACATCAAATAGGAAAATATAATAAAAAACATTCTTAGACTTTTCAGAATCTTTCCCTTTGAACTTTTCTTAGAAGTTCTTCAATGATAAGCTATTAGAAAGTACAGTAAAATTAAGAGTTACTTATATTAGGTAAGATATGACTTCATGTAATAGAATGTTTGGTAATTAGAAGCCATAGTCTTGGGGAAATTGAAGGGAACAGTCTTTTCCTCTGATGAGACCCTCAAAATCACAGTCCTGAGATTTTAACATGATAATTTGGTAGATAATCAGGATGAATTAATGAGTTTGTTATATAAACTGAAGTTATTTGGAAACATGACTGAAAAGGTAATGGAATTTTTGTGGCTGTTATTAATTTACAATTATTTGGAAACATGACTGAAAAGGTAATGGAATTTTTGTGGCTGTTATTAATTTACAATTTTTTATAACAAAAGCTATGGCATAGCATGCAAAGAGACTGTACATAGCCTCGAAATTTCTTCATTCCTTCCATGAGGACAGACCAATCATAGGAAACAATTAGAGAAGACCTTTCACTTATGGCTAAACACAAGAGTTGGTTTTACAAATACTGGATAAGCGAATTGTTTTTAAGCAAAACTTATGTGAGGGAATTGTTAAGCTTTCTTTTTCAATTTGATTGAATTGTTTGATTTTCAATTATTGATGATTTTCAGATATTCTGGGTTGCATGCCAAAATTATTCAAAAATAATTTATGTGGCAAGAATTCTGTGTTGCAAATACACAAATGAATTTACATATAAAAAGAGAAGAATATTTTGGGTACATTTGCTCAGAAACTTAGAAGTTTGGGGTGAGTTGTTTGAATTTATCAGTCTTAAATATTTTTAGAACTCAAAACTCTATGATATGAAAATCTTTGCATTAGGTCTGATGGACACCTTCTTAACATGTTATAGAGCAAAATCAAGAAATATCTTTTACTGAGTTTATAAATGAAGCTCTTGCTAAGTTTAATTATTATGGTCGTACACTTTTCTGCTATGTAATGCAATGTATATAATATTATACAACTTAATATATAACTTAATAAATTAAGTATATAACTTAATAAATTAATATTAACTTAACAAATTAATATTTTGAATAACAGATATTCCCTAAATTCTGTATTAGGTACAAATATTTTCTTTTCTCTTATGGATCAATAGACTCAAATCAGTAATTTTAAAGGGAAACCTCTGTTTAAAAGATTTGGCTTTAGAATCATTTATAATTTCAGTATTTGTCTTAAAGTACTGGATAATTTTAAAAATAGGGCAAGAATAGAGCTACTCAGTTATTTTACAGGCTCTCCCTAGCTTCTCTTGAAAGTGATACAATATTTCTTTATTTTCTTTTTATTTGATGTGGGATTGGTGGCTTGCATTGTTTCAGGCAGATTAGATGAACCTATTTGCAGGGCACCTATAGAGACATAGACGTAGAGAACAGACATGTGGACACAGTGGGGGAAGGGGAGGGTGGGATGAATTGGGAGATTAGGTTTGACATAAATACACTACCATGTGTAAAACAGATAGCTAGTGGGAAACTGCTCTATAGCACGGGGAGCTCAGCTCGGTGCTCCGTGATGACCTAGATGGGTGGGATGGAGGCAGGGGTGGGAAGGAGGTCCAAGAAGGAGGGGATATAGGTATGCATATAGCTGATTCACTTCATTTTACAGCAGAAACTAACACAACATTGTAAAGCAATTATACTCCAATTAAAAAAAAAAAAGATAATGTACTCTGGCTTCTTTCCATATGAGAGTATCTATTCATTCCTTCCAACATAACTCACATCATTTATTAACTGTTCATTCTGGCAAGTAATTAGGGAAAATATTTTTCATAAGCTAAAACTCCCTCTCTGTTTCAGCCTTGGCTTTCAGTCTCTCAGTTTGTTACAGTTATGTTGATGTTAAGCACTGCATCTTTTGAATTCTGGGCATTATTTTCAGGTTTACAATATGTAGGAGTAGTCCAAGTTTTTAGAATTTTTAACGTTCAAAGTGAGGTAAAGTTTTTAAGGATTGTAGTCATTATTATTATATTATGGTTTATATTCTTGCAATGGAAGAAGACCTATTTCCTTTTCCAAAGTGCATTTTGAAATTTATATTGATGGTGATTTAAATCTTTTCAAATCACACAATTCCAAAAGAAGATAACTCTTTTAGATTTTTGTCAATGAATTATCTTCCAAAGGGAGACATGCAAATACAATTTTATATTGATGTTCATTCTGGAGAATAAATGAGATATAGTATCTAAGAGTTCACCATTTATTTATATTTTATTTCAAATTCAAAGCAATGCCTCATTAGCAAAACAGAATTTCTGCCATTTTCTCAGAGGTTTAAGGGCCTCTTTTTGTGTAAACTAATAAGACTGTTTGCATAAATGCACAAGTGACAAGAATGTTTTGACAGTTTCACAAATGATGTCCTATGACCCTGTCTATTTCTCTTTCCTCTAGTTAACTTCTCCCACTGCCTCTGAGCAGCTTGCCTATAAACCACCTGCTTTCTCCTTTGTTTCTCCAACTAATCAGAAAACACCACCTGTCCCAGTCGACCTAGCCGGAGCCTCTGTCCTGGAGGAGTTCCACCCGAGGAGGCTGGATGTCAGTGGGGCCCTGGTGGAAGAAACAGCCATGTACTTTCAAACTTCCGCTCACTCTGCACCATTTTTTGCACCGAAGGGCACGTCCTCGACGTCACAGTTCCCCCATCCCGCTCAATTATCAGGTTCTCACTCATCCAGTCCAAGTGCAGTCCAGCAAAAACCTGGCCTGACGTCTGAAGTCCTCAAGAAGACTGTCACCTCGCATGTCCTTAGTCCCAGAGAAAGTCCGAGAACCTCTTCTCCTTCGCTGCCCTCCGGTGCTTCTCTGAAGTCGAATTCAGCCTCCTACATCCCGGTCCGCATCGTCACGCACTCACTCTCTCCGAGTCCCAAACCCTTCCCCTCCCCTTTCCACGGCTCTTCTTCCACTGTCTGTAGCGAAGTGTCATCCAGCGGGAACTTCTCAACGTCAGGGGTGAAATCCCCAGTGCCCTCCCGGCTTTCCCTCCTCACTGCCATCCTCAAGTCCAACCCTTCTCACCAAAGACCCCTTTCCCCGGCATCCTGTCCCACCTTCTCTCTCAACTCCCTGGCTTCTTCCAGCCTCACACTCGATCCAAAAATTAAACAAACCTCTCCTACGCCTAAAAAATCCCTCTCAAGTTGCTCCCTGAGAGCGGCGTCTCCAGAGCAAAGGGAAAACCAGGTTTCTGATCTCAGCCAGCAATCCTTTCCCTTACCTTTTTCCACTAAAGCTGCTCCCCTTCCTCTGGCATCCTCCCTTTCTCCCCCGAAACAGGGCAGTAGCAGCCTTGCTTCTTTGAATGTAGAGAAAACGCCATCCCCCACTTCTTTAAAGAGCAGCCCAATGATTTCCCAGCTGCAAACCAGTACCTCCAGTTCTACAGGTCTGCCTCCTGTCCCTCCAAGCTTTTCTCCTTTGTTTTCCAAGGGCAGACAGGATGCTGACCTCAGGGGCCCAGGAAAGCCCAGGGATATTTCCCCACATCCTTCTACGTTAGCCTCGTCGGCATCGTCTTCGGTGTCTCCTCCTACTAACCCAAAAGCCAGGCTCCCCTCTCCAGAGAAATGCTACCATCCTTCCCCAGCTCTTTCAAACCTGATAAACAGATCCAAGAGAGCATCAGCACCTCTCTCTGGCCCGGGGCAGACGCCTTTAGCTCCTCCCCCACACCCTGTCTCCAGCGCTGGCTCTGCCTCTCTTCCCCAACTGGGGTGCTCCGCTCTCCCTCGTGCTAATCCGCCCACCGAGGTGCGCCACCTCAGTCCCTCAGCGCTGCACCCAAATCTTACCCTGCCTTCAAGACTTGGGAAATCCGAAAGCTCCATATCTGACCACAGGTCATCTGTTTCATCCCCATCACCTCCCATCTCTCTAACAAGAACCAACGAGCTGATTTCACCTTGTGCATTGTCCATGTCAACAGGCCCTGAAAATAAGAAACACAAGGTATTTTTTTTTTTTTTTGCACGTTGCATGGTGCATGTTTCTTTTGAAATACGGAACCATTTTTTTTTCAGGGGAAAAATCATCAATTATGATATTCTTTCTGTTCCTACAAGGAGATAGTGCAAGGGGATCTAAGATTTGGTATATTTGAATGTGTAGATGAATTATAAATGGTCTAAAATTGTGTATGTTTCTGAAAGCCTCTTTGATGTTGCAAATCCTCTTATGGTAACCTTTTATATCTGTGGCTCCAAGGGCATTTTTTTCCAGGCATAATATGAGTTATATTATTGATCCCGAAGATGGAATTTAGAGCAGTAGGATGGAATTTGGGAATATGATACATTTCTGATTCTTTAATAACATGGACCCTATTATCCATCAAAATATCCTGTACTGATAAAATAGTAGACAGGATTACTGTAAAATGGACTATTATCATATATCAAGCCCCATATAACTGCCCAGACAATCTGACAACTTTCTATTTCCTTTACTGGCATTTATTTATTAGTAGTAATTTTCTTCCCCTTCCACCATGATGATTTCTTTATTGCTCTCCATACACCTCAAGCTAAATCAATATGGATTTAGCTATATATATGTTGGGCAAAGAGAATAGAAATTTCCTTTGTATGTGAAAATTATTTGATTTATTATGAACACTGAATACTTAATGATTATAAAATACAGAAAGGATGAACAGGCTGGGTAGAGGGAAGTAAAGTTAAGAGAGGAGAAGTATTGACTTTTAAATGCTCTGAAGCGACCCATTGAGGAAGGATGTGAAATCAGCATTTACTTTAATATGAGAAGGGAAACATTTGAAGGAGTTACCCATAGCATTCATTGTTCCTTTTTCCTGGAGGAAGGCAACTCTGCCCTAGAGTGTAGCAGCTTCCCAACTGTTCTCATGTAATTTAAGATATGGAGTTTAGACACTTAGGATTCAGTCAGTATTCTATAAATGAAATAAAATTATGAAAGTGTCTGTATTAGGAGGGGGTTTGGATTTTCAGTTCAGTGCATTGAATTAACACCATTTTAGAGTGTCCAAGTTGGTTCCATGGAGATTGTATTCAACTCTGTCACTGTTGGGATGATGAACTTACCATGGAAAAGATGAAACAGCCCACATGATGCTGTTAATATGTTACAGTACAATTCAACTTAAAAAGCATGCATTAGACATCTACTGTATGCCCACCACCATACTAGCTTTTTTGTGGATGTGTTTTATTTTTAAGGAAAATAATCCTTTATCTTAAAAATATATTTTATTCAGCAAAACAACATATACATATATATAATGTGGAGAAGCTATAGAGAGTTATTAAATCTACAGTAAAGCTAGAAAACAAGGATAAGGCAATATTAATATAACATAATACAGATTGTGTATAAGAGTTCACTGAATTCAGTATAAGAGAAATATTATTATGGGATATGTTTAGTAAGGGAAGTTATCATAAATGTCAGGCCTGTCGGAAATGTTTAGGATTTAGCTTAATGGAGAGGAAAGCAGGTGGCATTTCAGAAATGGTAAACAACTCCACCAAATATACAGAAGATGATCCCAGAGGAGTATATGTGGACATGTAAGAAGATTGGCCTTATCATCGAATAGTGATGATAGTAATGATAATTACAGTAACAGATATCAAATACTTTCTGTGAGTCAAGGACTATCCTAGTAGTTAAGCAAAGTAGTTAAAATTTAATTAACAGGGACCGTGTTAGTTAATTTTGTCATGACCATATGAGATTGGTAATATTATTTTCTTCATTCTGTATACCAAGAAACTGTAGTTCAGTGAATAACTTGCCCAGGTTACATTTCTTATACTGGCAGAGCTGACATTTATATTAATTGAAATCTACTGATTCCTGAAGCCATGTTCTTTATTACTGAGATTTATTGCTACAAAGCAATAACTCATATTAATTATCATTTTAGCCTTATTTATTAATTCTTATGAACGAATGAAATGATGATTAGAATTATCAATTTGTATAATATTTGAATCACTTTAAAATGTATTTTTCAAGATTATTAAGTCCTTGTATTTTAAACTTCAAAGCAAATGGGATGGAGGAAATCTAACTTTCTCTCTAACTCTAAGTTTGAAAATATGATTTATTTGAGGTGAAATGACCTGGTGATTATCTTTTCAATACATATGTGTGATTATGGTATTCATTTGTAATGTATTGAAAAAAAACCCCTGGTGATCTAAACATTACTTTTTCCTGAATTTATTGGCAATTGTCTCTTAAACCATACTGCCTTACACTTATTCTTTACCTCTATGAAAAGTAGTGTTACTCCACAGGTTTCTTAGAGGGTTTCTGTTTGTGGTTCACTCTGTTTTGTTCATGTTTTGTCCCATTTTTGGAGAGTTGGAAAAGAGTGAGCCCAGAGCGGCTTCTGATGAAGTCCTTTTTTGCCCTAAAATCAAGTTTTTTGAAGACCTGTTCCTCCCCAGCTCATTTACTGCCCCCAATATTGAAGAATTTTCAGTGTTAGCTTTATTTTTTCTGCTTATTTTCTTTATATCCAAGTTAATAAAGTTCAACTTGTAGAAATGCTTCTTAAATTTGATGAACATGTATGAAAATATGGAGAATGATTATAACGAATCCATTTTTATCTGTTCCTTTGAACAGAAAAAATGTTTCTTATAATGGGTAAAATTTATAATAACTTTTGCAAAATTGGTTTCTCTCGAGACATATTTATTTGTCATATTTATCATATATATATCATATAAATATTTGTCATATTTATTTCCTCCTTGCTTCTTGCTGTTATCTCTGTAGGTAAAAAATCAGTATGTGTATATATATATATATATATATATATATATATAAATAAAACTATTCTTTGCAAGAATTGTAACTTGAGTGTAAAAAGTTCAGTAAAATGGACACTGTTGGATACTGGAAGAGATAAATCTTATCGCAGTTTCTTTTGATGTTTGACTCGTTTTGTTTAAATTGCTAAGATTACTTTATAGATTGATAGGAGGAAATAGACAAAAGCTTTGGGATATCAAAGAATTTATATGCTTTTAGGGACTGTTTCTTGTCTGGTTCGTTCCACTGTGGTGCTAATCTGAGCACAGGACCCTCTTTGAAGTCAAAGAGTTTCAGATTTAGATCAGCTTCACTCAGTGCCAGATCCTGAAAGGAAAGAGGTCCTAGAATACAGATAGCCATCAAATTAAAACATCAATGCTTGAAAGATATTAGTTCCAAGTCTGGCCTTACTGTCCTTTGATATGAAAATGAACTGGAACAGCTAGCTTAGGCTGAGCTAAATTCAGGTATAAGGTATGTTTGATGTTTCTTTCTCATAGATAGAATCTTAAAGTTCTGAATCTGCTTTTATTAGCATAACGGCTATATTTTAATTTCAGATATGGTTGAAAAATATTATTTCACATTATAATCATGGTCCTAGACAGGATGGGTGTCTCCCTGAATGTTGCTCCCATGGCTCTTTGATCAATGTGTATATTGTCTGAGACACTTTTTCCCCTTGGGAAAACCTGAATATCAGAAAATTAATCTATGGAGTTGTATTTGGGTTCCCAATATCTTTTGCCTTCATTATAATTTACATTTTTCTCCTAGTGAGTTATCATGGTGTTCCATATGGAAATTTGGGATGGCCATTACATCAAAACCTCATACATTTTGCCCCTCAATGATGATTGTCTGAAGCTCTGTGCGGGCTCCAGTGGTGTCACTGTCCTGGCCTGAAAGCTAGCTGGACACATGGATTGTTTAGGGAATCGGTTGGGAGCTTTTAGATATTTTATGAACTTTTATAGTTGATGTTTTATTTATAAGCTCTCATTCTTTTAAGGCATCATAACATTTCCAAGTATATCACACTGAAAACTTGGTGGTTACAAGCCTCTATGTGACTTTCTCCATTTCTGCTGATCCTTACATAATCTGGGAACAGAATGAAATGTACCTCTATGAGCAAAAATGGTCAATCTGAGTTCAAAAAAAATCACTCATTTGTAAAATAAATATGTATTGAGTGCTCATTATGTACAAGTTTCAAAGTTGTGAAGATGCTGAAACAAATAAAATTGCAAAAAATGCCTGCTAAAAGAACATTCATATTCTATAGTGAAAGAGAAACAGTCCACGACCCTCCCCCTCCCCAATAAGTAAATTATCTTGTATGTTAGAAGATCATAAGTATAGAGAAAAGTATAGCAGGGTAAGAGGTGGTTGTCACCAATTTATGTTGGGTGGCGGAGATAGGTTTCTTTGAAAGGGTGACATCCAAGGAGGTGATGCTTCTTGAGAGAGTATGGTCAGGCCCTTCCTCAGGGTCTTGTTTATGTAATTTGAGGTCCTGCCATTTACCTGTACTTAAAGTGTAACCATGAGTTCAAATCCCTGATTCTCAAGGCAAATAGTACAGTTTGTTTTGAGATCTCATAGGTCTTTATTACTAGAGCCTGTAGTGAATTTTATGTGTCAGTGATGGGGGTGGTGGTGAGGAGAGTGGTGGGAAATATTTTCTGAAGGGGAAGGGTGTGTTCTTGCTATTCCCACCTTCACACCCAAGATTTATGCTACAATATCTAGCACTGCCTATAAATAGAATTAGCTCTGATAAACTTACATACAAAATACAATTTCCTTTTTTTTTTTTTTTTTTTGCGGTACACGGGCCTCTCACTGTTGTGGCCTCTCCTGTTGCAGAGCACAGGCTCCGGACGTACAGGCTCAGTGTCCATGGCTCATGGGCCCAGCCGCTCCGCAGCATGTGGGATCTTCCTGGACCGGGGCACGAACCCGTGTCCCCTGCATCGGCAGGCGGACTCTCAACCACTGTGCCACCAGGGAAGCCCCAATTTCCTTTTTTAAACCTAAACTTTGCCCTGTACCTGTTATGTAGTGAATATTTAACAGATATTTATGGAAAGATGACTAAAAACATAGATTGCAAATTGGAGAGATATAGTAGTTATCACTGAATTTTTTGCTGGATTCAAAGTCAGGCTGGTCAGTTCTACCTTGTATGACTAACTAATGGTGATTCCAGCCTGTAATATTACAGCCTATTCTTATTATTTAAGTTATAATTACAGTGACTAGAATGATCTGTAATTTTAAGCCAAGGAAGGGAAACCAATGAATTTGCTTTCATACCTGGAAGCCTTGACATACTAAAAAAGAAATATGCTCCAAATTTGGATATTGTTAGGAGAAACTAAAAGAAATATACTGAACACAAAAAGTATCTCTTATGGCAACAAGAATGATGTTTGGACTGAGAAGGAAAGGCTACATATGTCTTAGAGATGCATAAAGCCCAAGATAGATGAAGAACTAGAAAGGACAACTAGTTGCTCTAAATAAGTTCATATCTCCTGGTCTAGATAAATCGTATCTCAAAAAACAGATGAAATTTCTAATTTTATTGCAAAAGAAGTATTGTAAATGATGGGAAAGAGGAGATTTACCAGAAAAAAGAAGCAAGCTGTTTTTTTAACACAAAAAATGGAAGGTAAATTCTGAAAATTATGGCAAATTCTTAGGTTGTGAATGTTTACCAAAACAGTTATAACTGGAAGTCAGACATTTTCTTCAGCAAAAGACATTTATTGAATTCTTTCCAGCTTCTAGCTTTTGTGATGTCTTTCATGATATCTTGAACAAGGAGAGATATTTGAGAAGTAGTGATATATTTCTGTGAAATCTGAATGCTTAATCCAAAGCATCCTCGAGATCACTGTCTATCTCATTACCTTATTTTAATTTTATGCATATTATTATCTCTCTATGGCTTTTCTTTTGCTTTCTTATTTATTTGTTTGTTTATTGTTTGTTTCAATTCATTAAGATGTAAGCTCTAGAGAGTAAAGGCTTTGTGTGTTTGTTTACTGCTGAATCACCGATACTTAGAGCAATGCATGTCACAAAGTAGATACTCAATATTTTGTTGAGTGACTCTGTTAGTTGAACTGCCGTATCCAAATAAATTTACAAGATGGATTGATGCCCACCAGGTTGGCAGAATGCAGTAGGCAAGAGCTCCCTATCCTTGTATGTGACTTGAATGAAGATAAAGATGATATGCCTAAAAAATGGTTCATGAAATAACATAAAATTATTATCTTTGCAGTTTACAATGACTGACAAATCTAATCAGTGAAATTGGATAGAGATAATACCTAAAGTACTATTTTTGGATCTAGAAGGAAAAAAGCATAACTACAGGATAGAGGTTAATTTCAACAAATGTTAAGAAAAAGACGAAAGGATTAGGAATTTTAGGTGATAGCATACACAATGTGATCCAACAATATAAAATGACCTCAACTTCATTCTGTGTATTCTAAACACACCACAAAAACCAAGGAGGCAATGCCAATGAGTATCATCTTCACTGTATTAATTGAGTTTATTGTCAATATCATGTCAGTGATGATGATATTCTACTTTGTGTTAAAAATACATCTAGATAAACACACCTTTAAAAACTTTATATATAATAGTGTGTTAATCCCAAATTCCTAATTTATCCTTCTCCCCACGTTTCCACTTTGGTAACCATAAAGTTTTATTTTTTATTTGTTTTTAGAAGAAATGTAAATGTTCTTTTATTTTATTTTTAATTTTTTTTTTATTTTTTGACTATGTAGGGTCTTCACTGCTGCGTGTGGGCTTTCTCTAGTTGTGGTCAGTGGGGGCTACTCTTCGTTGTAGGGTGCGGGCTTCTCATTGCAGTGGCGTCTTTTGTTGCATTGCATGGGCTCTAGGCACGTGGGCTTCAGTAGCTGTGGCACGTGGGCTCAGTAACTATGGCTCATCGGCTCTAAAGTGCAGGCTCAGTAGCTGTGGCACATGGGTTTAGTTGCTCCGTAGCATGTGGGATCCTCCCGGACCAGGGCTCAAACCCGTGTCCCCTGCACTGGCAGGCAGATTCTTAACCACTGCGCCACCAGGGAAGTCCCCATAAATTTTTTTTTGAAGTCTGTGAGTCTGTTTTATAAATACGTTCATTTGTATCATTTTTTTACACATTGTAAATCAACTATAATCTAATATAAAATAAAAATTAAATTAAAAATATTTAAAGGAATATTGACAGAGGAAAGGGATAGTGACATTCTTCAGCTGAGGATCAGTAAGGAAGGGGTAGGTGGAAACAGCAGTATAACTATCACACAGAAGAGAGCTCTTAGTCCAAGCAGGGAAAAAGAGGACCAAAGTCCTATAGGAGTAAGTTAGCAGGAAACATATTTTGGCTCAATATAAAGGGGAATTTTGTACCAATTCTAACAATTAGACCTAAATGTGCTGCCTTGGGAGGTAGGCAATTGTTCATGGTGTGCCTGAACAGAGAATCAGAGAGATTGATGCCTTGGATGAGGGGGTTGAAACAGATTGTATCACTTCTAATTCTAAGATTATATGGCGTTACATTTATAATAAAATATTGCTCTGTAGAGGCTTTGTCAACTATATTCTTTAGGACAGCTCTGGATAGGAGAACAAGCATTATAAATGATTACGCATCCTGAAAGGAGAGGCAAGAGCATATGGCAGGTAAATCACAGTTGTTGAGCTGGAGCACCCTTGTCCAAATCCCAGCTATGATTTAGTAGCTATGACCTTGGATAAGTTTCTTAACATCTGTCTGTTTTAGTTTCCATATATAAGGTAAACATAATGTAATACCTACATAATAGGTTTGTTGTGAAAACTAAATGAGATAATACACATTAAGGTTTCAGAAGAGTACCTGGCTTGTAGTGATTGTTATCTATTATTATTGTTGCAACTATTGCTACAGTTAAATATCCACAAACCATTGTGGAGCATTAATAACATATTTTATTCTGCATTATTTGTCTGTTTAGATATTCCTTGGGAAAAAGTATCTTATAGAGAAGCATGGATATTGGATCCAGATGGACCTAGATTCCAAATCTGTTTGTTTTTTATGGGCTGTGGTCTTAGATGAGTCACCTGAGCTCACCACATCTTCTTTTCCTAATGACTCTTTAGTTATAGGGATTCTGCAAAATTAAATGAGGCAATGCATGTTATTCGCTTAGTCATAGGTGTCAGCTCTAATTCCATGTGCTGAGATGGCATTTTATTTTAGTGCTTATCCAAATACATTATTTTCTGGAGACCATAGCAGTGCTGGATCAATAGAGAGACTTATAATTAATGACTTTAGTCATTAATTATAAAATTACAGAATTCTGCTTCAGTAGGTAAGCTCAAGTCTTGAAGGGACCAGAGACTTTCTTCTTCCAGGTCTGGCATTTTGATTTTTTTCTACTTGAACTTCTTCCTAAGGAATATGAATGTGCCAGCCTCTTACCTTCCTCACACCAGTTGAATGAGGGTTACACCAATCCCATCCATAAAATTCAAGGTTTTATTTTACTTGATGTCTTCTTCTGTAGATCCTTCGGTCTTCTTTCCAGGGGACGAAGACAGCTTGGAGCTGCGTGCCAGTTTCCCGCTGGCTCTGGGCGAGTGGGGAAGTTGCCTGAGAGCTCTTGAAGTGAGAGGAAGCTTGAGCTTAGTTAAGCAGCTTGGGACGCAGAACAATATCAAAACTGGGCCTTTGGTTATGTATATGATACTGGTTTCTACAACTTTCTCACGCTCAACCCTCTCCCCCAAATACTTCCCAAAACTGAACTAGATTACTCTGAGTTTTACTTAAAACTCAGAATGTTGGGCTTCCCTGGTGGCGCAGTGGTTGAGAGTCCGCCTGCCGATGCAGGGAACATGGGTTCGTGCCCTGGTCCGGGAGGATCCCACATGCCTTGGAGCAGCTAGGCCCGTGAGCCATGGCTGCTGAGCCTGCGCATCCAGAGCCTGTGCTCTGCAATGGGAGAGGCCACAACAGTGAGAGGCCCGCGCACCGCTAAAAAAAAAAAGAAAGAAAACTCAGAATGTTTTATCATTTGATTCATTAACATCACTGTATTAGAAAGTGCAGGAAAGGGTGATGAGATTTAAAAAAATGAAATTAAGATCAAGAGCACGGCCTTCTAGTTTTTCCATTATGGAGTTAAATTGCTGATATCACTTCTATTCAAAATATACTACTCTCTAAAAATTACTGCTAAATTTTATGTGTTCTGATCATTGTTTTTATGAATGATGCAAGAGAATGTATTGAGTTCAATTAAACTTATTGGCATAATATTTGTTAATTATGACACTATAAAAAAAGAATTGCTTTCCTTTGAGAATCAAGCAAAAATACCCCAAATATTTATACAATAGTATTCTTCTCAGGGTATGCTGCTAATGAGAAATCTATATATAACTTTGTAAAAATGAATGTTTTTAAGTTCTGAAATGATATAGCATATACTTGCCTATAATCCCTAGGCTGATATTTTACTGTGATATTTCTTTGCTTCTCATTCTAATAAAATATTAACATGATAAACTAATTTTTTTCTGTCAAAAACAAGTTGTTGAAGCATAATCACTGTTTTCTTCATTTGATAACATGTGGTTTAACTTGGTAGAGCTAGTCTAAATTTATGTCACGTTCTTTCCCCTTTTCAACTCCACTCTTGCTTTCTGGTTACCCCCATTCTAGCAATACAAGACCAAGTCCAGCTACAAGGCTTTTGCAGCAATCCCAACAAACACATTGCTTTTGGAACAGAAGGTCAGTGTTGGCTCAGAAGCAGAGTGAATTTTGGTGATGTTTTCTAAAATTGCTTATGTCATTTTTGTTATGTTTAAAAAAAAATTCTGTTTTCAAGTTCTGCCTTTACTAAAATAAAATGCTGCTCTTAGTTTAGGATGACGTAGTGAAAGCATCTTGGATAGAATCGGAGACATCACTGATTTATTGGTAGAGTCTTGGTAGGAGCCTGGAGTTATCCAAGCTACTAAGCAGCTCTGAGAAACTTGATTCAGATTTGGGTACATCCCTGTCCTTTGGAATTTTAAATGGTTATTAATATTTAAGAGCTTCTACCTCTATTCACATTGATCAATAGAGTAGAGGTAAAATGGGGTTACGTGTGGGCAACTGGCCACCTTTGAAATTTGATGATTAATAGTGGTTTCCACAGGGTGGAAATATTATAGCCAAACATCCAACTTAGCCTCTTAAATCCCATCACGGTCTGAACATCTTTATCCATTTTTCTCAGCCATTGATCTGACCTCCATGAATGGGAGGGAGGGGTTGAGATCCCTTCCGATGACCCAGCTACTTTTACATGGCTCCAGGGTATTTTTGACTTGCTATTGAGTCATTAACTATAAAATTACAGGATTCTGCTTCAGTAGGTAAATTAAATTAAAGCCCCTTGTTTCATAAGTCATTACAAATACTCAAATGAAGCCCCAGTGGAGGATCATATCAGAATTGAAGTGAAATCAATTACCAAGTCTATGACATGATACATTTCTTATGTTATATTTATGATATTTATTTTGGCAATTTATCTTTGCATGAAGCCCCTTTTTTTTCTGTGCAATTATAGTGTTTCAAATAATGTTATAATTTGTCAGAATGTTAATGTTTGCAACCAGGTGGTATTTTGACCACTGGCTTATGAGCCTATATTCTTGTTATTTTAGCATGATCTGGAGAATAAAACTGTTATATATTCTTTTGTCTAAAAAAGTAGGAATTGTTAGTGGGATATTCTAAGTGGTATATAGGTGAACATTGGTTGGCAGTATCTCTTATATCATGTATCTCTGATAACAAATTCCCAATTATCCACCTGTGGCCCAGAGTCTATGCTCTATATATCTGAATGCCTTGAACTGGAGGTGGGAGATGAGGGGGCCATCTGTAACTTTTTCTCTAGCTTCTCTTCTGAATTTTGACCTTCTATGGTTCATTGAAAGATGAGATGGGCGTAAAACACCAATTTCAGGAGGTTTCAGGAGGCTTCAACAAGGGACACCTTCACCAGATGCCCCTTATCCTATTTTCTAGAGTTAAATATTATGTGGAGTCATAGTAGAAGTGTTCCCTCACCATAGACCTTCTCCCCATTTCAGATGGACATTTCCAAAATCTGGTCACAAGTGCCTGCCTTCACAGAAATGGGAGAAGCTCTCCCACTCAGTAGCCAGGAAGAGAGAATAGGGGCTGTTCTGCCACAGTGTCCTTCCTTCGTGCTGGCCAGCTCTCTTCTCTTCCAATTCAGTGGATTTTAGAGATTATAATCCATTAGTCAGTCATTAAAAATGAGGAATGATTAGCTTAATTTCAAATTGCATCACAAACCCATTTCATAAATGTCTATGGTGGTATTGCTTTGCATTGAACCTAATGCAAGTTCATTTGGGAGAGGTTTTGTGTTTTTAATTTTGAATAAAACATACTCTTCAGTAAAATTATTATTTTTATTTTTAGTACCACAACATGTAAATATCATGATATCTAGTTTAAAATATCTAAGTTTAAATATCATGATATCTAATTTAAAATATCTAATAAAATTATCTAGAGTGGATAATGGTCTCTTGGCTAAGATGTTGGTTTTGGACAATAAATATTTGAATTCTTCAAAGGTCACAGGATATAACATGATGTTTGTTTTTCTTTAGAGCCTTTTATAATTCCACTTTTTTTTTTTTTTGCTGGCTTTCCCATGTTATGTATTTCTCAATAAGAGATTTTACTTTGTAAGAATTTTTAAATAACAAAAGTATTATCCCAAGATTTATGAGAGTTTATTTCTATTTTCAGTAATATTTCTTGAATGGTATTGTGCTGTTTCTTTCATGGTTGTTGGTTTTAAAAAATAAATCTGGTAATTTCTATCTTTTTGCCCATCTGTTTATACAATAGAACTCATCTTATGCCATTAAAATCAAAGGGACTTATTTCTGAGTTGAGTGAGTAAATTAAAACTATAATCATCAGAGACTCATCTATTTGGGAGAGGATTAACATTTTGGAATATTTTAAATCACAGAAGCTTTTCTGAGATCCCTTTAATATCTTACAGAACAGCACAATTAGGGGGTAGGATGATGGCGCAGTGTCATTACAATATTCTGTTAGGGTCTGTGCTGTGGAACGCCTTGAAGATAGAAAAAGCACATTTACTTCGTCTTAAGATAGATGGACAATTAATTCTCTCCCCCAACCAGATTTTTTAAACCACATTCTGTTTTATAGCATATAGTATAATTAATGAAGAACCAGAATCACTTTAAAAAATAATACTATTTTTAAAAGCAAAATTTTCTCCAAATTGAAATACAGGCATCCCTTCCAATCAGACATTAAGCTTTCATTGAATCCTTGGATTGGTTTCAGTTTTAATCACCCCTTGATGAAGCCCATAATTTTCAAAAGAGTACATTTTGTTGGCAGGGGACATGAGGTTTCTGATACTTCAATTCTGTGATTTATTGTCTGTATCAAACTTAAATTTATAGCTTATTCCATTTTCTATCATTTTTTCCCCATGAACTTTTAGGAGGGAAGAATTTTTAACTAAAGCCTTAACTAAGTCTTTACAGCCATCATATTTTAATGTGTTGGTGTTGGGGTCTTTGACTTAATCTCCTGCTAATAATCATATTCTCTAAGATTGAGATGAGGATGTAATACAAGTGATTATAAAGCAGGAACAAAATAATCGATGAACGTGCATTTGTGACTGTCCTTATTACAATATGTTCAACAATATACTGGACTCTGTAGAGGAAATAAGTTTGATATAGACATTATTTTTTAGTCTCAATGTGGGTACTGCTGTCCTTTTCAGAGAATGTTGAAGATCTCTCTCTCTCTTATTGATTAATTTTTCTTCTTAATCATCTGAGTCTGATAGCAATAGGTAAAAAGTTAAAATTAAACTGAAGGGCACATTTTCATATTCTAAATAAATGGATTATTATTTTTATTGAGCAATTGTATTAAGGGAAGGAAAGATGAAGGGATATTTCCTTGAAATCAAATATTGCGAATATATATTCGCAATATCAGAGTGATTAACTTTTTTCCATGAAAGAATACACTTTTTCCTTGTAAGTAATTTATCTATTCCCTTCCTCACAATTATTTCTCAGGATAAAATCAAGGCTATGGTTAGGTACTGTTTCTCAACGAATGATATCACTATGCATTTAATTCATAAGCTTAATGTGTTTGAAAGAATTTTAGAGTAGCTCAATTTTATAAATAGCACCTATAAATTATAAGATTAATTATTTAAATGAAAGTTACAGGAGAAAAATTATTTTATTTTTCCTGGTGGAAGGAGGATAAAGAACAACTGTTTTGAAGACAGTAGTAAAAACTGTGCTACAAAAATAGAAAGGTAAAGATTTGAGATATCTTGTCAATTGTCAAATCATTTTATTCTAAGTTGCCAGTTTAATTTTTTAAAACATGAGTTGGTAAACTCCAATCTGATTAAACATATGTCTTTGGGTGAGACTATTTTAGGATCTTTGCATGTCTCAAAAATTTAACAAAATCTGGTTACCGAATTAGCATATGGTCTAGACTAGAGAGACATCTCTTAATTTAGGTTAGTTCAAGAAGTAAATGTGTTCCCAATTTCTTTAACAATGGAAAAGTGCCCAGGACCCAAATCTATACCAATTGGTTCTTCTTGGGCAGTTGTCTACCATGCAACTATTTCTTTTAAGGCGCTTAGTAAACCATATTAAAGTATGCATACTGGTTTTTTTTTTTCTACTATAAACTATTTGAGAAAACATAGTCGTTTTTGTTAAACATTCATTGAATGAATTAATTTAGTTTGCACCTGGGTAGGTCGCTTAAATTTCCAATTTTACTCCACACGATTTTAAAGCAATTTTTTGCTCATAGGATTGTAAAAATAAGGGGGCCTCGTATATGGCAATTAGGATGATGATAAGCGTCTTCCTTTAGGGTAGAATAAGCTTCATCAATTCTAATTCCATGGAAAAGATATAAAAGGCCTTCTGCTACAAGGAAAGTAAGTTGGTTTTAGACTTGGTAATTTTTAATGGTTAAATAATAACAATCACAATGGCTGCCATACTGAGTACTTTAGCATGTCAGACACTGAGCTAAATGCTTTACTATCCTCACAACTCTGTGAAAATTTTGATGCTCCAAAATGTCAACTAAATTTCCCAAAGCTTCAGGGCTAGTGAGTTGTTGAAATGGACCTTAAGTGGGATCTGATTGTCCCCTAGCTTTTCCATGTTCACCATGCAACAGTGACATCAATTAGCTAAAGTGAAATATTGAGCAAAAGGTGATGTTTTGGATAATTTTTTATTACTTGCTAGAATATATTTAAATCTTCATTAAATTAGAGCAGCAAAAGTTTATTTATTTATTTATTTTTATTTTTTTAATGAGGAACAGTTAAAGGGAATTGGAAATAGCTTAGTTCTGACAAGACTTGAGTTAGTGAGGGTTTACAAAGCAGCCCAATTTTTTGAGTTATTAAAAGAGAGGTGGTGAATTACAGTAGAGGAGGTGCTGGCTGGGAATCAGGAACACCCTTCTGATATACTTGATTAAATGAAGAAAAAGTCTGGTGGCTTTGCCATTAAGTCTTCAGGAACAGGTTTGAAACTGGCCGTAATGATTTGCCAAAACTCCCTTCCTTCTGTGTGAGAAGAACAGACATTTAACCCTCCAGAGATCTTGGGATTAAAAACACCAAGTAAATTTCCTCAATTCTTGAAATTTTTAAACCAATCATATGAAAATAATCTGCTGATAAATATTCCTAGACCTTTAAAGAAGCTGTAATTTTATATATTGGAGGCCCCTTTGGCTTACAGCATACATTTCCCCCTTTTCTTCAGATCTGAACGCTATTCAGACCTGAATCTCCAACTAGAGAATCAAAATGAGATTTATTTAGCTGAGAATATCTCCAATCCTACAAATGGTTTTGTATTAATGACTGAAAATCAAGCAAATCTCTTGTTCTCACAGGATTTATTCTACCAAATAGCTGGTCAGATTAACAAAGTATAGCAGTTTTGGGGTTTCTGCCTGAATTGTTTTTTGGGAGGTTAATTTTATCATTATTAAAATACAGTACTCGCCCATTCAATTTTGAAATCCAATCCAGTTAGATAGTCCAGGCATCACAAAAAGTTTACAAGCCCTTTTAGAGTATCCTCTCTTTGGAAGCAGTTTACTTTCTAACTCTTAGAGTGCAACTAATTCATTCTGTTTTCAGATTTTTAGAACATAATCCTATTTCCAAAGAGAGCAGGTTCTAATAAGTCTGCTGATTCAATATATCTGACTTAACAGTGTTTGCAATTCCATGAGAGATGCTCCTTTTGGATGGGGAACACCTATTACAGTGTGCGGTCATATATTCTCATAAAGACTTTGATTTACAATGCTTGCTCCTAGTTCTTGCCTCTTAATTATAATGTCATGCTGAGCTCAGAAACTATTTTCTTCTAAAAGGAGATTCACTATGTCTCTTTTCAAAAACTGGGCCCCAAAGTTGGTTGTGCTGAGTAAAATATAACCCCTTTTAATGAGACTATTTCTAACCATTAGTTAAGAATCTTTAAAAATAGGATTCAGGGCTTCCCTGGTGGCGCAGTGGTTGAGAGTCGGCCTGCCGATGCAGGGGACACGGGTTTGTGCCCCGGTCCAGGAAGATCCCACATGCCGTGGAGCGGCTGGGCCTGTGAGCCATGGCCGCTGAGCCTGAGCGTCCGGAGCCTGTGCTCCGCAGCGGGAGAGGCCACAACAGTGAGAGGCCCGCGTACCGCAAAAAAAAAAAAAAAAAAAAAAAAAAAAAAAAGGATTCAAAGCATGTTCCATTTATGCCTCACTTGGCTATCAGCCAGTTTGGTAGAAAATATATGTTTTTGAAATAAAATCTTTAATTGGAGAATATTCTGAGAGAACTTCACTCAAAATGAATAAATCTAAAGAAGCATCAGTACAATCCTGCCAGGCTAAGTTGTCAAAAAGCAATCTACGGTCAGGCTTCACATTAATGGAGATTTAATATATTTTCTTTTAATACATTTTTGTACTACAGAGAAAAAACCTACTTTTTATGGCTGCTAGAAGGAGTGGATCAAGATGATATATTTGACAGAGAACTCCTTGTCAATAAAAAAATCAATTCTAGTGAATTTCAAGGCTATTCAAACTTAGAATAATCCCCCTTCCAAATTTTAATGCAGTTCGAGTATTATCTCCATTTCAAAGTTTCAGCATTACTGACTGAATACTAGTTATCTTCCTTAATTTTCCAAGCATTCTGAGTAGGTAGTTTTTTCATTCTTTGAGTAAATTTCAATACTTTAAGTAGCATAATAAAAGTTGTGTTTGCCTATAGTAATTTCCCACAAAGTAACCAAGATTATAACCCTATTTGATCTTGGCTGAAAAAATATTTGCTCATTATATTAACATGGATCACATACTCAGATCTTTGATGGTAAACACATTTAATTGAAATATGGGAAAATAAATTGTTACTTAAAATATTCAGAGTTTAAACTCCTTCTCTAGAGCATTTTACCGAGGCATATTAAGATCATCTTCTTTCTATGATTCATTTATTCATTTAACTCCATTTATTTGTCAGTCTGCCCTTTCAAGTCATCCTAAAGATCTTTACTGAAGACATATCATGTGTTCTATCCTGAGACTGCCAAGATAAATACCATAGTTTCCTAATTGTTATAGGACAAATGGTCCAGTAGAGAGGAGATACAGTTGAAGAGTAATGATGATACAATATGCTTAAGGCATGTATGGAATGATGCAGTGCCCCAGGGAGGGAGGGGCAGATTTTGCCTGGTGCAAACGCCAAAAAATATTATAAAGGAGCTGGATTAGGATTTTTAGGATGAATACGAATTCTACGTGAGCTGAGGATGGAGGAGGGATAATCTAGGCAAAGTTAATAACGTGTGCTTGGAAGGTCAGCACAAGTTCAAAGAACTCAAGTGATCCATTGTGGTTAAAGAGCAGCATGCAAGTGAGGAGTGGGTAGAAGGTGTTGTTGGAGAGCAAGGAAGAGCTAGACCAAGGTTCTCTCCTAAGGAGTTTGTTGTTAATCCTGGTCACTAATTAATTTTTTTCTTCTTCTTTTTTTTTTTCCTTTTTTAACTTTGCAAGTATTTTCTCCCAGTGTATGGCTTTTTTTTTTTTTTGAATATAATTGCTTTACAATGTTGTGTTAGCTTCTGTTCTACAATGAACTGAATCAGCTATATGTATACCTATATCCCCTCCCTCTGGGTCATTAATTTCTGACTTTTTTCTTCTCTATAATGATCGTCATAGTTAGAAGCCATATGTAGTGTAAAGTCTAAAATTAAAGCCCAATACTACCTGCTTGGCACCTGGTAGAATTGGGAGGGCCTCAGCTGGTCTAATTGCAAGCTCACCTCCCCACTCTGCTCCCCCAGATAAGGTCCCCTAACCCTCCCTATCAAACCGACCAGGTGCAGTGCCTACTTATTCAAACAAGCCGACCACACCCTTCTAAGGAAGCAGGGACGCCTCACTCTCTTGATCCTACAAAACCTGCCTTCCACAGTCCCTGTTGTTCACTGTTCCCCGAGCACAGCTCTTATGTGGCCCTGATGGAATGCACAGTTTCTTCCCCTGGGCCGTGACCACCTCCGACTACTAAACTGCTGTTGATTTCACCTGTCCAGTGTCAGGTGTCATGTATTCGGCCATCCCCATCACCACAGAGTGGGAAGCCCTTCCCCTCCCCACCAACAGGGTAAATAGGAGGTGATTAGAACACCATGTCAAGGAAAAATTAAGCTGTCTGAACACCAGCAAGGAGTTATCTTTACGACATCTTCTGTTCCCTGCTATCCATTACTCATGATTAATCAAAAATATAGAGGATGGGCTTCCCTGGTGGCGCAGTGGTTGAGAGTCCGCCTGCCGATGCAGGGGACACGGGTTCGTGCCCCGGTCCGGGAGGATCCCACATGCCGCAGAGCGGCTGGGCCCGTGAGCCATGGCCGCTGAGCCTGCGCGTCCGGAACCCGTGTTCCGCAACGGGAGAGGCCACAACAGTGAGAGGCCCGCGTACTGCAAAAAAAAGAAAAAAATATATAGAGGATGGAGAAGCAGAGGAAAAGAGATTTTTTTTATGGTAGGAAAGAGGCAGTCTCAAGGGTTTCTATTAGGTTATCATAGCCAATATTTTATATTTTATTTAATGCAGAGAAATAGATTTTGCAAAAATGATTTTCAGACAGTATTTTCCTTTGTGAGTTATTGAAATAAGGGGGATAGCTTAACATAATAAATGTTTATTTCCTCCCCGCAACACAGTGAGGTATAGCTCAACTTGGCCATTCAGTGTGGCTCTCTGTCGGTGACTCAGCGATGTAGACTATTTCCATTTTGCATCTTAGGTATATGCTAATAAAAACATTTGGTTGTATCAGGCAAAATAGAGATTAAGACACAAAGCACTAATAGGGATATAGAGGGTTACCTCATAATGACAAATCTTTAATTCATGAGGAAGGTATACTTCTTCTAATTATGAATGTAGCTAATAAAATGGTTTCAAACTACATTGAGAAAAATTGCTAAGATCACAGGGAGAAATTAACAGACTCACTACAATTCTGTGAGATTTTATGGTGACTTTCAATTAATTGATGATTTTCAATTACTAATAGAATAAAGAAAAAGAAAGAAAGTAGTAAAACTAAGATGATTTGAAAAAAATGAAAAATCGTGATCTGATAGATACACACACACACACACACACACACACACAGCTCTGCAGCCAACAGTTAGAGAATAGATGTTTTCTTTAGCATAAATGGAATATTTACAGTTCTCTAATTGTAACTGGAATATTTACAATTAGAGAATAGATGTTTTCTTTAACATAAATGGAATATTTACAAAAAACTAATCATGTCTTATACCATAAATCTCACACTACATAAGAAATGGCTATTTTGAAAAGTTCTATGGTTATAACTAAATAAATAGGTAATTTAAAAATTGGGGGAAAAAAACCCTTATATTTTAAAAAAATTAGAAAGAAAAACTACCTTAATGGAAATACCTAAAAATGTATTTAGAATTGAATGACAGTGACCATACAACATATCACAACTTGTAGAATGCAACAAAAGGGATTCTTTGAGGGAAAATAGGATAAATTCAAAGAATGTAGAAGGAAATAAATAGTAAAGATATGAACAGAAACTACTGAAATGGAATGTATGCCAAAGAAGATCAAAGCCAAAAGTTAGTCCAATTAAGAGATTAGAAATGGATAATTCTACATGGAACTTGATTAAGAAAAAAGCAGGTGGACACAAATAATTATTAGAAATGATGAAGGGGATGGACCACGATGGCAACATAGGCAGCTTCTGAACTTCTCTCCTCCTAGGGACACATTGAATATAAAGCTGCACATGGAGAAATTCCCTCTGAGAGAAATCCAGAAACCAGCTGAGTGACTCCAGCATCTCAGATTAATAAGAAAATACCCATACGAAACCTGGCAGGAATGGCTGAGATACATTCTTGCCATCAACCCCATCCCTGGCACAGTGCCAAACAATTGGGAGGGAAACCCCAGCTCCCAACTTTGCCCTGAGGTTTTAGGCTGTACATCTAATGTCCCAGCTTTTAAGGCTCCCACCCAAGGGACAAGCCCCCAAAATACCTAGCTACAAAAGCCAATGGGGCTTGTGCCTACAAGAACTACAAGACTCCTTATATTGGAGATACTAGTTCCACAGGAGAAAGTAGGCAGTTGTGGGCAATGCCTCCAGGTCAGAGAATAGCTCATCAAATGTTTCAAAGATATTTCTTCTTGGAAACATTGAGACATACAGGGCTTTCTTTGAATTCAGAATTTACTACATGTATATTTGACTAAAATCCTCACATGAGAACTATTTCATTTATTATCACTAGGCACTAGACGAACCAGCCAAGACAGAGAGCATCTCCAAGGACAACACATTAGATCCACCTCTGGAGGTAATGGCTTCAGATCACCTCTGCTTTTGAAATGCAATCCCGAAACTCATTGCTAACCCAGTACCTGGTTTCAATTCTTCCAGTTGTGTTTCCCTGAACAGCTCAGGCAGCAAACTGAAGAGCTCTGTGCTACCATTGATAAGGTCTTACAGGATTCCTTGTCTATGGTAATGCCTTAGACTAGACCGTGCAATTCAAACCTTTGCTTTGCTTCACTTCATTTCCCTTTGCTTGGCTAGGATGGATGCATCATAAGCTTGTCTTTTTTTTTTTTTTTTTCTAGCATTCTTCTGATTCTCCTTCAAGTTCCCTACAGACATTTTTGGGTTCTGACACAATGAAAGTATGTATGTATTTAATATAATTTACTGAACCATAATATAGTAATATTAATGATTTTTAAACTGCAGGTCAAGGCCCAGTAGTGATTTGGGAAATTAGTGGATAGCAACTAGCATTGTGGTTTTTTTGTTTTTTGTTTGTTTATTTGTTGTTAGCAAACAGCATATTAAAATAGAATAATAAGAATGTAAACTATCAATCAGACTGTATTATCCCAAGCAGTGAGTAGGTATTGTTGACATTTATTTCAATTCGTTTACATGTACAGGTATAGGCATGTGTATATAGATTGCAGTAAAATCTATTTCTAACTGTAGGTCAAGTTCAAAACAGTTTGAAAGCCAAAGTATTAGACTGTGTTGTTATATGTTGGCATTTAGGATATAGAAATGTATGTAGAATTTGTGACTTATTCTCATCCCAAACCATAGCTTCAGTCCTTATGTAATTCAGAGCTCTTACACTTGTAGAAACTGAAAATGAGGTAGACTAAAGTAGTGTTAGTCTTAGAGCTTTAACACTGGTATTATTTCTGGAATTCTTTTCTTTTGATTAACTGAATTTATTTCATTGTTCGTTGACTCAGAGGGACAGAATCCTGGATATTTTAGATCATTTGAGGACTACTAAAGCATTGTTATAATTGAATATTTAAGTACTCCCTTCTTATCATGTAGCCTTTTTCATTTGTTGGGATAAAATATTACATTTCTCCAAGTTATTTTTTTTTGAATGCTTTGTACAGATCTACTTAACCAAATTTCAAAATGATTGTAGTTTTTCTTTTATTGATAATTGTTAGTTTTTTTTGGTCAGTTTTATTTTCTCTCTTGGAATTAGTATAAATACTTTTTGCATATTCTTTTTCAAAACTGGACATTGTATGTATCAAGTAGATTTTATTGTATTTTACTTATTTAAAATTTTTATTACAGTTGATTTACAAAGTTGTGTTTCTTTAAACACAGATTTTAAATGTACAGATTTTAAAATGTACACATTTTAAAATGTAGATTTTAAATGTACAGAATTGCCTATAACTAAAACAGTATTTTTAATTTTCAATTGGAACGTTATAGACGAATATCCTTTAATAATGATGTAGAAGCCAGGTAATCACTCATTGTCAGTATTATTACATTTTAGTAGAGAGAACCTGCAAATGGATAGTTATAGCTTCTCTATTTGTAACCTATTTTGTATATTCTTTAAGTCTTTTAATCTAAAGATAGAAAAGTTTGATTTGCCAGAGACTATATAAATTTTAAATGTATTTTTTTCTCATTTCATTTGTTGAACATATAAAAATACCCTATATTACATTAAATGTAATAGGAATAGGACTTAAGTAACATGTGAGTAATAACCTGTATTATTGATTTATTTAACAAATATTTAATGCTTATAGTGTTAAAGATACATTATTCTAGGCCATTCAATTTAAGGCAATTTTTCATTTAACAAATATTTATTAGTGCTTACTATGGGCTTGGCACTGTGAGGTACTATGGTGATAAGTGTGAGCAAGGCAGAGTAATCGGAGAGGCGTATTTCTTTTTTTTAATTGAAGTAGAGTTGATTTACAATGTAGTGTTAGTTTCAGGTTACAGCACAGCGATTCAGTTATACAAATATACATATATGTATTCTTTTTCAGACTCTTTTCCCTTATAGGTTGTTACAAAACATTGAGTATAGTTCCCTATGCTATACAGTAGGGCCTTGTTGTTTATCTATTTTATATACAGGAGTATGTATATGTTAATCCCAGCTTCCTAATGTACCCCTCCCCACACCCCCTTTCCCCTTTGGTAACCATAAATTTGTTTTCTATGTCTGTGGGTCTGTTCTGTTTTGTAAATAAGTTCATTTGTACTTTTTTTTTTTTAGATTTCACATATAAAGTGATATCATACAGTATTTGTCTTTGTCTGACTTACATCAGTTAGTATGATAATCGCTAGGTCCATCCATGTTGCTGCAAATGGCATTACTTCATTATTTTTTATGGCTGAGTAATATTCCACTGTATATATGTACCACATCTTCTTTATCCATTCATCTGTCAATGGACATTTAGGTTGCTTCCATGTCTTGACTATTGTAAATAGTGCTGCAATGAACATTGGGGTGCATGTATCTTTTCAAATTGGAGTATTCTCTGGATATAAGCCCAGGAGTGGGATTGCAGGATCATATGGTGGTTCTATTTTTAGTTTTTTAAGGAACCTCCATACTGTTCTCCATAGTGGTTACAGCAATTTACATTCCCACCAACAAGGTAGGGGGGTTCTTTTTCTCCACACTGAGAGGTGTACTTTGGATATAACAATCTGAAAGTAGGATTCAAACTGAGACCATGAGGGAAAGAAGCCAGTCATAGAAAGATCAGGGAGAATAGCTTTCAGGAAGAGGAGTAAACATGTGCAAATATCCTGGCAGGAAAGAGCTTAGTGTGCATGAAGAAGGCCAGTGTGGTTGCAGTATGGTGAACAGTGTGAAATGAGGTGAGAAAGGGGTGTAGGGACGGCGAGGATACTTACATGCCATGCCATGAAGTTTGGATTCCAGGGAAAATGGGAAGATATAAAAATATGGGGGGAATAATATGAAACCATTGAGAAAGCTGGCTGATGGCTGCTGTGATGAGGCTACCGAGGTCAGAGGAACCATGACGGTGGCCTGGTGCAGAGGAGCTGCAGAGAAGCACTGAGTATGAAAGAGATATTGCAGCCTTGCTTGGGTTTGGATGTGTGCAGAGAAGGAGAGGAGAATCGTGGAAGAGCTCCTGCTCTTTGCCTCGACTGTAGACAAACGTGAAGGAGGCTCAGTGTGGTAGAGGGAAGAGGGTTATGTTTATTTGGATAAGGTAAGTTCAAGATGTGTGTCAGGGAGGCCTTAAACCTGTGTGGCTGGAGCTGGTACAAGAGATCGGGGAATGACTGGTACGTCGATGCTGTGGACATCCGGTATGGAGCTCCCAGGAACAAAATATTGCAGGTCCAATCAAGGAGAATGAAAGTCTGTTGTGCTCAGAGCAGTGTGGTAACATGGAAGCTACAAGAGCACAGTGTTTAAGAGAGTGTGATCGTGGTGATTGTTGCCAAGAAAAAGAGAACGAATAAGGCTAGAGAAGTGTTCATAAGATTTGACTTTGAAACTATATTGCTATTGCTTATGTGTTTATTCTCATCATTTTGATTTTTCTAGCCTTTATTAGCCTATAAAGTCCTTGTGAACCTGAGGCTGTTCTTTTTAGTCTCATATGAAAATTGTGACCTTATATATTGATACATAACATATATGTAATTTTTAATTCATGTTTTCCTAGATGCATCTTTTATTACTTTTTTCTATTTTTTTTTTTACTATTTTCTATTTATTTTTTTATCTTTTTGTACACTCATCTTATTTTCTTCAAGACAACATATTTCTGGATATCACTTTTATAGTTGATCTGTAATTCTGTTTATCTGGGACCTTAAGCCATTAGCAATTACTGTAATTCTTCTTATATTAGGACTAATATCTCCTATCTTATTTTATATTTGCTACTTGAAATGTTTTCTTTTTTGACTTTCCTGCTTTCCTTTGGATATTTTGATATTTACTGGTTTGAAAATTTTACTTTGCTTTTTTGTTACTTTTCATATTTACCTCTAAATTATTAAAGACAATAATTATGTTTATTTTCCTATCAATTTTAAAGCTTACATATATCTTTTTCTAAACTTAAGTACCACAGGATTTTTCACTTTCCTGTTGTTTTTAATCAAGATCGATCTATCTATCTATCTATACATGTGTATGTAGACGTAGTTTGTTAGTATTTTTTGGACCTCTAGATCTGAATTTTATATGGTTATATTTTTCTTGATTTCTTCTTTATTTAGACACATACTTTATTTAGATCCTTATTTCTTACACATGCATAGCTTTTTCCTGGATTTATTTTTCTTCTTGTTGACCTCTTGGTTGTATTCAATAAGGTCTTTTTGTATTGATTCTATTGCCTGTGCTCCTGAGATCATCATTATTTTGCCCTTTCTTTTATTTATTTATTTATTTTTAGTTAAATTTATTTATTTATTTTTTAATAGATCTTTATTGGAGTATAATTGCTTCACAATACTGTGTTAGTCTCTGTTGTACAACAAAGTAAACCAGCCATATGCATATATATATCCCCATATCCCCTGCCTCTTGAGCCTCCCTCCCACCTTCCCTATCCCACCCCTCTAGGTTGTCGCAAAGCACAGAGCTGATTTGCCTGGGCTATGCTACTGCTTCCCACTAGCTATCTATTTTACATTTGGTAATGTATATATGTTGATGCTACTCTCACTTTGCTCCAGCTTCCCCCTCCCCCGCCCTCCATGTCCTCAAGTCCATTCTCTTCTATGTCTAAGGCTTTATTCCTGCCCTGCCACTAGGTTCATCAGTATCATTTTTTAAAATTTTAGATTCCATATATATGCGTTAGCATATGGTATTTGTTTTTCTCTTTTTGACTTACTTTACTCTCTGTGACAGACTGTAGGTCCATCCACCTCATTACAAATAACTCAACTTCATTTCTTTTTATGGTGAGTAATAGTCCATTGTATATATGTGCCACATGTTCTTTATCCATTCATCTGTGGATGGACATTTAGGTTAGTTCCATGTCCTGGCTATTATAAATAGTGCTGCAATGAACATAGTGGTACGTCTCTTTTATTTAAGATTTTTTAAAAAAATTTATTTATTTAATTTATTTATTTTTGGCCGCATTGGGTCTTCATTGCTGCATGCGGGTTTTCTCTAGTTTGGTGAGTGGGGCTACTCTTCGTTTCAGTGCGTGGTCTCCTTGTTGCAGTGGCTTGTCTTGTTGCAGAGCATGGGCTCTAGGCAGGTGGGCTTCAGTATTTGTGGCACGTGACCTGAGTAGTTGTGGCTCGCAGGCTCTAGAGTGCAGGCTCAGTAGTTGTGGTGCACGGGCTTAGTTGCTCTGCAGCATGTGGGATCTTCCCAGACCACGGCTGGAACCCATGTCCCCTGCATTGGTAGGTGGATTCTTAACCACTGCACCACCAGGGAAGCCCACATGTCTCTTTTAGAATTATTGTTTTCTCAGGGTATACGCCCAGTAGTGGGATTGTTGGGTCATATGGTAGTTCTATTTTTAGTTTTTTAAGGAACCTCCATACTGTTCTCAATAGTGGTTTATCAATTTACATTCCCACCAATAATGAAAAAGGGTTCCTTTTTCACCACACCCTTTCCAGCATTTACTGTTTCTAGATTTTTTGATAATGGCCATCTGACAGGTGTGAGGTGATTGCTCATTGTAGTTTTGATTTGCCTTTCTCTAATAATTAGTGATGTTGAGCATCTTTTCATGTGCTTCTTGGCCAGCTGTATGTCTTCTTTGGTGAAATGTCTATTTAGGCTTTCTGCCCATTTTTTCATTGGATTGTTTGTTTTTCTGATATTGAGCTCCATGAGCTGTTCGTATATTTTGGAGATTAATCCTTTGTCCATTGATTCGTTTGCAAATATTTTCTCCCATTCTGAGTGTTGTCTTTTCATCTGGTTTATGTTTTCCTTTGCTGTGCAAAAGTTTTAAGCTTAATTAGGTCCCATGTGTTTATTTTTGTTTACTATTTTGTTTTCTATTTTGTTTTTATTAATCTAAGAGTTGGGTCCAAAAATATCTTGCTGTGGTTTATGTCAAAGAGTGTTTTTCTTATGTTTTCCTCTAAGAGTTTTATAGTGTCCAGTATTACATTTAGGCCTTTAATCTATTTAGAGTTTATTTTTGTGTATGGTGTTAGGAAGTGTTCTAATTTCATTCTTTCACATATAGCTGTCCAGTTTTCCTAGCACCACTTATTGAAGAGGGTTTCTTTTCTCCATTGTATGTTCTTGCCCCTTTGTCATAAATTAAGTGACTGTATGTGCCTGGGTTTATCTCTGGGCTTTCTATCCTTTACCATTGATCTATATTTCTGTTTTTGTGCCAGTATCATACTGTCTTGATTACTGTAGCTTTGTAATATATTTTGAAGTTGGAGAGCCTGATTCCTTCAGCTCCGTTTTTCTTTCTCAAGATTGATTTGGCTATTTGTGGTCTTTTGTGTTTCCATATGAATTGCAACATTTTGTGTTCTAATTCTGTGAAGAATGCCATTGGTAGTTTGATAAAGATTGCACTAAATCTGTAGATTGGGCTTCCCTGGTGGCGCAGTGGTTGGGAGTCTGCCTGCTGATGCAGGGGACGTGGGTTCGTGCCCCCGTCCGGGAGGATCCCACATGCCGTGGAGCGGCTGGGCCCATGAGCCATGGCCGCTGAGCCTGCGCGTCCGGAGCCTGTGCTCTGCAGGGGAGAGGCCACAGCAGTGAGAGGCCCACGTACCACAGAAAAAAAAAAAAAATCTGTAGATTGCTTTGGGTAGTATAGTCATTTTCACAATATTGATTTGTCCAATCCAAGAACATGGCATATTTCTCCAACTGTTTATGTCATCTTTGATTTCTTTCATCAGTGTTTTATAGTTTTCTGAGTACAAGTCTTTCACCTCCTTAGGCAGGTTTATTCCTAGGTATTTTATTCTTTTTGT
This sequence comes from Leucopleurus acutus, assembly GCF_964270905.1. Classification (NCBI taxonomy): domain Eukaryota; kingdom Metazoa; phylum Chordata; class Mammalia; order Artiodactyla; family Delphinidae; genus Leucopleurus; species Leucopleurus acutus. The sequence continues at coordinate 63,721,236 of NC_139153.1, read as the reverse complement.
TTCAGTGGTAGATGGGATTGTTTCCTTAATTTCTCTTTCTGATTTTTCATTGTTAGTGTATAGGAAGACCAGAGATTTCTGTGCATTAATTTTGTATCCTGCACCTTACCAAATTCATGGATTAGTTCTAATAGTTTTCTGGTGGCATCTTTAGGATTTTCTATGTATAGTATCATGTCTTCTGCAAACAGTGAGAGTTTTATTTCTTCTTTCCCAATTTGTATTCCTTTTATTTGTTTTTCTTCTCTGATTGTTGTGGCTAGGACTTCCAAAACTATGTTGAATAGGAGTGGGGAAAGTGGACATCCTTGTCTTTTCCTGATCTTAGAGGAAATGCTTTCAATTTTTCTCCATTGAATATGTGGTTTAATGTGGGTTTGTCATAAATGGCCTTTATTATTTTGAGGTAGGTTCCCTCTATCCCCATTTTCTGTAGAGATTTTGTCATAAATGGGTGTTGAATTTTGTCGAAAGGTTTTTCTGCATCTACTGAGGTGATCATATGGTTTTATTCCTTATTTTGTTAATATGGTGTATCACATTGATTGATTTGCATATATTGAAGAATCCTTGCATCCCTGGGATAAACCCCACTTGATCATGGTGTATGATCCATTTAATGTGCTGTTGGATTCTGTTTCCTAGTGTTTTGTTGAGGATTTTTGCATCTATGTTCATCAGTGATATTGGTCTATAATTTTTTGTGTGTGATACCTTTTCTGGTTTTGGTATCAGGGTGATGGTGACTTTGTAAAATGAATGTGGGAGAGTTCCTCACTCTGCACTTTTTTGGAAGAGTTTGAGAAGGATGGGTGTTAGCTGTTCTCTAAATGTTTGATAGAATTCACCTGTGAAGCCATCTGGGCCTGGACTTTTGTTTGTTGGAAGATTTTTAATTACAGTTTCAATTTCATTCCTTGTGATATGTCTGTTTATATTTTCTAACCCTTCCTGGTTCAGTCTTGGAAAATTGTACCTTTCCAAAAAATTTTCCATTTCTTCATAGTTGTCCATTTTATTGGCATATAGTTGTTTGTAGTAGTCTCTTATAATTCTTTGTATTTCTGTTGTGTCAGTTGTGATTCCTCCTTTTTCATTTCTAATTTTATTGATTTGCATCCACTCCCTTTTTTTCTTGATGTGTTTGGCTAAGGGTTTATCGATTTTGTTTATCTTCTCAAAGAGCCAGCTTTTAGTTCTATTGATCTTTGCTATTGTTTTCTTCATTTCTATTTCATTTATTTCTGCTCTGTTCCTTATGATTTCTTTCCTTCTACTGAGTTTGGGTTTTCTTTGTTCTTCTTTCTCTAGTTGCTTTAGGGGTGGTGTTAGATTGTTTATCTGAGATTTTTCTTGTTTCTTGAGATGAGATTGAATTGTTATAAACTTCCCTCTTAGAACTGCTTTTGCTGAGTGCCATAGGTTTTGCGTCATTGTGTTTTCATTGTCATTTTGGTTCTATGTATTTTTTAAATTTCTTCTTTAATTTCTTCAGTGATCTCTTACTTATTTAGTATTAGTAGTGCACTGTTTAGCCTCCATGTATTTGTGTTTTTTAGAGTTTTTTTTCCTGTAATTGTTTTCCAGTTTCATAGTGTTGTCATCAGAAAAGATGTTTGATATGATTTCAGTTTTCTTAAATTTTCTATTTTTTATTTTTATTTTATTTATTTATTTATTTGCGGTACGTGGACCTCTCACTGTTGTGGCCTCTCCCATTGCGGGGCACAGGCTCCAGACGTGCAGGCTCAGCGGCCATGGCTCACGGGCCCAGCCGCTCTGCGGCATGTGGGATCCTCCCGGACTGGGGCACGAACCTGCGTCCCCTGCATCGGCAGGCGGACTCTCAACCACTGCACCACCAGAGAAGCCCAGAGGCTTGAGTTTTGACCTCAGATGTGATCTATCCTGAAGAATGTTCTGTGTGCACTTGATAAGAAAGTTTATTCTGCCACTCTCAGGTGGAATGTTATATAAATATCAGTTAAATCTATCTGGTCTATTGTGTTATTTAAAGCTTTGTTTCCTTATTTATGTTCTGTTTGGATAATCTGTCCATTGGTGTAAGTGGGGTGTTAAAGTCCCCTACTATTGTTGTGTTACTGTCGATTTCCCAATTCATGGTTGTTAGCATTTGCCTTATATATTGAGGTGCTCCTATGTTGGGTGTATAAACATTTACAATTGTTATATCTTCTTCCTGAGTTGATCCCTTGAACATTATGTAGTTTCCTTCCTTATCTTTTGTAACAGTCTTTATTTTAAAGTCTATTTTATCTGGTACGAGTATTGCTACTCCAGCTTTCTTTTGATTTCCATTTGCATGGAGTGTCTTTTTACATCCCCTCACTTTTAGTCTGTATGTGTCCCTAGGTATGAAGTGGGTGTCTTGTAGACAACATATATACGGGTCTTGTTTTTGTATCCATTCAGCCAGTCTGTGTCTTTTGGTTGGGGCATTTATGCCATTTACATTCAAGGTTATTGTCGATATGTATGTTTATTACCATTTTCTTAATCGTTTTGGGTTTGTTTTGTGGGTCTTTTTCTTCTCTTATGTTTCCCGCCTAGAGAAGTTTCTTTAGCATTTGTTGTAAAGCTGGTTTGGTGGTGCTGAATTCCCTTACCTTCTGCTTGTCTGAAAAGCTTTTGATTTCTCTGTTGAATCTGAATGAGATCCTTGCTGGGTAGAGTAATCGTGGTTGTAGATTTTTCTCTTTCATCACTTTAAGTATATCCTGCCACTCCCTTTTAGCCTGAAGAGTTTCTGCTAAAAAATCAGCTGATAACCTTATGGGGATTCCTTTGTATGTTATTTTTTGTTTTTCCCTTGCTGCTTTTAATATTTTTACTTTGAATTTAATTTTTGTTTTTCTGATTAATGTGTGTCTTCATGTGTTTCTCATAGGGTTTATCTTGTAGGGAACTCTCTGTGCTTCCTGGGCTTGGGTGACTTTCCTTTTCCATGGGAAAGGATTATAGTGGGAAGTTTTCCACTATAATCTTTTCAAATAATTTCTCAGACCCCTTCTTTTTCTCGTCTTCTTCTGTGACCCCTAAAATTTGAATGTTGGTGTGATTAGTGTTGTCCCAGAGGTCTCTGAGCTTGTCTTCAATTATTTTCATTCACTTTTCTTTATTCTGCTCCTTGGCAGTTATTTCCACCATTTTGTCTTCCAGCTCATTTACTCATTCTTCTGCCTCAGTTATTCTGTTATTGATTCCTTCTAGTATATTTTTCATTTCAGTTATTGTATTTTCATCTCTGTTTGTTTGTTCTTTAGTTCTTCAGACCTTCGTTAAACATTTCTTGTATTTTCCTAATCCATGCTTCCATTCTATTTCCGAGATTCTGGATCATCTGTACTATCATTACTCTGAATTCTTTTTCAGGTAGATTACCAATTTCCTCTTCATTTATTTGGTCTTGTAGGTTTTTGTCTTGCTCCTTCATCTGTGACATATTTTTTGCCTTCTCATTTTTTTTTTTTTTTTTGATGAGTGGGATTGTGTTCCTGTCTTACTTGTTGTTTGGACTGAGGCTTCCAACACTGGAGTTTGTAGGCTGTTGAGTATAGCTGCATCTTAGTGCCAAGATGATGACCTCTGGGAGACATCACTCCAATGAATATTTCTTGGGGTCTGAGGTTCTCTGTTAGTCCAGTGGTTTGGACTCAGAGCTCCCATCACAGGACCTTTGGCCTGACTCCCGGCTTGTGAACCAATATCCCGCAAACTGCGCAGGGCAGCAGCAAAAAAAAAAAAAAAAAAGAACAATAATAAAGTAAAAAATAAAATTAGACTAGGAAACTAACAGATATGTTAGAAAGAATATAAAGATAAAAATATAGATGAAACAACAACCAGAAGGCAAAACAGAACCACAATAGTAAGAAAGAGGAGGAGAAAAAAACCAAAAAGGTGGAAATGGCCTTGGCTGTGGAAGGCGTGTCCTAAGCAAGGGTGGGGTTTGAGCAGTGGATGGGACCTATGCTTAAGACCCACAGGGCTGGCAAAGGCCCTGGGAGGTATGGGGGGTGGGGCTTAGGCTTAATGGAACAGAAGGGGCCCAGGTGTGCCTCCCACCTCTGGTCTCAGAGAGCAGGGGCCCCACCTGGGAGCCCAGCAGGCTTCCCAGGCTCAAGTAGGCAAGGCAAATGCCCTCCGTGACTCTCCTTCTCCTCTGGTCCTGGAAGGTCTCTCCCTCCTGCCTCTCTTGTTCTCCCCCCAGCCTCCATCCTATGCCCCCAGGACCAATGCAGCCTAGAGGGTGACTCTGAATGCTTAGGACATGGCCCAAGAGCCAGGCAGACTTCCCCAGCCTATTGGGCAGGGGAAACTCTGGGTGCACTCCCCCCAGTCCAAGCCCCTGAGGGTCCCTCCACTTGGGAACCCCTCCCCTCTCTCAGCCACCCCTCAGGGGCACCCATCCTGTCTGGCCTCCACTTCTCCTCCCCCCTCAGTCCCCCCACATCCTACCGGTTCATTTGGGGGTTCCTCTCATTTCCTTGGGCATCGAGGTCCCCCACCAGTGTCTGGCATGTACCCTAGTTGTGGGGAGACACGAACTCCACATCTTCCCACACTGCCATCTTGACTCTGCCCTCCCTTCTTTTAAATTATGGTTTTGCTGGATGTAAAATTATAGGTCCCCTCTTTTCAACAGTTTTTGCCCTAGGTTCTTTTTTTTTCAACAACATAACTTGTGAAGTATTTTGTCAGCATGATATTTACTCCTCTGTTACAGAGTGATCATTTACAGAGTGGCACTGTTATCTTTTAGAATTTTATATTTATCTATGATGTTACTGATTTTTCCTATTATGTGTCTAAATGTGCTTTGTTTTTCTCTTATGTATCTCTTTGACCTTTCATCTGAAGTTTTCACTCTTTTTTCCCCCTTACATTTAAGATAGCTTTAGTCATTATTTTTTTTCAAACATTTCTTTCCTCCTAGAACTCTTACTAGACTGATTTTATCACTTTTGCTTCTGTATTCTATAGCTCTTAATCTTTAAATATTTTCTTAATTTATTGTTTCCTAATGCCTCTAAGAAGATTCGTCAATCTGATATTCCAGTTCAAGGATCTGTTCAGTATCTACTATATTCTTCAGTCCCTATGTTCAGTTCTTTATTATAGCTTATGTAGTTCTGTTTTAAAAGTCAGGTTTATTGAGGTATAATTTACCTACTGTAAAATTTTCCTTTTTAGTATACAGTTCTATGAGTTTTGACAAAGCATAGAGTTGTGTAACCTCCACCACATCCAAGATATAAAACTTCCATCAAAAGAAAAAGTTTCCTTGTGCTCCTTTGTAGTCTATTCCTCCCTGCAACCCAAGTGCACTTGCATGTATCCATAGCTAATTTCTTATTTTTTATTGAAATATAGTTGATGTACAATATTATTTCATAATTTTTAATGAAATCAGTTAGCTTAATTGAGAGAGTTTCCTCAGCCATGTTTTGCATCTCCAGTACAAATTTAGAGAAAATATATGGTACGGTCCATCCAGGTTTTTGTTGTTGTTAGTTTTTGTGAGTTTGTCACAAGGAGAGAAGGAAGCAAGATAAATTAAGGTACTATTAAAATGGCTGAGAATATGAAACATGTAATGAGAGAGGCAGTAAAGCCATAATGGAGCTGGGAAGGCTCACTGATTTTGAAGTCTCAGTGAGGCTGAAGAAATGTTGTTTGGAGATATTTGAGAAATGAAGATGGTAGATGAGAAGTAGAGTTCTAAGAGGAGGATGTGAAAATGAAATTTCAAAAGTTTTCCATTTTATTTGTGAAGGTAACATCTAGGAATGGTCCTGGCAGCGGATGATTGAAAAGGAGTGGATAAGAGTATCTTTGGAGTTGAGCGGCTCAAAGAATTGAGGGGATAGAGACTTCTGTGTGAATTTTGAAATTGCCAAAATTACATAAGGAACTATTATGATCCATGAATGAACATCATCAATAAATAAGATAAAACTTCCTAGAAAGCTGATCAATAACAGCAATGAAAAAAACAATAAAGTGATAGTATTTAATGAAATAATTTTCAAAGGGACGGGGGTTTTGTAAAGAAAAGAGGAAGCAATGGTTAGAAAGTCTTAATAGGGAAAAAAAAAGGTGAACATATTTATCCCAGAAGTTGATCTTTTAACATTTTCTTGATTACTTCAGTAGTGTAATTGCTTTTATTTTCATACAGATGCCTACAACTCTTCCAAGAGCAGCTGGTCGAGAAACCAAATATGTGAGTCCCTTCATAATTATACATACTGCTTTTTATTTTATTTTATTTTATTTTTTTGTGGTACACAGGCCTCTCAGTGTTGTGGCCTCTCCCGTTGCGGAGCACAGCTCCAGACTTGCAGGCTCAGCAGCCATGGCTCACGGGCCCAGCTGCTCCGCGGCACGTGGGATCTTCCCGGTCTGGGGCACGAACCCGTGTCCCCTGCATCGGCAGGCGGACTCTCAACAACTGCGCCACCAGGAAAGCCCCATACTGCTTTTGTAATGGGTGCATGTGCATGCTTTGGAGGAAACTCAATTATATAGTCATTTAAATTGAATTAGTTGAATTTTTCATAAATGGAAGGGGTAGGTGGAAAATCACGTTATGTCAGGTAAGTTTATTGAATAAATTCCTTCTTAAGTGAGGTCTCATTTGATTAGTTTGGCTGAATCAAACAGAACTCTAGCACCTGCTTTCTGTCTTTCTAATTATCAAGGCTTAGATGACATTTTCATTTCTGTAATGGTTTATCATGCTTATTATGAAAGAGTCAACTCACATAGCTGAAACATTAAGATTTGTCTGTTTCTAATGGGATTGCCAATTTATTTGATTTGGACTAGTTTGTTGCTTTCTTTCATTTAAATTGTTTTCAAATAAATCGATTTCCACCTATGAGCAAAAATATAGTAATGATGGGTACGTAGGTATAGACTCACACACTTGATTCAATTAATTGTGGAGATCTGGCTCCGAACATCCTAGATGCACACTCACACACACAGCCTCATCCCATTCCTATTCTTTATTTACCTAATAATCCATCATGTGGCCAACTTCTGCTTCTGACCCAACATATTCTAGTATAAGCAAGATTGTCTCATAAGCAAGTGTTTAGCTTTTAGTTTAAAACAAACCAGTAAACTATTCCCTTTAGTTTATACTTCATATTTTCTACTATGTAGTTTTCATCATCATCATCATTCAGAGTCAATAATTAGTAAATATAAATTTTGTGACATATCTTCTTTGTAATTTATACATTTCTGCCTTCTTTAGAACCTCCCTAAGGTAGATAATAAATTGGGTGAAGTTACTGAGCTTCATCACATTCAGAAAATAATGTTTGGAAGGTATGGATAGGAACACTGCTTAGAACATTTTCTAGAAGCCTTCACTGTTATTTTCTGTTATTACTGGAAGTCATTTGGAGTAATACTTAAAAGAGTGGAGGCATTTAGCGGGCTATAGCCAAGTTTTAATCACAGTGTTGCTGCTTGCTAATGAATCCTGGAAAGTCACTTAACCTCTCTATGCCTTAATGTTTTTCATCTATAAAATTGGGATACTAATATTTAGTTGATGTAAGATTTATAACTGTTAACATATGAAAAGCCCTTACTGTAGTCTGACACATAGAAATGATTCAATAAATAATGGTTCTTCCCTTTTTTCCCTCTCTTTTTCCTTTGTTTTTCCCTTCATCCATGTCTCCCCGCTTCTCTTCCCCCTCCTTATCTTGGAAAGACTAGACGCACCATGATTTAGCCGAGTTCCTTGATTCTTCAGTTGAATATAAGAAAAGAAAGTCCCTAAAAATGCTTCTATTTTTTTGTGACTGAGACATTCTACAAGAGCGAGACCCAAGAAAAAGTAGCTAGAATATTCTTTACTCTCACCTTCCTTTCTCATCTACTCCTAATTTGCACCTAAGTGCATCTGATTTAGACTCATTTATAATGAGGTACAGAGAGCTGATGCCTCCTCCCACACCTCTGGAGGTGGATAATTTGATAACAATGGAAACAATTCTGGAGGGGCTGCTTCAATCTCCATAGTTAGAGGTTATGTCACATTGTTCTTCTGTCAGTTATCCGACTTGATTAAAGGAGGTTAATATTTGCCGCAAACTTTGTGAGAGCATTTGAGTCATTCAAAGTTAACACTGAATCATCAAATAGATTTAATATAGCCTCGAACAAATATAAACTCTAATTCAGATAAAATTATTGGCTTTGATTAAATTTGGTTTCTTGGAAAAGCTTTATTAATTTCTCTCATAAAATGACATTTGAATTGTTGTTTGTGACACCTCAAATATGTCCATGTCTTTTGAAAGACTAGATGGGATGATTTTATGGTGGAATGGGAAAACTAATTTTTGGTGCCATCAGAGAGAAGTCACACTTGTAAATATTTGGCTTCAGTTATTACATTTACTAAGTCATGTCTGATATAGTGTTTTTGAGGAGAAAAATGAAATTTTAGAACAGAAGTGTTCCTTAGCTATAAGCCTTAATCATATGTCAACAATTGACCTTGAATACACTATGTCCTGAGTTTTAAAAAAGAATGATACTGTAATATTTTCTTTCTTAAAAACTTTTTAAATTTTTAAAATTATTTTTATTAATTTTTTAAAATTTTATACTGGAGTGCAGCTGATTTATGATGTTGTGTTAGTTTCCAGTGTACAGCAAAGTGATTTAGTTATACATATATCTATTCTTTTCCAGGTTCTTTTCCCATGTAGGTTATTACAGAGTATTGAGTAGAGTTCTCTGTGCTATGCAGTAGGTCCTTGTTGATTATCTATTTTATATATAGTAGTGTGTAAATATATGTTAATCCCAACCTCCTAATTTATCTCTCCTCCTGACACTGTAATATATTTTTCTAGAAATTCTAATATTCATATTAGCAGAGCTACAAATGCCTCATATTAAGTGCAACTTGAATAGTTTTCCCTTAATTAATCTTCACATTTTTCTCCCTTCCTCTCCCATGGAAACTCAAAAGCAAATCTGAGAATCCTACAAACTGTAACATTTCAATATTCTACCATCTCTCTTCAAAGCTTTGAAGAAAGTAGGCATCTTCACAGTATTCAGCTGCTGGGACTTGGTGTATCATTGCCTTTGTAGAGCTTCTTAGATTCTATTCTAAAGCAGGGATCATGCAGTTTACCAATGTCTGCACCACAGAGAAAAAAAAGGGAAGACTTAAATTAGAACAAAGAAAAAAAAAGTTTTGTTACACTTGAGGGTGGCCTCAGCTGCTTAGCACAGTCCACTCAAAATCCCTATTTCTGGGGGCTCTTTAAAAGTATAGTATATAGTCTGTGAATTGTGATGAGTAGAAAGTGTAGTCAGTTCCTAGCTCTATTATTCAATTTTCCACTGTTTTGACAAATATTTGAGTGTCTGCCATGTCCCAGTACTCATGTGGAGTCACTGAGGTGTGAGGGATGAATAGAACAGCAAGGCCCCCATTTCTGAAGCATACCATGTGGGAGACAGTAAACAAAATAGGAAAGGGCAATCTTGCAGAAATTGGAGGAGAGCTAGCCAGAGCACTGGCTGATGTTAAAACAAATGTACAAAGTTGCTAGTTTTCAATGTGTCAGTATGTCCATTGGATTTCCAATTTTCCTGGGATGATGAGAGTGGTTTAATTAAATAATGAGAAATGATATGACTAATTCCTCTTTAGGGGACTTTGATAAAAAGCTGACTTTCCTTCATCAAAAAAAAAAATCCATGTAAAACAATTCATTTACTTTTCTTAATCTTGATTGCACATATTGTTACATTTCACTTAGTCTGTTTTTTAGGATGAGCCAGATACAGTAAAGGACCTTCAACTTAGACTAATTAAAGTCCAGGTTTTTCTTCAATTCATCGTGTACTTGAATTGCAGTTTAAAGTAATTTAACTGAGGTTCTCTTAAGTGTCATAGAATTTAAACAAGGCGAACAAACACGTTGAGTGGTCCTGATCTCCACAGGTCACCTGTGGGATTGATTAATTTATCATTCGTATTTCACTTGATTGTTTTTAACAGATGCCAAATTCAACAATCATAATAACTAGTGTTTTGAGTTCTTACCTTGCAAATCAGTTTTAACTATCTCATTTAACCTTATACCAGTCCTATGAAGTGGGTATGATTATTTCAAATCTCCATTTTATGGAGGAGGAAACAAAGTCACAGAGAAGGCAAAGTCCAACCCAGGTCTTCCTCATGTCAAAGCCCCTGTTGTTATTATTTGCGTGTACCAACAGGGGCTAGAAATAATTTGTCTTCCTTAAATATTTTATCCATTAGTATTCATATTCTGGGTTTAAATTAATTCTTCATCCCCAGTAAACTCCAGCTTAAACTTTGAATGAATAATTTCATATTTGGTGACAACTTCTAAGATGATAATGTTTAGTATATTTCTAATGTTTTAAATTATTTGCTTACATGTAAATTAACTCATAATTTATCAGTTAATCTATAAGTGATTGTTTCTCATGGCACTCATTTTTAAAGAGTTTCCTTCCCTCTATGTAATGGAATGAATTTTCTAATTAAATTTCTATTTCATTCTGTTTTCACTCTATCATCTTTGGAGGGGAGTGTTATTTTTTTTTCTTTGCATTACACTTGCCTTAGTAAATGTTTATTATTTTTCATTAACTGCTACCAGTATAAATTCATTTCACTCATGTAATTCAAAACCACAGTATGCTTTCTTAATAAAGAGCAACCTCAGAAAATAGGGCAAATATTTGGACCTATTACTAGTTTATCAAAAAAACTGTCATTTGGAGTCACATTCTATTGATAACAACTTATTTAATAAACTCTCTACATTTAAGAAGTTACTTTTAAGTGCCAGAGAATTAACAAAGACAGCTTTATTGAATATGATATAGCATAGAGGTAAAATCTCATTTTAATGAGCTTGAGGGACAGAAAAATATCATTACAGTGGAAGCATATTGCTTTAAAAATATCACAGAATATGAAAAATGTGTCAAACTTTATTAAGAATATTTCCCTCTATATATACAGATGTTCAAATAAAGGTCATCTTCTCCAATTAAGCCAACTCACACAGTCCCCTTGTTGCTATGCTTGGAAACATTGCTATGCTGGAGTGTTTCAGAGGTGATGTGCCCTAATGCAGCCATAGATCTTAAGAGTAAGAGGTGAAAAATCCAATCTACTTAAATCCAGACATGGATCCAAATCTGCTTCTATAGGTTGTGACCAGAGATTTGATGAGTTATGAACAATATAAGCAAGAAATTCCACTCTACTGATCATTCTTCATTCTGTCTTTCTTTCCTTTTTTTTTTTTTCCCACTGTTCAGAAATGTTTCCAAGGTATGCATGTGTGAGAGGGGATGAGGAGGGAAAGGAAGCTAATTATATAGGCTGAGCTAAATGAGGAAGAAGAGAAATGATTTAATGAGACATCCTTTATGCCTTGGTCCTTCTCTTCATCATTTTAGATGTCACCAAAAATGAAGGCACCATATTTCAGCCACACTTCCCTTGATCTGATTTTTTATTCCTCTTTTGCACATGTAAACTGTGACTGTCGCTGGTCACTATGCCCTTTTATTCTGCCTACCAATTATGTTCATAACAATGTGGAATCATCATTCCCTAAGTTACTGAGTCAAACTTTTTAAATACTTTCAACTCTACTTTTTATATTTAGACCTTTTGGGGACATATCACTAACTCATAATATAGCTCTTAGTGAGATATTCATATAGGGTAAGGTCTACAAGTAGAATAAACAGTATGAAGCAAGAAAAATATGACATCTCATACATATATCTCTCTGTCCTTGGTGCCTACCATGCTCACCATTGGATTCAACTTTTTAAAATTTTATTGAAGTGTAGTTGATTTACAATGTTGTGTTCACTTCTGCTGTACAGAAAAGTGAGTCAGTTATACATATATAGATTCTTTTTCATATTATTTTCCATGTTGGTTTATCACAGGATATTGAATAATTCCCTGTGCTATGCAGTAGGACCTTGCTGTTTATCCATTCTATATAGAGTAGTTTGCATCTGCTAATCCCCAACTTCCAATCCTTTCCTTCCCCACCTCTCCTCCCCCTTGGTAACTGCAAGTCTGTTCTCTATGTTTGTGTGTCTGTTTCTGTTTCGTAGATATATTCATTTGTGTCGTATTTTAGATTCCACTTATAAGTGATATCATATGTTATTTGTCTTTCTCTTTCTGACTTACTTTGCTTGCTATGATAATCTCTAGGTCCATACATGTTCCTGCAAATGGCATTATTTCATTTTTTCTATGGTTGAGTAATAGGCCCTTGTATATATGTACCTCATCTTCTTTTGGATTCAATCTTTTGAGTAGTGCCTTATCTACAAATAACAGGAATGCTCTCTAGCTAAAGGGTAAGACAGTGTCTTATCATCTTATAATTTTATATTTCCTCAATGCCAAGCTCAGCAACTCAGGAATTATTAGGGGATCTGTTGATATTTTAAGTTTTACCTTTTTGCTTGTCTGTAGATCAGTCTTATCAGTCTGGGAGAACTAAAATAATTCAATTAACACATTATCACTAATTAGAGCTCTTTGAGCCTTAAGAAAAGAAAACTCAGGACAATTAAAGTCAACAGGGAAAAGGTCAAAGAGAAACATTTTAATCCTATTGAACTGGATGTTATATTCAGGGAGGAGGGACATGACTGCTGAAAGGGAAAAAAATATTGCCCAAAGTAGAAGTGCATAGGGTAGAAGGCAAAAGTAACTGTTCAACACCTTTTACCTGATACAATTTGATTTTGTCCCAATCTCCCAAAAGGTGTCTGCTAGTGTGATGCCTGACACCCATGAGTCGAGAATGGGGAAAAGCTGCAGATTGCAAGGAAAAGCAAATCTAGACAACAGCTGAGGAGCTTGGATATACTTTATGTGCCTCTGGCATGAGGTCTTTGGAAGAAGAAAATAGTTTCTCCAAAGTGGGCTTGGCCTAAGTGGTGGCTTTTGTGTAGCAATTTATTTTTCAGTGGTTCTTAAATCTTCATTTCTTTCCTTAGTCTTAACTCTTTCAGTTTGCATATAACCTACCGCTTTAATAGGTTTTCTTTGAAATATGAAATTTTGACTTCCCAATTTTTTGACTGCTCTGTTTGTTTTAAAGTTTTGTTTGTTTCTTAATGGTGATATGCTGGTTAAAATCTTCCTACTCTATCTTCCTCTCACTTTTTTTCTTTTGTAATTAAAATGATGTCAAAGGCTGTAGAATACAGGTTATGGGATCTTGTTTCACACAAGAGTCATTCTTATACTCATCTCTAACCTTCTTCATGGTTAGTATTAGCGTGGATAGAACAAATGACTAAAAGCATCAGTGCTGTTCAAGTCCAATTTCAAGTTTATTTTTAGGTACCTCATGTTGCTTCCCTTCCTTAGTTTAGTTGACCAACTGGCAGTTTTTTAAATATAGTAGCCTTCTCTTGCTACTCACCATTCCAATCTCAGCTCACCAGACAATCTTTCTTTACTTTTCAAAAATCATTGCTGCAATATTGTAACATAACTATAGCTACAGAATTTAATAAACATTAACATGTATTGGGCAAGCAGAGGGAAGCTTCTCAAAGAGTTTGACACAACTGGGTTAGTTGAAAGCATCTGGTTATATTTGTGATGATACACATAAGCCAATATTCTTTTTCTTTGATAAAGGATCTGCAGTAGCTTTATAAATATTAACTCTACCCTGAGGTTCAAATTTAATTCTGTTTTTTCCTCTGGGAATAGTTTCTCATAATAGTGATTTGAAGTCCATTATATTAGATGAAATAAAAATGTACTGGGGATGTCTAAATCACCTTATTGTTATGTCATAATTCCCAGTGAAGAAATTTTGGTGACTTATGGAGACTGGATACTAAGATATTTGTGTTTTTCCCTAATTTAATTAATGTGTTTGCCTGAGCACTTTCTCTTTTTTCCCTATGATAGTTTGGTATTATTTAGCACAAAGTACTGAAAAATGTTAGTAATATAGTTAAATTGTGCAAATACTTTATTTTTAGTGTATGACTTCTTTTTTCCTATAAGTATTGAGGTAAAAATATAACTATATTTTGTTCCTGTCAAGATACATTCAGTTCAGCATATTTCATAGAAGTCATTTAACTTAGGGAATTCATAGAGAATTCTCTCATTACTGCAATAATGAAGAATTAACCAAAAGGAAAAGATCCTAAGACATTAGAAGAAATCGTTATTACTCATATTACATTATGAGGTTAAAAATGAAACCCTAGGTGAATTGAAAAATCACTGGGATAGGCATTCTGCAGGGTAATTTTCTGCAGCACAGAATAACCATGAACCTCAGCGCATGGTAACCTGGTCCACAGCAATTAGAGGTGGGGAGCAATTAGCCAGGACATACTGCTGCTGTAGAGCAAGCAGGGATGGCAGTGAGCAGTGACCATCCTGGTGAAGAATGTCATGAGTCAAAAAATCAAAAACAAACCATGTTGGACACAGTATGAGAAGGACAGCTGGTGCCTGGTCGTTATGTTTGGTGACTCACACTCTTACATACTTGGCGATACCATAGGAACCACTCAGCTTTCAGTTATCATTCACTTCTCAGAGAGTAAAAGCAATATTGACACATCTGTCATAACCCCGAAAATATCTGCAATTTCAAAAAGAATAGAGATAGTGTAGGAACACAACTTTATCATGTGTCAGCCAAGTATATTTATGATTGTGCATCTGTATGTTGACCACTTCCCTGATGTGGAAGCCCGGTCTCCCATTCAAGGGCAGAAAAGCTTGAGAAAACATAACTATTAAAATATATATATGTAACCCAATCTACAAGAAAGAAAGAGTAACTGTGAGTGTCAGAAATGAAGAGGGAGCTCCAGGTGGGAAAGTTAAGAAGAAGCTTAAGCTCTGGGGGAACACAGGTATGTCAGAACCCAGGTGACAGTAGCCAGGAGCTTAGAGTTTAACTTTCACTATATAATGAGTCAGAGCTGTGGATGAATCCTTTGTGTGCATCCAGGAGCCTAGAAGGCCACATGGCCATGAAGCATGTGATAGAAATAGACATAAATCCTCCCACCATCTTTAATTTACACTCTTGGGTGGTAATATAGTCATCCATGAGAAAATGGGTCCTAAACCTGTGAAAGTTGAAGATGTGGGGACCTGCCACCCTGTAAGTTCAGGAATATGAGGGCGATGAAATAAAACGGAAACTGGTCCAGAATCAGTGAAATACCTGGGTCCCCCATTAGGGCAAATGTGAAATGTATTGTAGGCATGGTTTCCCAACCCAGGGTTTCTCAGATACCTACAGAAATCATCACTGAAATTACCCTGACTGAAGAGGAGCTCAAAATCAAAAGTAAAAAGCCATCAAATGAGTAAAGAACATCATGGGGCAGAGGCATGAAGGAGAGTCAGCAGGTACAAGAAACAAGGGATTTAGCCAAGAGAGATTATAGAAAAATCTGGAATGAATTTATAAATATAATAAAATGTTGAAATAGTTAAAAGGAATTACAGATACCATAAATAAGATTTGATAAAGAACCAAACTGAACTTCTAGAAGTTAAAAATAATGTCATTAAAATATAAAATTCAATGGCCATGTTAAATGTATTAATATACTGCTGAAGAAAAATGTGTCAACCGTCAGGCTTATATGTGGAAATGATCAGGAATGCAGCATAAAGAGACAAAAAATATGACAGGGAATTTTATAGAGATGGAGAATGGATTCAGAAGACCCAACATATATTTAATCAAAGCTCCAAAGAAGAGATTAGATATAATGGGAGAGAGGCAATATTTGAAGTAATTCCTGGAGGATTTTCCAGAAATGAAGAAAGATATGCATTCTCAGAATGAAGGACTACACCAAGCCCCCAAAAAGGACACATAAAAAGAAGTCCATGCCCAGACACATCATAGTGGAATTACAGAATGGAGAAAAATCTTAAACACTAAGCAAATGTGAAGACGGATGATCCAAGTTATGACGTTTACATTGGCAGCAGTAACAGAAGTCAGAGCAAGTGGGCAGTCCTCAGAATGCTGGGAAATAATAACTATTACCTTAGAATTCTATGTCCAAGTACACTCTCATTCAGGATGAGAACAAAATAAAAACATTTTCAGACAAAGCCCAAGACAGGAAGTTCTGAAAAAACTACCAGAGCATTTACTTCAGCAAGAAGGAAACTAAATCCAGAAGAAAGGAGTGAAATTCAGGAACCAAGGATGATGAAACAATATTAGCCTCCTCTTTAATTTAAAGCAATTAAAAATTTTTTTCATGAAAACTTTATTTTCTAATATGAGTAATTTAATGAAAAAATCTGTTATTTGTTTCATTTTGCTGTACATAAATATAAGTAGCTAACAATGTTGGTAAGTTTGAGTAAAATACGGAGTATACAGAGCATGACATATTACAACACCTTGAAGAATTTTTTATGTCTTACGCTAGTACTTGTGTTAAGATGTTAAGGAAAAGCAACATAGAAAACATCATATTTACTATTATGTGAGCTGAATAAAAATGTGTAGGAGAAATATTGTAAGGCAATGTACAAAAAATGTAAAAAAAATCATTTTTTGGTGGCATAATGATATTTTTTCTTTTACTTAATGTCAAAATTCTACAAGGGACATGTATTATTTTAGCAATAAAAAACTTCAGAATACTTGAAAACATAGATATATTATCTTACTAAATTATGAATTTCACTAAATAAACACTATGTTTATAATTTTGCAGGCAAACCTCGCCTCACCATCTTCTACGGTATCTGAGAGTCAGCTGGTACGTATCCTCTTACTAGACATAGACCTGGTACTTTAGAAAATTCTGATCTTTTAAGACAGCTTTATATGAACAAATGTGAACTGAGAACAAATTGACTGTATATAAGTTTATTTGCTTACTTGTCTAGTAAAATTTCACCGATGCTTTACTAAAGCTCCATGTGGTTGTTTTGCAAGTCACAGACATACATAAAAACATATATAGAACTTATTTGCCAGTAACTTGCATCCTAGTAGTGGTGTTAGGATAGAATGGGCAAGGCCAGAAGGAAGATGCAGATGGAGGTTAGAGACAAGGACTCACTTCCGGATGGGAGAGATCAGAAGAGGGTTCAAAGACAATGTAGCCTTTGATCATGTAGAGTAGGTTCTGCAATTGAGGAAATGAGATATTTCAGACAGGAAGATTAGCATGTGGATGATCTAGACCAGGGACGAACAATAGAAATATAGTGTGAACCTCAAATACAAGCCACATTTGTAATTTAAAATTTTCTAAGAGCCACGTTAAAAAAGTAAAAAGAAATAGGTCACATTAATTTCAATAATATATTTTATTTATATACATATTATCATTTCAATATATAATCAGTATAAAATTGAGATTATATTACATTCTTTTTTTGGGGGTAAAATCTTTGAAATCTGCTATGTATTTTACATTTACAGCATACCTCAATTCAGGCTAGCCACATTTCAAGGGCCCAACAAGGGGGCTGGTGGCTACTGTGTAGGACAACACAGATGTAGGCTCTAGAATCTGTTATTTATAGATAAAAATGTGATAAAGTAGGAAAATTACTTTTTCTAACAGTGTTTTGTATTATTGTTACAGTGATGAGCAAATTGGAACCATGATATGTTACCTAGATATTATTAAATATTTTCTTTATTATCTTTTAATTTTTATTGTTTATAACTAATTATAAACACCTTCAGTAAAATCGAATGAAAATATCTAGTAAAGCACTGTAAGACATTAAGAAGACAAAATCAGTTTAATACTGATTTTTCCCCCTATTTTAAGCAATTATTTCTGTGTCCTACATCCATAGCCAACAAGTCATCTTGTCATTATCATGCCAAAATGACAATGATATTTTTATTTGTAGTGCTGGGAAATCATAAAAAGTGTAGTTTGACTCTTAAAATAGCATGATTGAAGCAAATGGCTTAGGCATGTTGGTGTTTGTACATGCAGTGTGTATATGGGGTGTGTTTGCATGTGTCTGCATGTATGTGTGTGTGAAGTGTTATTTTAGTGTCAGTTGATTTAGAATAGTGGGCAGCAGTATAGGATAGTTGAAAGAATGCTGGAACAGGGCCAGGAGACCCATCTTTTACTTCTTGCTCTAACGCTAACTACTGGGCTGACAGTGGAGAAGTCAAGAATCTGGGAGACTGGGCTTCAATCTTCTAAATGAACAACGATTACACTCTGTCCAAGCCTCTCTAAGGCAGTGAGTCCATGGTTACTAGTTCAGGGGAGCAAAGGAGTTGCCATGGAAATAAGAGGTGCAATAACATTGTGAAGTTGAACAGTTTCCCACTTTACTATGGAACTATTGTTACAACTATTTTAATATTTAAAATAATGATATATGTACGTGTTTCTTGAGAGTAATGTGTGAAAATTAAGAAATATTTTGTATACTCAACATAGATACAACAGATTTTAGATGTTGAATGTGTGTGAATATATATTATCAGGCTGACATATACATATATATAGATAGATAGATAAATATCAGTTCTTGACAATATTTTAAGAAACTATTTCAAAGAAGCAAATATAGATAATGATTTCATAAATTAAGACATAGTATAAATGACCCATTGTAAATGTAATAAGTGAACTTTTTTGGCCAAATAATTCTATGAATTTGATGTTTGTGTTCTGAGAAAAATACGAAGTGTTGCTTCGACTGACTTTGATGATATTATTTTTGCATTTACTTTAGACATTTTCTCTAGAGAGTTCAAGGAATTTCTTAACCAAGTTCTAAATTAAGTTTTAATCCCAAAATTCACTTGAAATCTAGGTAGGTTTGTGAAGGGATTATTATCAAGCAGGCTATCACACACAAAAAGAACATCTCTTGGATGGATGTAATTATTCAATTCAATCACTGACTTCTACTTCATGATATTAACCCTGTATTTACATTCTGTGAATATAGAATAGAGTAGAAGTAATTGCATGCAAGGGATGCTATATGGATTTGCTTTTTTAAGGATTTGTAATATTTTCACTCCTAAGCATTGTAATTTATGAATGAATTATATTTTTATGAATGGATTTCCAATATTTGCCATCATGAACTCTCTTCAGGGTTAAGTTCTGAGTAATTTCAGTAAATAAGAATGCCTTTGAAAAACAAATATGTATATATACACACACAGTATGTGTGTGTGCTTATAACATATACTATACATATAGATGCCATATGACAGGTAATTCTGATAGCACACACACATATACATATTGCTTTCTGTTTATATGTGTGTGTACATGTGTATAGCACATAAATATAAGATTTTGGGGAACACATGATAAATTATAGTTAAATTATGTAAGTAAATATTGTGTTTTGCATAAAGTAAGCAATTAAAATTATTTGATTCCTATTTTAGGGGAGAAATGTAATAAATTGAAGTGAAAATAAATGTTGAATTGCTATGATAGCACAAGCTTAACACAGAAGCCATTTTGCTTTTGAGCTTTGGCTTTTTAAGAATATATCATGTTTTCATATTTTTTCTTTTTAACGTGGCTTAGCTATTTGCTTGTTTACATTGCAACTGTACCCATTCAACACTGGAAGGAAAGAAGAAATATGACCTTGCCCATTACTCTTAAAATATTTCCACCGTTTACTCTGAAAACCAAATTATGTAGCATTAGGCTCAGAGAGAAGTGTTTTGGGGGTCCTTATGAAACTAGTTCACCATTTTGTGCCTCAGTTTCTCTTCTTCTATTGAACAGTAATGCAATACATCAAAACTGGGAAGGACTTAGAGATGAGGATGTTTTAAATACACATCTAGAAAAAATGGAGGTTGGGACAACTACCCTGTCAACCTGAAAGCGTTTTTGTAAGGCTCACATATCATAAAATGTAAAGTTGCCAATGTAGCCCTGTACATATGGGGTGGGGGGTGTTATTATTGCATATAAAGTCTCTGAAATATTATCTCTGAGATTTAACGAGTGGCCATTTTTTACAGATAAAGAAACAGAGGGTCACAGAGTTTGAGTAGATCAACTAAGATCACAGTGTTCGTGGTCATCTTTGTTCCGCGTGACTTTCAAAAGGAATCATTATTGATTTTAAATAATTCAAGGGGAATAAAAAAGGCTGATGAAGGAGTTGGGAAATAGGGCCTCTGCGGGAGTGTGACTTCCACCGGCACATGTGATCATTTTCTGAAGAGAAGGGGCTGAGTAGGATCAGTTAGGGTCCTGAGGCTTCACACCTGTGGATAGTGCATCCCCTGGCATCAGAAAGGGAACAAAAGGAAAGGAAGATTCCGGATCTAGGCTGAACCTTCACAAAGCTTTCCTAATTGCTGAGCTGACTCATCATAATATTAACAGAGGCTGGTGGGGTCTCTTTTCTCTGGGTAGGAAAACAGGTTAGGCTTTATAAAATGGGTAAACACTGGTCTTCCTTGGCAATAGGTAAGGGAACCTGGTTTAGGAGACATTTGGCTTTTGCTTTTGAAATTTCATGCCATTACAAAATGCTCATTGTTGCCCAAGATGGAATACTGAATTTAGAGAGTACAAAACAATAGATTTAAAAAATAAACCACATGGTTATATATAGGTAAAAGCAAAATGGAGCTTACTGGAACACTGTACAGAAGAGGCGCTTAACCTTGCAGATACTTTGTTCCCAGTTCTGAAAGCCAACTGATGTGTCCTGTTTTAGTGGTGCATGACTGATCTTTCTAAGGGCCCTTGAGGTCTCTGTTGTTCAGAAAATGCAGCCCTGAAAGCTTTTGCATAGAACTAATGTCTTCTTCAAGCTTGAAGGTGGTTTGTCCTTGACTAATTTTCCTTGACACTACAAGCTCAAGTGCTACAGCATTTATCATGTATGCCTCTTCAGGTCTGAGTCATGCTATTTTCTTTTAACTGTTGAAATATTTTAAACTGGCCAATCTGTGTTGTGTACATTCCAAAAAATATTTTTGGAGTTGTGAGCTGTGGTTTATAATTATTGAAATCCTGCATACGTTTATTTTAATACAGCTATCATAGTAATTATAAAATATATTTTTGGAAGAAGCTCATCAGATAAGTATTTTCCTGGGTAGTCTAGATCATTTGGTATCAATATTCTGTATTATATAATACAAAGTGCAAAAACAGGAAAAAGGAAAGGTTTTTTTTTTCCTTTCAAGTTCCTTTTATGATATTTTTTCTTTACAAATTTCTGTCACGCATATGATCTCCTTAGATTCACACAATCATGTTGTGAGTTAGTATGGCATTGATTGTTATTTCCATTATTCTGATGGAAAAAATCCTGAAGTTTAGATATCTACCATGTGTCAACAGTCTCACACCTAATGGGTGGTATTAAAAACTGTCTGCCCCCTCCTCCCTAATCTTGGAAGCTTT
Organism: Leucopleurus acutus; assembly: GCF_964270905.1. NCBI lineage: Eukaryota > Metazoa > Chordata > Mammalia > Artiodactyla > Delphinidae > Leucopleurus > Leucopleurus acutus. The sequence goes on along the minus strand of NC_139153.1, from coordinate 63,699,726 downwards.
ACTCTGTACTATAGTGTTTTGAAATGTTTCTTTGAGGGGGAAAAAAAAAAGCTTAAGTATTTGCTTCAAGCATATAATATTTTTATTAAAAAAAAGAATTAGAGTTAATAAATTTTTATTAATTGTGAGTGAATCAGCTAAATAATTTAGAAAATATTGCTTTTGTCAACAGTTTTGAGTAGGAGAATGTTTTTGAGTTCCTCTGAGCTTGTTGCCACAGAAATTCTAAAGAAAAAAAAAATAACACTGGAGAATATAGACAAGACAGAAGCAAATGGCTAAAAGAAGCAGCGATGGTACTTTCACAAACTCCTTGGATCCATCAAATTAGTCAGACTCACAGAATTTTCTATATGATGTGTTTTATTACTTTCTTGCTTTTTTTTTTACACATCTTATTTCTTCAAAAAGATAGAAACAAACCCTTGAAAACTGGGATCCTATTCTTTATTTCTTTTCTTTTCTTATCACATGACTCCAGAGCTTACCACCTCAGTCAAAGGCAATTAAAAACACCAGTCCACTAGTTGGAGTTAATTTATGAAAGACGTGGTTCTAAGAAGGCATTATCCATATAATGGATTCTCTAGGTCAGTGTTGACAGTTAATTTTCAACTTTGGTCTCCAGCCAGAGGCAGTACCTACTTGTTGTCATAGAATTATGATTATAAGTTCCAAAGGACAGAAACAATATCGATTTTCACAGTGCCCGAGTAGCAATATTCAAGGATAAGTGTATACCTGATGAATTATAAACACAAATGAATAGTGGGATCAGTGCCCTACAGGCCATTAAAACCTGCCCCCAGGCCCCGGGACTCCACATACTGTATCTCGTGGACTTTTTCTCCCTTAAGACTAATAATAGAGTTAGATGTGATCTCCCAAGTTCCACCCACTCTTGAATTCTCCAAAGAAGATTATATCATTTTCTTCCATGTTAAGACTTATTGCTTATCACTGCAATCAAACAGGGGGAAAAAGAAATGATTTTTTAAAAATAGAGTTAAAATCTTGCAAAGTCCTTAAAGATGTGGCCTCTGGTCTCTGGTCTTGACTTCCTGTATCATTGGAGATGATAACTTCGGCTTTCTACTCTTTCTTATCTCTGAGGGTGGAGCTCACCAACTCACATTCATTCTTCTGGTCCCCTAGGGGTGAAAGGCATGTGGATCTTCTATCTGGCGAAGTTCCTTCTTCCTGGTTATACTGTAATCAAAAAGTCAGTCCAGGAAAAATAAGGGGAGACCCATACTGGATCATAGCCAGCATATTGAACTTCTGCCTGTCAATTAGTTTATTCATCCTTCAAATGTCTATTTAGCATCTATTAGGTTCCCAGCACAGTTCTAGGTTTTGGAGAGATAACAGTGAACAAAACAATGATCTCTGCTCTCACAGATCTTAAATACATTCTAGTGGAGAAAGGAAGAAAATAAACATAAACTGAGTTCAGATTGTGTTAAGTACTATGGAAAAAAAATAGGGTGAGTAAGAGGAGGTGGAGATTGATATTTTACATGGGGAAAACCTGTCTGCTAATAAGGTGGCATTTGAGCAGAGACTTGAAAAATTGAAAGAGAGAGTCCTGGAAAGGGAGAAGAGAGTTCCAGACAATACAAAGAGCAAGTTCAAACTCCCAGAGTAGGGAACACAGTGTGTGCCAGAGTGGAGAGTGAGGGAGAGAGAGGGGCAGTAGCAGGAGACAAGATTGGAAAGGGAGAAACTGGTTGGAGAGTGAAAGATTAGGTCATATGGAGCCTTGTAGGCATCATCCTGCAGGCATTGTAAGGGTTTGGGTTTTTACTCTAGGTGAGAAGGTGAGGAATTAGAGTGCTTTGACTGGAGTCCTGTGACATGGCTTGATTTACTCAGTGATTGTTCTGTGCTTAACTCACCTGAATTGTGAGCCCTCTGAGTACAAGTGTTATGTCTTATTCATCTGGGTAGACACTACAGTTACTGACATAGAATAGGTCTCACTTGGCAAAATGCCTGCAGAGAGCATCTGACAGATGGTCTGATAGAGGAATGCTTCCGAGCTCCAAGACAATGGTTGCTTTGTCTTTAAGGCACTTCAAAAATGTCAAGAATACATACATATATGTCATACATACGTATATGTCAAGAATACATGCATACATACATGTATATATACACGAATACATATATGTATACATATATATGTATAGCAACATATACATATATATGTATAACTGAATCACTTTGCTTTACACCTGAAATTAACACAACATTGTAAATCAACTATACTTCAGTTTCTAAAAAAAGACTTTATCAGTATTGTGCGAACTACTCTTCTCATCAAAGCAAATGGAGAGCAGAGTTGTCCATGATTGTTGGGACCTAGCACTCTTGGAATTGTGTCAAGAAGAATATAAACAGGCAGACTCCCCATCCAATAAAAGCCCATATGTACTCCTGGCTCTAATGAGGTTCTCAGATTTTAAAACTTACAATAACAGAATCACAGTATTCTGTTATCAGAATCACAGTATTCTGGTTCCAGTTAAAAATAAAACATCTGCCTACCCTTTTCTGCAATGATAATGCTTCTTTTCTAAAGGTGGGGGAAATATTTTACTAGCAAGAATGAAAGATTAACCTTTTTTTTTTTTCAAAATATAGCTCCAAAAGAGGGGGGAAAAGTCTTACATCCAGTGTAAATCAATTCTCAGGAGGTTCATCACAATACATTGAAATTTGCTATTTGGAGAACCTTCTTGTTGTTCTTTCTGTGCTCCTTTTGCTGACTATGGGAGTCATTACCTGTTTTTATTTCTCCACATAGGCTGGAACGAAAATTATGGTGTTGCTTTCCCTGGCATTGTAAGAATGACATTTGTTTGTATCACTCACGAGTCTAGCTGGATCTTTCGATTCTTTAGCAGCTAAAAAATGAAGGAAGGGCCTCCTCGTGTGAGTTTAGTTGTCATGTTGCTGGCAATGATCGTCTTAGAGTAGCTCACCTTTTTAGAGTCTTCTCACTTGTTAATCTAATTTCCTTTGTTTTTGTTTGGATGCAGACTTAGCAAATTAGGTTTGCCAGAATTAGCGAACCAGTCTACTTAGAGTCTGAAGATACCAGGTGACTATGAGCAAGGAGACAGCATAGATTAGGAATTGATAAAGGACAGTCTGTTCTAAGCCTTATGCAATAACTTTGTGTGGTGTGGTTCTTGAGGAGGCAGGAATGTAAATAATCAAATGTGCCATTATTCATTATTAAAGGACCTAATCATGCAGGAGGATTAGGATCCTTTAGTTGATGGTCCAGACAGGTCGAATGGCTTTTTTCCAAGGTCATACAGTCTATTAACACTATTGCAAAAATCAAAATCTATGTCCTTATACTTTCCCCCCACCAATATCATGCTGCTTCTTGGGACTGGATTTTATACCAAGTCCAGAGAAATATCAGTATAAATTTTGATGTCTGGCTGTGCAAACTACAGAATCCCTTAGGAGGCTAAATGTAGTGTTTGTGCCCTGCTTAAGGTAAGAAAAACTGGATTTACTAAGACTAGTGAAAAGAACAGTAAAATGACATGTAATGAGTTAACCATGGCCTAAGTCATGAATGTGGCAATTGGCAGTGGAAATAAAACAGAAGCAATGGATTTAGAAGGAAACAAAAACATAAAAATACTAGGACTTTGTTAGTGATTGCCCAGAGGACGTTATAGAGAGGTGGGTGTTTAAAAATCATGTTAAGTTTCTCTCTATGCTGTTTCTCTCCCTGTCTCTATCTCTGGAGTAGACATCAGAGTAATTAAAACCCTGGGTTTATGATCAGACTAGACCTGGATTAAACCTCGACTTGTTCACATATTAACTGTATGGCTTTGGCATGTGACTGATTCTAAGTCTCTCACAGGGTTGTTGATAAGGAATTGATGAGATAATCGATTTAAAATATTGAATGTAGTGCCTGTAAGATACGGAATCTGGGTCTATGGGATAATGATGATTATCTACAATGAATCCTCAAGTGTTTTGAGGCTGGTTTCAAAGCATGTGGAATGGTATGAGCAAGGTGCAGAGGCTGCCATGTACAGGATTGATCAGTGTACCATGGTTTATGGAGAGTACATGAGGCTCAGAATTGGGCCAACAAGGTTTGAGTTTCAATTTGACCAAAGGCCGAGACACAGTTAGGTGTGAAGGGTATGGTTAAAGGTTATAGGGCAGGACCTCCCTGGTGCCGCAGTGGTTGAGAGTCCGCCTGCCAATGCAGGGGACACGGGTTCGTGCCCCAGTCCGGGAAGATCCCACATGTCGCGGAGCGGCTGGGCCCGTGAGCCATGGCTGCTGGGCCTGTGCATCCGGAGCCTGTGCTCCGCAGCGGGAGAGACCACAACAGTGAGAGGCCCGTGTACTGCAAAAAAAAAAAAAAAAGAAAAGAAAAGGTTATAGGGCAGGAAGTGTGAACAATGTCAAAGGCAAACTATGTTTAGTCTTCCTTTGCGGAGTTGGCTTCCCTGTCCATGAAATGCTGGCTGGTAAGTGACAGCAAGTTATGGTGCAGGAATAAAAACAGGACTAAGGAAAGAGGTAATGAATATAATGGAAGAATTGGGGCAACTGTATTGAGACCAAATAAGTAAACTAGAATGAAGAAAATTCAGAGATTTCAGGTAGACCAAAGCCTAGGAACACAGAGTCCAAGAAAAGAGCAGGTGGAAATAGAGGAAATAGGGAAAGAATCCTTGTTCAATTGCCAGACAACTGTCAAATCCAGGAAATTCATAGCAAAAAAAGCAACAAACCTGGCAGAGAAATAAGCATGAAGGGTCAGTAACTGATTCTGATATTAAAGCTACTTGATATCCAGCCAACCAGAGGACTGTCTTTTCTGGATTCACCCTGGAGGATGATGATCCCGAGAGAGATGATCTGAGTGGAAGTTTCCAGGCCAGGATGACCCACAACATCCACCTGCTAGCAATGCAGGAACCAGGGCATCAAGTTTCTCTGGCAGGGGGATTCTCACAGCATATCAAGTGCTTCTGGTCAGATTTCTTCCCTCTGCTTTCATCTTTTGGCTGGTGCCGCCAAGTTTAGTGTTTCAACTTCCATGTTGGTTTTAGAACCCGGTAAGCCCTGAGTACCGGAGTTGTACTGATTGCCTGCTTCCCAAAGGAACAGGAGAGAAGGTACAAGAGTAGGAGCAGCAGGAAGGAGAAATGAAACAGGAAGTCACGTGGAAAAAAGAGACAGGAAATCTGGACAGTTTCGGATCATGACCCAGGTATCAGGCGTCTCCCTATGACAGGTGGCTGTAGAAATCAGCACCTGCTTGAGCTTTGCTCTCGTGCTGAGTTCATTGGAGGATATTTCTCTCATATGTATACTCAACTGTGTGACGTCACGCATAACTCGTTGTTACTTGCTCATCTTTTCCCCTGGAGAGAAATCAGAGTTTCTTAAGAGGGAGATATTTCCCTGCCTGGGGAAGATAGAGATTTTTTTCTCAATCTTTATTCCCCCAGTTGGCATAGATATGAAAGCCAGCTGGGAAAATATGGGTTGAAAAAAATATTGCAGAGTGGCATTTATTCAAGACTCAAAACATAACGGGTGGCTTATAGGGCAGAGAGATAGATGTCCTCCCTTAAGGCTTAATTCGAGAGCATCAGCACAGACTGAGGAGAGCTAATTTACTATTTTCTGAAAGGAAATGGGCTTGAGAAGAATGATTACAGCAAAATGCTCAAACAGAAAAAGCATCACAACTTTTTTTTTTTTTTTTTTTTTTTTTGCGGTACGCGGGCCTCTCACTGTTGTGGCCTCTCCCGTTGTGGGGCACAGGCTCCGGACGCGCAGGCTCAGCGGCCATGCCTCACGGGCCCAGCCGCTCCGCGGCATGTGGGATCTTCCCAGACCGGGGCACGAACCCGTGTCCCCTGCATCGGCAGGCAGACTCTCAACCACTGCGCCACCAGGGAAGCCCCCACAACTTTTTACTGAATTCTTGTTTGGGATTTTTTTTTGTAAACTTATCAATCATTTTGTGACATTTTACAGTGTAACGGGATTTTGGTGTTCGTGAAACATCATTTTGAAATTGCCCCAAACTAGATTCTTCTCTCTCTCTCTCTCTCTTCAGACTGACATTGGGTACAAATCCACAAATCTGAAATGACTGGTCTATTCACTCAAACTCTTTTGATTGCAAGTTATAGAAGTCAAACTGAGTTGGAAAAAAAAAAAGGGAATTTTGTGTAAAAGAAAAGGAAAATCTTAGGAAGCCTCAGAGAAGAAATTCAGCTGGGTCCCAGGAATGTTTTGGAATTCAATTCTGGAAAGCCCTCAAGTGTGTCTCTTCTCCATACACTTTGCTGTATTTTTCTTGATCTCATCAGATCTGCTTTTATGGCAGATTAAGTCTTTCCCATAGCTCCCAAATCCACGTATTATAATTTCAGTCTCCCAGCATGGCCACAGAGCAGTTTAAAGCATTGTTCCGTATTCATGGAAGAGAACTTCTGTTTGCTACCCAGCCCCCAGTCCCTTGTGTCAGAAAGCCACCCTTGGTTTCATCATACACAGTCTGAACATGACTTCTGGGATTTTAGGGTTTCCAGAAAAAGAAAGTTGTTCTGGGCTTGCTGGATTGTACTAGATTCGTCTATCCTATCATGCCCCAAATGAGTACGCTGTCTGGCACCGAGGATGCTTTCAATAAATATTTGTCAAATGAAATATTTATTGACTGAATACACTGGCAAGGATATAGGAACATGTTTGACTAGATAAAGGAAGATGTTTTTGCATTTTGAACGTCACAATAGTAGATCTTAATGAGTTGATTGTGCTGTAACAGGTAACTAAAACTAGTTACATTAGTTAAAAATCATTTGATTTCTAGCTGTTTTTTATGTATTTATAAAATCATTTTAAAATAAAAAAAATTGCGTGAGAATATATGAATGACTTAATATACCTATGTATTCATTTTAATAGTATTTTTTCCTTTATTTTTTAAAAATTTGATATTCATGAAGACGAAGCCTGGAGTAATTCGCCCCGTACCTGTAAAATCCAAAATATTACTGAGAAAAGAGGAGGACGTCTATGAACCCAACCCTTTCAGTAAATACCTGGAAGAGCACAGTGACTTCTTTTCTGATCAGGTGAGTGTGCATATGAGAAAGTCTTTGATATTTGAATAAATAACTGTACAAAATATAGAGATGCCTCTATGAATATGGTGTGTGCAAGGAAATGTTTGTGATTGGAATATCCTTAGTAATAAAAAAGATCTATTTTTTTACATAATAAAACAATTCTTAAGTATTTTCAGGATGATATTTTGAAGTCTTTAAATGTTTTTTCCTAAAATTTTTCTACCTATTGTTGGTATTGTTTTGGGGACCAAGATATTACTTCCTATAAAGACATCATGGAGTCACTGATTAAATGAGACATATAGGTGCTGCAGTCTTAGTTCTAATATCCTGCTTCCTTTTGAAGCAATGCAATGCTTTAGGTTTGGTATATTAGTATGTTTGACAGAAGATCTATTGTTTGGATTCATATCAACATAATAGAGATGACGTGATACCCTAGATTGAGTGTTACTAGATAGGGAATAAGGGCTTAAGTTCTTTTAAGGCATCATTGTTTTTTTGGTTTATGTGCAAAAAAGGTATACTATCTTCCCCTTATATATCCTATATGTTGAAGAAGGTATAATGGAAGGTTGTTGATGGTGCTTTATAAGATATTCAGGAAAAACATGAAAATACACATTTATGCAATATAAAATTTCATAAATTATCTCAAAGGGAAACCTTACATCCTTATTTGTCTTCTTCAAATGCAACAAAGCGACATGGGTTATATATTTTATATCTCAAATATTATTACATGCTTCAGCAATGCAAGCAATCCAGAAATCTTTGTGGGTACAACCAGGATATGCAAGATCACCACCACATTTGGTAATCTATAATAGAATAGACTTGCAAAAGAATGTAAGGTGCTATACTCTTTTTAAAGTTCAGTTGGAAAATGATAACTAACAATATTCTTGAAAATGGAAATTACGGTCATATTTGTGAAGCATAAGAAATATCTTGTCTCGTATTATACTAGCTCTATGACACTGAGCAAGGTATTTCATCTCGCCCAGTTTGTGTCTTAATGCATAAAATGAGGCATTCAGAAGAGGTACTTTTTAAGGATCCTTCAAATTCTAAAATCTGGGTTATTTAAAATCTAAGAACTGTGAGTAGGCTAAAAGCCTTGAAAAAGTTCATTATAAATACTTTCTCATGCTTAGCTACAGTTTTTATTTATAAAATGGAGATGATAATGTTTTCTGCTTATTTATATATACTTTGTGAAGACTGATAGGATTTCAATAAGTTAAGCATTTTTAGGAGACACTAATATCATTGAAAATGGTAATTAGAGGCAATTATTCTCATTTTATAAAATAAAAGGGAGCCCTTAATTAATTAAATTAAATAGGGAAATCTTATTGATATATAAGGTGTGTTCACTAAATCTGCACATAAAAGAAATGGAAATTCCTGTTCGGAAGGCATATTTCCATCATCAATGAAAATATTCATTATATATCTATTGCTTATATGACACTGATATTTTAGAGGCTTAATGTGACATTTTAGACAGTATGGGATTATTATAAAAATTTATAAAAGTAATCTAGTATTATATGACAAAATTGCCAACAGTTAAAATAAATTTCACATATTATCCATGCAACGTATTCTTCAAATATGATCTAATTCTGTAAAATAAAAGTTTTGTTCTTTTGTATTAGTATAATTTTAAATTCATGCATTTTACCTTAAACAAGATTCTTTGTAGAATGTCAAGTTAACCTAACTATAATTTATCACAATTTATTGTCCTCTGGAATGATAAACTCCATTTTCCGCTGTAAGAAATTCTTTTCGTTAAAAGGAGTTGCCAGTTCTTTTCTAGCTTTTCCTGACTATACAACAAGTTTAAAGCTCTGTTTATGTACACATAAACCTATGTATTTTCAGATAATTTGAGTTCTTCTGCAAGTATTTTGGTGGTGCATAGACTTATTTATATTTTCTTTCAATCAGTTTATTCTTGTGTATATCCCAACTTCTGTGTCAGCAGACTGTCAGAATTGAAAGAAGTCTAGCAGAGCACTTAAAAGTGAATTCCAGACCTTCCCTGATCTTATTCATTGACCTTGCAGGAGAGGAAAAATGAATATACTAGGAAACCGGGAAGCTGCATATACTATCAACTGACCTCTACATGGAGCTATAACCACCACTTCATTGTGGCCAAAATCTACAGTGGAGGCAGACACAAAAGACAGCTCACAAGCATAAATGCTGAAAGCTCCTTAAATAATGAATTGAGTAATAACAATTTATGATCTCAGCATGGCTACTTCATCAGAACTTAACTCAAATTCAGTTCTGGTCGCTAGTGCGTTCTCTTTTGCTGCTGCCACAGAATAAATTGAATGGTTCTAAACTCAGTTGATCTCACCATCCATCCATGTAATGGAAAATTCTTTAGCCCGACAGCTGAGCCAAACTGAAACAGCTCACATTCACTGATCTGCCCTGTCCTGGGGACAGTCCCACATGACAGGAGATGTTGGATAGGATTGTTAAATCCATGAATTTCCCCTAGCAGCCTCACTGCCATAAAATATGATTTCAAAACTCTGTTACAAAAAGTTACACACCAAAGATGATGAGACAAGACAAAAATGTATTTATTGTAGCATAAGAAGGTACAACCAGGCAGACTTTTGAACTTATAATGAACTGAAAAGTTGCCTGGAGATAGCCCCTGAGCACTAAAAGCAAAGTTTGAAACCAAATGCTTAATCAAGTAATTGAAACTTATTAATCAACAACTTTTACATCAAAATGGCATGAGCCAGGAAGCATCATTCTATTTTTTTAAAAAATTTAACAACTTTACTGGAGTATAACTGCTTTACAATGGTGTCTTAGTTTCTGTTTTATAACAAAATGAATCAGCTATACATATACATATATCCCCATAACTCCTCTCTCTTGCATCTCCCTCCCATCCTCCCTATCTCACCACTCTAGGTGGTCACAAAACACTGAGCTGATCTCTCTAGGTTCATCAGAAACATATTTTTTTGTTACGTTCCATAATATGTGTCAGCATGCAGTATTTGCTTTTTTCTTTCTGACTTACTTCACTCTGTATGACAGACACTATGTCCATCCACCTCACAACAAATAACTCAATTTCGTTTCTTTTTATGGCTGAGTAATATTCCATTGTATACATGTACCACATCTTCTTTAAACATTCATCTGTTGATGGACACTTAGGTTGTTTCCATCTCCTGGCTATTGTAAATAGAGCTGCAATGAACATTGTGGTACATGACTCTTTTTGACTTATGGTTTTCTCAGGGTATATGCCCAGTAGTGGGATTGCTGGGTCATATGGTAGTTCTATTTTTAGTTTTTTAAGGAAGCTCCATACTGTTCTCCATAGTGGCTATATCTATTTACATTCCCACCAACAGTGCAAGAGGGTCCCCTTGTCTCCACACCCTCTCCAGAATTTACTGTTTGTACATTTTTTGATGATGGCCATTCTGACTGGTGTGAAGTGATGCCTACTGTAGTTTTGATTTGCCTTTCTCTAATGATTAGTGATGTTGAGCATCCTTTCATGTGTTTGTTGGCAATTTGTATATCTTCTTTGGAAAAATGTCTGTTTAGGTCTTCTGCCCATTTTTGGATTGGGTTGTTTGTTTTTTTGATGTTGAGCTGCATGACCTGCTTGTAATTTTGGAGATTAATCCTTTATCAGTTGCTTCATTTGCAAATATTTTCTCCCATTCTGAGGGTTGTCTGTTCGTCTTGTTTATGGTTTCCTTTGCTGTGCAAAAGCTTTTGTGTTTCATTAGGTCCATTTGTTTATTTTGTTTTTATTTCCATTTCTCTAGGAGATGGGTCAGAAAGGATCTTGCTGTGATTTATGTCATAGAGTGTTCTCCCTATGTTTTCCTCTAAGAGTTTTATAGTGTCTGGCCTTACATTTAGGTCTTTAATCCACTTTGAGTTTATTTTTGTGTATGGTGTTAGGGAGTGTTGTAATTTCTTTCTTTTACATGTAGCTGTCCAATTTTCCCAGCACCACTTATTGAAGAGGCTATCTTTATCCACTGTATATTCTTGCATCCTTTATCAAAAGTAAGGTGACCATATGTGTGTGGGTTTATCTCTGGGCTTTCTATCCTATTCCATTGATCTATATTTCTGTTTTTGTGCCAGTACCATACTGTCTTGATTACTATAGCTTTGTAGTATAGTCTGAAGTCAGGGGGCCTGATTCTTCCAGCTCTGTTTTTCTTTCTCAAGATTGCTTTGTCTATTTGAGGTCTTTTGTGTTTCCATAGAAATTGTGAAATTTTTTGTTCTAGTTCTGTGAAAAATGCCAGTGATAGTTTGATAGGGATTGCATTGAATCTGTAGATTGCTTTGGGTAGTACAGTCATTTTCACAATGTTGATTCTTCCATTCTAAAAACATGGTATATCTCTCCATCTGTTTGTATCATCTTTAATTTCCTTCATCTGTGTCTTATAGATTTCTGCATACAGGTCTTTTCTCCTTAGGTATGTTTATTCCTAGGTATTTTATTCTTTTTGTTGCAATGATAAATGGGAGTGTTTCCTTAATTTCTCTTTCAGTTTTTTCATCATTAGTGTATAGGAATGCCAGAGATTTCTGTGCATAAATTTTGTACCCTTCTACTTTGCCAAATTCATTGATTAGCTCTAGTAGTTTTCTGGTAGCATCTTTAGGGTTCTCTATGCATAGTATCATGTCATCTGCAAAGAGTGACAGCTTTATTTCTTCTTTTTTGATTTGTATTCCTTTTATTTCTTTTTCTTCTCTGATTGCAGTGGCTAAAACTTCCAAAACTATGCTGAATAATAGTGGTGAGAGGTTTCCTGATCTTAGAGGAAATGGCTTCAGTTTTTCACCATTGAGAACGATGTTGGTTGTGAGTTTGTCACATATGTCAATATACAGCCTTAATTATGTTGAGATAAGTTCCCTCTATGCCTACTTTCCGGAGGAGTTTTATCATAAATGGGTGTTGAATTTTGTAGAAAGCTTTTTCTACATCTGTTGAGAAGATCATATGATTCTTCTTCAATTTGTTAATATGGTTTATTCCATTGATTGGTTTGCGTATACTGAAAAATCCTTGCATTCCTGAGACAAAGCCCACTTGATCATGGTGTATGATCCTTTTAATGTGCTGTTGGATTCTGTTTGCTAGTATGTTGTTGAGGATTTTTACATCTATGTTCAATAGTGATATTGGCCTGTAGTTTTCTTTCTTTGTGACATCTTCATCTGGTTTTGGTATCAGGGTGATGGTGGTCTCGTAGAATGAGTTTGGGAGCATTCCTCCCTCTGCTATATTTTGGAAGAGTTTGAGAAGGATAGATGTTAGCTCTCTCCTAATGTTAGCTCTCTCCTAATGTTTGATAGAATTCACCTGTGAAGCCATCTGGTCCTGGGCTTTTGTTTGTTGGAAGATTTTTAATTACAGTTTCTATTTCAGTGCTTGTGGTTGGTCTGTTTATATTTTCTATTTTTTCCTGGTTCAGTATCAGAAGGTTGTGCTTTTCTAAGAATTTGTCCATTTCTTCCAGGTTGTCCATTTTATTGGCATATAATGGTTTGTAGTAATCTCTCATGATCTTTACTATTTCTGCAGTGTCAGTTGTTACTTCTCCTTTCTCATTTCTAATTCTATTGATTTGAGTCTTCTACCTTTTTTCTTGATCAGTCTAGCTAATGGTTTATGAATTTTGATTATCTTCTCAAAGAACCAGGTTTTAGTTTTATTGATCTTTGCTATCATTTCCTTCATTTCATTTTCATTTATTTCTCATCTGAACTTTGTGGTTTCTTTCCTTCTGCTAACTCTGCGGGTTTTTTGTTCTTCTTTCTCTAATTGCTTTAGGGGTAGGGTTAGGTTGTTTATTTGAGATGTTTCTTGTTTCCTGAGGTAGGATTGTATTGCTGTTACCTTCCCTCATTAGAACTGCTTTTGCTGCATCCCATAGGTTTTGGGTCATCGTGTTTTCATTGTCATTTGTTTCTAGGTATTTTTTGATTTCCTCTTTGATTTCTTCAGTGATCTCTTGGTTATTAAGTATTGTATTGTTTAGCCTCCCCATCTTTGTATTTTTTACAGATTTTCTCCTGTAATTGTTAAGTAGTCTCATAGCATTGTGGTAAGAAAAGATAGTTGATACGATTTCAATTTTCTTAAATTTACCAAGGCTTGATTTATGACCCAAGATATGATCTATGCTGGGGAATGTTCCATGAGCACTTGAGAAGAAAGTGTATTCTGTTGTTTTTGGATGGAATGCCCTATAAATATCAATTAAGTCCATCTTGTTTAATGTATCATTTAAAGCTTGTTTTTCCTTCTTTATTTTCATTTTGGATGATCTGTCCATTGGTGAAAATGGTGTGTTAAAGTTCCCTACTATGATTGTGTTACTGTCGATTTCCATTTTGGCTTTTAGCATTTGCCTTATGTATTGAGGTGTTCCTGTGTTGGGTGCATAAATATTTAGAATTGTTATACCTTCTTCTTGGCTTGATCATTATGTGGTGTCCTTCTTTGTCTCTTGTAATAGTCTTTGTTTTAAAGTCTATTTTGTCTGATATGAGAATTGCTACTCTAGCTTTCTTTTGATTTCCATTTGCATGGAACATCTGTTTCCATCCCCTCACTTTCAGTCTGTATGTGTCCCTAGGTCTGAAGTGGGTGTCTTGTAGACAGCATATATATGGGTCTTGTTTTGTATCCATTCAGCCAGTCTATGTCTTTTGGTTGGAGCATTTAATCCATTTACATTTAAGGTAATTATCAATATGTATGTTCCTATTACCATTTTCTTAATTGTTTTGGGTTTGTTATTGTAGGTCTTTTCCTTCTCTTGTGTTTCCTGCCTAGAGAAGTTCCTTTAGCATTTGTTGTAAAGCTGGTTTGGTGGGGCTGAATTCTCTTAGCTTTTGCTTTTCTGTAAAGGTTTTAATTTCTCTGTCGAATCTCAATGAGATTCTTGCTGGGTAGAGTATTCTTGGTTGTAGGTTTTTCCCTTGATCACATGTCCTACCACTCCCTTCTGGCTTACAGAGTTTCTGCTGATTCCCTTTTATGTTATTTGTTTTTTTCCCCTTGCTGCTTTTAATATTTTTTCTTTATATTTAATTTTTGATAGTTTGATTAATATGTGTCTTGGCATGTTTCTCCTTGGATTTTTCCTGTACGGGACTCTCTGCGTTTCCTGTACTTGATTGACTATTTCCTTCCCCATATTAGGGAAGTTTTCAACTCTAATCTCTTCAAATATTTTCTCAGTCCCTTTCTTTTTCTCTTCTTTTCCTGAGACCCCTATAATTTGAATGTTAGTGCATTTAAAGTTGTCCCAGATGTCTCTGAGACTGTCCTCAATTCTTTTCATTCTTTTTTCTTTATTCTGCTCTGCAGTAGTTATTTCCACTATTTTTTCTTCCCAGTCTCTTATCCATTCTTCTTCCTCAGTTATTCTGCTATTGATTCCTTCTAGAGAGTTTTTAATTTCATTTATTGTGTTGTTCATCATTGTTTGTTTGCTCTCTGTTCTTCTAGGTCCTTGTTAAATATTTCTTGTATTTTCTCCATTCTATTTCCAAGATGTTGAATCATCTTTACTCTTCTTACTCTGAATTCTTTTTCAGGTACACTGCCTCTTTCCTCTTTATTTGTTTTGTCTGTTGGTTTTTATCTTGCTCCTTCATCTGCTGTGTGTTTCTCTGTCTTCTCATTTTGCTTAACTTATTGTGTTTTGTGTCTCTATTTGCCCACTTCAGGTTCATAGTTCTGTTGTTTTTGGTGTCTGCCCCCAGTGGCTAAGGTTGGTTCAGTGGTTTCTGGAGACTTCCTGGAGGAGGGGACTAGTGCCTGTGTTCTGGTGGATGAGGCTGGATCTTGTCTTTCTGGTGGGCAGGACCACTTCTGGAGGTGTGTTTTGGGGTATCTGTGATCTTACTATGATTTTAGGCAGCCTCTGTGCTAATGGATGGGATTGTGTTCCTTTCTTGCTAGTTGTTTGGCATAGGGTGTCCAGCACTGTAGCTTGCTGGTTGTTGAGTGGAGCTTGGTCTTAGCATTGAGACAGAGATCTCTGTGAGAGCTTTCACCATTTGATATTATTTGGAGCCAGGAGGTCTCTGGTGGACCAATGTCCTGAACTCGACTCTCCCACCTCAGTGGCACAGGCCTGACAGCTGCCCCGAGCACCAAGACCCTCTCAGCCACATGGCACAGAAGATAAGGGAGAAAAAAAGAAATAAAGATAGAAAGAAATAAAATAAAGTTATTAAAATGAAAAATAATTATTAAAAATTAAAAAGTAATTTTAAAAAAAGGAAAGAAAGAATGAAGGGAACATCCAAACCAAAAAACAAATCCACCAATGATAACAAGCACTAAAACCTATACAAAGAAAAAAAAAACAACGGACAGACAGAACCCTAAGACAAATGGTAAAAGCAAAGCTATACAGACAAATCACACAAAGAAGCATATACATACACACTCAGAAAAAGAGAAAAAGCAAAAAATATATATAAACAGGAGGAAGAAAGCATCCAAATCAATAAAACAATCTACCAATTATAATAAACTCTAAATACTAAACTATGATAAACATAAAACCAGAAACAAATTAGATGCAGATAGCAAACCCCAAAGCTACAGTTGATCACAAAGTCCCCTGCCTCAATTTTGGGATGATTCTTTGTCTAGTCAGGTATTCCACAGATGCAGGTACATCAAGTTGATTGTGGAGGTTTAACCTGCTGCTCCTGAGGATGCTGGGAGAAATTTCCCTTTCTCTTCTTTGTTCGCACAGCTCCTGGGGTTCAGCTTTGGATTTGGCCCAGACTCTGCCTGTAGGTCGCCTGAGGACATCTGTTCTTGCCCAGACAGGATGAGGTTAAAGTAGCAGCTGATTAGCAGGCTCTAGCTCACTCAGGCCCGAGAGAGGGAGGGGTATGGAATGCGGGGTGAGCCTGCTGCAGCAGAGGTCGGCATGACGTTGCACCAGCCTGAGGCATGCCATGTGTTCTCTGGGGGAAGTTCTCCCTGGATCACGGGACCTTGGCAGTGGTGGGCTGCACAGGCTCCCGGGAGGGGAGGTGTTGATAATGACCTGTGCTTGTGCATAGGCTTCTTGGTGGCTGCCACCACAACCTTAGCATTTCATGCCCATCTCTGGGGTCCATGCTGATGGCCACAGCTTGTGCCTGTCTCTGGAGCTCATTTAGGCAGTGCTCTGAATCCCCTCTCCTCATACACCCTGAAACAATGGTCTCTTGCCTCTTAGGCAGTTCCAGACTTTTTCCTGGACTCCTTCCTGGCTAGCTGTGGCACACTAACCCCCTTCAGGTGGTGTTCATGCAGCCAACCCCATTCCTCTCCTTGGGATCTAACCTCTGAAGCCAAAGCCCCAGCTCCCAGCCCCCTCCCACCCCAGTGGGTGAGCAGACAAGCCTCTCATTCTGGTGAGTGCTGGTCAGTACTGATCCTCTGTACAGGAATCTCTCTGCTTTGTTCTGTGTACCCTGTTGCTGCACTCTCCTCCGTGGCTCTGAATCTTCACACCCACCCAGCCCCTGTCTCCTTCAGTGAAGGGGCTTCCTAGTGTGTGGAAACTTTTCCTCCTTCACAGCTCCCTCCCAGAGGTGCAGGTCCCATCCCTCTTCTTTCATCTATGTTTTTTTCCTTTTTATTTTGCCCTACCCATGTATGTGGGGAGTTTCTTGCCTTTCGGAAAGCCTGAGGTCTTCTGCCAGCGTTCAGTAGGTGTTCTGTAGGAGTTGTTCCACATGTAGATGTAGTTTTGATGTATTTGTGGGGAGGAAGGTGATCTCCATGTCTTACTCTTCTGCCGTCTTGAAGGTCTCCTCTCATCATTCTATATTAGATGGATTTTTAAACAAAGACACTTCAGAATGAAGTTTATGCTTCTCTGAAATTAACTTTCAATCCATTATTATATCAATTTGTGGTCCTTTTGAGTTCTTACAAAATATCCTCACACTCCACCTACGGATATAAAACTATGGTGATGTATTTTGAGGCATAGTTCTATTGATAACTAAAGGCAGAGTTAAATAACTAATAGAATTGATTGGACAAATGGGCATCCAGAAGACATAGAGGCTTAGAAAATCAATTCACTAATTAAAATGAAGATACCAAAAAGAGGAATGGTGTTTTGTTTATCTGACTACTCGTGAGTTTGCAAAATATACTGATTGCTTTCTGGTCATTTAATGTATTTAATTAGACAAAAGTGATTTCTGCCCTGAAGAGTCTCAACTTAGTAGAAAAAGCAATTGCTAACCTCAGTTATATAAAATGTGGTATAAAATATTTTTCTCTCATTCTTTATAAATTAGTAATTCAACCCATGATATTAGGTATGTCATTTCTTTCTTGAAGCCCTAGAAAAATGTATAAAAATATTGTGGACAGAATTGAAAGGGGGTTGTATTGTAGTTTCATCTCATTTTCCTGGAAATGTTTTCCTTTTTTCTTTTTTTAAAAATGAGAAATAGTGCTTTCCAGCATGTATGCCTCTTAAATTTTATTTTCCTCCTAATTTGCTTCAATAGGGAAAAGAGCATGTTTTTGTGTGAAAATGACCATTTAACGAGTTTCCTTCACACCAAAGAGAATGTAAATGGGTAATTACAGGGAATTTTCTTTACTGTAGTATTTACATTCTTTCTTTTCTTCTGAGTTTTCTTAGACATCTGACTTCCCAACCAAACTATCTGTTTGACTTTCAACTTTGATGACAATGAGGGTGACTTTCAGTTTTCTATCTAATTATTCATCAAATTATATATATATATATATATACATATATATATATTTAACATCTTTATTGGAGTATAATTGCTTTACAATGGTGAGTTAATTTCAGTTTCTGCCTTATAACAAAGTGAATCAGTTATACATATACGTATGTTCCCATATCTCTTCCCTCTTGTGTCTCCCTCCCTCCCACCCTCCCTATCTCACCCCTCTAGTTTGGTCACAAAGCACTGAGCTGATCTCCCTGTGCTATGTGGCTGCTTCCCACTAGCTATCTATTTTACGTTTGGAAGTGTATATATGTAGCTGTGACAAAGTGAGAGAGTAGCATGGACATATATACATCAAATTATATTTTTACTGTGACCTTCACCTGCACTTCCTTATCACCCATGTGTTACAATTATAGAGCAAACACCTTTGTTAAAAGGTGAACTAGATAATATTGATTTTTATTATGAATGACTACTGGCTTTGTCACAAGTTGCTACTTTTTCAACATTTGTTTCTCAATCAAGATGGCTCAATCTCTTTTGTCATAAAATTATCTTTTTATCATTGCTAACCTTTTATCAAGAAATTTTTTCAGTTTAAAATGTTTAACATTTTTAGATCTAGAAATGATTAAGTGGTTTACTGAATAGTTTTGAAGGAAGAGAACCAAAATTGCTTGCAGGGTTACATTTCTTTTGGAAGAGTTAAGACCAGAGATTTGGCTTCTCCAACTGTTTCCAGGTTGTTTTTGATTATTCAAGTAATGAAATCCTTGTGAGTTTTTCTCTTCATCTTTTCCCTTTACTCCCTCTGTCCCTCCCTCCCTACTCCTTCCTGCCTTCCTTCCTTCCTTCCTTCTTCCCTTCCTCTATATGTAATAGGTAACAGACAATTTATCATATACAGGTTATGTACGATATGTAATAGATAATTTATCAACACAATAAACTTTTAATGTTAAAGAAATTTTCCTATAGAGACAATATTTACTTTTTCTTCCAGGATATAATCATATAGGAGCTCTTTGTCAAACTTAGGCTTTTATCTCTCCCATTTATTATTTATTTATTTATCATTATTTTTATTATTATTGCTTTAAGATTTCTCTTGACCTTGTGTATGTACCAAGGAAGACAGGAACTAAGGAGTGCAGGTTTCCACATTGCTAAGGATGCGGGTTTCCACAGCAAAGATTTCTTCTCCTGTCCCTCTTCCATTGCTTTATGTAGGTTTAAAAATCTTAGATTTTTACTTGCTTTATTTATTTATCTTTTTTAATTTTAGAATTTTCTTTAATTTTTTTATACAGCAGGTTCTAATTAGTTATCCATTTTATACATATTAGTGTATATATGTCAATCCCAATCTCCCAATTCATCACCCCCCTCAACACTTTCCCCCCTTGGTGTTCATACGTTTGTTCCCTATATCTCTGTCTCCATTTCTGCCTTACAGAATATTTGTTTTTCTCTTTCTGACTTACTTCACTCCGTATGACAGTCTCTAGATCCATCCACCTCTCTACAAATGACCCAATTTTGTTCCTTTTTATAGCTGAGTAATATTGCATTGTATATATATACCACATCTTCTTTATCCATTCATCTGTCGATGGGCATTTAGGTTGCTTCCATGACCTGGCTATTATAAATAGTGCTGCAATGAACATTGGAGTGCATGTGTGTTTTTGAATTATGGTTTTCTCTGGGTATATGTCCAGTAGTGGGATTGCTGGGTCATATGGTAATTCTAGTTTTAGTTTTTTAAGGAACCTCCATACTGTTCTCCATCGTGGCTGTATCAATTTACATTCCCACCAACAGTGCAAGAGGGATCCCTTTTCTCAACACCCTCTCCAGTGTTTGTTGTTTGTAGATTTTCTGATGATGCCCATTCTAACTGGTGTGGCGGGATACCTCACTGTAGTTTTGATTTGCATTTCTCTAATAATTAGTGATGTTGAGCAGCTTTTCATGTGCTTCTTGGCCATCTGTATGTCTTCTTTGGGAAAATATCTATTTAGGTCTTCTGCCAATTTTTGGATTGGATTCTTTGTTTTTTTAATATTGAGCTGCATGAGCTGTTTATATATTTTGGAGATTAATCCTTTGTCCATTGATTCATTTGCAAATATTTTCTCCCATTCTGAGGGCTTTCTTTTCATCTTGTTTGTAGTTTACTTTGCTTTGCAAAAGCTTTTAAGTTTCATTAGGTACCATTTATTTGTTTTTATTTCCATTACTCTAGGAGGTGTATCAAAAAAGCTCTTGCTGTGATTTATGTCAGAGTGATCTTCTGATGTTTTCCTCTAAGAGTTTTATAGAGTCCACTCTTATATTTAAGTCTCTCCATTTTGAGTTTATTTTTGTGTATGGTGTTAGGAAGTGTTCTAATTTCATTCTTTCACATGTAGGTGTCCAGTTTTTCCAACACCACTTATTGAAGAGACTGTCTTTTCCCCATTGTATATCCTTGCCTCCTTTGTCATAGATTAGTTGACCATAGGTGTGTGGGTTTATCTCTGGACTTTCTATCCTGTTCCATTGATCTATATTTCTGTTTTTGTGCCAGTACCATACTGTCTTCATTACTGTAGCTTTGTAGTATTGTTGAAGTTAGGGAGTCTGATTCCTGCAGCCCCATTTTTTCCCCTCAAGACTGCTTTGGCTATTCGGGGTCTTTTGTGTTTTCCATACAAATTTTAAGATTTTTTGTTCTAGTTCTGTGAAAAATGCCATTAGTAATTTGATATGGATTGCACTGAATATGTAGATTGCTTTGGATAGTATAGTCATTTTCACAATGCTGATTCTTCCAATCCAAGAATATGGTATATCTCTCCATCTGTTTGTATCATCTTTAATTTCTTTCATCAGTGTCTTATAGTTGTCTGCATACATGTCTTTTTTCTCCCTAGGTAGGTTTATTCCTAAGTATTTTATTCTTTCTGTTGCAATGGTAAATGGGAGTGTTTCCGTAATTTCTCTTTCACATTTTTCATCATTAGTGTATAGGAATGCAAGAGATTTCTGTGCATTAATTTTGTATCCTGCAACTTTACAAAATTCACTGATTAGCTCTAGTATTTTTCTGGTAGCATCTTTAGGATTCTCTATGTATAGTATCATGTCATCTGCAAAAAGTGACAGTTTTACTTCTTCTTTTCCCACGTGTATTCCTTTTATTTCTTTTTCTTCTCTGATTGCTGTGGCTAGGACTTCCAAACTCTGATTGCTGTGGCTAGGACTTCCAAAACTTCTTTTTCTTCTCTGATTGCTGTGGCTAGGACTTCCAAAACTGTATGTTGAATAATAGTGGCAAGAGTGGACAACCTTGTCTTGTTCCTGATCTTAGCGGAAATGCTTTCAGTTTATCACCAGTGAGAATGTTGTTGGCTGTGGGTTTGTTGTATATGGCCTTTATTATGTTGAGGTAGGTTCCCTCTATGCCCACTTTCTGGAGAGTTTTTATCATAAACGGGTGTTGAATTTTGTCAAAAGCTTTTTCTGTATCATTTGAAAAGATCATATGGTTTTTATTCTTCAATTTGTTAATATGGTGTATCACATTGATTGATTTGTGTATGTTGAAGAATCCTTGCATACCTGGGGTGTGTGATCTTTTTAATGGGTTGTTGGATTCTGTTTGCTAGTATTTTGTTGAGGATTTTTGCATCTATATTCATCAATGATATTAGTCTGTAATTTTCTTTGTTTGTAGTATCTTTTTCTGGTTTTGGTATCAGGGTGACAGTGGCCTCATAGAATGAATTTGCGAGTGTTCCTTCCTCTGCAATATTTTGGAAGAGTTTGAGAAAGATGGGTGTTAGCTCTTCTCTAAATGTTTGATAGAATTCACCTGTGAAGGCATCTGGTCCTGGACTTTTGTTTGTTGGAAGATTTTTAATCATAGTTGCAATTTCATTACTTGTGATTGGTCTGTTCATATTTTCTATTTTTTCCTGGTTCAGTCTTGGAAGGTTATACTTTTCTAAGAATTTGAAAATATCTTCAAGGTTGTCCTTTTTATTGTCATAGAATTGCTTGTAGTAGTCTCGTAGGATGCTTTGTGTTTCTGTGGTGTCTGTTGTAACTTCTCCTTTTCCATTTCTAATTTTATTGATTTGAGTCCTCTCTCTCTTTCTTGATGAGTCTAGCTAATGGTTTATCAATTTGGTTTATCTTCTCAAAGAACTTGCTTTTAGTTTTACTGATCTTTCTTATTGCTTTCTTTGTTTCTTTTTCATTTATTTCTGCTCTAATCTTTATGATTTCTTTTCTTCTAGTAACTTTGTGGGTTTTTTTTTCTTCTTTCTCTAATTGCTTTAGGTGTAAGGTTAGGTTGTTTATTTGAGATTTTTCTTGTTTCTTGAGGTAGGATGTTATTGCTATAAAGTTCCCTCTTAGAACTGCTTTTGCTGCATCCCATACAGTTTGGATCATTGTGTTTTCATTGTAATTTGTCTGTAGGTATTTTTTGATTTCCTCATTGATATCTTCAGTGATCTCTTGGTTATTTATTAACGTATTGTTTAGCCACCATGTGTTTGTGTTTGTTATTTTTTTTACCTGTAATTGATTTCGAATCTCATAGCATTGTTGTCAGCAAAGATGCTTGATATGATTTCAATTTTCTTAACTTTACTGAGGCTTGATTTGTGACCCAAGATATGATCTATCCTGGGGAATGTTCCATGTGCACTTGAGAAGAGAGTGTAATCTGCTGTTTGGGGATGGAATGCCCTATAAATATCAGTGAAATTTATTTGGTCTATTGTGTTATTTAAAGCTTGTGGTTCCTTACTAATTTTCTGTTTGGATGATCTGTCCATTGATGTAAGTGAGGTGTTAAAGTCCCCCACTATTATTGTGTTACTGTCAATTTCCCATTTTATAGCTGTTAGCAGTTTCCTTATGTATTGAAGTGCTCCTATGTTGGGTGCATATATATTTATAATTGTTATATCTTCTTTTTGGATTGATCCCTTGATCATTATGTAGTGTCCCTCTTTGTCTCTTGTAACATTCTTTATTTTAAAGTTTAGTGTATTTGATTTTTGATTCCCATTTGCATGGAATATTTTTTTCCATCCCCTCACTTTCAGTCTATATGTGTCCATAGGTGTGAAGTGGGTTTCTTGTAGACAGCATATGTACGGGTCTTGCTTTTGTATCCATTCAGTGAGCCTGCGTCTTTTGGTTGGAGCATTTAATCCATTCATGTTTGAGGTAATTATCGGTATATATATTCCTATTACCAGTATTTATTTGTAATGTGTTTCTTTTTCTTTTTTTTTTTTTTTTTTTTGGCCGTACACGGGCCTCTCACCGTTGTGGCCTCTCCTGCTGCGGAGCACAGGCTCTGGACACGCAGGCTCAGTGGCCATGGCTCATGGGTCCAGCCATTCCACGGCACGTGGGATCTTCCTGGACCGGGGCACGAACCCGTGTCCCCTGCATTGGCAGGCAGACTCTCAACCACTGCGCCACCAGGGAAGCCCTGTAATGTGGTTTTTTTTAGGTCCTTTTCTTCCATTGTGTTACCCATTTAGAGAAGTTCCTTTAGTATTTTTTGTAGAGCTGGTTTGGTGGTTCTGAATTCTCTTAGCTGTTGCCTCTCTGTAAAGCTTTTGATTTCTCTATCGCATCTGAATGAGATCCTTGCCGTGTAGAGTAATCTTGGTTGCAGGTTCTTCCCTTTCATCACTTTAAATGTAACATGCCACTCCCTTCTTGCTTGTAGAGTTTCTACTGAAAATCAGTTGTCAACCTTATGGGAGTTCCCTTGTATGTTATTTGTCATTTTCCCTTGTTGCTTTCAATAATTTTTCTTTGTCTTTAATTTTTGTCAGTTTGATTACTATGTGTCTTGGCGTCATTCTCCTTGGGTTTATCCTGCTTGGGACTGTCTTCACTTCCTGGGGTTGGGTGGTTGGGTGGCTCTTTCCTTTCCCATGTTAGGGAAGTTTTTGACTATAATATCTTTAAATATTTTCTCGGGTCCTTTCTCTCTCTCTCTTCTCCTTCTGGGACCCTTATATTGTGAATGTTGTTGCATCTAATGTTGTCCCAGAGGTCTCTTAGGCTGCCTTTACTTCTTTTCTTTTTTTTTCTTTATTCTGTTCTGCATCAGTGAATTCCACCATTCTGTCTTCCAGTTCACTTATCCATTCTTCTGCCTCAGTTATTCTGCTATTGATTCCTTCTAGTGTATTTTTCATTTCAGTTATATTGTTCATATCTGTTTGTTTGTTCTTTAATTTTTCTAGGTGTTTGTTCTTTAATTCTTCTAGATCTTTGTTAAACATTTCTTGCATCTTCTAAATCTTTGCCTCCATTCTTTTTCTGAGGCCCTGGATTATCTTCACTATCATATTTCTGAATTCTTTTTCTGGAATTTTTCCTATCTCCACTTCACTTAGTTGTTTTTCTGGGGTTTTGTCTTGTTCCTTCATCTGGTACATAGCCCTCTGCCTTTTCTTCTTGTCTATCTTTCTGTGAATGTGGTTTTTGTCCCAAAGGCTGCAGGACTGTAGTTCATCTTGCTCCTGTTATCTGCCCTTTGGTGGATGAGGCTATCTAATCCTCATCCACTGAGGATGAAGGTGGGGCTGATGGGTGGGGCTGGATTCGCTCCCTCTTGGTTGTCTTGCCTGAGCTGACCCAACAGTGGGTCATACCCAGCTCTTTGGTGGGGCTAATGATGGACTCTGGGAGGGTTCATGCCAAGGATTACTTCCCAGATCTTCTGCTGCCAGTGTCCTTGTCCTCATGGTGAAAGACAGCCACCCCCTGCCTCTTCAGGAGACTCTCCAACACTAGCAGGTAGTTCTGGTTCAGTCTCCTATGGGGTCACTGCTCCTTCCCCTGGGTCCCGAAGCACACACTACTTTGTGTGTGCCCTCCAAGAGTAGAATCTCTGTTTTCCCCAGTCCTGTCAAAGTCCTGCAATCAAATCCCACTAACCTTCAAAGTCTGATTCTCTAGCAATTCCTTCTCCCATTGCCAGACCCTCAAGTTGGGAAGCCTGATGTGGGGCTGAGAACCTTCACTCCAGTCGGTGGACTTCTGTGTTATAAATGTTCTCAAGTTTGTGGGTCACACAACCAGCAGTTATGGGATTTGATTTTATTGTGATTGCGCCCCTCCTGCCATCTCATTGTGGCTTCTCCTTTTTCTCTGGATGTGGGGTATCTTTTTTGGTGAGTTCAGTGTTTTCCTGTCAATGATGGTTCAGCAGTTAATTGTGATTCCGGTGCTTTCACAAGAGGGAGTCTTTTTACTTGCTTTAAAACAGACACACAAAGAAGACCTTTGCCACTTCTATCATAATAGATGGAATACTTCTAATAATTAGTTAAGCAACTGAATTCTAATAATTAGTTAAGCTTTGAAGCAATAGTAGTTTAACAAATTGGTGAATATGTAGTGTCTGACTATACCCCAGTCTATTGGGAAACAATGATAATCTGAAAGCTTTATATAAATATGTCCTATGTTTTGTTAACTCGTGCTGTCCCCAGATATATTTATTTATGAGAGGTGATGATTACCATATTTAGAACCTCTCATGTAAATTATATTCCTTTTTTTTTTATTTTTGTTTTGGTTGAATTCAATCTTTATTTTCATTTTTATCTACATCTAATAGGGTTGAAGTTTATGAAATAAAAAGCTGTAGTCATTATATCTAAACTTTTATTACTTCTATTTGGAAGGCTAAGTTTCTTTTCTTCAAATTTTTAAAATTAAAAAAAATTGTTTTATTTAAACATTTTTGTATATTACGGTTTTAAAGTAAGGTTTTATTTCCTTTATATTTGTGTGAGAAAAGCCAGGGAAAGGCAAGACAAATAGTACTTAAAATAAGGTTTTGTTAAAACAGAGTTTAAAATTCTCTATTGGTTTCACCTGAAAAGTATCAGACAACAGAATTTTAAGAGGAGAAGGTAGCTGTGTAAAAATAATTTTAAGTAATAGCCAAAATAAATATTATTCAAAGTTTAGAAAGTTCATTTTATTTGTTGGCAAGAGAAAAGATGTGTTCTTATGTTTTACTTCAGAGGAGTCTATTTCTCAAAACTTCTTGAACTTTGAGTCAGTGTCAGCCTGTGAATAGAACTATATGGTGACAACAACATGGCTTTGGTATAGTTTTGTCTTTTATACTGTATGTCACACCTCTCCCAGGACATTGTCTGCAATGATCTCCTCCCTCCCCCTCTAAACAGATTCAATTCTACAACTTCCTTAACATATCTGGGGGGCTAGTTATCAATAAGTGTACATAGGAGATGCAACCTGGGTGAGGGGCTTGTGGTTTTCTTTTCTCTATGAACATTTTCTTTGACCTATGAGAAATGGACTCTAGGTAGAATATGTTTAGAGGAGGATGTAGTAAAAAACTGTATGTATTCTTTGAATATAAATGCTAAGATTGATGTGTTTAGAATAAATGTTATAATCTCTAACCATTGGAGAGATTGTTAGATATTTTAAAGTGTGGGTGAGATTAGGCCAGTTTTGCATGATGACAAATGTAAAGGTCACAGCAAGATATAGAAATTTGAAGCTGAGTCATATGAAGAGACTTGGAAACTTTCTCTTCCTCACTGTGATCTAAGATAAAATAACTGTGAGTTTGTCATTTTGGCAGAGAAAACAATAAATCCAAATGAGAAGAGCAATCAAGAGGGTGCACAGGACAGAATGAAACAGAGAGCTAAAACTGGTAAATAAACTATTTTTTAAGTTCCGTTAAAGAAACCAAAGACAGCTTTAGAAGTCCAACCTGTGAAAACTGAAATCAGGTTAGTGAAGCAAGTGATTTAAAATAAATATATGGAAAAAAAAAGCGCCAGGATTAAAAATGTACTTTTCTTTATCTCAAAGGCTGTGTGAAAAGAACAATCTGTAGTAAATTTGTAAGTTCAAAACTGGTTATTCCTTTGAGATGGGAGAGCTGGTAGGTTTATAGGGTTTTTAAAAATAATGTTCTAACCTCCAAATCTAGACATCCTAAGTGAAATTTAATCTACTGTAGCCCAGCCATCCAAATACAAATTTGTTTTTTGAACCTTTAGATCTTTAATATTTTTTACCTTACTTTTCCTTGAAAACAGAAAATGCATTTGGTAAGAAACAACTTACCAGGACCCAGATTGTCAGTTATCTTTGTCCAGTAGAGCTGAGAGGCTTAGCATCTTTTACCTGCTCAAGTAAAAGCAAGTATATATGATATTTATCCCATAGGGTAGGCTCAGAAAAATAGAGGTGTTTTTCTCAATCTGTGGCTTAATGGCTTTTGGGAAGTATTAGGCCCTCATGAATTGCATTTGATAGAAGGACTGGCTCTTTGCAGCATATTCTAAAGTCAGGCTAGTTTCACCTCACATTTCAGAAACCACATTCATGCAAATCTGATGCCCTTATTCATTATGATACATAATTGAACCAAAGGGAAACTAGGGCAGGTTGTTTTTTCAGAAAGAGCTCTGAAGTATGTGTTCTAGTTGTGATTGTGTGGTTAACCAGTTCTACTCAGTGCATTTGTGAAATGAGGGGACCAGTGGTTCTCAACTGGCATGACTTTGCCCCAGATATTACTGTCATGACTGAGGCTGAGCATGCTGCTGGCACCCAGTGGGTAGAGGCCAGGGATGCTGCTAAACATCCTACAGTATCCAGGACAGTCCCCCACAACAAAGACTTATCCTACCCCAAATGTCACTAATGCTGGGGTTGAGAGACCCTGGACTGGCCCACCTATTGCCTCCCTTCCAGCTCCAAGAATTCTATGACTAATGATGCTCAAAGCTACCCCTGCCAGGGGCATTTCCTTTCAAACAACATTGATTAGGTGCCTTCTTTTGTGTTTGAACTAAGAACTTTTCCGTATTTGATTTACACAAAAGAGGTAAGTAAGCCTCCATTTATGAGAATTTCCACATTCCATAGAGCCACTACTCATAATGATAGCCCTGTTTGACAAGGGACATACATTTTCCTTGGCTCTATGTCAGCAAAATTATGGCTTTACCACTTTTCTAGACATTTCTCTTTCTTGTATTTCCCCAATTGTTAGGTGTAAGGACAATTAACTGAAAGAGAAATTTCAAAAAGTCAGGCAGTCTGATGTTAACTCTTAAAATGCATGCTGTTAGACTAAGTCATTCCTGATCCTGGATTTAATTACACATCTGCAAAATGAGTGTGTTGTATGAAGTACTTTCGAAGGTACCTCCTTACTATGAAATTCTGTGTTCGTGCCCTTAAATATTACTGGAACCCTTCTGATATTTCACATCCTTAGATGATCCAAAAAAAAAAAAAAGAGCAAGTATTAATCAGGTCATAACTTTGGAGAGATGGAAAATCTTATAATCTACTGTCTAGGTCAAAATCATGACAAATAAGACTAGTTCTACCCCCACAGAGTTTACTTTGATTCTTTTCTTTTTGATTGAGAAAATTGGGGTAGGGAATATTTTCTTTTATTTTGATTTTTTTCCTTTTTAAAAAAATCATGTCCTATTTACTTCCTATTTGTGGAGTAATAAGAAATTATCAATATGATTCATTGTCATTATTTCCCTTTGAATAACTATACTTTGTTTTGCTTTTCCTTAAACTAAAATCCCTGGGAGAGAAATGATTTCTTTTCAAAATTAAATTTATATATACATATATAAATGTATATATAACATATATACATTTATATATGTGTGTGTGTGTGTGTATTCATATGAAAGACACACATATATAACAGCCTGTATCAGGGTCCTGGTATTTGCTATTAAAATTACTTTTTTCCTTTTTTTACATTGGCAAACTTGACAACTATTTCCGTTGCAAATATCCTGAATAGGAAGGCTAAGTAGGCAACCTAAAATTTAAACAAAGATGCTTTCTATAATGAAAGTGAAATCTTGGCTGTGTCTGGATTTCTTGTTTCTGCATCCTTTAAGTGTAGAAGACACCATGCTTTGATTCCTTTGTTTCATAATCACAAAAGACTCTGGGATAATCCTTGTGATGAACTTTGGGGATAATTTTTGCCTTTCTAGATCTCTCTGAAAAGTGATTTTAGACTGGGTGACAGGCTGTGTACAGGAAACACAATTTAGTTGGTGAACATCAACACTTTCACTTAAATTTCTTGGTAAAACAATAGTAGAGTCAAAGGAACAAAACCTCAGGATATTAAAAACCACAAGATCATTTTTCTTTAAAATTATAATACTTTGTTAACAAGAACAATATGAAGGATACATTTAATGTATCTTGTACATTAAATGTATTGAATTTCTCTTTGAAATTCAGTTTTAACAGTCACCACCAAAATCCTACCCTGAGATATGAAGATGGTATTAAGCCTTAGCTGCTCATGTTGGTGGAAGGACCACAGAGCACAGGAGTGTAGGGGAGAAGGGACTGGAAAGTATTCCTGGGCTTGTAGTCCTTGCTGTGGATGGTGTCCCTGATGGATGGTGTCACTACTTCTATCCACATTCACTTCCCTTCTGTCTCTTCTTAGCATCCAGCCATTTATGTTTGTGCCAATAAAGATATGGGTGCTTTCTCAGGAAACAGAGCAGACAATATCCTTGATCCCATGGAGCTTATATCCTAGTGGGTTCTAAATATCTGAACCTTGGTCTCTGTCTCTTTCCTGCTACTCTTAACCTTCTCTGCAACCCTCTGTACTTTCTCGCTCTTACCTGTCTACTTCACACTCAGGCTACAGACTCCAAGGCCTGGCCCTCTGGTTGCCTAATCCATTAAGGGACCCTACCTTCACTATTGGTTACTGAAGCCTACTGCTCCAGCAGTAACTTTCCTGCTTCCTGCAAAGGAGAGAAACATTACGATAGAATGCAATGGAAAGAACATGGGCTTGGTGTGATCCTGGGAAGATCAGTCAACTCTCTGAACTCCAGTTTCATCCTAGAAAAATGGGGCTACTAATCTCATTTTTAATGGTACCCATACTCATACCCATTCATGATTAAATGAAACAGTCACTGTGAAAGAGCTCTGGACACCTTAAAGGGAATGCAAATTTTTAAATGTTTACTGTTGTTATCATTTCTTTTAGGAGCATTATAATTTTGGAAGAAAGGAGTTGACTTCCTACTAAAGGGCCGCCAAATACATTCTCTTCTTTCTTCCCACCATGATGAGAAATCAGAGAAGCCTCTTTTCTGTGTTACTTTCTAACTTCTTCAACTTAAATTGCGCCTTTTCCCCCAAATGCATCCATGTCAGAATGTAGATGAAAATTAAACTATATGTATAGAAAAACATAAAACTCAGCATTTTCATGCTCTAGTGCCCACTGTGATTGATTATAAAATACTTCCTCTTTCTTTTCTCTTGAGCATATCTTAGTCAAATATCTTCACACTTTATCTATGTTATCTGCTCTGTGAAACTTGCTTTCAGACAACCACAAACTTTCAGAACTAAATAGTCCAAATCCTATCTTCACAATTATGTTTTAGTCCTTTAAGTTTTTTTAATAGGGAATTTGAAGTAGCTAAGCATATGCTAACTTTTTCATATTTAACAAGTTCAAATTTTTTTGTTCAAGTCAGGATCTGAAATAGATGTGTTGCTTTAAGTATGTCTGTTTTTAAAATTCACATGGATGCTTTAAAATTAGGGCTGATAAGCAAGAAGTTATGCCATATGTTCAAAATTAAGAGACCTAAGTTATCTTGGCTTGATCTTAGTGAAATGTAGATGATTAGAATCTCTTCTTAGTAATTTGGAGTTCCTGAGATCATGTCTGTAAAATGTTGATACCTCTTTGGCCGAAGGAGGCACTCTTTAAGAAATACATTGTAATCGTCCTTGACTTTATGAACGGGGTGTTGTTTTAAATTAAAACTTTAGCAGAAATGCTAAAATTCTGATTTTGGATTACTATAGGCTCCAGGCAGGAAAGAAAAGCTGACTATAAGTGCTGCATTTGAAAATGTGTTGTTAAAAAAAGAAAAAAATTCATTTTCCCAAAGAGGTGGGAAGAGGGAAGAAAGGATGGAGTTAAAGGCTCCAGTAATTTCACACAGTGGTGCTCTGAGTTTCAAAAGGCACAGATAACTGTGTGTGGTGTGTAGAGGGGACAGTGAGAGCAAAGGGAAAATGGATTTTCACCTTTCACTACCAAACCACAGGAAAGGAGGTTTAAAAAAACAGATGGAACAAAAGAGCCTCAGATGTGTAGGCTTTAATGAAGAACCCATATGCATTCCAATGTCCTTTTGAGTGTTGCAATGGAAAGAGCTTTTATGGTTAAACAATTTGACTTGATGGCTGAGTAGAAAGTGGGCTTCTTCTAGAGTGATGAATGCGTCAGATATTGCTATAGCATTACTTTTATGATGTCTCTGTCAATATCTAATTCTACTGGCTCTGTAGTTCTTTTAACAAATAAAGCTAAATGAATTTATTCTCTGCATGTTTTTGGTAATCTTTCTGTAATGAACAAAGATGTTATTTGCTTCATAACTTCGTGTGTTCTTGAAGTTTTGCAGGATATGATAATCAAGCCAAATTGTCAATTCTTTTTTAAAAATAAAGCTCTTAAATAAAACTTCTTTTCTTTTGAAAATTTTGTTCTAAGTATTTTTACATTGAAAAAGACAATTCTCAAGTAAGTGAAAAGCACTGTAAGAATTTTATGGGAAATAACTATGTTACATATCTCACTGATAAAAACACATACAAGAGAATTTTACGATTCCTGTTCTTCCCTCAAAAACTAGAACCTTAAAAAAAAAAAACTAGAACCTTATGAGATTCATCTATTGAATACCAAAACAGCATAGAATGATGTTCATTTTCAAGAATCATTTTGAATAGTGATCTCCAAAGAAAAATGTACCAACCTCAAGATAATTCATTGGAAGGGAGGTAGGGTGCAGGTCAAACGTTAAAAAGATTTTATTAATGTGTGTTTTTTTCAAACCTTTAGGTTTAGAAGCTATAGCCTGTGGGTCAGATCTGATTCACCACCTCTTCCATAAAGCATTATTGGCACACAGTCATGCTTATTCATTTATATATTATCCGAGGCTGCTTTCACACTATCATAGCAGTAGTAATTGTGACAGAATATATGGTTTGCAAAGCCTACAAAATACAGTATCTGGGTTTTTTTTTGGTTCTTCTTTCTCTAATTGTTTTAGGTGTAGGGTTAGGTTGTTTATTTGAGATGTTCCTTGTATCTTGAGGTGGGATTGTATTGCCATAAACTTCCCTCTTAGAACTGCTTTTGCTGCATCCCATAGGTTTTGGGCCATCGTGTTTACATTGTCATTTGTTTCTAGGTATTTTTTGATTTCCTCTTTGATTTCTTCAGTGATCTCTTGGTTATTTAGTAGTATATTGTTTAGCCTTCATGTGTTTGCATTTTTTACAGATTCTTTTCCTGTAATTGATATCTAGTCTCATAGCGTTGTGGTCAGAAAAGATATTTGATATGATTTCAATTTTCTTAAATTTACCAAGGCTTGATTTGTGACCCAAGATATGATCTATGCTGGAGAATGTTCCATGAGCATTTAAGAAGAAAGCGTATTCTGTTGTTTTTGGATGGAATGTCTTATAAATATCAATTAAGTCCATCTTGTTTAATGTGCCATTTAAACCTTGTGTTTCCCTATTTGTTTTCATTTTGGATGAGCTGTCCATTGGTTGGAATGTAAATTGATACAGCCACTATGGAGAACAGTATGGAGGTTCCTTAAAAATCTAAAAATAGAACTACCATATGACCCAGCAATCCCACTACTGGGCATATACCCTAAGAAAACCATAATTCAAAAAGAGTCATGTACCACAATGTTCATTGCAGCTCTATTTACAATAGCCAGGACATACAAGCAACCTAAGTGTCCACTGACACATGAGTGGATAAAGAAGATGTGGCACATATATACAATGGAATATTACTCAGCCATAAAAAGAAACAAAACTGAGTTATTTGTAGTGGGGTGGATGGACCTGGAGTCTGTCATACAGAGTGAAGTAAGTCAGAAAGAGAAAAACAAATACTGTATGCTAGCACATAAATATGGAATCTAAAAAAAAATAATAATGGTTCTGAAGAACCTAGGGGCAGGGCAGGAATAAAGACACAGATGTAGAGAATGGACTTGAGGACACGGGGAGTGGGAAGGGTAAGCTGGGGCAAAGTGAGAGAGTGGCATGGACTATATACACTACCAAATGTAAAATAGATAGCTAATGGGAAGCAGCCGCATAACACAGGGAGATCAGCTCAGTGCTTTGTGACCACTTAGAGGGGTGGGATAAGGAGGATGGGAGGGAGATACAAGAGGGAGGAGATATGAGGATATATGTATATGTATAGCTGATTCACTTTGTTATACAGCAGAAACTAACACACCATTGTAAAGCAATTATACTCCAATAAAGATGTTAAAAAAAAATACAGTATCGGGGCCTTTACAGAAAAAGTTGGCTAACTCCTAACCTAAAGCAGTAAAAAAGATTTTAAGCTTTCCTGTTGTATATGGTTTTACATTGGTCTCTTTTGTAGTTCTGAATGCTAGACACAGCTCATCTATATTCTAGGTGAGATTTCCTGAGTAAGGGTCTCTTGCCCCATCCCGTACTTTCCATCATCATTGAGATTCTTTCAACTACAAGAATCTAATAAGTATAGTCCTGAGGGTGAAAAACAGAGTCATGGCTCTCCAACTTGTTGCAATGGACAGAGAGTCCTTAGTTGGCTATTCCTTAAGCCTGTTGCACCCTATTGCCGTTCATGTGCCCAACTGGGTATATGACTTATCATTTCAATTATTTTTGACTAAAATAATCTTCAGAGAGTGAGAAGATAACTTTACTAAAAAGACTCCTGCAAAATAATCTAGATTGAATATTCCACTATTCATATAGACATAAACAATAAGAAATGACAGAGGTCATCACGTAACACCTAGGTCTAGATAAGCTATGTTATCAACCATAAATATAAGTTATATATTTATCAGTGTTAACCTACTGGAATTTGACAAGAAGTAGGCTAATTTTTTGAAATTTTTGAAATTATTTGCAATAAGATTTTATAGCTGCTTTCATTATTTTTAAAAATTTTATTGAAGTATAGTTGATTTATAATTTTGTGATAATTTCTGCTCTACAGCAAAGTGATTTAGTTATACACTACATTCTTTTTCATATTCTTTTTCATTATGGTTTATCACAGGATACTGAATATAGTTCCCTGTTCTATATACAGTAGGACCTTGTTGTTTATCCATCCTACATATAATAGTTTGCATCTTCTAATCCCAAACTCCCAATCCATTCCTCTCCCCCACCTCCCACCCTTGGCAAACACAAGTCTGTTCTCTATGTCTGTGAGTCTGTTTCTGTTTCATAACTACTTTCATTATTAACATACCTAGCCCTAACCTTATATTTTTGCCTTGAAATTTAACTAAAAATTGTATTATGACATCATAATTAGTAAGACATTTCCAAAGTAGGCATCTGGGGCTTGGAAATGATGTTCAATTTTCAGGAATGTTTGAAGACAAAGAGTACTCAATATTATAATTTTTAAAGTTTTGCTTAAGTAAATGTTGAGAGTCTTTTATGAGGAATCTTAATAAAGGAAAAATTGAAAACCCAATTTAATTGGGGAGACATGTGTTCTTCCTGTTCATAATATAATACATAGAAAACAAAAGAATGATGAACTGAAATTCATTCCTTTGTATCAAATACCATTAGAAAATGCATAGAAAATGCCACTGAAGATTTGAAAAAGTAAGAATAAGCAAATTATGTTATATTGGAATTTTATTATTAGCCGGATCAAAGTATAAATTTAAAAATATTCTCAATTTATAGCATTTGTGTTCTAAATATGAAATATATGAGTGACATTTTTTTAGACTTAAAGGAAAAATAAGTCAGCACATGTTTTATTTTCTAAAATAAGTGACTTTAATAAAATCATTTTTTCAGACTTTAAAGGAAAAATAAGCCAGAAATAAGTCAGAATATATTTTATTCTCTAAAATAAGTGAATTTAATGAAATCACTGTTCTTTGGGAAAATACCCATCTTGGATGTGTGGGATACACCTTAATATGCAAACCCCCAATCCCTTGTCTTTGCATGGGTGCATATGTTGGCAACAGAAGATCCCTGAACTGATTTTGTTCTAGGAATCGGAGGAGGTAAGGCTATAGAGTGAATCACAGAGGAAGTCATATTTGCAGGAGGCTCTCTCTTTCTGTGACAGCCTGGACACAGATAAGTTGCTATGTGAAATACTGTATAGGCTGACAGTCTTCATTGTTTGAGGAAAAATAAAGACTAAACAGACTCACACCCCAAAGCCTGTATCTTTGGAGCACAAAGACAATCTCAGGCAGTTGTCCCTTCCTCATATGAACCTCTTGCAAAAATTTATGGTCTAGGAAAGATTCCTTTACTATTGAGATAAATAAGTTTTTAAAAAAGGGAAAAGAAAAGTTCCTAGATTAGATAACAGAAAAAGCAGTCTTTAAGCTGGGACTCTTAAACCAAGTGATTGAGAACAGCTGAGGATAACAAAGTGTTCTAGGTGCTACAAACAAAAGGAAAGGAGAAGTTATAATGTTCAGAATGGGAAGGTTGAATTCAGGCCAAAATTTCCTTAAACAAGACAAACAAGACCCCCTTATATTGCTAAAGGATAAACTTTACATGGAAAATACAATCATTAGAGTATCTAAACATTAAAATATAACATCAACGCTCATAAGGCAAAAGCAAGAGATAGGATGAGAAAAAGTGAAAATATATTGGTGGTAAAATACTTTAACTCATTTTATAGTTGTTGATAGATTACATAGGACAGTAGGTAAAAATAGATCCTCTAAAGTAAATTGAATTAATATATATGTAGTTGGGCTCCGTATCCTGCAAAAAAGCCAAACCAAAACAGAAACTATTCTTTTGCATATCTGTGGACTCTTCACAAAACCCAACCATGTATTGAGATTAGGCCCAAAAGGAAAAGCTTTTAGTTGCCATGATAAAAGTAATACAAGATAGGGGTAGGGAATTAAGAGTACAAACTACTATGTAGTTATTTATTTATAAAATAAATAAGCTACAAAGATACATTGTAGAGCACAGGGAATATAGCCAATATTTTATAATAAGTATAAATGTAGTATAATCTTTAAATTGTGAATCACAATGTTGTACACCTAAAATTTATATAATATTGTAAATCAGCTCTACCTCAGTAAAAAACTATTAACTTCCAAGATAAAAATAATACAGAGAAATTTCTCTGATCACAAAAATTTTATAAATTAATAACAAATTTAGAAAACACAAAAAGTCCCTGCCATCTGTATGTTGAAAAATTTGCTCTTTAACAAATTATTTTTTAAAGGGGAAATTCAAAATAAAATTTCTATGTGGAGAAAAAGACAATGAAAATATCATCTATTATAACTTATAGAATATAGTTAAAATAGCCCTTGGAAGAAAATTTATAACTCTAAATATGTTTAATGAATAAGAGAATAAAAATAAATCAATTAAATATTCAATTTGGAAAATTAAAGAACAGTAAGATCGCCTGCTCATAAGAAAAGTAAAAGAAAGGAACTGATGAGAATTGACAAAAATAACTGTAAAACAGAAAAGCTGTAGAAATCATACATAAAAAATATGTTTTTGAAAAAAGTGTGTAAAATAGTAACAGTGTAGTAACACTATTACAGTGTAACAATACTTTCAAAATTCTGAAGGAAATTATTTTGCAACTTAGAATTTTGGATTTAATTTTAAAAATTAAATGATTTAATCCAAAAAAATTAAATGATTTAGTACAAAAAATTGTGCAAGGACGGAACAAAGTTTTCAACATGGAAGGTGTCAAAAATTGGCTTCCCAAATTCCATTTTCCCAGGAAGCTCCTTTAAGTCCCAGTGAATGAGAAGAAACATGGAAAAGAAAAAACATGGGCTACTGGAAACAGGAGATCAAACACAAGAGAAAAGCAAAGCAAATTCCCAGGACAAAGGTAAAAAGAATCGCAGGATAACAACCTACACAAAGCATAGAAGACAAGCAGCACAGATTGGAAAACGTGCCTCCAGTGACATACCTGTAGAGGCTGTCACCACCAACGGTCCTTTCTGCTTTGTACAGTCCTGACCACAGACAGTGCTCAAGTGAGCTTGTCCAAAATTCTTAGCTCTCTTTGGCCTGTGCAAATGCTGATAAAATTCTGCTCTCTCCTCCCTGCCCAGCTGCCTGGAATAGCTGATACCATCTGACCCTACAGAAGTGTTCAGGTTTGACCGACTCCTGAGAGATGGAGGTTAGCCCAGAGAGCTTAGAAGCGTAGAACACAGAGCGGCACACCCTCTTCAAACTTTTCCCTCCGGATTGGTTAGACCTTGGTTAGATTGCTCCCTATAAGGAACTCTTGGATTGCCCTGGAACACTACAGGCTGCCTCCTGACATTTTCTCACAATGGATTCTTAAACCATCTGAGACAAATGATACAAATGAACTTATATACAAAAGAGAAACAGACATAGAAAACAAACTCATGGTTACCAAAGGGAAAAGGTGGGGGGAGGGATAAATTAGGAGTTTGACATTAACATATACACACTACTGTATATAAAATAGATAAACAGCTAGGACCTACTATATAGCACAGGGAAGTATACTCAGTATTTTGTAATAACCTATAAGGGAAAATAATCTGAAAAAAATAGATATATGTATGTATAACTGAATCATTTTGCTGTCTACCCAAACTAACACAATATTGTAAATCAACTATACTTCAATAAAGATAAATAAATAAATTTAAAAAAAAACATTCAAGGGAAACAAAAAAAGCTGAAGCCAGACTATAAACCAGAGACTGTTCAGCTCCTCTTCCTAGGCACTGTCAATTATCAATAACAATGCTATCTTTGTCTTACACAGCTAGTCTTTGTGCTTACTACTCAATTTTCATATTAATCCTTTTCCACACTGATTAATTAGTTGTTGATAAAATAATGAAATGGTTGATTGAGAAATAAAACTCAATTCGAATACATTTTAATCTAAAAGCCATCTTTAGTGGGCAAATACTACAACCCTTCCATTAAATTGCACATTAACGTGACTATTATTTAATAATAATAATGTTAGAGGCAATAGCCAATGGGATTAGACAAAAGAAAGTCCTGAAAAGTATAAAAACTGGCAAAGAAGAGATAAATTTATGACTGTGTTAGGTGATTTAATATTTTAGGTGATATACCTGGGACTTCCAAGAGAATCACTGAATGATGATTATCATCAGTGAGATAACTCAGTAATGTGTGTTATAGGGAATCCATAGCTTTCATGTACTGATATAGAAATGTTCCAAAACTGTAATCAAATGGAAAAAAAAAAAAACCTCAAACAAATAAGATGCAGAACATTGTGTATAGGATGCTATCTTTTTAATAAGTGTATGTTTGTAGTCTGTGTGTGTGAAATGAGAATGTATATTTGTAATTGCTTGATATATAAAATAAACACTTGAAGCACAAACAAGAAACTAATAAAACACTTTTAGTCATATTTTCAAGGTACATAAGGTTAAAACCCCTCATTTTTACAAACTTAAAAACCCTAGAATTTAATTTTCTAACCTGCTTAAAATTTTCCAAGAGTTTTTTAAAGTATGTTTTGAAGTAAGTTTTTAAAGTAAGTTTGAACCCATTGTGGGGGCATCTACTGATACAGCAAACACATTCAGCATAAATTTTAGAAAACCAATCGGTGGCTTAAAAATACATGGCTTTGGCAAAATCAATTCAGCTTACATGAAAAGAAATATTAATTGTACAGTCTTAAAAGTTGAATTTACCTGTTTAGCTGAATGTCATTTTGAGCAATGTGCATTATTTTGTACTGAATTTCCATTTCACACAAAGCCAAACACATTCATTCATTACTAATGGCATTCTTGACCTCATTGAAAATATTATATTCTTTTGAAAACTCAATTGTTACTGCATTAAACATCTGCTCTATTAGGCATTATGCTTGATGCTGAGGTCTCAAAGGTGAATAAAACAGGTTTTATTTTAGAAGTTTTATCCCCTAAGAGGTTTTACTGTAGGATAATCACTGTCAATTTATTACCTTACATTAAAAATTTCAGGAATATAAGAGGTGCTTTAAAAAGATCTGCAAAATAGTAGCCCTTTTCTTTTATGATGGGTATATATATATATGTCTTTCTTGTGAGTTTTCTTTGTAGATTCAGGACTTCCCTCTTGTGGTTTCCTTGTTCTGTTCACATAATTCAAGGCCTCATCTAGCAGCTCTTACTTTCTCAAAGACTTCCTCAGGCAGGCATCCCTTTCCAGGGGATGGAAAGACCCTCTCTAGTTAAGACCTCATTACCTTTCCCCTCTACATTTGAGAACGTCTGTTTGTTCTCCAGTTTCTTTCCAAAGTAACACCCTGCCTGGAATGGACATCTTCGTTCATTCTTTCTAGACTCACCTCTTCCTGAGCCCTTCCCCATACTCAGCTCAACCGGAAACTCATGGCACCATGAATTATACAATGATTTGATACCCTCTATGATGCCCTCCCCCTTTCTGCCCCCAGTTTCTTCCAGACCAAATCACAAGCACCTTTAAATTAATTTCCACTGTTACTACCTCTTCAATGAAAATTCTTCTAGTCCCATCCTCCCCACTTTGGGATGAGCTCTCTCCTTCCTTAAACAAACATGGCCCTGTTGGGAGACTCTGTGGGCACTTGATCAGTTCTGCAAGAGAGGCTGGAGATGGGCGACCAACGGGAATTACTGGAAGAGACAGACAATGCACTATAAAAGCAGGAGTCTTGTGAGGATCCAGAATATGATGGGAGGTTTTCTTCCAACTAGTAAAAGATTCTGATGCAAAGTCTATAATATTTAGACTTAATTCCAAGTGAGCTTGACCTTTGCCCACTAACATCCTCTTTATGCCTTTCTTCTTCCCAGGATGTGCCTGTCCCTCCCAAGCCTTTTTCTCTCCATCCTTTATATCAAACTAAACTCCATCCTCCTGCTAAGTCTCTGATGCATCCACAGACCCTCCCACATGCTGACTGTCTTACCCCAGGACCCTTCAGTCACTTGTCCTCCTTCTCCCTGAGTGATGAACAGGAGAATTCTCATACCCTGTCTAGTCACAACGCATATAATAAGGTGAGAATGCCCTGTGCTGTGAACCTTCTTCATGCTTAACTTTCGAAACTTATATGTGGACGAAACATATATTAAGAATATTTAAATATATTAAGAATGTTAAATATTTGTGTGAAGACACATGTCCTTAAAAAAAGATAATAATTAACCTTGGGGAATTATGAAATATTTATGTTTCCTTTAAAAGTCATTTCCTAATTTGCATTGCTCATTGTTTCATGTTCTAATCTCAAGGTGGAAATCCCAAGACATGTTTCAAAACCTTAAAAGATGCCATTATTAATTTATCTTCTAGTCTTAGTTTAACATTCTTAAAAAGCTTCTTAAAATGACAATACCTTGATGAGGAAGCATTTATAATTGCAGTCAGTGGGCAAATAAATAATTAGAATTTCTGCAGATATCTGCAATAAATATTAATATTTTATTTAAAAATGTATCTATCTTCCTCATAATGTATAGTGATGGGATATGTAACAAGTAATGAGGTGTTCAGTACCTAAAAAATATGTATATATATTTTTAAAAAAGCAAAAATACTTATAGTTGGCTTTGGAATGTAATCATAAATATTCTATTAGAAGCAAGCAGTCAATAGCACATAAGGCTTATGTATAAGCATCCTTTGCTCTTCTGAACATCACCATAAAGACATTCTGGCTTAACACAGACTCTCAGACCTTGAAACTTTTCTAAAAGAATTGACTAGTCAAAATCAACCTGCAATTAAATCTTTTTTTAAAATGTAAAATCTTGTTTTAAAACATTTGTTTTGCAAATTCTCTATATTTAATGAAATACACCTCTATATTTGGAAATCAATCAAGGTCATATGTAGTTGAACAATATTCCTTGGGCCTTAAAGCATTAAAAAAAATGTTCATAAACCCAGTCTAAACACAAAGAATCATCTAAAAAGTGAATATAATTATATGAGGAAAAATTATCTTTTTATATTTAATAACATTTATCATGACAGAGTTGTCAACCCTGAATTAAATTTTTAAAACATCCGTTTTCTGCAAAACAAATGTTTTTAGGCAAAGTTCAGGATGACATTTGTATGGCCTTTGGTTGCTTCTCATTCTAGGTCTAGAAAAAGAAGTATTTCAGGGAGAGTATGATATTTTAAAATGATTTTATATTATATGTAATTCTCCCTCTTTTAGTACTAGCCAATATCTATGACATCCATTTAGCTATTAAATAGTGTTAAAAATTCTGATACTAACAACCATTTTCTTATATAAATTATCATCTACGATAGGATTATAATTGTATTTTATAGATATCAATTGCTTCAAATAGCTCTTCTTTTGACATTTTTAGTGGTGTTTTCTGGAGCCATTTAGCAAAGGTAGAGTCAGTATTTCATTCATAATTTAGCCTTTGCTTGGTCAGGCTGTGAAAAACAATATATGAAAGCCATTTGAGGCTAGACAACTATTTTCAGTCTATACAAGCTTCACAATAGATTTCATCTCTCACTGTCTGAGATTTATTGATATTTTCACACCTGAAATAATAATAATGATGATGATGATGATGTTGTAGTTAGACAACATTTCTTGATGGAAGATTCAGTTGCTTAGTTTTGTATTTTAATTGCTCCTATTAAAATGTATGAATTTTACTCAATTTGATATCAATGTTTACAAACACTGTGTTGTAAATATTCAGCCAATAGCATACCAAGTTATCAAGACTTGTGTTTGTTTTTTACTGAAAATAGCTTCTTGTCTAAAATTGTAAAACATAACTGTCATTTAAATTAACTTCTCTCCAATATCCTAACATCCTTCCCAGATCTCACTTTGCAGATTTATCTGCTGGGCTCATCTCCAAACTCAAACTTTCCCTTCCCTCCCCTCCCCCAGAGGTCCACATTGAACTTGACCTTACATAACTGCCTCTGGGGCTCCCTTATCAACTGGGGCTACAGAAGATGTTTGACAAGTTTTGTTCTTCTGTTTCATCTGTAGTGTGTGCTTCTCTCTTGTCCTAAATACTTACACTAATCCCTGTTCTATTCTCTTACTGTCATTAGTTCATATGATGAACTTCATTATGATGTCCTATCATATATGAAGATGCTCAGGTGTTTCCCTGTTATTGTGCTTAAACCAGTATTTCCTCTCTTTTCCCCGTCTCATGAAGGGAGTCATTACTCTTATTTCCTTCTTTAACCCTTATAACTAGCATAGCCCAATGGATCGAGCATGGTGTCTTTAGTCAGTCCATCTGAGTTCATTTCTTGAACCCACTCCTTCCAGATGGTGATAGTGGCCAAGTGAGGATGATAATAGTACTGTCTTAATAGAATATTATGAGATTAAGATGGACTAATATGTATAAAGCACTTAGAATAGTGCCTGGGACATAACAAGAACCATATAAGAGTTAGGTCTTTGTATTAATAAGCCTTCCTGAATTGTCATTGCCATCACTCTCTTACATCTTCATTTGTTCTTTTTCCATTGAACCCATCTTCTTTGTATGCAGAAACTTCAAAACACAAAATAAAATGAATACTTCCCCTTCCTTTTCCTTGCTGATGCTACAAACCTAGAAATTTCAAGACTTTCTCTCAAAGTGATCAGTGGCCATCCCTCTTCTGTAAATTACTCTTTAATTCATTCTTGAAGGCATTTTGTCTTTCACCTCAACCACTCTACTGAAATTTCTCTCTCAAGGGTAAACTGCTTGTCAGCAAACTCAGCTGAATTTTCTGAGTCTTCTATCTCTTTTATGCCTTTTAGCAGTTGACACCGTTGATCATTCACTCTTGAATCTCTGTCATCATTCTGCTCTTGGGATAATATGTACATTTCAACTCCCTGACTGTTCCTTCTTTGTTTTCTTGGTGGACATGTCCTCCTCTGCCTCTTCTCTCTAACTGCCTCACTTCAGATATTCACCTACTCACAGGCTTCTGGGGTGATCTTACTTGTACTGATAATCCTCAAATCCACATGTCCAATTCTGCTTCTCCTCTGAGATCCAGTTTTATACCTTCAGATGCTTGCTTGTCAGTTCCCCCAGGGTGCCATGTTGTCACTTCAGACTTATCATTCATGTCATCTCAAACCAATTCTGTTCTGGCAGAACCCCAAATACCCTGTATCATAAACAACCCAACCCATTAAACTCAAACACAATCTCCACCTTCTCACTCTCTAAAATGTATAACACTATTAAAAACTCTACCACTAATCCTAAAAGAAATGCTCCTAACACAACCTTATTAGAAACCCAAACCTCAGGGTACTGCTCAGTAGCCATAGCTGTTGTGTAACCAAACACAACCAACATTCCCCCCAGATAAATAAAAAATACTATTAAACCTAAAAATGAACCACCAAAGTTTAAAACAATCCCACACACAACACCACCACCCACAATCAATCCTAAACCCCCATAAATAGGTGAAGGCTTTGAAGAACCCCCAAAAAACTAATTACAAAAATAATGCTTCTAGTACAAACAATGTATGTCATCATTATTCTCACATGGACTTCAACCATGACCAATGACATGAAAAATCATCGTTGTCATTCAACTACAAAAACACCAATGACCAACATTCGAAAAACACACCCACTAATAAAAATCCTCAATTACACATTTATCGACCTTCCCACCCCATCAAACATCTCTTCATGATGGAACTTTGGCTCCCTACTTGGTCTCTGCCTAATCGTACAAATCCTAACAGGCCTATTCCTAGCAATACACTACACACCAGACACAACTGCCTTCTCATCTGTCACACATAT
This sequence comes from Leucopleurus acutus, assembly GCF_964270905.1. Lineage (NCBI taxonomy): Eukaryota > Metazoa > Chordata > Mammalia > Artiodactyla > Delphinidae > Leucopleurus > Leucopleurus acutus. Next base: position 63,655,758 of record NC_139153.1, on the reverse strand, counting down.
TTGCCGAGACGTTATTACGGCTGAATTATTTGATATCTACATGCAAACAGAGCTTCCATATTCTTCATTTACCTTTACGCCCACGTAGGACGTGGCCTATACTATGGCTCCCACGCCTTCCAAGAAACATGAAACATTGGGGTAATACTACTATTCACAGTTATAGCTACTGCATTCATAGGCTATATCCTACCCTGAGGAAAAATATCATTTTGAGGCACAACCATCATTACCAACCTCCTATCAGCAATCCCCTACATTGGTACCACTCTAGTCAAATGAATTTGAGGTGGCTTTTCCGTTGACAAAGCAACACTAACACGCTTCTTTGCCTTCCACTTCATTCTCCCCTTTATCATCCTAGCACTAGCAACCGTCCACCTACTATTTCTTCACGAAACAGGATCTAACAATCCCACAGGAATTCCATCCAACACAGACAAAATCCCATTTCACCCCTACTACACAATCAAAGACATCCTAGGTGCCTTACTACTAATCTTAACCCTACTTACACTAACCTTATTCACACCTGACCTGCTAGGAGACCCCGACAACTACACCCCAGCAAACCCACTCAGCACCCCAGCACACATTAAACCAGAATGGTACTTCCTATTTGCATACACAATCTTACGATCAATTCCCAACAAACTAGGAGGAGTTTTAGCCCTACTACTCTCAATCCTTGTCCTAATGTTCATCCCAATACTCCACACATCTAAATAACAAAGCGTAATATTCCGACCCTTCAGCCAACTTTTATTCTGAATACTAGTCGCAGACCTCCTAACCCTAACGTGAATTGGAAGTCAACCCGTAGAACACCCATACATAATTGTAGGCCAATTAGCATCCATCTTATATTTTCTCCTAATCCTAGTGTTAATACCAGTAACTAGTCTTATCGAGAATAAACTCCTAAAGTGAAGAGTCTTTGTAGTATAACAAAATACCCCAGCTTTGTAAACTGGAAAAGGAGAAAACCACACCTCCCTAAGACTCAAGGAAGAAGCATTGCACCTCACTGCCAGCACCCAAAGCTGAAATTCTACATAAACTATTCCCTGAAAAAGGTTTATTGTAGAATAACCACAAGGCTACAGTGCTATGTCAGTAATGAAAATAATTTATTTTATAATACTTTTGTTATATAAATCATACACACATGTACCTCCACGTGTCAATAATAGTGTCTTCCTGTAAATGTATATATGTACATGCTATGTATAACTGTGCATTCAATTATTTTCCCCATGAGCAGTTAAAGCTCGTATTAAATTTTATTAATTTTACATATTACATAAAATTATTGATCGTACATAGGACATGTCCTGAAACAAATTCAAGTCAGCTAACACTATGGCCACTCTTAGATCACGAGCTTAATCAGCATGCCACGTGAAACCAGCAACCCGCTCGGCAGGGGTCCCTTTTCTCGCACCGGGCCCATAAATCGTGGGGGTAGCTAACAGTGATCTTTATAAGACATCTGGTTCTTACTTCAGGACAATTTTAACTTAAAATCGCCCACTCGTTCCCCTTAAATAAGACATCTCGATGGGTTAGTGACTAATCAGCCCATGCTCACACATAACTGAGATTTCATACATTTGGTATTTTTTATTTTTTGGGGGGGGATTTGCACAGACTCAGCTATGACCTTAAAAGGTCTCGTCACAGTCAAGCAAATTGTAGCTGGACTTGTATGTATTTGTTATTTGACTAGCACAACCAACATGTGCAATTAAATTAATGGTTACAGGTCATAGTACTCCACTATTCCCCCCGGGCTCAAAAAACTGTATCTCGTAGTGGATCAAACCCCCCTTATCCCATACAAAACTAATCATCTGCTTAGATATTCACCACCCCCCTATACAGGTTCCTCCCTAGATCTATGAACCATTTTATTCATAAATCAGTACTAAATCTGACACAAGCCCCATAATGAAATTATACGAACATCTTTTACACCCCATAGGTTAATGTAGCTTAAATTTTTCATAAAGCAAGACACTGAAAATGTCTAGATGGGCTCGCCAGCCCCATCAACATAAAGGTTTGGTCCCAGCCTTTCTATTAATTCTTAACAGACTTACACATTACAAGCATCCACATCCCGGTGAGAATGCCCTCCAAATCACAAAGATCAAAAGGAGCGGGTATCAAGCATGCTACACTAGCAGCTCACAACACCTTGCTTAGCCACATCCCTACGGGACACAGCAGTGATAAAAATTAAGCCATGAACAAAAGTTTGACTAAGTCATGTTAACTAGGGTTGGTAAACTTCGAGTCAGCCACCACGGTCATACGATTGACCCAAATTAATAGAGACACGGCATAAAGAGTGTTAAGGAATCACACAGAATAAAGTCAAATCTTAATTAAGCTGTAAAAAGCCATAATTAAAACTAAGCTAAACCACAAAAGTGACTTTAGTACAATCTGAGTACACGACAACTAAGACCCAAACTGGGATTAGATACCCCACTATGCTTAGTCGTAAACCTAAATAGTCACAAAACAAGACTATTCGTCAGAGTACTACTGGCAACAGCCTAAAACTCAAAGGACTTGGCGGTGCTTCATATCCCTCTAGAGGAGCCTGTTCTGTAACCGATAAACACCGATTAACCTCACCAACCCTTGCTACTTCAGTCTATATACCGCCATCTTCAGCAAACCCTAAAAGGGAGCGAAAGTAAGCATAACTACCATACATAAAAATGTTAGGTCAAGGTGTAACCTATGGGATGGGAAGAAATGGGCTACATTTTCTATACTAAGAACACCCCTCATACCCACACGAAAGTTTTTATGAAATCTAAAAACCAAAGGAGGATTTAGTAGTAATTTAAGAGCAGAGTGCTTAATTGAATAAGGCCATGAAGCACGCACACACTGCCCGTCACCCTCCTCAAGTATCACAGCAAAGCCCCAGCTCACTAACCCATGCTAAGCTACGAGAGGAGACAAGTCATAACAAGGTAAGCATACTGGAAAGTGTGCTTGGATAAAACAAGATGTAGCTTAAACAAAGCACCTAGTTTACACCTAGAAGATTCCACAACCCATGTATATCTTGAACTAAACCTAGCCCACACCCCCTCCCACAGCTACTACCATAAACTAATCAAATAAAACATTCATCATACATCTAAAGTATAGGAGATAGAAATTTAATCACCAATGGCGCTATAGAGAAAGTACCGTAAGGGAAAGATGAAAGAAACACTAAAAGTAAAAAAAAAGCAAAGCTTACCCCTTGTACTTTTTGCATAATGACTTAACTAGTAACAACTTAGCAAAGAGACCTTAAGCTAAATTACCCGAAACCAGATGAGCTACTTACAAGCAGTAACCAGAACAAACTCATCTATGTGGCAAAATAGTGAGAAGACTTATAATAGAGGTGAAAAGCCTAACGAGCCTGGTGATAGCTGGTTGTCCAAGAAAGGAGTTTCAGTTCAACATTAAATAATACTAAAAACCACATCAAGTCTTAACGTATATTTAATAGTTAGTCTAAAAAGGTACAGCTTTTTAGAAATGGATACAACATTAACTAGAGAGTAATATAAACATAAACCATAGTTGGCCTAAAAGCAGCCACCAATTGAGAAAGCATTCAAGCTCGACAATAAAACAATGTTTTAATTCCAACAATAAGTAAACCCACTCCTAGCCTGACTATTGGACTAATCTATACAACTATAGAAGCAATACTGTTAACATGAGTAACAAGAAATTTTTCTCCTCTCTCAAGCTTACATCAGTAACTGATAATATACTGATAATTAACAGCTAGTAAATATAACCCAACACTAAATTATTTATTAAAAACACTGTTAACCCAACACAGGCGTGCATTAAGGAAAGATTTAAAAAAGTAAAAGGAACTCAGCAAACACAAACTCCACCTGTTTACCAAAAACATCACCTCTAGCATAACTAGTATTAGAGGCACTGCCTGCCCAGTGACAATCATTAAACGGCCACGGTATCCTGACCGTGCAAAGGTAGCATAATCACTTGTTCTCTAAATAAGGACTTGAATGAATGGCCACACGAGGGTTTTACTGTCTCTTACTTTTAATCTGTGAAATTGACCTCCCTGTGAAGAGGCGGGGATAACAAAATAAGACGAGAAGACCTTATGGAGCTTCAATTAATCAACCCCAAAATCACAAACCCAAACGACCAAGGGCTAACAAAGCTTTATATGGGTTGACAATTTCAGTTGGGGTGACCTCGGAGTACAAAAAACCCTCCGAGTGATTAAAGCCTAGGCCTACTAGCCAAAGCATAATATCACTTATTGATCCAAAGTTTTGATCAACGGAACAAGTTACCCTAGGGATAACAGCGCAATCCTATTCTAGAATCCATATCGACAATAGGGTTTACGACCTCGATGTTGGATCAGGACATCCTAATGGTGTAGCCGCTATTAAGGTCGTTTGTTCAACGATTAAAGTCCTACGTGATCTGAGTTCAGACCAGAGTAATCCAGGTTGGTTTCTATCTATTACACATTTCTCCCAGTATGAAAGGACAAGAGAAATAAGGCCAACTTCAAATAAGCGCCTTCAAACAATTAATGATCTAATCTCAGCTTAATAAATAAGCGCAAATCATACCTGCCCAAGACCAGGGCTTTGTTGAGGTGGCAGAGTCCGGCAATTGCATAAAACTTAAACTTTTACACCCAGAGGTTCAAATCCTCTCCCCAACAAAATGTTTATAATTAACATCCTAACACTCGTCCTCCCTATCCTCTTAGCTGTAGCGTTCCTAACACTAGTAGAGCGCAAAATCCTAGGTTATATACAACTCCGAAAAGGACCAAACGTCATGGGCCCACATGGCCTGCTCCAACCCTTTGCTGATGCAATCAAGCTATTCACTAAAGAACCCCTACGACCAGCTACATCCTCCACCACTATATTTATCATCGCACCCATACTTACCCTAACCCTAGGCCTCACGATATGAAGCCCCCTACCCATACCATATCCCCTCATCAACATAAACCTAGGAATATTATTCATGCTAGCAATATCCAGCCTAGCCGTCTACTCTATCCTGTGATCTGGCTGAGCTTCCAACTCAAAATATGCACTAATTGGAGCTCTCCAAGCAGTAGCACAAACAATCTCATATGAAGTAACACTAGCCATTATCCTCCTATCAGTACTCCTAATAAACGGCTCCTTTACCTTATCCACACTAACCACAACACAAGAACAACTATGACTATTTTTTCCTTCATGACCATTAGCTATAATATGATTCATTTCCACCCTGGCAGAAACTAACTGAGCCCTCTTCGATTTAACAGAAGGAGAATCAGAACTTGTATCCGGCTTCAATGTAGAATATGCAGCAGGCCCTTTCATCCTATTTTCCTAGCAGAATATGCCAACATCATTATAATAAATATATTCACAACTATCTTATTTCTAGGAGCATTCCACAACCCCTACACACCAGAACTATACATAAAAAACCTCATTGTCAAAACACAAAACACTACTGCTCACAATATCCTTCCTATGAATTCGAGCATCTTACCCCCGATTCCGATATGATCAATTAATACACCTACTCTGAAAGAATTTCCTTCCCCTAACACTAGTCCTTTGTATATGACACGTCTCACTGCCCATTATAACAACAGGTATTACCCCTCAAACATAAAAGACAAGAAATATGTCTGACAAAAGAGTTACTTTGATAGAGTAAATAATAGAGGTTTAAACCCTCTTATTTCTAGAATAATAGGAATCGAACCTACCCCTAAGAATTCAAAGTTCTCTGTGCTACCATGTTACACTATAATCTTCAGTAAGGTCAGCTAAACAAGCAATCGGGCCCATACCCTGAAAATGTTGGTTTATACCCTTCCCATACTAATAAATCCATCCATCCTTATCATTATCCTAATAGCCCTCATCCTAGGCACAGTAATCATAACTACCAGCTCTCATTGACTATTCGCCTGAATTGGATTTGAAATAAATACAATAGCCATTATCCCCATCATAATAAAAAATTCTAATCCCCGAGCCACAGAAGCCTCCACTAAATATTTCCTAACACAAACTACCGCATCCACGCTACTCATAATAGCAGTCATTATTAACCTACTACACTCCGGCCAATGGACCATCACAAAACTATTCAACCCAACAGAATCTATACTAATAACGATGGCCCTAGCTATCAAACTAGGACTATCCTCCTTCCACTTCTGATTACCCGAAGTAACACAAGGCATTCCCCTAACTACAGGCCTAATCCTACTCACATGACAAAAACTTGCACCCCTATCAATCCTCTATAAAATCTCACCATCAATCAACCTACATCTAATATTAATTATATCTTTACTTTCTATCCTAGTTGGAGGCTGAGGCGGACTAAACCAAACACAACTCCGAAAGATTATGGCCTACTCATCAACCACCCACATAGGATGAATAACAACTATCCTACTATATAACCCAACCCTAACTTTACTAAACTTACTAATCTATATCACAATAACTTTCACCATGTTCATGTTATTCATCCAAAACTCAACCACCACTACATTATCACTATCCCAAACATGAAACATAATACCCAACACCACAACCCTCACCATGCTCACCCTACTCTCCATAGGAGGACTCCCTCCACTTTCAAGTTTCATACTCAAATGAATGCTTATTCAAGAATTAACAAAAAACGATATTCTTATTATACCAACATTCATAGCCATTACAGCACTAATCAACTTATATTTCTACATACGCCTCGCCTACTCCACAGCATTAACCCTATTCCCCTCTACAAACAACATAAAAATAAAACGACAATTTCACTCCACAAAACAAATAACCCTTCTACCAACAGCAATCGTAATATCCACAATACTCCTACCTCTCACACCAATACTCTCCATCTTACTGTAGGAGTTTAGGTTAAATCAGACCAAGAGCCTTCAAAGGCCTAAGCAAGTATAATTTACTTAACCCCTGCCTAATAAGGATTGCAAGACTATACCTTACATCAATTGAATGCAAATCAAACACTTTAATTAAGCTAAATCCTCACTAGATTGGAGGGATACATCTCCCACGAACTTTTAGTTAACAGCTAAATACCCTAATCAATTGGCTTCAATCTACTTCTCCTGCCCCGAGAAAAGAAAAGCGGGAGAAGTCCCAGCAGGATTGAAGCTGCTTCCTTGAATTTGCAATTCAAGATGATCATTCACCACAGGACTTGGCAAAAAGAGGACTCTACCTCTGCCTTTAGATTTACAGTCTAATACCTACTCGGCCATTTTACCTATGTTCATAAATCGCTGACTATTCTCAACTAACCACAAAGACATTGGCACCTTATACCTGTTATTTGGCGCCTGAGCAGGAATAGTAGGCACGGGCCTAAGCTTATTAATTCACGCTGAACTAGGTCAACCTTGCACACTAATCGGAGACGACCAAGTTTATAATGTACTAGTAACAGCCCATGCCTTCGTGATAATTTTTTTCATAGTCATACCTATCATAACCGGTGGGTTTGGAAACTGACTAGTTCCCTTATTAATTGGAGCACCTGACATAGCTTTTCCCCATATAAACAACATAAGCTTCTGACTACTTCCTCCTTCCTTCCTATTACTAAAAGCATCCTCAATGGTTGAAGCTGGTGTGGGCACAGGCTGAACTGTATATCCCCCTTTAGCCGGAAACCTAGCACATGCAGGAGCCTCAGTAGATCTTACCATTTTCACTCTACACCTAGCCATTGTATCCTCAATCTTCGGAGCTATCAATTTCATTACAACTATCATTAACATAAAACCACCCGCTATAACCCAATACCAAACACCCCTCTTCGTATGATCAGTCCTAGGCACAGCAGTATTATTCCTATTATCACTACCCATCTTAGCAGCCGGAATTACCATACTATTAACTGGCCGGAACCTAAACACAACCTTCTTTGACCCTGCAGGAGGAGGAGACCCAATCCTGTATCAGCACCTATTTTGATTCTTTGGCCACCCCGAAGTATATATTCTAATCTTACCTGGCTTCGGAATAATTTCACACACTGTAACTTACTACTCAGGAAAAAAAGAACCTTTCGGGTATATGGGAATAGTCTGAGCCATAGTTTCTATCGGGTTCTTAGGCTTTATTGTATGGGCTCATCATATATTCACGGTTGGTATAGACGTCGACACGTGAGCATATTTTACATCAGCCACTATAATCATTGCTATCCCCACAGGAGTAAAAGTCTTTAGTTGATTAGCATCACTTCACGGAGGGAATATTAAATGATCCCCTGCTCTAATATGAGCCCTAGGCTTTATTTTCCTCTTCACAGTAGGTGGCCTAACTGGCATCGTTCTAGCTAATTCATCACTAGATATTGTTCTCCATGATACCTACTACGTAGTCGCCCAATTTCACTATGTACTTTCAATAGGAGCTGTCTTCACCATCATAGGATCGTTTGTCCACTGATTCCCACTATTCTCAGGATACACACTTAACTCAACATGAGCAAAAATCCACTTTATAATTATATTCGTAGGTGTAAACCTAACATTCTTCCCACAACATTTCTTAGGCTTATCCAGCATACCTCGATGATATTCCGATTACCCAGACGCCTACACAACATGAAACACTATTTCATCAATAGGCTCTTTCATCTCACTAACAACAGTTATACTAATAATTTTCATTATCTGAGAAGCATTTACATCCAAACGAGAAGTATTAACAGTAGACCTCACCTCCACAAACCTTGAATGACTAAATGGATGTCCTCCACCATATCATACATTTGAAGAACTAGCATATGTCAACCCAAAATGATCGAGAAAGGAAGGAATTGAACCCTCTCTAATCGGTTTCAAGCCAACACCATAACAACTATATCTTTCTTTATAAATGAGTTATTAGTAAAGCCTTACATAACTTCGTCAAAGTTAAGTCACAAGTGAAAATTCTGTATATCTCCATGGCATATCCCTTTCATCTAGGCTTTCAAGATGCAACATCATCCATTATAGAAGAACTCCTACACTTCCATGATCATACATTAATAATTATTTTCCTAATTAGCTCCCTAGTCCTCTATATCATCACCATAATACTTACAACCAAACTAACACATACCAGCACAATAGACGCCCAAGAAGTAGAGACTGTTTGAACTATCCTCCCAGCCACCATTTTAATTCTAATTGCCTTACCCTCCCTATGAATCCTCTACATAATAGATGAAATTAATAACCCTTCTCTGACTGTAAAAACAATAGGCCACCAATGATACTGAAGCTACGAATACACCAACTATGAAGACCTAAACTTCGACTCTTACATAATCCCAACATCAGACCTAAAACCAGGAGAACTACGACTACTAGAAGTGGACAATTGAATAGTCTTACCTATACAAATAATAATCCGAATACTAGTCTCCTCCAAAGACGTGCTACACTCATGAGCTGTTCCCTCCCTAGGCCTAAAAACAGATGCAATCCCTGGACGCCTAAACCAAACAACCTTAATATCAACACGACCAGGCTTATTCTATGGGCAATGTTCAGAAATCTGTGGCTCAAATCATAGTTTTATACCAATTGTTCTCGAACTAGTACCCTTAGAGAACTTTGAAAAATGATCTGCATCCATACTATCATCTCATTAAGAAGCTAAACTAGCGTTAACCTTTTAAGTTAAAGATTGAGAGCCAAAGCTCCCCTTAATGACATGCCACAACTAGATACATCAACATGACTCCTTACTATCCTATCTATATTCCTAACCCTCTTCACACTATTCCAACTAAAAATCTCAAAACATTTCTACTCCCCCAACCCCAAATTAATATTCACCAAAACACAAAAACAACAAACCCCTTGAAACATTATATGAACGAAAATCTATTTACCCCTTTCATGGTCCCAGTAATACTAGGCATCCTTATCACCACTCTAATTATTATATTCCCCACTATGTTATTCCCAACACCAAATCAACTAATTAACAATCTCACAATTTCCATTCAACAATGACTAACCAAATTTACATCAAAACAGTTAATAAATACACATAACCTTAAAGGACAAAGCTGATCTCTAATACTTATCTCACTTCTCCTATTTATTGCCTTCACAAATCTTCTTGGAATATTACCCCACTCATTTACACCTACCACACAACTCTCAATAAACATAGGAATGGCTATTTCTTTATGAGCTGGCACCATTATTACAGGTTTCCGCAACAAAGCAAAAACATCCGTAGCCCACCTTCTACCACAAGGCACACCCACTTTCCTCATTCCCATATTAGTAATTATCGAAACTATTAGCCTACTTATTCAACCAGTAGCACTAGCCGTATGACTAATCACCAACATTACAGCAGGCCACTTATTATTACATCTAATTGGAAAAACAACTCTTGCACTAATAAGCACCAGCCTATTCACAGCTCTCATCACATTCTCCATTCTTACTCTGTTAACCATCCTGGGATTCGCTGTCGCCTTAATTCAAGCCTACGTATTCACTGTCCCAGTAAGCTTATACATGCATGACAATACATAATGACCCACCAAACCCACTCATACCACATAGTAAACCCCAGTCCTTGGCCCCTCACAGGAGCTCTCCCAGCACTTCTTATAACATCAGGCCTAAGCATATGATTCCACTTCAACTCAATAATTCTACTAATCTTGGGCTTACTCACAAACATCCTAACAATGTGCCAATGATGGCAAGACATCATCCGAGAAAACACTTTCCAGGGCCACCACACACCAACCGTCCAAAAAGGACTTCGATACCGAATAATCTTATTCATCTTATCAGAAGTCCTATTTTTCACAGGCTTTTTTTAAGCCTTTTACCACTCAAGCCTTGCCCCCACTCCCGAACTAGGTGGTTGCTGGCCACCAATAGGCATCCACCCCTTTAACCCTTTAGAAGTCCCACTCCTTAACACCTCTGTATTACTAGCCTCTGGTGTATCTATCACCTGAGCCCATCACAGTCTCAGAGAAGGAAGCCGCAAACATATACTTCAAGCCCTTTTCATCACAATCATACTCAGCCTTTATTTTACCCTACTCCAAGCTATTTTACCCTACTCGAAGCTCCATTCACAATCTCAGATGGAATCTACGGGTCCACTTTCTTTGTGGCCACAGGCTTCCACGGACTACACGTCATCATCAGATCCACTTTTCTCATCATTTGTTTCATACGCCAAATATAATTCCACTTCACATCAAATCACCACGTCGGTTTCGAAGACGCTGCTTGATACTGACATTTCGTAGACGTCATATGACTATTTCTCTACGTATCTATCTATTGATGAGGTTCATAGTCCTTTTAGTATTAATAAGTACAACTGACTTCCAATCAGTTAGTTTGGTACACTCCGAAAAAGAACAATAAATCTCCTATTAAGACTACTAACAAATACAACACTAGCCTTACTATTCGTATTTATCGCTTTTTGACTCCCTCAACTAAACATGTATGCAGAAAAAACAAGCCTCTATGAATGCGGATTTGACCCTATAGGATCTGCCCGCCTACCTTTCTCCATAAAATTCTTTCTGGTAGCAATTACCTTTCTTCTCTTTGACTTGGAAATCGCCCTCCTACTTCCCCTCCCCTGAGCAACCCAAACAAACAACCTAAGCACAATACTTACTATAACCTTATTCTTAATCTCCCTACTAGCAGCCAGCTTAGCCTATGAATGAACCCAAAAGGGCTTAGAATGAGACAAATATGGTACTTAGTTTAAAACAAAACAAGTGATTTCGACCCACTAGACTGTGATTCAAACTCACAATTACCAAATGTCTCTAATCCATATAAATATCCTAATAGCCTTCACCACATCTCTTGTAGGCCTATTAATATACCGATCCCACCTAATATCTGCACTACTCGGCCTAGAGGGTATAATGGTATCACTCTTCATCCTAGCAGCCCTCACAATCCTAAATTCACACTTCACCTTGGCCAGCATGATACCAATTATTCTCCTAGTATTCACAGCCTGTGAAGCAGCCATTGGACTAGCCCTACTAGTCATAATCTCTGACACATACAGCACTGACTACGTACAAAGCCTCAATCTCCTCCAATGCTAAAATTCATCATTCCCACTATCATACTAATACCCCTAACCTGACTATCAAAAAGCAACTTTATCTGAATTAGTTCCACAACTCATAGCCTACTAATCAGCTTTACAAGCCTACTCCTCCTCAATCAACTCAAGGACAACAGCCTTAATTACTCCCTAACATTCTTCACCGACCCCCTCTCCACACCACTCCTAATCCTAACAATATGACTTCTTCCCTTGATACTAATAGCAAGCCAATCCCACCTTCTCAAAGAACCACTCATCTGAAAAAAGCTTTATATACAATACTAATTATATTACAAACACTCCTAATTATAACATTCACCGCCACAGAACTAATCTTATTCTACATCATATTTGAAGCCACACTAATCCTCACTCTCATTATTATTAATCGCTGAGGTAACCAAACAGAACGACTCAATGCAGGACTCTACTTCCTATTCTACACACTAATCGGGTGCCTCCCTTTATTAGTAGTATTAACATATCTGCAAAATACAACAGGATCTCTAAATTTCCTATTATTACAACACTGAGTCCAACCACTATCCACTTCCTGATCCAACGCTCTCATATGACTAGCCTGTATAATAGCTTTCCTAGTAAAAATACCTCTGTACGGACTACTACACCTTTGACTACCCAAAGCACACGTAGAAGCCCCTATCGCAGGTTCAATAGTCCTTGCAGCTGTACTACTAAAACTTGGAGGTTACGGCATACTATGAATTACATCAATGCTTAACCCTTTGAGAGAACATGTAGCCTACCCTTTCCTCATGCTCTCCTTGTGAGGAATAATCATAACCAGCTCTATCTGCTTACATCAAACAGACCTAAAATCACTCATCGCATACTCCTCAGTTAACCACATAGCACTCATTATCGCAGCTATCCTTATCCAAACCCCCTGAAGTTACATAGGAGCTACCGCTCTAATAATCGCCCATGACCTCACATCCTCTATACTATTCTGCCTGGCAGACTCAAACTATGGACGAATCCACTGCCGAACCATAATCCTAGCACGAGGCCCACAAATCTTTCTCCCACTAATAGCCACCTGATGACTACTAGCAAGCCTCACAAACCTCGCTCTACCCCCCACCATCCACCTGATCGGAGAACTATTCGTGGTTGTATCAGCCTCATGATCAAACCTCACTATTATCCTAATAGGAACAAATATTGTAATCACCGCCCTCTACTCCCTGTATATGCTAATCACAACAGAACGCGGCAAACATACTCACCATATCAACAACCTCACCCCCTCCTTCACGCGACAGCACGCTTCAGTAGCCCTACACGTCATTCTCCTACTACTTCTATCACTAAACCCCAAAATTGTCCTAGGTCCCCTTTATTGTAAATATAGTTTAAGAAAAACACTAGTTTGTGAAACTAGTGACAGAAGAACAAAACTTCTTATTTACCGAAAAAGTATTGCAAGAACTGCTAACTCATGCCTCCACACCTAACAATGTGGCTTTTTCAAACTTTTAAAGGATAACAGTTATCCATTGGTCTTAAGAACCAAAAAATTGGTGCAACTCCAAATAAAAGTAATAAACCTATTCACTTCCTCTTCTTTACTCACATTACTAATCTTAACTGCTCCAATCATAATATCCAACACAAACCTCTACAAAAGCAACAAATACCAACACTATGTAAAAAATATTGTCCTTTCCACCTTCTTCACTAACCTAATCCCAATAATAATATATCTTCACACAAACCAAGAAGCACTTATTTCAAATTGACACTGAATTACCATCCAAACCCTTAAACTAACACTTAGCTTCAAAATAGACTACTTTTCACTCATGTTCATGCCCTTGGCACTGTTCATCACATGATCAATCATAGAATTCTCAATATGATATATACACTCTGACCCCCACATCAACCAATTCTTCAAATACCTGCTCCTCTTCCTCATCACTGTACTTATCCTCATCACAGCTAACAATCTCTTTCAACTCTTCATTGGATGAGAAGGAGTAGGCATTATATCCTTCTTACTCATAGGCTGATGATTCGGATGGACAGACGCAAACACAACCGCCCCTCAAACCCTACTAAATTCTCCACTCTATTAGGATATTTCCCCACAATCATACATCGCCTACCCCCTCACCTAAACCTATCAATAAGCCAAAAACTAGCAACCTCCCTACTAGACCTAACTTGACTAGAAATCATCTTACCAAAAACTACAGCCTTTATTCAACTAAAGGCTTCCATACTAACCTCAAACCAACAAGCCCGTATCAAACTCTACTTTTTATCTTTCCTTATCACTATTACCCTTGGTATGCTCTTATTTAGTTACCCCGAGTAATCTCCATAATAACCACAACACCAATAAACAATGACCAACCTGTAACAATCACCAATCAAGTACCATAACTGTATAAAGCAGCAATTCCCATAGCTTCCTCATTAAAAGACCCAAAATCCCCTATATCGTAAACAACCCAATCTCCCAACCCATTAAACTCAAACACAATCTCCACCTTCTCACTCTCTAAAATGTATAACACTACTAAAAACTCCACCACTAACCCTAAAACAAATGCTCCTAGCACAACCTTATTAGAAACCCAAACCTCAGGGTACCAGGAGGTCTCTGACCTTCCTCTGTTATATGTGGATGCTGATATCCTTTGGCGTGTCCTCAGTTCTGGCTGGTACATGACCATCAATCCTATCATACATCACTGCATCCTTCTTTCTTCACCTGCACGACATGACTTCATTGGCTCTAGGTCAGCTAATCCTGAACATCTATAGCATGTATGGGAGCATCTATAGCATGTATTGCTATTGTTACCTACATTCTGGGAGCAGATAAATTCTGAGGCCATCTCAGAACCATCAGCTTAGAGACTCTACATATTCTCTCCTCTTCTCTTCCTGCTCCCTTTGCCATAGGGAATTCCACAAGATTCCATATTTGTGAATTTGCCTACTCACTAAAAAGTCAGTACTCACTGCACTTCTGTGGTCATGTGTGGACATATGGGAACAGTGGAAAACTTGATTGACCTGTGCACATGTTCCCAGCTGAGGTGAACAAGGTGATGTTTTGTTTTGTTTTTCTTACGTTATAAGTAATGGTTCTTTTCACGGACCATCTGGTCCCACGTGTTTGGAATTATTGTGCTTTTTTGTTGGTGATTTTGCTATTTTAAATGGCCCCTAAGCCTAGTGCTGCAGTGCTGTCTAGTGTTTCAAATGCAAGAATGTTGTGATGGATGTGCCTTACAGAGAAAATGTGCATGTCAGGTAAGCTTCCTTCAGGCATGAGTTATGGTGCTGTTAGCTGTGAGTTCAGTGTTAATGAATCAATAATATATATTAAATCAGATGTCTTTAAACAGAAGACAAGGTAAACAAGGTGATGTCTGATTGGCTGATGAAAATGTAATTAGAAGCTCACAGGAACCCAATCCTGTATTTCTTCTCAGAGCTATGGTTCAGGATTTGCTAATTCCATGGTTGTAGTTACTTTATGGGACAGAACTACCGCAAGTAATGAGAATCAGTCATATCTTGGTTTGGATTTCCCTGAGAAAAGGATTCATATATTAGTAGTTAATTTGGGAGGTTCCAAGGAATAGCAATTAAGGTAGTGGAGACTGAGACAAGGGTAAAATAAAAGGTGTATCACCAAGCAAGGTGCCACTGTAGATAACTGGAGCTTGAGTTTCCCAAGGGATTCTGGGAGCCAGTGGAGAGCAGACAACTCAGAGTTGGACAACCTGAGGTTGGGGAGGGGAGCAGTCCTCCTCAGAAAGAGCCCTCAGGCCAAGAGAAGCAGGGACAGGCTTTTTAAAGTTGAGAGGCTGGTATTAAAATGTCAGGGTCTGAGATGACACATGTGGTTCCATGATTTATAAAATATATATCCACACATACCATGTTTCTGATCTAAATTTGAAGTCCGGGATCCTGAAAACCAAAACTTTGGCTATCAAAAATAGAGAGAATTTTCTTTATTTTTGATAATTATGATTTGCTACCTATAACTGCTGAAAAAATAAAGCTACCAAGGAATTTGTGTCTGGGTGTGTGAGGCTACTATCTTAAAATTGTCTCTCATCTAGAGTCATTTTGCCAATTTTTCCTCCATTTTGCAATGCATTTAAAAAGGTTTATCTTCAAAGCTAATAAAGTACCACCCACAACACATCTTTTGTGTTTAGGTCTAGTGCCACCCACTCTCTGTTTTTAAGAATTCAGTTCATTTAGAAAGACTCCTCTTCTCTGGCCCCATTAATACATCGCCGTGGGGTCTCAGCTACTTTCTTGACCCTCAGGTGAGAAAACCTACATGCATATAACGTGCATCTGTGGGAAGTTTATCGCTCTCCCAAATGTTTAACCTTTTCTCCAGCCTCTGCCTCATTTATTCTGTCTTCCACTCTCACAATATCTGAGGTAGCCCTGTCTTTTTAGTCTAACCCAAATTCTAACTCTTCTGGCCCACTTTCACAGTGGGTACTCAGAAGTACTCACAGTGGGTACTCACAGAAGTACTCAGCTTTGTGCACCTTTTCCTCTTTTCTTATCCCACCTACATTTTTGACCTTTTATTTAGCACAACCATAGGCTATGGAGACAGGATGTTATTTCTTATATTTCCAGCATTTTCAATTTGAATATTTCAGTGCTTCTCTCTGGAGTAGCCTCTGAAAATCCCTTCCACTCTAGCTTTCCCTTCAGAGAAGGAGAGAGGTAGTTATTCATCTCCCACCTCTATTCTTCCTGTCCAGAACACTTCTCAGCCCTGTCTGAGGTAGGAGGTAGATGGGCTCTGGGGATGAGCAGCTGGAATTTGTCAAGCTGAGTAAATTGGGGCTTGTCTCCAACTTCAAGGAAAAAGTTAATGGCAGGAGCTGAGCTCTGCTAGAGTAAAGGGATAAGATGACCACATCTATCATTCTTGGGGTCAAGGGGACCTCCTTGACTGCACATGTGCAGAAAGGCTCCTTGGGGGTCAAAAAAGCAGGGGATGCTATCCCTCTGGGTGCTGTCAATCTCCCAGAGGACTGCCCCCCAACACTGGCATCCATCTTGGCTAAAAGATGCATACACGTATCGGAGAGGGCCCTGGGCCAGGGCAGATGTGGGAAACTAAGTGAGATGATTGGACAGAGGTAAACAAAGACCCAGAAGAACTGCCCTATATAAGTGGGCAGTTCTCCTTCAGGAGAACTCCTGAAGGAGAGTGCACTCCTCATTCAGGAGGACACCTGCACTCTTCTCTGGATGTGTATTTCTGCCTTGCTTCTGTCTTAAATAAACTGCTTCTTTGTGTGCTCTCCCACATGTTGTGCTGTGCCTCTAATAATAAACTTTGTGCCTATTTTTACAGCTTCTGTCTCCTTGAAAAATTCTTGTTTTCAAGGGGGACAAGAGCCAGGGTGGCTCTAGTTCCAGCCACTCTCCCCTGGTGGACTAGCAGTTAGGATTCCTGGTTTTTACCCAGGCTGCCCAGGTTCAATTCCTGGGCAGGGAACTAAGATCTCACTTCAAGCCACTGCTCACTGCTGTCTCCCCAAGGTCATGACCACTCCTAGTGCAGACGCCCAGGCTGCTGTCACCATTGCTAGATGTTAGGGCAAGACTTTAAGGTCTCCCACAGAGAGAGGAAAATGTATACTCCTACATAGGATAACCATTCATCTTGATCTTTCCCAGAAATTTTCTTTTTAAGTATACTAATGTCTTTTCCTATTTTTAAAAATAATTTTATTTAAAAAAAGCTTTTTTGTAAGTAAATATTTTATAGGTGTATTAATGTAACAAACCATTTTAATCAATCAATAAATATTTAAAAATGATATGGTTTCAGTTATTTTTACTGAGCCTTCTCATTAGCAGGTGTTTTGATTTGATCAGTGGGTATACCTATAGTGAAATACAGCTTAAAGTTTGTCTACAGACTTTATAATAAGATATCAGTTACTGACAATTTGGTTGAATAAATGAATTGTCTTATGTCTGTATTTGGAAAAGCAATTCAAACTCTTTCTTTAGTTTCCTTACCTATAAAATAGCAATAAAAATAGAGTCTCTAGCATAGAATTGTTACCATGATCAACTGGTAAATGAAACTTTCACATTCCACCTTAAGTACCCAGTTTTATATATTTTTCAACATGCTGTCTATTATTTGTAGAATTTTGGTGCTGGAGTAAAGAAATAATCCATCAACATAGCTAGTAGGACAATACTCTCATCTAATATTGTCTTTTTTCTTTTATTACAATCTATTCATTACTTTTAATCCCTCCAAATTTATTCACATATGTATTCTCTTTCATTCTGATTTTTCACTTTGCTTTCCTTCCTCCCCTAGGCAACTATACTGAAGTGTTTTTTTGTTTCCGTTTTTTTTTTTTAGTATATTTGCTTTCAAAAGTTGCATTATTATTTTGTGTGTCTATAATTAAATTTACATAAATGCTATTGTGTCACATACTTCACTCTTTTTCTGTGGGTTTCTATTTTTTTAGCTTTATTTATTTGGTTAGTTTCTGCTTTATAACAAAGTGAATCAGTTATACATACACATATATCCCCATATCTCTTCCCTCTTGCATCTCCCTCCCTCCTACCCTTCCTATCCCACCCTTCTAGCTGGTCACAAAGCACCAAGCTGATCTCCCTGTGCTATGCAACTGCTTCCCACTAGTTATCTATTTTACATTTGGCTCAGTAGTGTATATATGTCCATATATACACTACCACTCTCTCACTTTGTCACAGCTTACACTTCCCCCTCCCTGTATCTTCAATTCCATTTTCTAGTAGGTCTGCATCTTTATTCCTGTCTTGCCCCTAGGTTCTTCATGACTTTTTTTTTTGGATTCCATATATATGTGTTAGCATATGGTATTTGTTTTCCTCTTTCTAACTTACTTCGCTCTGTATGACAGACTCTAGGTCCATCCACCTCACTACAAATAACTCAATTTTGTTTCTTTTTATGGCTGAGTAATATTCCATTGTATATATGTGCCACATCTTCTTTATCCATTCATCTGTCAATGGACACTTAGGTTGCTTCCATGTCCTGGCTATTGTAAATAGAGCTGCAATGAACATTGTGGTACATGACTCTTTTTGAATTATGGCTTTCTCAGGGTATATGCCCAGTAGTGGGATTTCTGGGTTGTATGGTAGTTCTATTTTTAGTTTTTTAAAGAACCTCCATACTGTTTTCCATAGTGGCTGTATCAATTTACATTCCCACCAATGGACAGGTCATGCCAAATGAAAATAAATAGGGAAACACAAACTTTAAATGATACATTAAACAAGATGGACTTAATTGATATTTATAGGACATTCCATCCAAAAACAACAGAATACACATTACTCTCAAGTGCTCATGGAACATTCTCCAGGATAGATCATATCTTGGGTCACAAATCAAGCCTTGGTAAATTTAAGAAAATTGAAATCATATCGAGTATCTTTTCTGACCACAATGCTATGAGACTAGATATCAAGTACAGGAAAAAAAATCTGTAAAAAATACAAACACATGGAGGCTAAGCAATGCACTACTTAATAACCAAGGGATCACTGAAGAAATCAAAGAGGAAATCAAAAAATACATAGAAACAAATGACAATGAAAACACGACAACCCAAAACCTATGGTATGCAGTAAAAGCAGTTCAAAGAGGGAAGTTTTTAGCAATACAATCCTACCTTAAGAAACAAGAAACACCTCAAATAAACAACCTAACCTTCTGTGGGTTTCTTTTTCTCATCAGTAATAGTAGCGTATTGGGTTTGGTTCCAAAACTCTTACTCTTGGAGATAAACTGGGCTGACTGCATCAGAATTACCTGGAGATCTTAGACAAATGCAAATTAATGGAACTTAGTTGGAACTTCTAAACTCAGAACTTCCACTGGCCTGAGTGATCTTAAAGTATTTACTCCATTGAAAAGTCTATGCTTCTTCCATGATAGCAAAAATTTCCTCTTTTGCTTTTTAAATTCTGTAATAATTCAGCAAGAAAATGAACTTCATTATGAAAAATAACTTTACAAAAAAAAACTGTTTATACTGACATGTTTATAAGTGTTTGATTATAATTGATTTTTTTCTCATAAAACCGCTAGTAAGTAAAAACAACTGTTAAATAGTATATATACATACTTAGGTCACAGGATTTTTTTTTTATTAGAGTAAGTTGTAAAATGTAAGGTTGAGTTCTTAGTCAAAATTGTACCTATGTGCTTGTAGCATTTACAATTGGGTTGAGTGTTTATACATCCAGTATTCTTGGACTTATTGAATCAGAGGTACATATCTTTTTTCCAGTGCACTACTTCAATCATTAAAAGTCATTTCTCTTTGAAAAAATACCACAGCTGCCAACATGCACTTTCTTATGATTTACTTTTTAAGAAATTAAAGTGTCTTTTTCATAAAAAGAGATTTTAAAATATAACAATCTTTTATATTAGAATTATGTTTTTACTAAGAAAGACGAAGTATTTTACTTGAAATGTATTTTATCCTTATGATATGTCAACAGAATATTTACTGATCCGTTTTATTAGGCTGTTTTCCAAGCAGCTGCTTTTGAGATTGTAGATTAAGAATAAAAAGGAAATATAACTTCTCTGTGATGAAAAATGAGAGTTCAGTGAGCAAAACGGTGGTGTTTTCAGCCCAGTTCCATCCATTATTTGTCTTTTCTACATAAAGGATCATTCCACTTATAATAAGCCAAGGGTGAGACATCTATTAGAATAGTGAGGAATCTACCTAGAAAATGTATTATGAAGGAGAAGTACACAGTTTCAGAAATAGGAGGAAAAAAAAAAGACGATTGTAATAGACAGTCACATCTTTGAGGGAACTGGGTCCTACTGACTTTTATTTTCACATAACAGAGTATTAGGGGGTAGGTGCACGGACTATGAATGAGGTAGGAAGCCAAGGAAGGAAAGAAACTTTTATATCCAGGATGGTCAGAGGGACAGGTCTCTCTATAAATTGGCTTTAGCCTGCTTCCTAGATCATGACCATCCTTTCTTTAAAAGTTTTGGATATTTCACCTTTAATATTGACTTTTCTCATTCTTTTTTCCCCTATTTTTATCTCCTACTTCTTAATTTTCAAATTTAATCCATTTGTGAAGTTTATATTTTTACCATTATTGAGACTATCTTAACTGGTACAATCATTGCATAGCTACTTGGAGAACTGACCCTATGAACCTATAGAAATTCAATAAATGAATTAAAATATTAATATTAAAGACATATTTCCAACATGAGTTAAATTTTTTAGTAGCTCCTCTGAAATGAGATTTCTTTTCTGAGGTTTCTTTTGATATTTTAACAAAATCAATCAACAGAAGTTAAAGCAGATTATGACTCAGCTGGAGAATGGAAAAATTTAAAGTAATTCTAACTTTCATCAACTGCTTCAAAGGCTGAAGGGACTTCAAAATAAAAACTTGCTTTTCTAATGTAAGCTGTAAATATTTAGATCTAAAGATGTGAAAAATCTTCTACAAATATATAAAGAATAAAGCAACACCCCTTTGAGCTAAGCAGTTTATAACTGGGCATAGCTTCAGAAGGAGAAAATGAACACTAAGTTATGTGACTGGGTTCAAGTTTACAAAATCCTTGTCCAACAAATAGCCTAATTCCCCACCAATAACAAAGAGCATAGACCTTGCAACTTTTTAATTTCAACACAAAATCTAGGAACTCTGGAGTCTGGCAGTTGACAAAGCACACTATATTCATTTCACAAAGATTTATTGAGTACCCCTTATTTGCAAAGAGCTGTGTCTGTGACGGTCATGCATTAGAAAGCAAGGGCCTTTGCCAGGTACCTCTTCTCTATTGGGGAAAAACAGATATAACAAATAAGCAAAAAAAAAAATCATTGTAAATGATCGTTGTGACACCTGCTATGCAGAAAACAAGTAGTTATGAGCACATAGAACAGAGGTCCTGATCTCATGTGATGAATCAGGAAAGGCTTAGTAAGGAAATGATGTCTCATCTGAGGTTTGGAAGGAAGCAAAAGATGGGGCCGGGCTGGACATCCAGGCAGAGGGAACAGCATGGTTAAAGTTTTCCAGGCAGGAAAGAAAAGGAACAGGATGAGCTTGAGAAAATGAAAGCAAGCCAGAGTATTGAGGAAACCACTGGGATTGGGAAATACGGTTTAAAGTTAGCAAGAAGTAAGACTACTGGACCACTCTTCCTCTCTGGCCTCATCTGAACTTGTGAGAAGAAAGCAGGGAGTGAGGTGAGGCATCTCTAAGATTTTGTGCAAGAGGAATTGATATTTATAAAAAGTAGACCACAGGCCACTTCCTTTGTAGACAGTATTTTATTTCAGTTTCAAAACAATCATAAAGTAGGTTTTATCCCCTTTATTTTACATATGGAGAAACTGAGGCTCAGAAAATGTAAATAATGTGTACAGGATTCCACAGAATGGGCGTAAAAGCTGGTACTTGACTAATTTTTCTTAAGAAACTGCCCCCCCTCCCCCAAAAAAAAATCTATCGCTGAAGCTGCATCACCACCCTCTTGGACATCTCCCCTCTGGAATCACAGGCTGCCTGCTGGTTAAATGACAGGATAGGACGGAGATATCAGAACAGGAACTAAGTAACCACCGAGGCCACCTGACTTCCTTCACTTTCCAGATGAGGAAACTGAAGACTAAAGATGCCAAGTGACACACCCAAGGGCCAGTGTGAGTGATTGCCAGAGCCTGGGTTTATTGTGAACCACCTTCTTTGGCAGCCACAGTTCCAAAGGTTAATGGCTAAGAGAGCCATTGTTTATCTAAAACTCTGACAAAAGTTTACTGAGGTAGCCACATTTATTGAAAAAAGTCATCTTGACTTTTGGAAGCAAAACCTCTTTTTATCCTCCTCATTAATAATGTCTGTTTGTGTTCTGTCTACATAATTAGAAATCCTTCTGAGTAAATCAAGGTAATTTATTTTCTATCATCATGGAGATAACCTGCCTTGCTCCTAATTCTAAAACTTCTCTGACAACTTTTGGAGTTAATGAGAATTGGATAACTATTAAGATGCTTTAGAAGAGAACATTTGAGGTGGGTGGAGTGGGAGAAGAACCTCTATAAACTCAAAATTGGTTTTTAATGTTTGAGATTTTTCCGGAAACCAAAACCTGAGCCCTGTTGGCCTATGCCAAATTGTTTTCTAAATGGATGAATTTGTATAATATGTTCAGGAAGAACATTCTGTTTAAAATGGCTAAATGCAAACTAATTGGACTTTTAACATTAAAAAAAAGGAATGCCAGTGAGCAGGTATTTTAATAGAAGCAGTTCTGAAAAATTAAGTATTAATTATATTTTGTTAGGTTCTCCACTAGAGGGCAAAAAGAACATATCAACACAATAGGTGCCTTAATGACAGGCTGGCATTTGAAACCAGGCATGTTTTGTGTTATCTCACTGTCAGTTATCATTTAAAAATGTACTTAATATAATCACAAGCAGTTGACTTGTGTATTTATTCCAGGAAAGAAGAACAATCCAATTTTTATGTATCTGTCCCTAAGCCCACGTATTGCCATCTAGCTGAAAGTTTTCATTGTAATTCTTTTAATAAAATCACCTTAAAATTAAGAATTTGCTAATTCGAAAGAGACGTGCAGTAGGATGCAGGCTGGATGGCATTTTTAGCATGGAAAAGTATATTTGGAGAAAGATTCGTTTTAAAGCTCTTGTAAAATAACATGCTGGCCCCTTAGAATTGATAGACCATGCTTGTGTTTCGTAGGCATTGTTTGCACCTTGTTCAGATGGAGGCACTAAGGAAAAATGAGCCCCTGGTGTTTCAAAGCACTCAGCTGCCACCTGTCCCATCCCCACTGCCTGGTGTCTTAGACCAGGTTCCTTAGAAGCTGAGCCTGAGACAGGGTTTCTGGTATTTGTGATTTGCTGAGGGCATGGCTCTCCAGAAAAACGTCCTGTAAGGGAGGGTGTACATTGTGATTTGGAAGGGCAAGGAGAAGAGGAAGAGTGATCTCAGACAGACTAGCCATTGCCTAATTCACAGGGAGAGGGCTCTGGAGCATAAATTGCAAGGTCACCCACACTTGAGGCAAAGGAGCTGCCCTTGGATACACCTTACCAGTCATCATCAGCTGTGGGTCTCGGTGTGGGTAGAGGGTCAAGGAACTCAGCGTTGGGATGCTCTTCTCAGCTGAGGGCGATGGTCTGTAGAAGGAGGCAGCTGCGGGCTCTGAAATAAATGAAATCCCTGATGGAGGCGTTTATCTTTGCAAACTGAGTCTTTAAAATATATGTATTTTGTACGTATGTATTCTGTGCTCACTTCGGCACATACATATATACAAAATACATACATATATTTAAAAGATATTTAAATATGTATTTCTTAAAAGATATTTAAGAAAAGGAATAGCATTAAAAGAAGGTTAGATATGCAACTATCTTTTATATGGGGTTGATCCCTATGAAATTGCCTTATTCAATAGTTCTTGATGTAGGAAAACATCAGTTTTATCAGTTTCACATAGTTCAACCTAATTGTTGGTCTCATTGCTTTCATTTATTTTACCTTTCTACTTATTCCATGCAACAAAAGCCATATGTGATATGTGGCATTTACATAAAGGAGTCTCTTATTTTGAAACTTAAGGGCAAGTTTCCTATGTTGCTTCCTTTTGCTTAATGTAACTACTGTTTTACTTCTTTTACTAAAATATGACCATAAAATTGTTTCCGATTACTAAATTTGTTGACGTTTACCCATGTGTGACTGATCAAAGTACAACTAGACAGTTGATTAACAGCCATCAAATAATGATACCCATTTGTCCACATATAAGCCATATGTTCCATATGTCCTTTGAATCAAATAGAAATCTCTTTTGCACAAGAAGGATATCACAGTGGGATTGGACCTTTCCTCAGGTTGTATAAAAGTGTTCACTTAGCTCCAACTGGACACTGAAATGCTTCCTTAGTTCTTAAGACATTCAAACGACGTGTAAGATCACTCCTCAAAGAATTACAGCTCAATCATTAGGACATCTTAAAACTTTGGGACTATATTATTAGGAATGCATGTTTATGATGGTCACATCTTCCTGTTCAGTGAGTTTTTTTTTACCAGTATATAATTATTTTTGGCCCCTTATAAAACTTTTTCTTGAATTCCATTTTAAAGATAATAAGGCTGCACTTCTAGTTTTATCTTGGCTCATATTGGACATATACATCTTTTCCTCCTTTTTTTCAATTTTTATATGTCTTCTTGTTTGTGTGTGTCTCTTATTGAGTGTATATTCTCCCATCTTGATTATTTTATCACAAGAGACTTCTCTTCGTGTCTGAGATTATCTTATTACATGACATTAATTCTGCCATATTATTTTACATTTTCCATTACTATAATTTCTTATCTCTTCTTTCCAGTTTTCCATCCAAGAGATATGGGTTTATTAGCATAGAATTTATTCATCCTACTTTGTTGTTATGGTTGCCCTTAGCTTAGGGCTTATACTCACTTTTATACACCCCTGTCAATATCTATGTTTTCTCCCAGGAAGACAAGTTCATTTGGTCCCTTCCATTATCCTTCATCATGTTCATATTGTCCAATTCTAGATTTTTATTTCTGGGATTTTATGGTTATAATTTCTCTCTTTCTTTCCCATAGCTTTTTGTGGCTTTTTTTTATGGCAATGATACACTTGTTCAGGGTGTTTTATTACCTTACCTTCCTATATTTTTTGCTCCCTCCTTCTGTGTTTATTTATCTTCTTATTTGAGTCCTTGGTCCAAGAAAGTTTTAAGGTGGGTCTTTATTTGACAAATATTCTCAGGCCCTGTATGACTGAGAACATACTTTATGCTTCTGTATTTATATGATATTCTATCAGTGCATCTAATTTTAGGTGATAAAAATCTTAGACAAATATGGTAGCATTTTTACCCTGATTTTCAAAAGGTCTCACTCACTCTTTGGAATGGCTGAAACCTACTAACATAACATAACTAAACATAGAGTTTTTCCATGGGTTTTTAGCAACCAGTAAATACCCCACCTATTTCATGATTTTTAACTTGGATAAAGAGATACCTTGATGTTAGGATGTGGTTCTAGCAGGAACGTAGCAGGGAGTGAAAGAAGACAGTCTCCAGAGGGGAGATCTTAGATTACAACAAGGCTCCAGAAAGCAAGGCTGTCGGAATCCCTCAGGAATGGCTGCCATCTAAGACCAAGTTGCAGCGCCTGGCAGGACAATACAGTTGGGGCAGGGGCTGGTGGTGGGGCAGAGAATATGCGTGCACTGAAAGCTCAAAGGCATATAACTGACACGATAAGAGTGTTAGGAGGTACTTACATCGTTCCTGAAATGTGGCTTGGAATAATGCAGAGGGAGATGTGGGGATGAAGGAACAAGGTCCGAGTCCAGGGAGGCAGGACTGGCAGGCACCATGCAGGAGGCAGCCTTCCACTTGACCTGTAGGCTTACTGTCCTCAGCTCATCTGCCTACCAACGATTCACATATCCTTTCCCTCAAAGATGCTGCTGGGGTTGTCGTTTTAGGAGAGAGCAGAGTGGGGTCTGGTCCGGGGTCTCTGGAGGTGATGGGGGCACAGACTGACCCCATCACAGTCATGCCTGTTCTTCATCTTCAGGAACACTTCCAAATTTTTATGATACACCAGTTGACATCTCTTGACATACTCCTGGGTTCTAGGCTAAGTTTCTTGCAACTAGTTACAAATTAGGAATAGCTGGGGTGGGGCTAAGGCAGGGCAGGGATTGTATGTCACATTGGAATAAAATGGCTAATACCCTTTCTGTTCTATAGAAGAGAGAGAATAGAGGGAGAAAAATTCTGCCAACATTATCTTTTGTGAAGGAGACATTTGGTTTATGATTGTACTAGAGTTAGTACTAGATTCTGAGAACAACTGAAAAGGATGTTTTGCCTGTAGTACTAAGCAACTAATTGTGCCCTTAAAGGATAGAGGAAAGAAAGAGAACAGCAAATATGCTTCCTTGTCAATTCCAACTTCAGGTTCCGGAATTTATTTTGAGTCCTAAAATGTTGTTAGAAGGTAGATTTTGCTTCCTTTCCATTCCAACCCGGGAAGTGTGCAATGAAGAAAGTGAATGAGGTGGTTAATCCCCCAGGGGATTAAGATTTTTCAGTTAAGAAAGAAGCAACTTTAGATGAAAAATGTGAGTAAACACGGGGAGGTGGTGTTTGCCTTCAAAACAGGATGAACACATAGAAGAAAAAATTCCATCCTGCTGCCCTTTTGAAGGTGGTCTTTTGAGGAAGAGGGAATTCAAATGTGTCCCGAGTCTGGGCCTCCTAGGGTGGAAAGAAAAGGCCAAGAATAAAAAATAGTATAATTGCGGAATTTACAGCCATATCTCAAAAGACCTATTACAAAGATCAGAGCAGAAAATTCCTGTTTTCTTACTGGTATAAGACTCAACTGGTCCTTAGACACCCATATAATGATATTAATGATCAGAACTTAACAGGTAGTTGCCTGTGGGTTTTTAAAACAATTAACATGTACCAAATTCCAGCTCAGCATTTGAGAATACTCAGGGAATACCCAAAGGAATGCTGCGAAACTTCATAGTGTTTATAAAACTTCACACATGGAGCAAGTGGCACAGCTAAGAACTGATATTAAAGATCCCAGGTAAGATTCCATGGAGAGGTCATTTTTACCGTCCCTGTAGGTGTAACTTCTGCCTCAGCTGTGGCTCAGTGCAGGAGATTCCAAAAAGGAAGAACTCTTTTTTTTCGGAGACAGCATCATTTATCAATGAAGAGATTTTTGCTTCATCCAAGGATAGAAGGAACTGGCAATCACCTAGTTAGCACCCAGAATTTAAAGATGAGAACACTGAGGTCCAGAGACAAAATGGTTTTTCCCAGTTTACATCAGAAGGTAGTGACATAGACAAATGTGTAAACCTTTGGGCATCACCCAAAAAAGATGCTGTACCTTTAAATTCTAAAAATAAATATTCAAGCTACTGAAGTTTTATAATTTAAAAAAAATATCCCAGGCTAATGCAGATGAAATCTTTAAGACATATGGATAGGAGTGGCATGTTTCTGATCATCATGAAAGTAGGTGTGTCCTCATAGCACATATCGTGAACTGACCTCATTAAGGACAAATTCAGAGCACTTCCCATGTTTTGTTCCAGGAATAGAATCTTTTTTTTTTAATGCACATAGTCTAATCTCCTGACTTTTTTTAAAAAAAATAAAGTATAATTGATTTAATACAATGTTGTGTTAGTTTCAGGTGTACAGTAAAGTGATTCAGTTATATATATATGTGTGTGTGTATATATATATATTCTTTCTCAGATTCTTTTCCCATATAGGCTATTACAAGACATTGAGTATAGTCCCCTGTGCTATACAGTAGGTCCCTGTTGTTTATCTATTTTATATATAGTAGGTGGATATGTAAATCCCAAACTCCAAATTTATTCCTCCCCCAACCCCTTTCCCCTTTGGTAACCGTAAGTTTGTTTTCTATGTCTGTGGATCCATTTCTGTTTTGTATATAAATTCATTTGTATCATTTTTTTTTAGATTCCACATATAAGTGATATAATATGATATATGTCTTTCTCTGGCTTACTTAGTATGATAATCTCTAGGTCCATCCATGTTGCTGCAACCAGGCATAGAATCTTGAGCAGTAAAATCAACCAACTAGTGCTAGCATATTATGGACCCTGTCCTCTAGCAGCTTGCAGTCTTTCTGGGCAATGAGACGGACTCATATTAAACAGCCTTGATTCATTTAATGGGTATTTTCAAGGGCTTAATCCTTGACTTCCGAAGTGGAGCTGATGCAGGCAAAATCCCTGCACAGTAATTCTCTAGCCTGGGTTTCTGATTTTCTCACTCGTTTGGTCCATTCATTCTGAATTTTCTCCTTATTTTCCCATCAGCCCAACGGTGAGTAACTTCTTTTCAGCTACTTACACCACATGAACTGTGTCTCTCTTATCTCTATGATGAGAATTATCCTGTAGATTTCAGCCTCTTGGGAAGAGATTCCTTCCTATTTCTAGACCAGGTCTGATTTATCTGTGATGAACCCTCCTAGCACTCTGAACTTGTCCTTCAGAACACATTATATTGTGTTTGTTTCCGTATATTCCTGATTATATAGTTAATATCTTCCTCTCCCACTGCACTGTGGTCTCCAAGAACAGGGAGGATGCCTGTTCACTTGCTGTCATATCTCTAACATCCAGTAAAGTGTCTGGTACATGAGCACGTACTCAATAAAAAAGTGCTGTGGTAAAGTATTTAATTACTCAAGCACAGTGTAACTTAACTGACGAGGACATTTTGAATACAGCTAATTTCAGTTGTGAATAGATAAATATTTGAAAAACATCAATTCCATCAGTTCATACAAAAATCTTGGCTGTGGTCTCGCTCCTCAACTTATGGTATTGTTGGTCTCAGCTGAGACCTGTTAGAAATGCAGACGCTCAGGACCCTCCCCAGACCAGCTGTGTCAGAAACTGAAATTTACAGGACTCGCCAGGTGCTTCCTATGGGCTGGGATGTGTTGTAAATCAGAGATTAAAAACTCAAGTGTTTTGTTTGGCCAGGCAGATCCCCTAGGTGAGTGAAGTAAATCAGACATTTATGTATAAGCATGATCATAGGTGACTTCTGACCCTTGACCTCCCTCACTGGGAGTGGTGGGCACTGTGTTGACCTGGAGATTAGCTTCATCTAACAGGGACAGCCATGTGCATATCAAGACGATTGCAGGCCTAGGGTTGCAGGACCCTTGAGCAGTTCAAGAGAAAAAGACACAAACCTGCAAGTAGAATCTGTGGACTCAAGCACTGACAACTAAATTCAGTTCTTTTTATTTATTATTTTTTCTTTCTTTTAAAATTAAAGTATAATTAATATACAATGTGTTAGTTTCAGGTGTGCAGCAAAGTGATTCATTTATACACACACACACACACACACACACACACACACACACACACATATATATATATATATATTCTTTTTCAGATTCTTTTCCATTACAGGCTATTAAAAGATATTGAATATAGTTCCCTGTGCTATACAGTAGGTCCTTGTTGTTTATCTGTTTTATATAGAGTAGTGTGTATCTGTTAATCCCAAATTCCCAATTTATCCTCCCCCGTTTCCTCTTTGGTAACCATAAGTTTGTTTTCCATGTCTGTGGGTCTGTTTCTGTTTCGTATATAAGTTCATTTATATCACCTTTTTAGATTCCATATGTAAGGGATATCATATGACATTTGTCTTCCTCTGTCTGACTTTAAGCAGAAGAATCATGAAAGACTTAAGCCGAATGCACACGTGCCATAGTGCTGGTTGAAACATCTCTAGTTTGCAAAATTTCTTATCAATGAAGAGACTTTGGGGAATGCAGTAAACAATTCTAAGTCTTCACTAATGCAGAGTTCTCTTTTCTCTATTTCATTCCTTCTCTCTTTCATTATTAATTTATTGATTCAATACACATTCTGTGTCTCCTGTGCTGAGTGGTCCCTTTGCCAGGTACAATCGACCTAAAAGTGAATAGCATTGAATGTACATGACATGCAGTGGCTCACAGTCTCACGATGACAACACTGTACTCAGGAAACACAGTGCTTTATGTAGGTATCACTGCAATAATTGTCACGTCTATTTCTGAGAGATGTTCTTAAGAAGGTTACACTCTAGCTTGAGTGGTTCACAAATCTCAGTGGGAGACAGTAGGGGGGACAGCTTCCTGAAGACAAATGGAGCAAAGGAGGTTTACAAGAGGATGTGGTTCAGCTAAAAAGCAATCCCAAGGAGTGAATTCTGAATAGCAGGTGTAGCACCCTCAGTGATTTAAAAATGGGAACGTTTCTTGTAACACTTCATCATTTTTGGAAGGCAAGAAAATCTACTTCATCTTTGCACAGGCGGGAGAGCTCTTTCACAAAGTTACAGCTCTGAATGCCATTCCTCGGGTAGATTAAGACTTAATTGATTTCACCACATTCGGCATATTTTCTTCTTTTCTAGTTGTAGGGTTCTCTCCAGTTGGTTGGAGGTAATTTTATCTGTCTTTGTCAGAGAAGTTAGCTCTGGAGATGCAGTGACATTTATGAGAAAGCCCCACACGGATAACAAACACTCCACAAGGCTTTATATTTGTGTGGTGGCAGCTGTGATAAAGAATGTAATAAAACTCAACCGAAGATTTCATTCAAATACAGCTTGTTGATTAGCCCACAGTGGTGAGTGAGCAAAGGTCTGATGATGTTATACAATATCTGGGACTGGAGTTTCCATCCAGGATGAAAGGATGATTTGTCTCATTTCACTCAAGCTTTCCATTTCATTGATCCATCTATGTTGAATAATGGTCTGATGATAAAATTTGTAACTTTTCAGGTTTTTTTTTTTTTGAGACAAAATAGTAATTTGTCCTCTAGAACACTCACCACCAAGTAAACAGGCTTGGAGGACTCTGTCTTCCTGTATCCACTGACTCTGGATAACAAGCCATCCACCTATATGGAATTTATTTCAATGTTTTAGTGTCATCATTCTCATTCTGACTGTGAGAGGATGTTCCTGCCATATTTGTTCTCCCCATATGACATCTCCAGACCTCATGTTTTACAAAACTTCTGCATTCTGCACACATGCCAACTTCAACAGTATTCCTCTGGAACATTTTGTAGTTTTTCTTCCCTAATCAACAAAATATCAATGTGTCTGCCTGATGCTCCTTCACTCACACTAGAGAGTAGGGGGGCCTAGAGTCACCCAGGAAATCTTGAATTTATTCTGTTCTCTAAGGCAACTCTTTCATTTAGACTTTCTTCTTTATGCTCTGTCTCTCTGATTACTTACATAGTTTCCAACCCCCTCCCCCATCTATATTCTGCACATCAGCCAGGGTGACATTATTTGACATGAAAATCTGATCACACGTGTCCCCTTCTTGCTTGGAGATTCAGTGGTTTCTCACTGCCTAGAGAATGAATCCCAGATTCTTCATCTGACATACGAACTTCATTGTCTGTGTCTCCTGAATGAAGACACCAGCTACACCAACCACTCCAAACTGCTTCTGACTCTGACACTCTTACACATGGCTTTCCCTTTTGCAAAATGGCACACACACCACTCCCTCCCTCTGTCTCCCCGCTCCTGTCTCCCGAGCTTCTTCCCAGTGACATGTTACCACTTCTTACTGCTTTGAAAGAACGGTCTCCAGAGACTGTCACTCTGGATTCCAATCATGACTCTGCCACTAGCTCTGGACCTTGAAGAAGTTATCCTGCCTCTTGGTGCTTTTGTTTCCTCATCTGTGAATCAGGGTAAAATTAGCGCTCACCTCACTAGGTTGCTGTCAACACTAAATAAACAAATACATATAACGAATTTATCATGTGAGCACACAATAAATTACTATGACTAACTCCATTAACAGTATCACATTTTATGTAATGTTTTTGGTCACCTTGAGGATAATAAGAAAGCAAACCTATTGGGACCCAAGATCATAAATAGAGGAAAACATTCCAAAGCCAAATATAAATGATTTGGGGATTAACAATTAATTAGGATCAGTCATTTGCTGTTCTCTTTTGTTGGTTAGCATAGTTAATACATAGTTTTTGAAACTGAAGATTAGAATAAAATGGATTTAAATGAATGAATACCTATATTGGAAAGATGGGATAGAATGTAAAATAGATATCACATAATTACTCAATTGCTTTTCCAATCTCAGTTGAATATTTTATTGGGGCAACAACATTTTCAAATTTTAGGATGTTTATTCTACTCTATATTAGGAGACTAGGAGAATGGGGATTTGCCATGGTACAAACTTCAATGATTCATAGAATTATCATACCATTTAGCCTAGGTATGCTAAAGATTTTGCTGTCTCTAGGACCAATTGTCTTGGTCTGAAGTTTGAAGGGGTACATAGCATCTGATCCTAAGCCAGGTTTACAATCTCAGGGGACCCTGATGAACAGGAGAAAGTAGGTGCTTTCAGCTGATTTTTGGAAAACTATTTGAATCTCTAGCTGGCTTAGGGACAGATCATGTTTCTATTTAAGGTAATGGTCTCAGGAAGCTGGGATCCCTGATGTTATGACACTCCAAGAATTTCATAGTTGGGACAGAGTTTGATGGTTGGAATTTAACGAAGCTCTAGCTTTAAATAAAAGCAGGCTCCTTTCTTGAAAGTCAGCTAGAACAGAGGGAAAGTGAGATTTGACCTCCTTGGCCTCCCCAGCAGCCTCTGGTGATGTCCTCCTAGGGCCAAGAGTGTATCGCTAAGACCCCCGGAATCGCCCTGGAGCATCAGGGGCGGATCACTGATCCGATGATTTATTGATCAAATCAGGACCAGGTTGAGAGTAAAAGGGAGCCAATTATTTCCACAGCCCGGATTTGCCCAGGATAGTTGTAGAAACTGGGGATGCTCCAGTAAAATCAGGTATTATGGTTACTCTAATGTTGGAGTGAGGAGAGACGGTTAAAAAATAAAGGGGGTAAGCAGATTTATTATAAATGATTGTTTTCTCCTTGTCTGTGTCCCTCATTCTGTCTCATTTGCTTGCATATCTATGACTTTTCTTCTGTCTGAATAGGTTTAAGTGTATGTATAGTGCTCAGAAGACCCATGCAATAATAAAAATTCCTATATAAACAAAAGAACCTCCCTCTGTTAAAGTGTCGCTGTGTCGTAAACTGCATGATGATAGTGTCATCTGGTAAGATTACAATGTTTATGAAGTCCTGGTGTTTTGAGATTCTTAATGCTTACAATAATGCACAATGTTTTACATTTCACTTAAGCGTTCACTACAGATGCATCTGCATTGCAGGTCTAAGCGTGATTTGTCTCTTTTGCTTTGGAGCTTTTCGATTTGAGAGCTATTGTGACAGTGGCAACATAAATTTAACTTTGTTTCCTCTCTCTGATAACTACCAGTGTGTTTTAACAATTCATTCATTCAATAAACATTAATAACTGTCTATGCTGTGTGCCAAACACTGTTAGAGTTTATGTGGGACACAGAGATAAATAAGATGTGGTCTTAGGCTCCAAGGATTCACCATCTGCTAAAATTTTTTTCTATGTTAAGAATATCTTCCTTTGTTTTTAATAACAATCAAATCTTAATGTTTACATTGGTAGAATATGATCAGCAATAATATACTTACATCATCATTTAACTGTCAACTTAAATGAAATTTAAACATTTATCTCTCCTTACTTCTATCCCTGTTCACTTCCTGGGCGTCTTTTCTGTGAAGTTGAGTCATCCAATGATGGCTATTCCGGAACACGAAACTCTTGATTCCGAAGAGGTAAATGGAAGATACAATTGAGATCTGGTTATCTGTTTCCATGTGATATTAGGTTATAGAAATAAACCAATCTTATTTTTTAAAAATATTAATAAAATCAGGTTTTTTTTTAAAAAAAAAAGAAAGAATGAACTGGTCTACTCTGATAGTCACATGAGTAAATTCTTGCTGCTTCTCAATGTGGAAGTTGTACTAGAGGTCCCCATGTGTGTAGCACCTTGGTCACAAACTAACTTCTATCCCCTCTGTCTTCGTGATTTTCTCTTTGGATTCATATGTGAAACCACTGTTGTCTTCTTTTTCTAGAGGGTCAATGGATATCCAATAATACTTATATGTGTCTTCTGAGTCAGAGGTCTCAGGACCTCGTGGTAGCTCAGTTTCCCATCCCCCAAGTGAATTTTGCATATGGCGGGTAGCATACAGACCAGCGTGTGCCATCTCAAACATACCTCTGAATTTCATGCAATGTTTAACCACTTTCACATTTTGAGCTAACAGATAAAAATAAATGCAAAAAACCTTTTTATTTTTATAAATGTTATGCCAAAGAGACACAAAAAAGTTTTGTAAAAAAATTTAAATTTTGTGTTAAGAGCAAGAATCACTGAACAATGTTTTCTTTTTCTATATCCCTTCAGACAAAGTGGTAAATATGGAAAAAAAGAATGCTTTTTAAAGGACTTATCTTTAAGATGGTAAAAAGTGAGCTTATTCATTCA
This sequence comes from Leucopleurus acutus, assembly GCF_964270905.1. Taxonomy (NCBI): domain Eukaryota; kingdom Metazoa; phylum Chordata; class Mammalia; order Artiodactyla; family Delphinidae; genus Leucopleurus; species Leucopleurus acutus. The sequence continues at coordinate 63,620,367 of NC_139153.1, read as the reverse complement.
TTCCAGATACCCTCACAAATGAGGCCTGCTCAGTTTTGTAGCCTCTAAGTATAGAAAAAAATAGTAATAATACAAAAGAGCAATAAGAATAATACAATTCCAAATAAGGTTCTAAATGCAATCTGAATATTTTGCCAAGCATATTTTCCACAATTTAGGGTGTATTTCATAAAGTGACATCCCTATTTCTGTAAATTTTAAAACGTATCATACAGGACCAATGTGTCTCTCTGCTATACTTTAGTCATTAAAATATAAAGGCATGTTATGAATAGGGGTGAATTTGTATCCTTGACCATATCTCTGATTTTTTAAAAAAATCAGGATTATTGGTGTAATGAGTATGGACATATGGGAAACTGTTGATACATGTAGCCAAGTTGCATCGCTGAACAACTGTAGTAATTCACCTTCCCAGAAACTTGTTATAATACCTGTTTCTGTGTACTATATATATGTCAGCATTGAGAATTATTATAATTGCCAATTTATTGAGAGTTTATTATATGTTACCATGCTATGCACTTTAGATGCATTATTTTACTTAATCTTCACAAAACATTGTAAGTTAAGTATTATTGTTCCCATTTTACAGATGAGGAAACTGGGGCCAAGAGAAATCCATTTATTGCCTAATGTCAAATAGCTGACAAGTGTCTGTACAGTCAAGAAGGGGACCCAGATATGACTGCCTGGGGCCTATGCTCTTAAACAATCTACTTTCCTCTATCCAGCTATCTTTATCTAAATCTCTATCTATACTATTTAAATCTTTTTCCCCTTTGAAATCATGCTTTAAAATATTTGCAGTTTAAAAGAGGAAATTATCTTTCATTTTTATTTGCATTTAAAAGTTCTGTCTTTTTCTGTTATTCTTGTCTATTTTGCTTTTGCATCATGTTAAGCATTTATCTACTGGTCTAGTAATATTTTTATTATTGAGTTGTAAACTCCCTTTATATATTAAGGAGATTAACTCTGTCAAATGTGCCAGCTCTTTCACTGTGATGGTGGCAAATTGTGTAATAGTAAAACAATTGGACAAATATGTAGCTCCAAAAAAAGGAGAAAGTTTGAATAAATTTTGTACATTTTCAATGAATGTTAAAAAATAATCAAATGTTCTCTTTCAAACATCATAATTTTGGCTCAAGCTTACAGAGACTACAGATAGAAATAAGAATGTTTCTACACAATAACAGAAAGTCAGTTGGTTGTTTAAATAACAAAAGCATCTGGTTCAGATAACAAATGCTGAATTAAGAGAATCTTATGTAATGTGAAAGACTCCATTGCTGAAAAGAACAGAGTAGATGTAGTATTTACACTTTTGGGGCACCAGTTATCACAATCCTAGAGATAAAACTTAGCATTAAGCTAGTGGATAAGATTGTGAAAAAATGATTTCAACTTTCATGTTTAGAATATATAAAGCAATACCATAAAAACCCCTACAGTTTGAAGTTTAACAGTTGTGAGAGATAGTGAGTTACTCTTAGTATTAAAAGAAATGTACACAAACACACACACACACACACAAAAAAAATCACAAAATGGAATATTACTCAGCCATAAGAAAGAACAAAATAATGCCATTTGCAGCAACATGGATGGACCTAGAGATTGTCATACTGAGTGAAGTAAGTCATACAGAGAAAGTCAAATATCATATGATATCACTTATATGTGGAATCTAAAATTTGACACAAATGAACTTATTTGCAAAACAGAGATAGACTCATAGGTATAGGAAACCAGCAAGGTTACCAAAGGGGAAAGAGGGGGGATAAATTGGGAGTTTGGGATTAACAGATATACACTACTATGTGTAAAATAGATAAACAACAAGGTCCTACTGTATAGCACAGGGAACTATATTCAGTATCTTGTAATAACCTCTAATGGAAAAGAATCTGAAAAAGAATATATATATATATATCTGAATCACTTTGCTATACACCTGAAAATAACACAACATGGTAAATCCTATACTTCAATAAAAATAAATAAATATATAAAACTAAAAATATAAAACTAAACTAAAAAAAATAAAAGAAACATAAATAATTAAACTACCATTTTATCCACCTAGTATGCTGGATTTTACTTCTTAGTTATACTGGCACATTTGGGAGCAATTTAACAACTTTTTACAATTCCTTATGATATGTGATCAGACTGTAATATTTACCCATGTATTTTTCCCAAACCCTCTTTTTGATATGTATTTACCCACAAAATAAGAAAACTACCTGTTTTTATAAAGCACCAAACAAGAAAACTACCTGTTTTTATAAAGCAATTCTCGTCTTACGACCATATGAACTAAGGAGTAAAGCTAGTTACAAATCCAGTGCAAATAAACACTCATGGAAGAACCTTGATCAGATCTGAGAATTTCCCTCTTGGTTTTCTCTCATTTCCTAAAGACAGCAGTCTCCCTTTCTTACTGCCAGACTCCTGTTTCTTGCATTTGATCCTGCTATTTGTAGACACTAGTTTTTCAAATAGATCAGTAATTCATTTAAAAACAGAGACCTCAGATTTATCTGATTTAATATGATCATCATTTTTACAAGTCCTATGATTTATGAAATCCATTTAAAGACAACTAACTCAAAATGACAATTTGACTTCTCATCTAGGTCAGTGGTTCTCAGCTCTGGCTCAACATTAGTATCTCCTGGGACTTTTTAAAAGCCCCAAGAACAGGGTTCCACTCTAGGAAAATGAAATCAAAAAACTTAAAATAGAACTACCATATGACTCAGCAATCCCACTACTGGGCATATACCCATAGAAAACCTTAATTCAAAAAGACACATGCACTCCAATGTTCATTGCAGCACTATTTACAATAGCCAGGACATGGAAGCAACCTAAATGTCCATCAACAGAGGAATGGATAAAGAAGATGTGGCACATATATACAATGGAATACTACTCAGCCATAAAAAGGAACAAAATTGGATCATTTGTAGAGATATGGATAGACCTAGAGACTGTCATACAGAGTGAAGTAAGTCAGAAAGAAAAACAAATATCATATATTAATGCATATATGTGGAATCTGAAAAAATTAGTATAGACAATCTTATTTACAAAGCAGAAATAGAGACACAGACATAGAGAACAAATGTATAGATATCAAGGGGAAGGGGGTGCTGGAATGAACTGGGAGATTGGGATTGACGTACATACACTATTAATACTATGTATAAAATAGATACCTAATGAGAACCTACTGTATAGCTCAGGGAACTCTACTCAGTGCTCTGTGGTGACCTAAGTGAGAAGGAAATCCAAAAAAGAGGGGATATATGTATACGTATAGCTGATTCACTTTGCTGTATGGTATAAACTAACACAATACTGTAAAACAACTGTACTCCAATAAAACAAAAAACTATCAATCCAAAAAAAAAAAATGTCTCCGCTGGTCCCTTGATAAGTTTTAGATTCTCTTTAGAAATCAGAGAAATTGAAATGGAAAAAAAAATCTCATTATTGCTCTGGTGCTCTTAAAATCACGTTTTTTTTTTTTTAAAGCAATGCTTAAAAGTATTTTTTAAAAGTCAAAATCAAAGTAAACTGTTAAACTCAAAAAAAAAGAATCTCTGGGGGTGGGCAAATGCTGGTTTAAAATCTCCACTGGTGATTTACATGTACAACAGGAATTGAGATCCTCAAATTCTAGCTCCTTCATTGGCAGTCTAGAAAAGTCAATCATTTGGAACCTTGGAAACACAAATTTGAAAGTAAAAGCAGGAGGATCATAAGAAATGGTGTTTCAGGGAATGCTTTGAATTAACAAAAATTTGGGTCACAAATTCTTCCTGTCTAATGTCATAAAAGTTTAACCTGTACTTTAATCTATGGTAGGTTACTTCTGAGATATCTGTTCTATGCTGAGATTCACTGTAATTGAGTTAGTAAAACCTAATGCTTTATGCTTCCTTTGACATTCTACACAGGTTTGGAAAATACTTAGGCTGGGGTCAGGCGTAGCATTTGTTGTGAGTTGAGTCTGAGGGCTAGTACTTCCAAAGAATGTTTTATTTAGCATTTTATTTGGCACTTTAAAAAATACTTGGCCACTGATTAATCCTCATAGAAGAGAGACCCCTAAACAATGGACTTAACCATTGTGATCAGCTGGTTGATCAATTTTCAAAGGAAGATCATTTTCATATATTTTTCTTTTGAGTGTGCTTGCATTTATTTTTTAAATTTTATTGAAGTATAGTTTATTTAAAATGTGTTAATTTCTGCTTCACAGCAAAGTGATTCAGCTATACATATATATACTCTTTTTCATATTCTTTTCCATTATGGTTTATCACAGGATATTGAATATAGTTCCCTGTGCTATACAGTAGAACCTTGTTGTTCATCCATCCTATATATAATAGTTTGCATCTGCTAATCCCAGACTCCCAATCCTTTTTCCCTTCCCCCAACCCCTTGGCAACCACAAGTCTGTTCTCTATGTCTGTGAGTCTGTTTCTGCATCATAGAGATGTTCATTTGTGTTGTATTTTAGATTCCACATATAAGTGATATCATATGGTGTTTGTCTCTTTCTGACTTACTTCGCTTAGTATAATAATCTCTAGTTCTATCCATGTTGCTGTAAATGGCATTATTTCATTCTTTTATATGGCTGACTAGTATTCCATTGTGTGTGTGTGTGTGTATATATATATATATAGATATGTATATATATATATACCACAACTTCTTTATCCATTCCTCTGTTGATGGACATTTAGGTTGTTTCCATGTCTTGGCTATTGTGAATAGTCCTGCTATGAGCATAGGGACACAGGTATCTTTTTGAACTAGTTTTGTCCAGATATATGCCCAGGGATGGGATTTCTGGATTGCATGGTAACTCTATTTTTAGTTTTTTGAGGACCCTCCATACTGTTTGCCATAGTGGCTGCACCAATTTACATTCCCACCAACAACTGTTGACACCAATGCAGTAATCTCCAAGTAGGTGTACATACAACACCATCTAATTTAAAGCAGACTCTCTGCCTGAGATAAATGCTTTTTGATTATAGTTACTTAGAAAAAATTAAATTCCACTAGCAACCATAATTTATGATTGTATTCATCACATCTGGTGAATTCAACAACTTGGATCCACAACACGTCTCTATACCCACTTCTCTCTCTACAGGTTTAAATGTGAAAGTCATACTGGGGATGAGATAAAAACCGACCTGCCACTCTTCACATCACCTGCTACACTCAGTCCTAGGCCTATTTTATTTTTAACTGAGGGTCAATTGATTTTCAAAAACATGATTAAACGCATTTGGTTCTGACCTTTCATATCCACTTGTTATTAACACAACTGGAGAGCTAATCATTCACTACCTGCCCATAGAACACATACTAGGCAAATTCTTCTCCTGTTATCTTATTCCTTCTCTTTGCGGATTTTTAATAAACACTTCAGGGTTCCCAAGATAACAATTCTGCTGGCAAGGTGACCATCTAGGATTGATTTGTTCCTGCAGTGTATATAAACTGCAAAACAAAAACAAAAATATAAGTTTTTGTGTTCATTTTATTTTGAATACCAGAACCTCCATTGATGACTCGAGTTCTAATTTTATGGGACAGGTGTCTCATTCCTTTATCTTTATTCTCCAGATTAGAACACATAAAAGAGAAAAATAAGTTATTTGTCCATGGAAGCAACTCTCATTTTCTGGTTTGATTTAAGGGTAAAAATGAAATTACCAAGAGGAATGGGCCCACTCTATTCTCTTCAGGCAATTTCCCATAAATATTATTTACCAAAATCAAGCTTTGGTAAATCTTGGATTGCAACATTCAAGGTTGTAACCGTAGAGAAGAACTTGGTATCTGGATATTTTTAACTGCTGATGAAAAGAAGATTCATATGCTTTGATCGACAACTTGCTAGAGGGCCAGAGTAAATCTGTCTTATAAAGAAACCTCATATGAATACCTGAATGAGTAGCTACCTTGCCCAGCCATCCAGGTGGGCAAGGACATTCTGACAACCAGATTTAGCAACAGTGGACCCCATCAAGATGACCTTCCTGTGTTGTAAGCCCACAGCCTGTGTTGAGGAAATAAAATTTTAAAATATATATATTTGCCAACCCAGGAGTCCTCTTCACAAAGGTGCTGGAGAAAGAAAACACTTATATTATTGACTAAGCATTCAAACCAGAATGTGATACCTATCACAAACACTAAGAGACTGAAAAGAGAGAAGAAATCTCACGCTTCATATAGCCGAGCAGGTGTAACCCATTATATATATGTTCTCAAGATAAACAATAATTCAATTTATCCTCAAGTAAGAGGGCTTGACAAGTACCATTTATTACACACAGTTCATCCTAAATCACCTGTTAATTGGGGGGACCATCTATGTTAGTTCATTGGCTTTACCCAAAGGAAAAAGAAACTTCTCATATCTTTATGACAGGAGGTAGTTTTATAACTTAGAGCCAGGTGTCAGCTAAAGTTAGGCTCCCACCCTCCCTCAGAAACTAGGAGAAACTCGGAGATAAGGCTGCTATCTCCCTCGGATGTTTACCTTCAAAGGAGATGGTTCTCAAGTCCTTGAGACTTTCCTGAGTCTTAAAGCTGACAAAATGCCCATCTAGTTTTCACAAGGATTTATCACCATTTCAAAGAGAGGAAAATGTACTTATAAAGACAAGTTTTCTAAAATAAATTGCTCTAGGAACAAGGGAGGGAAATCTCTTCACTTATTTTCAACAAGGGGAATTAAGCCTCTTTTCGAACGTTTCTCTTTGTCCTTACACCTGGCTGACATGGGGCAGAACTGAAATCTCAGAGTCTGACCCTGAAATAGCCACTAAAAAGAAAGAAGTCTCACTGATTTTTCTTTTCTAGGGACTCCGTTGATAATACTGTAGGAGAAGTGGGTGTTGACAGTTTGGGGGTTTCTCCTTCAAAGTCTTTTCAAGAGCTCAATGTTGATTTTTATATTGTAGTGAATCACAGTAAAAAGCTGAGCAGAAGTCAGAAAGTAGAAGGACAGACATTCCTGTGTGTGCTAGTTTTTCAAGATAAACAAACAAAATAATAGAATCAGGGTTAATAACTATGTGGAGGTCAGGTAACCCAGATATTAAACGTTTTGACCCCAGATTCAATATTGTCTTTCCTAGAGTTAATTATATCCACATTCTCCACCTACCATCCTACCTTTGCAGGACCTTAGCTAATGAACATCTTATCACTTCTGGCTTACGGATAATAAATTCTGATACTAGATCTTGTATTTTTACACCATAGTTAGTAGTTATGTAAATGTCCAAAATATATTTAAAATCTTTCAGAAAAAAATGAATATGTAGCTGTCAATAAATTATGATATACATTTTCTGGAAATGACAATTTGCTCTGGTTTCATCTTTATAAAAACATATATGTAGATCATTCTGCTTTCATTTGGCAGATAAGAATATTCAGAGTTGGTTATGTATTAAAAGGGAAGGAAAAATCAATTTACACAGCACATTCTTTAAGAACGTTCTTTCTGTAATATTGGATTAAAGTTTCACAGCTACATCATTTATTACCCAAAGTTAACTCTAAGCAAAACAAATTTTGGAATGTGACTCCTTTCAAAATTATGATTTTGTAAATGTCTTAAGGTCTTTCTTATTTATATTTTCTTATCCAAAATAACTCTGTTGTTCAACTGGTGATAGGATATAATACTGAGCCTTCACTGTCAGCGGTCTAGTCTGAAAATAATGATTTATTTATTTTATTAATGATCTCCATCTTTCTTAAATGTAGACATTTGATTTTCCCAGGTTATTCAGCTCTTTACCTATACTCAGATTGGCAAAGGAAAGTAGAAACGCCACAAAAGGCCCAAAATCATGACTCTATCTGTCATAGCATCATGCCATTTCAAACCAGCTGCTGAATCGTGGTGGCAAACATTACTTTGACCTTCCATCGCATTCAGGAAGAGCTGAGAAATAGTGCTCAGTTTGCCAGCCTGGTGCCAGAGGATGAGATACTTATTCTTCTTCAATCTCATTTAATTATTCCTATAATTATAACATCTTACATTTGAAAGATAATTGAGAGGGCATTTAGTCCAATATTTTATTGAATGTTATAATCCCGTATAGCCTTATAAGTCTTCTGTTGAAACTCTTCTGGTGACAGAGAGTTTACCATTTATAAGCCAGACGTGGTATATGTTTTAATATGGATGAAACAAACTAATGACTGCATGAACAACAACAAAAAAAACCCAAGAAACATTGAACAAACGAGGGTTTAGTTTCAAATACTGTGGCCTTGGGCATGATATTTAATCTTTGGAGCCTCAATTTCATTCTCTGTAATATGAGATCAAAGGATTATGGTGAAGATTTGCATTCATGCATGTAAAGTGCTTAGTATTGATATGTAAAATAAATAGCCCTTCATAAAGGTTAGCCAAAGAAGATGATTTCTTTAAATCTTTTGTGAGAGTAACTACCAAATGTTGTTACTCTCAGGAAAATCAAAAACATGCTAATTTTTATTTGTTAGAAAGAAAAGGAGGAATTGAGGCTTTTTCTCCTTTCATTCGAAACCTTCAGAGAATTCCAGATGTTGAAAGCTACAACTCAGTTATTTCATGACTATTGATTTTCTGTGGCTAGAACAAATCAGTGCAGGAGTGAAGCTACTTCTTGTTTTAGCAACTTTTCCTCCACCTACTCCTTCTCATCTAACAAATGCAGCTCCTCTTGCATGATGCAGGACGTGTCCTGTTTCACCATCCTGCTCAGCCACTTGGCTATGCCACCTGCAGTTTTCCTGTCTGCTTTCCTTACGCCTTGCACATACCCCATGTCCACCTTGGAGCCAACTTTGAGCCACAGCTTTCTCAGACGATTGCTTCTTCACCCTGTGATCCAGCCCAGGACAAAACAACGAACCAAACAACCAACAACGAACCAAACAAACAAAAAAACAACTTACTTACAAAACAGAAATAGAGTCTCAGATGTGGAAAACAAACCTATGGTTACCAGGGGGAAATGGGAGGGGGGAGGGATAAATTGGGAGTTGGGGACTGACATATACACACTACTACATATAAAATAGATAATGAATAAGGACCTACTGTATAGCACAGGGAACTGTACCTAACACTCTGTAATGACCTATATGCGAAAAGAATCTAAAAAAGCGTGGATATATGTATAACTGATTCACTTGGCTGTACACCTGAAACCAACACAACACTGTAAATCAACTGTACGCCAATAAAAATTAAAAAAACAAACAAACAGGGCTTCCCTGGTGGCGCAGTGGTTGAGAGTCCGCCTGCCGATGCAGGGGACACGGGTTCGTGCCCCGGTCCGGGAAGATCCCACATGCCGCAGAGCGGCTGGGCCTGTGAGCCATGGCCGCTGAGCCTGTGCGTCCGGAGCCTGTGCTCCGTGACGGGAGAGGCCACAACAGTGAGAGGCCCGTGTACTGCAAAAAAAAAAAAAAAGAAAAAAGAAAGAAAAAAACCAAAAAACAGAGAGAGTTGCCCAAAGAAGAGAAACTGACCTCCCTCAATTTCCAGCAGCCATTTTGGGATGAAATGCTCCTTTGACAGCCATGCATTGGCACCTGGAAATACAAACTTACGGTCATTTCCTTCCACTGACGTCATTTCATCACATTGTTCTATTAGAGTACAGTTTTAGAACTAAATTTCTCTTTTGCCCTCCTATCTGATATTTTCTTTTATACTTCTTTCTCGACTGGTATGATCTGCTAATACCAATCTCCACTCAGTTAAGTTTATCTTGTCCGCTCCAGACAGTGTAACCCTATCAAATAGAGATTGATGGATAAAGAAATCAGTGCAACCACTCCACTCCATACTCCATAGCAAGAGGTTCATTTGCTGTCTCTCACTTTTGTAATGTTCCCTTTTGTGAAAGCTGGGACTTAATCCAATCCCAGTTCACTTTACCTCCTCCGTGTTTTAGAGGTTACATTTTACGGAACGACGCACTCAGTACTAAAGGAAAAGGTAACCAAGCGATTGAAGGGTGAGGAAGTGTGGGTGGGTTATGGCAGGGCTGTTCCTTAAGGTGGCATCAGCCCCTCAAAGCCATGGTCACCCCCCTCAGTAGGCCAGAACTGCTCTGCTGAGCTCTTGAGAGATCAGGGTCTGATCTGAAGATACAGCTGTGTGTCTTTATCCTGCCATTAACTGTATAACAAGAAAACAGCTACTGAGGAAAAAAATAAACAAAAACTTCCTACTCCAAACCATTTTTTATATGAGATGCTACACCTGAATATGAATGGGGCATAGTTTTTAAAATTCTATATCTCCATTAACCTGACTACTATTTTCTCTTATTTTGCAGCAATGAAGATGAAGAAGTGAAAACCCAGACTGGGCTGAAGATTTTTGGAGTGCTGGTGCTAATCACTTGCTAGATTTAACTTTATTACTATTTTTTTCAGTCTTAGTGTTTCCTTTATGAACTGCAGTGGAACTAAAAAAAAGTTTCCTGCAGGCATATAACATGGAAGTACTCACTAATACCTGACATAGGAGATATTTACCTACAGTTTCTCCCACCACTGTTAGAGCCTTGAATGCCTTCTATTAAGCTGACAGCAATATTAACATGCCCCTCTGTTTAGCAGCCAAATCACAGGGAAATAGAAGGATGGGTGTGACGATTTTTCAACACCAGTTTTTTTTGTTGTTGTTGTTTTTGCGGTACGCGGGCCTCTCACTGTTGTGGCCTCTCCCATCGCGGAGCACAGGCTCCGGACGCGCAGGCTCAGCGGCCATGGCTCACGGGCCCAGCCGCTCCGCGGCATGTGGGATCTTCCCGGACTGGGGCACGAACCCGTGTCCCCTGCATCGGCAGGCGGACTCTCAACCACTGCGCCACCAGGGAAGCCCAACACCAGTTTTATTTAATGCACACATTACTCCCTGAATCAAGATTTATTCCCCTTCTGCTTAATTTCTTTTTCATGTAAAAAAAAAAGAACAGCAACTTTTTAAAAAGGAGCCCCTGCCTGCTTTCAGGAGTTCATTGGGGGAGCTCTTGAATGTGAGAAAGTTGGTATTTTCACAAAACGCATGCTATTTTCCTGTTCTGTTTGGGTTCTGTGCTTGATGGGACAGACAGTCATGTTGAGGTGGTGTTGCTGGAATGTTTCTAACATCACTGTCTCTCTGACCATCACCACATGATTCTTGCAAAGGCTACTTCAGTGTTAGTTTGTACCCATAATTTTGGGAGCAGCCAAGACTATAGAGCAAACCACACTGTTGGTGACAATCCCGGAGCCAACCTCCAGCAGGCCCAATGCCCACCATATTGGCAGTGGTCTCTTTTTTTCCAGCTGCCATCCTCAGTATCCTGTGCTCACCTTTTCTAAGTGGTTTCTTTTTTCTAGCCTTCTACTCGGGCAACACACTAAGAGTCCACAATAGTTCTGGACAGTGAGCTCCTGGTAGCAGAGGACTCTCAGTGGAGACTATACCCTCGCACACAACACATGCTCCCCTGGGAGCCAGCTCTGTCTGAGCCATGGCTCCCTCAGACCACTGCTCCATCACCCCCATCATCCTGCCACAGGCCATTTTGGAAGGCTCCATTGCCAGTCATCAGTTGGCACCTGGAAACACAAAGTTCTCATCATCTCCTCCATTAGTGCGTGAGAAGCAGTGGAACTTTAATAAAGCTTTCTGCTCTCTCTCCTCCCCTAAACAAAAATCTCTACCTGCTAAATTGTGTGAGGCATCACTTTAGATTATTGATAACCATCTCTAGTATTCAGTGTGCTCTGATCATGTGTCAGGCACCATGAATTTGATTTAACCTTCACAATGAGCCTGTGAGACAGGTAATAGTATTTTTCAGATTTTATGTTTGTAAGAATAGGCTTCAAAAGGTTAAATCAAGCTAGTAAGTGGTAGAGACAGAATTAACATTCAGATAATCAGATTCTAAGGCCAAGTTATTTATTCAATCATTTATCCATTCATTTTTGACTTTGAGAATGAAAGGTTGAGTTGATCACACTCCCTAGTTCATTGCTGTTATAAGTTTGGGCAAGACCCCCTCTTCTGTGTACTTGTTGATTGGATGACTGATTGATTAACTTTTATAACAATTTCTATCTTCCCTTCTGCTAAAAGCACACATTCTTGTGTTAAATATTCTTTACTGATATATGTTTTGAGGATGTGCATTGTTTTTCTCTGCATATGTATTTAATAAAAGTAAATGACATTATAGTTTATATTTTGTTTCTTTTCTTTTTCCACTTAGCACATGTTTTTTAAGCTCTATCCACATTGTTCTATAAATACCTAGTGGATTGTTTCCTCACAGCTACCTGGGGTACGGTCTTCACATCTCACCTGCCCACCTGCCCCACGGTGAGCTCTCAGGATGCATCCCTCTACCAGGAACAGCTGTGATGTGTATTGTTGCATGTAACCTCCTGTGGACTTTGTGAGAATTTCTCTGGACTATATACCCAGGTTTAGAATTGCTTAAGTCTGTATGTGCTTAATTTGATGAAGTGCTCCCAGACTGCTATTCTCTAGAATGCATGTCCTCATTTTTATTCACACCAGCAATGTGTTAGGGCTCTTATGTCCCTGAGTATCTCTCTACTTGGAGATATGAGCTTTGAAACCTCAGGCTTTACCATCTTTGAAGGCAACTTATAAGACAGGAAATTTGTTTGAATATGGTGTCCTATTCACCTCAGGTTTTCCAATTCTCAGAGACTTCTAGACCCTCTAACTCAGAGCAGTTGTCACTTAGGTGTTATTGTTTTCATATCATCGATGAAAGCCTTATTTCTGAAGGATTATTTGACCTCAGTCAAATAAGGTATTGATGGATAAACCTAGTACAAGGCCTTTTGGCTTTCCTACCATGCTATTTCTACCCAAACAACCTGCATCCGAACATCATAGTCCAATCTGTTCAGCTTCTCAGCAAAGATCAGAGTGTTGAGACCATGAAAACAAGATGGACAATTTGGTTGCAGGGAGAACATGGAGAACAGAGTGCTTTTCAGGTTGGTTGGTACTAGCATCAGTGTCCTGAGCAGCTTAGGAGCACAACTGATTCTTGTGAGGAGGAAGGAAGTGGGAGTAGGTAGTGTGGCATAGACAGATGCCAAGGGTGTATCTTTATTTGGGTTCTGTGGCAAGCAGATTTGAAGACAAGTATTTAGCGTGATGAGTTTACCTGGGAGGTGACCATAGGCATCCCTGGTAACGGAGTGAGGCAGTGAGTCAGGGGAGCGAAGGAACCAGTAAAGAATCCATCAGAAGGCCAGTTACTACAGTGGATGACTGGAGCTCCTCCCCCTGGAGCTCAACCCCCCTGTGCAGGGAGGTTCTAGGACACAAGGTTGAATATGTCTCACAGTTGATTCAACTCAGAGGAAGGGAAACTGGGGTTGTCATTCTAAAGCTGGACTATCAACCTTTACTCAGCCCTGATTTCTTTCTTTGTAAAGTTTTTTTTTTTTTTTGACTTTTCATGATACATTTCTAATAAGACTCATTATTTCCTTATGAAATTTTAATTTGGAAAAAATGGGAAGTCTCTTGAATATTGTTCTTTATAGTCTCTGAAGAACATACAGGAAGGACTAGTTAATGGAAAGCTTAAGGAATAAGGGGAATTCTCAGGATTTTATTTATTAAACAAGCAGACAATTCTGCAATTAAGACTAGGAACAAAAATCTTTCTTTAACTCGACTGCCCTGGATTTTCACATTTGAAATAATCTTTCTCTATTAGAAATTAAATAAACTGTGTGAGAAGGTCATTTGGTTTGTAAGAAGGAAAGATTGTTTTCCTAAAGCAAGTCTAGAGGCCTTAGAATAATTAAATAGTAATTAGGAAATATTACTGAATTTGTTTAATATATATATATATATATATATATATATATATATATATTACATTTTGGGGACTTTCCACATATTCCTGTGGTATGTCATAAAATTATAATTCCCTCATACTTTAGAACATATTATTCTCAATATATTTGACTAGAAATCCTTTTTCTTTATTTTATACTTTAATGAACACACTTTATTTTTGTAAAGGTTTTCTAATGGATTTATTTGGAATTGTTCAATATCACTTAGGCACCTGAGTCTAGACTTTCCTTAACTGAAAACTCTGGGAATAACTTTTAAAAAAATGAAGCTATACAACAGGCAAAGGAAGCTTAGTAAATAATGTAAATAAAAGACAAAATTTTTCCAGGGGGCTACAGATGGTGACTCAGATACTGAACAGAATCTCTAAAATGAAAACAGTGAAAGATTCAACCCAACGGAAAAAAGAAATCCCTGTGCAATATTTAGCTGAAAGCGTGCCTCATGGCAGTACCAATAGAGAGGCAAAATTTTGGATAATAATGAGGATGGGACTGAAAAACATTCCTCTGTCATGTTCTCCCTCATCGCCAGGTCCCCTGAATTTGAAACTCATCCTAGGCTCTGACCTGACGCTTGCCCGAGGGGCTGATCCCTTAACTCTAGGGACCTCTATGCTAGAAAATTTGCCATATTCAGGTCTTTGGTGCAGCTGTAATCTCAAGCCCCAGGGCTAACCTACACAGCAAAGGGGATGGGGGAGACTTGACCTTAGACTTGAACCATTTGGGAGTCTCAATTTGTGGTTATGAATTGAATGATAAGCTATGGTGAAGGGGACCTGTGCTTTTCACTCTGTCTCAGAGTATGGGGAGAAACAGTGAAAAGTGCTGTGGGACGAAGTGAGAGAGTGGCATGGACATATATATACTACCAAATGTAAAATAGATAGCTAGTGGGAAGCAGCCGCACAGCACAGGGAGATCAGCTCGGTGCTTTGTGTCCACCTAGAGGGGTGGGATAGGGAGGGTGTGAGGGAGATGCAAGAAGGAGGAGATATGGGGATATATGTATATGTATAGCTGATTCACTTTGTTATACAGCAGAAACTAACACACCATTGTAAAGCGCCAATAAAGAGGTTAAAAATAATGCGCTTGACTATCTGGAAAAAACGCCCAAAAAACCTTTTTGTTTCTATTGACTGGCTATGTGAGAGGTGTGCTTCCTTTAGAAGATCTAAATGGAGCAGAATATACAAAGCTGAGGTTGTCTGTCAGTTGTGAAACCCAAAGTCACGTTTGTTTTATAAGATACCTTTTTAGACTTATTACCAGTATGTCATGTCCGGCCCTCTCCTGACTAGTAAGTGATTTATCTCTACAATTAATAGGAAATATAAATGGAAACCTGCAGGTGACTGAACAGTCCTTTCAGCTTGCATCCTACTGCCATATATGCCTGGAGACAGAATTTAACTAAGAAAATATGCTTTGTACACCTGATAAGGTTATGCTTTGTTGAATTGCCCTGGGGAGTGAGTTTCAAATATTTCCTGCGAAGAGTGTCCTTGGCTGTCAGGGCCAGTCCATACACAACCTCAGTGAAGGTTTTCCTTGCAGACACTTCCCAGTCAGCTCTCAGGGCAGGAAAGCTGTTCAAGCCGACATCTCAGGGCCTGGGCATTGGCAGTGTCACAGCCTGTTAGCACTATCACCAGATTTGGGGATGGGAGTAGGGTAGACAGGGAACAAAAGCAGATGGGGTGTCAAATCAATCTTTCATTTTTAATCCAATCACAATTCTCCAGTTTCTGAGTGCTTCTCCACTTACAAACTTACATCACAACACACACACACACACACACACACACACACACACACACACACGCACATGCACACTCTCACACACACACATTCTCTCCCTCACATACCTATACACACCACTAATAGTTGCACTGTACTTCATCACTGGCAGCTGAGTTATAAGTATTCTTTTTTTTCCATTCTGATGGCTCTAGAATAATCTAAACATAATCCTGAACATTACAATACAAACCAGTGAGTACCAATATGATGGTTTATGTAAGCTTTTATAGAGATCCAAGGTGTAAGGGGTTGAGACAACTCTTCTCAGCCAGAGTGGAAAACATCTGACATCAGTTTCCCCAACCCCCATCCAGTACTCATGAAGAATCCTTTCCTGATCATGGTCTTGAGCTACGGAGTCTAGGTTTGGGTTCAGAACCTCCCACACAGAGGTCCAAGCAGCCATAATCCAATGGCTGTAATTCACGTTCAAGAGGAAACCTGTTATGACTCCTGCCCTGATGTATTGCAAGTTAGCTCTTGGACAACACTTTCCTCTGTGCTCTTATTCCTCCTCCCCAAGGACTGTTCCCTCTGATTGTCTAAATCAACCCAGATCCCCTGTACTCCCCGTATCCCTGGGCAACTGGGGCTGATGCTCTGGAATCTCCAGTTTAGGGGTGGCTGAGCTTTGAAGTGCTTTCTTCAAAAATGTCTGGACCCCTCTTTAGTTGCTGGAATGAGTACAGGTCAACAACACCACCCAAATGGGGCATCCTGAGTTTGGTAGGAAACATCATAGGCTCTAGCTAGACCCTGTATCTCCCATTCAGGGTATCTCAATCATCTACATCATACTTGGGGCAGCTAGGTTCTCTAAGATGCACAGAGATTTATGCCTAGAGTGTTGTCCCATGGTTCTGCAGCCAGGCCCCAGTTTTAGGAAATTGGTCTGGTGAATGGATCATTCTGGCTGCCCTATGTGTTATTTCTTCCCCAGAATCATGCAAGATTGGACCTCTACAGGGTGCTGACAGGCTGATTTCTGCTGACTCAAATTGCTTATATAGGTACAGGCTTCACAAAACATAGTCTTCCTGAAATGTTGACACCTTTTGTGTTCTACTGCATCTTTCCTTCCTCCCAATTTCTAAAAACCACTATTTTTTTTTTCTGCAGAAAAGTTCTCCCAATATTTTGCTTCTAAAATTAAAACCTACTTGTGCTAGTTCCTAGTGCCATTGGAACCCACTGTCATTGATGGTGTAAGAAGAGACTTGATTCTGGTCCATGAAATTTAAGAGGAAATCTGCTCAGGGTCTTCTAGTAAGAATTACTTAGCTCTTAGAAAGAGACACAATGGGGTGTGGGGGGGGGGGAAGTCAGCAAGATGGCAGAGTGTTGATGGCAAAACCCAGCCTCTGTGCACCTACGCCAAATTGAATCTCAGAGACAGAGTTTTGGGCGAATTAGAAAAGAATAGCTTTATTGCAGGCGCCAAGCAGAGTCCAGGCAGCTACTGCTTTAAAGACCCAAACTCTCTGAAGGCTTTCAGGGAAAGATTTATAAAGACAGGATGAGCCAGGGGGTTTGTGAAGTGTGTGATCAGCTCCTGGACATTCTTCTGATTGGTTGGTGGTGAGGTAATTGGGAGTCAGCATCATCAGCCTTCTGGTTCCAACCGGTCTGGGGTCTATGAGCTTGTGAGCAGCGCACAGTTAACTTCTTCCACCTGGTGAGGGTTTCAGTATCTGCAAAACTACTCAAAAGACATGGCTCAGAATATTATCTATAGTCCTTGAGGAGGAACTGAAGGTCCTTGACTTTGTTTAATGGCTAAAGTGTTATTATTTTGTCTTGCTTGACTGTTTTCCTTTCTTTCTGCCTTTTCTCACTTTTCTGATTAAATATATTCTTTGACTAAAGTTTTTCTACAGACAAAATGCAGGTGGAGGACATGGGGGTCTATTTTGGAAGGCCTCATATGGTCTCTCTCCATTACAGTAGGAGGCCCTATTTCCTCCTTCCTGCCATGGAGACACCGATTCAATAACAATACAGGGATCAGTTGTCTTTGCGAGAGATCCAGAAGCCAGTTAAGAGGCTCCCGTACTCCGGACAAGCACAAAACCGGGTGCATCAAAGCCAGTAGGAAAATTCATGGCTCTTAACAATCCCTACCCTGGGGGTAGTGCCACATTGAGAGGAAAACTCTCAACTCCTGGCTTCTCCCTGGAGATGGAAAGAGAATACTGGACCTATAGCCAACATTCTGACTTTTGTGGGGCTACTCAAAGGACTGATTTCTGTTTCAAATCTCTTGGAGAATGTATGGGAACTGGAATAATCTAGATGTCTGGGACCTGTTGAGAATGAAAAAAGAGCTGGGTGGTGTGCAACTGTTTCACAATCCATAATCCACCCACCCTAAGTATATCACCCATATAATCATCCATTGATATACTACTACACTCACAATAATAAGAATAGTTCAAATTAAACGAGTTCCTATTATACCCCAAGAATTACTGTAGCTTCTTTATTTGTATTATGTCATCATTTACTAGTGTTATTTTCATTTTACAAATGACAAAACTGAGGCACAAAGATGTTAAGTAACATGACTGAATTCACATCATTACTAGACCTCCTTGGGGTCAAATATTCCCCACCTAAGGAAAGATTTCTGGCTAACTCAGGTAGCAAAAGCAGCTTTCAAGGAGGATGGGTTTGGGGTTTATTAATCAATTGATTCATTCCATTATTTTACAATTTTTTTTTTGTTGTCGAGCATCTGCTCTGTGCCAAGCAGTGTGCCGAGCTGGGCTGCAGTTCCCTCCGGACTCTCCGGTTGCTTGCAGACTCACAGAAAGACAGAAGTTACCACGGAGTGCTTAGCAGTGGAATGGGATGTGGTTTCATTGAGGAATGGAGGTGAGACTGAGACTGAAGGATGAAGTACGGTCGGCCAAGGCCAAGGAGGATGGACAGATTAGCAGAGAGGGCACTGCAGGTGTAAAGGCATTGGGGGCACAGATGACAAGGGTGCATTCTAGGAACCATGGAAAGAGTTTCTGAGTCTTCCTGGTATTTAAACCTCAGCCCTTTCTTTGCAGAACCTATTTAAGGACGAGTGACATTAGAAAAGTAAAACCAAACCAAAGCTAAAACCAAACATTTGCATCCAAAGTGAACCTGGAATGAATTGAACTTGCAACAAATGACAATCTCTCATTCTGCCTCTCTGTCTCTCATTATAACTGAATTACATACCGAGTCAAAAAATTTGGGAGAATGAGCTGAAGGCTATGAATCAAGTTGAATTGAAACTAAACTAAGTTCTGGCTTACTCAGTGTGGAACTGGAGGGCTGAGTTAGTGCCAGTGCAAGGGCATTCATGGTTTCATGTATCATTGTATTATTAAAAGTTTCAAAGCAGCACTATTCACAATAGCCAAGACATGGAAGCAACCTAAGTGTCCATTGACAGATGAATGGATAAAGAAGATGTGGTACATACACACAGTGGAATACCACTCAGCCATAAAAAGAATGAAATAATGCCATTTGCAGCAACAAGGATGGACTTAGAAATTATTATACTAAGTAAGCCAGACAAAGACAAATATCATATGATATCACTTATATGTGATATGTGTATCAAAAAAATGATACAAATGAACTTATGTACAAAACAGAAAGAGACTCACAGACATAGAAAACAAACTTATGGTTACCAAAGGGGAAAGGTGTGTGGGGGGAGAGATAAATTAGGGGATTGAGGGTTTCCCTGGTGGCGCAGTGGTTGAGAGTCCACCTGCCGATGCAGGGGACGCAGGTTCGTGCCCCGGTCTGGGAGGATCCCACATGCTGCGGAGCGGCTGGGCCCGTGAGCCATGGCCGCTGAGCCTGTGCGTCCGGAGCCTGTGCTCCGTGGTGGGGAGGCCACAGCAGTGAGAGGCCCACGTACCGCAAAAAAAAAAAAAAAAAATAGGGGATTGGGATTAACAGATACACTCTACTATATATAAAATAGATAGTCAACAAGGTCCTATTATAAAGCACAGGAGCTACATTCAATATCTTGTAGTAACCTATAATGGAAAATTGAAAAAAATGTATACTTTGCTGTACATCTGAAACATTGTAAATCAAGTATACTTCAATTAAAAAAAAAGGTTAAATGTTTTAATTAAAAATGTTTCAGAAAAGAGAGGTAAAAAGGCTCCATCAAATGAGGGGATTGAAAGGCTAGATCACCATGTGGCCACAGTCCCTGTGTTGGGGAGGAGATCAGCCTTGGTGAACTGAAATCTTCTGTCCAGTTGTTTTTCCTAAAATAAGAACATTAGACTATTCTCAGAACCGAACAACAGTTGAACATGACTATTTCATTAAGGGTGAGGACCTCTGGAGGCTCTGAGCTGTGTTTTGGTAACTGGCTTTATATTTGAAGTGGCTGGTTTGAGGACCGTGCCCTCTGACCTCAGATTCAGGGCCCTTCCACTGCCAGCATGGACTCGTCCTCTATTTGGGGACACA
This sequence comes from Leucopleurus acutus, assembly GCF_964270905.1. Taxonomy (NCBI): domain Eukaryota; kingdom Metazoa; phylum Chordata; class Mammalia; order Artiodactyla; family Delphinidae; genus Leucopleurus; species Leucopleurus acutus. The sequence continues at coordinate 63,600,093 of NC_139153.1, read as the reverse complement.
CTGGCCCTGCCTTAGGCTCAGCCTTTTCCCTTCTTGGTGTGCTGGTAGGAGGTAGGACAGTGGCTCTACCCCTGATGCTTGGTGTGAGTGTGGCTGAGTCAGTGTTTCTGTTTGTGCCTCAGTTTCTTCATCTGTGAAGTGAGGATTCTACCCCTTCCCTCACTGAGTGATAGCTCAGAATCTTCCTGGAATTTATACTCAGAGATTCTGTGATTAATATGTACCAGATAATGTTTCACTAAGCAAAAATGATTGAATGAGGTTGTTAACCCTGGCGACTAGGCCGAGGGAACTGTGGTCAGAGCTTCAGAGTTCACTAGCAGACTATTCATTAACCAGGCTGGCTGTCCAAGTCCTGACTTATATGACATGATTTTCCTAGGCAATGGTCAGTGGAAATCCTGAACTAGTTACCAAGCATGTCTTATAGATTCCATCACTACACAGTCATTCTTGCCTTTATACTCCCAGATCCTGAGCTTTTTCATTAGCTAAGGCTTTTCTCCTTTCCTTCTTTCCCTGATGTTTTCTCCATCTATATGATTTACTATATTATTTGTATTTTATACTTTGCTGCCCAAATTCTTCAGAGCTTGAATTTTTGTTTCCCTTCTTATTCTAAAATGCATTTCTGTGTGCATTTCTCTGAGCCTGTGCTCTAGAGCCCGTGAGCCACAACTACTGAGCCCGTGAATCACAACTACTGAAACCTGCATGCCCAGAGCCAGTGTTCCACAACAAGAGAAGCCACCACAGTGAGAAGCCCGCGCACTGCAATGAAGAGTAGCCCCCGCTTGCCGCTACTAGAGAAAGCCGGTGCACAGCAACAAAGACTCAACACAGCCAAAAATAAATAAATAAATAATTTATAATTAAAAAAATTGATTTTAGGAAAGTTATTACCTCTTTTAGGTAATTTCACACCTGCTAAATGGAGAAACTATAGACCACTTTATACATAAAAATATTGTTGTGAGGATTAAATGAGATAGTAAGTGAAAAGAGCTGATATTGTACCCTACACAATAAAGATTAGTTTTCTTGTGCCTTCCTTTGGATTACCAAGAACAAGTCCCATTAAGCGTCTTTGTCCTTTATTTTTCCTTTAGCGTCACTCATACTCAGCCAATCTCTGCATCAGATACAGGAAGGTGTACACCATGTATACGCTCATTCATGGGTGTTTGAGGTTGTGATTCTTTTATTCTTCAAAGTCTATGACATACACAAACAAGTTTGAGAATTATAGCTATGCTTTCCACCTTTCTTGTTCAAGGTGAACATCTATTAATTTACCCAACACATACTCTTTTTTCCTAGGAACTCCCAGCCTTCTACCTACACAGTTCTTGCAGGGGCATTGGTGCACATACAATTGTGATGACACCCCCAGCTCCCAGTTCAATTGTACAGAAACAAAATCCCAGCTCAAGAATATAGCTCAGTCCACATCTAGTTGGTCATAATGAGCACATGTTTCAGGCTGGACTAATACATTTCTTCTCCATAAATTTGGATTTTGACCTGAGAGAATTAATTTCACCTCCTATGTAGGTGGCTGGATGTTGAATTGTCTCAGAAGCTTTCAGGGTCCTTTTCCACACTGGATACAGATAAACACAGAAATGTGATTTGCAATGAGAGTCAAAAGAAGGAAAGGCATGGAGGGAAATATGATGAGAGGGACTCATCTGAATTCCCTCTGGCTTTGCAGCCACTGGTCCCACTGACTCTTAAGGGGCACCTGCCTCCCTGCTTACATTAGCTCTCCATGTGCCCTTCCAATGATGTTCTTATTTTTACCTTCATTAGTTCAAGTTGCATTCTGTTACATGTAACCAAAAGAAGTTTAACCTGACTGATAGTGATATTAAAACTCACAGCTGCAGCTTCTTGGGTGGCCGCAGCAGCACTTAGAGACAAAAGATCTCTTTTCAAAGATTTCCTTGTACATATGTTTCCTGCAGCAGCCTTTACTCCTAATAAGTATGTCCATGTTCTAATTATATTCAGATATAGGTTTTCCAGGTTACTTTTAGCTTAGCTTAGACTTATTAAGGAGGGTGGTTTGTTAGAATAAATTGGAACATTTTGGGGGAACTTTCATTAAAACACACCCTAAGAAGAGATAGCCTGGGTTTAAAGCAGAGGACTCAAACTGAGGTTAAAGCACCATACTCTTAGAGTCCATTTAAATCGCCTCACTGCATAACAACCCTTTCATCACATTAGAAAACTAGTATGTAGAGTAGAAAGTGTGTTTCATAGAAATAACAGAAAGATTCCTCAGATATGCAGAAAGTAGCCAGTGTTGTACTGTAATATTTAAAATCATGGACTATAGACTAAAATGTCTTAATCTGAATTATGATTTTGACACTTAGCAACTGTGTGACTTTGAACAAGTTATTTAAACTCACCTGTAAAATAGTAACATTTCCAGTAGTAATGTTCTAAGATGCTGTGAAGTAGTACATGTAAAATTATTAATACATGGTCTGGTTTAGAGTAATAGTTCAAAAAATGTTATCTATTGTTTTGATTGTTACAGCTATGTAGCCTTAGCCAGGTTTAGAAATTCATGTGTGCCTCAACCCCTAATTGGAATCAATATCTTGAAGTTATTCACGATTCTAAAGTCTAACTCCTTTACTTATATATTTCTGTGTGCTGGTTAACATTATTTTTATTGTATGTAGAAAAAATTTATACCAGTCAAAGACAAGTGGTATAAAAAATAATTTTCTGTCTTTAGGAGATTAGAGTCTGGGCAATAGTTAAAAAGATTAAAAAATAAATTATTAATAAACAAAAAATAAATACATTGAATGTATACCACAAGTGCAAATATTTACTATATGTACAAGGATGTAGCCTGTTTTTCTTATTAATCCAAATGTGTGGATTACTGGTGAAAATGGAGGAGACCAGTATCTCAGAGTATACATTTTAACTGAAATTAAAAGAGAAGAGGTAATATTTGCAGCAATATGGATGGACCTGGAGATTATTATACTAAATGAAGGTAAGTCAGACAAAGACAAATATTGCTTATATGCAGAATCTAAAAAATATATATAAAAATTAACTTATTTACTAAACAAAAAGAGTCTCATAGACTTAAAGAATGAACTTATGGTTATAGGGGGCAAAAATGGGGGTGGAGGGATAGACTGGGAGTTTGGGATTGACATATACACACTGCTATATTTAAAATAGATAACCAACAAGGACCTAATGTATAGCACAGGGAATGGGAAAAGAATTTGATAAAGCATAGATACAAGTATATGTATAACTGAATCACTTTGCTGTACACCTTAAACTAACACAACATTGTTGATCAACTATACTCCAATACAAAATAAAATTATAAGCAGTTCCTAACTTTGAAGGAAAAAATAAATAAAAGAGAAGAAGCAAGAGTTTAAAGAGATAGAAGATGGAGCTCTTCAGAACAGGAGAAATATTGTAATAGACCTGAAGTCAGAGGTGGAGATATTCTTAATGTCTTTCAACAAATAATGTTTGCACACCTGCCATGTACTATGCACTTTATTAGTCACTGAATTTTCAAAGACAAATAAAAATATTTACTGCTGACAGGACACTTATATTCTGGAGCAGCAGACACATGAATAGATGTGACGTGGGACTTTTTTCTTGCAAATATGAAACCCACACATTTTCATATCCTTCCTGAACGTGTTTCCTTGCAGCTCTTCTGCAGCTCAAGCTGAGCCTCCAGGCTTCTTGTTTCAAGGAAGAAGGGAAGAAATTGCTTAAAAAAGAGACCACTGATTGGTCTTAAATTTTAAAGCTGGCTTTCTTGACCCTTGTAGGTAGTCAGTAGCTCTGCAACAGAGAGAGAAAATGATTTTCTAAATGACTTTATTTTCCTTTGTTTCCAAACCAAACTTGGGTCCATTCACCCATGCACAGTAAAGCCAATCTACTGACACTGGGTCAATATGAAGGAAAGTGCAGTGTTTACTGCAGGTGCCAAGCAAGGAGTCCAGGGCAGCTAAGTGATCAAAACATATGAACTCCCTGATGGGTTTCAGCAAGAATTTTTAAAGGCCACGTGAGGGAAGGGCATCCCATGGTAAGTGGTCAGCTAGTGCACGGTTCTCTGATTGGTTCATGGTGAGGTAACAAGGGTTAGCATTATGAATCCTCAGGCTCCAGTAGGTCTAGCGGCTACATACTCATGATCATCAAGTAGTTAATTGCTGGGGTTTTGGCATCTGTAAAATAACTCAGGAAATGTGCATCAGATACTATTATCTGGGTACCTCAGAGAGGAGCTAAAGCAGAGGATATGGGGAAGGGGTCTGCCCTGGAAGACTCCCTAGGTCCTGCTCTATGCCCTTAGCATATCCAAAGATAAGTGGAAGACTTCACTGAAGAAGTAGAGGAAATCTCAGGGTATTGGGGGAAGATGGAGAAAGCCAGCTGTTACCCCTGAGGTTGGTGAGAGAAGAGAAAGGAAAGATGTAACATGGGAGAAGCTGAAGATGTCTGGATGAATCCTAGCCTTCAGCTTGCTGCCACATCCACATGCCCTATAAGTGGTGGGGTGGAGGTGCAATAGAAGGAATCCAGGGAGATCTCTGTCTCCCCAAGACCTCCATGCAAAGTTCTGAGGATTCAGAGGTTCCCAGGTCAGAAGAAGGTGCTAAAGGCCCAGGGCGCTAGCAAGGGCTATGTTCAGAATTTAAAAAAAAAACAATGTATTTGAGCTTTAAGCCCAGAGCCAATAGCTGGGATCACAGATTTTATGGTAGGTCCATCCTGTCACTCCAAATGGTTTTCACTGTATATCTGAGAGTACACAGGACCCCACTTCACAGGGGACTACAATGTAATTTGATAAGATTGCATTGCTCAGAGTCTGGGTATGTTCATTTTTAAAAAAATTAATTTTATTGGAGTATAGTTGATTTGCAATGTTGTGTTAGTTTCAGATGTACAGCATAGTGGTTCAGTTATACATATGCATATATTCATTCTTTTTCAGATTGTTTTCCCACATACGTTATTACAGAATATTGAGTAAAGTTCCCTGTGCTATACAGTAGGTAGGGTTTTGAGGGCAGAAGGAAATATATATATCCCCTAACTCAGTATGGACTTGATGAGAGGGCTTCTTTAGATTGTGATGTTCTTTGTTGACTTGATGTGATCTTCACGTCCTTAAGGATGAGTAGATCAGGCAAAATCAAGGAGGTGGGATTGGTGTTCCTGGCCTCAGACATCACATGAGCAAAGGTCTAGAAGGACTTTTCTAGGTGCTGTGAGTATTTCAAGTGGCTTCAGCACAGAGTTTGAGGCACGTTTTAGGTTCCCCCAGAAATGGAGTCGAGGACAGAGATGTCAGTGTAGGAGGTTATTGGAAAGTGTGTTCAGTTGACAGCACCTGTCACGGGGGGAGGGAGGCAGGACTGGGCAGTGGGAGAAGTTGGGATGTGATGAAGTTACAACAGGGATCTCGGGCTCCCACATAGTGTGTTCTAGAACCAGGATGGCTCTTTAAATGTATCACAGACTGAAGCAAGTAGAGGGACTTTGTATCTTCCACTGACGTTGGATAATGTTGCCCGGGGAGTGGGGTGGCAGTGAAGGAGTAAACTAGGGTGAGGCAGCTTCCTTTGGTAGAAGGCAATTCTGGAAAAGGGTTTCAGCCATGAGCCATTAGCTGGCCACCTTCTAGTGACTCAAGAGAAGGGCCTGGGACTTGAAGGGGCTCTGAGCAGCGCAGCACCGCACCCACTACAAGGCGTGAATTTGTAAAAGGTGCAGTTAGAGAGGTAAGCACATACCAAGTAATACAGGGTCTTATAAATCATATTTGCAGGTTTGGGCATTTTTTTTTAAAGCAACGGGGAGCTACTGAAGGATTTTAAGCTGGAGGTTAAGTCAACATGATCATGTTGGTATTTTTAAAGGATCACCATGTTTGCTGTGTAGATAATTGAATGGAGAGAATACTGTGGGCAGGGAGCCCTGTGAGAAAGTGGCTGTGGTCATCAAAGACAGAGGTGATATGAGTTTGAATTTACTAAGTGGGGGAATAAAGAAAAGTGGACTGACTAAGGAGATATAGAGAAAGCAAAATTAATGGTATCCACTTATGCATGGATGGAGTGTGGGCGTGATGGAGAGAAAGGGATGAAGTCATAGGTTCTGGCCTGGGAATCTGAAATTTAGTTAAAGACCATGCTGTGTGATTTTTATTTCCTGTTCCTTCTTTCTGCCACGTGGACAACTAGACTTGGCAACACCCTTGCAGTGAGGAGAGACCGTGTAACCATTGCCAGCTAATAAGACGTGAGTGGAGGTGATGACTGCTACTTCTGAGATGAAGCCATAGAAAGCTTGGTGCCATCCTCTCCTCTCTTTCTTTCTCTTTGGCAAGAAGCAGGGAGGCCATATGTGGAGATGGTAGAGCCACAGAATCACAGCAGCTGAGAACCCTGAGTCATGCCGTGGAGGGCAGCTGCTCTGGATTGTTGCCCAGTCAAGAGAGGACTTTGTGTGAGCTGGAAATAAACTTCATATGTTATGCTTTGAGATTTTGGGGCTGTTTGTTCATACAGAATAAGGCTAGCCTATTCTGACAAATATTGGAACATAGGAAGAGTGTGTGTGTGTGTGTGTATGTATGTGTATGTGTGTGTGTGTTGTGGGTGGGAATGGAGGCAAAAAGAGAGGGGAATGGAAAAGGCAGATGGTAAATTTAGTTTTACAAATGTTGAGTTTAAGATCACTGAGAGATGTTTAAGTGGACATATCCAGTATACAGTTAAAATGTGGATGAGGAATTTGAAGCAAAATCTAGATGGAGATATAGATTTCAAAAGGCATCATAGCCAATAAATGAAGCTATGTGAGGAATGAGATTCCTAAATAATCTGATCTAAAATCATCTGAGCATATCATTTTCCTGGGAACGGTCTCTGTTTGTTGGTTGGTCCTTTAGAGAAAGCAATAGAATTCCAAAAGAAAACTTTACCTTTTACTTTTAAAATTGCATAAGTCAATCTCGATATTGTCATACAGTATAAAGCAATTTTCTCTTTTTCCCTTCTTCATGATACTGTAGGCATCTGGGTGCCTGAATGTAAGTGTAAGAACCAACTTCCACCTCACAGAAGGGCAGGCAAGTCAAAAAATTACTATTAAAAATCTGCAACTAGTTTTTATCTAAGTGATGTCTCAAACTCAAACTAAGAGTTGTTTTGAAAAATTATCTAAAAGGAACCTTTTAACATAAGTACCAAAATATTATTGTGGACAGCTATAAAATAAGCTGAATGTCATTATTTTACACACCGAAGCTAGGAAAGCCATTTGGTGGTGTAAGTTTTACACGACTGAACTAGACTTTATAATGCTGAAGATTTTGTTGCTTTGGGGGTATAAAAATGTAAGACAGAATCTGATACTAATTCATTAGATGTGATACCAAGCAGGACCCTGTTCGGCTCCTGGGCACAAAAGCCATTCTGCGTCCCTTGTTTCTTGATTACAGAAAATAGGCTTCATTCAGCCTCCATGACCTTCCATGAGTTCCAATGGGCAGGTTCAAGTATTTATTAATCAGGGAAGGGAAGGGATGCAGAGACAAGGGAAGAGCAGTCAAGAAACAATAGTGCAGCCTTGGGGCGGGGGCCAGGTTCCCCCTCAAGGGATACACATAATGATATCTTTGGGCTGTTTTGCAGATACTGAAACCCCCACCAGGTGGGAGAAGTTAACTGTGTGCTGCCCACAAGCACGTAGACCCCAGACTGGTTGGAACCAGAAGGTTGATGATTCTGACTCCCACTTACCTCACCATCAACCAATCAGAAAAATGTCCAGGAGTGGATCATACCATCTTTGAACTATTACTATAAGACTCCTCACTATCCCCTCCAGGTTGGGACACACAGTTTTGAGGACATTAGTCCGCTGTGGCCCTCTTTGCCTGGCAAAGCAATAAAGTTATTCTTTTCTCCTTCACCCAAAACTCTGTCTCCAAGATTTAATTCAGTACTGGAATACAGAGGCCAATACAGCTTCAGATGGTCATTAGATGCCTAGACTGACTCTGAGTCCAGCAGCAAAAATGTATGGGCATGAGATTTGCACCATGTTGCAGGAGGGGCAGAAACATGGAAGAAGGTTCAGCTTGGCTCATGGTCTTTACTGTTGATGTCCTTCACACAGACAGCCTGCATGGGAGAAAAATATGCTGAACTGGTCTATTTATTGTCATTTCACTTAGAAACTGATTCACAGAAGTATTAAGTGACTTCTAAAAACAATACACCAAAATTTCAGGGCTAAAGTCGAAACCCAAGTTTGGTCCTCTTTAATTCCAAACACAACACTTTCTTTTCTTGAACACACTGCTTTGAATGAGATCATTTCAGGTGTGTTATTTATATCCCTCTGTATTGTGGAAGGGATGTGTTCCTGTTTCTTTCTTTCTTTTTTTTTTCCTTTTTTTTTTTGTTCTTGGAGCTTTGAAATATTTTAGAGGTAGTCCTTCATCTCCAATCTCCCTTTTGTTTGTGATAATGGAAACACTTCCCTTTCTCTCTCCTGGTTTTCACTAGAGCAGCTGCTGAAAATCACTCAGGTTTTCCAATCAGCTGTGGTTCCTGCTTCACGCTGGGGAGGGAAGGACCCACAACATATGATGTCTGTAAAACACACAAAAATGTGCCTATTTATGATGAGAAACAGGGAGCCCTATCCTTGTCTGGAACCGTCATCCTTCCCTCAACCCACATACAACCATCTCACACAGTGTTTTATCTCATTTGCCTCATTCTGGTCTGATTGAACATCATCATTTTCGAATGGGTTGTTACCACTGTGTCTGTGAGTAAATGGGAAGTGAATGCCCTCAGGATCCCCGCTTATGAATACAAACTCCCTTCTATTCTAAAAAAAAGGAAATAGATTGCCAAATATTAATACCCCACAAGAGTTTAGAATTTAAGGTTAGACAATTTAAGGTCTGCCTAATGCATATTTTTATCCAAAGGTGAATGATAGGAAAGAGAGGGGTGGAGCAAGGGCATAATCTAGAGAAGAAACTAATATATATTGAGTGACTATTATATATCTGGTACAGAAGCTTTTCTTATTTTTAAATTGAAGTATAGTTGATTTACAATGTTGTGTTAATTTCTGCTGTACAGCAAAGTGATTCAGTTATACATATATATACATTCTTTTTTAATATTCTTTCCCATTATAGTTATCACAGGATATTGAATATAGTTCCCAGTACTATACAGTAGGAACTTGTTGTTTATTCATTCTATATCTAAAAGCTTACATCTGCTAACCCCAGCCTCCCACTCCATCCCTCCCCCAACCCCCTTGGCAATGACAAATCTGTTCTCTATGTCTGAGTCTGTTTCTGTTTCATAGATAGGTTCATTTGTGTCATATTTTAGATTCCACATATAAGTGATATATATAGTATTCTTCTTTCTCTTTCTGACTTACTTTAGTTAGTATGATCATTTCTAGTTATACCCATGTTGCTGAAAATGGCATTATTTCACAGAAGCGTTTCCACTTATAAATTTTCAATTCATGGACTCTCACTCTGTGAATGAAATTACGCTGCAATTAAAAGCACCCATCACCAATAGATGGGGTTAGTAGTAATGTTAGGTCATTTTTGGTCATTGTGTTTCTTGAGTCATAGACTGCCACTCATGTGTTAGTTTTGAGATAATTTATCATCATGATAAACCCCATTCTGGTAGATAAGTACAAAATAAGTGCCAAAGTGAAAAAGACATGATGGGATGGAAACTAGAGATAATTTTTTTTTTTTTTTTTTTGTGGTACACGGGCCTCTCACTGTTGTGGCCTCCCCCTTTGCAGAGCACAGGCTCCGGACGCGCAGGCTCAGTGGCCATGGCTCATGGGCCCAGCCGCTCCACGGCATGTGGAATCTTCCCAGACTGGGGCACGAACCTGTGTCCCCCGCATCGGCAGGCGGACCCTCAACCACTGCGCCACCAGGGAAGCCTAGAGATAAAAATTAAAAGTGATAAAGAAATGGATGAGTATTGCACAAGTATATGGAATGACTCATTTTTCAATGAATCCAGAGGACATATCACAAATCATGAAATACTTGAAGGAAGGCCCTGGGTCTGTAACATTGAAATTAATAGACAAGAGATGAAAAAAAGTGATTGAAAAAATGAAACAGCTTTTGAGTGTGTGGTTCCAGCAGCTGTTTTTGAGTTTTACCATATTTCATACTGTACCAATGAGATCATTTCTTGGGATAAGACCTGGAGACTGGTTTACTTTTATTTTTTCATAATTTTTACTTCCTCAGTGATTCTATTCTACAGCCAGTGTGCAAACCACTAGGTTAGGAGTTCAGAGGGAGGTGATGGGTTTGTAATTGAAAGGGGTTCTAAACATTAGGTGTACTGGAATTGTACATTTAGGATGATTACCTCAAGCTAGTGGAGATTCCACAGGCTCAAAGCTTTTTCACATTTTGCAAATTAAAAGTAGTGATGAGGCAGTAAACGCTATTGCCATATTCTAGGAATGCCCCTATCACTTGTGCAGAGATCATTGAGAAAGTGGCTGGCCTTATTCACATATTTTCATATAGATGAAACAGTTAGGTTTTGAAAAAGATTTCTAAATAAATACAAATCAACAAAGAAGATAAGATTAGGTTTAATTTTAAGTCATTTTAGGAGAATGAATTAGGACCACAAGCTGAAACAGTGGAGTCCCTTTGGATTTTAAATACATTGGCTTAAGATCAGCATTTTGTGAACTAATCCTTTGCAAGGAAAGGAGCTTCTGCATGTTTCCAGTACTTTCTCATAGATTATTTATTTAATCCTCAAAACAACTTTATAAGATTGGTATTATGCTTCCTATTTTGATACGTGAGTTAACCAAGCCCATAAGAAGATAAAATAACTTGACTCATGTCACATGGCTGGTAAGGAATTTCGATCTACTTTTGACTTGAATCCAAAGCTAAGAATCATTCTGATATATCATCATGTCTCTCATAAAACAAATATCTGAGGAATATTTGGAATTTTCATATAGTTTATGAAAAAAATTATAAAAAAAACCTTTCAGTATAGCCCATGAGATTCTAAAATAAAATTCCTTGCAAACACATTTACAAACACATTTAAACTATTCAAATAGCTTCCTTCCAGAGTCTTGCCTTAGCCCTGGCTGACCATGGGCACTGCCATTCATGTTCATGGCTCTTACTATATGTTGATGACTTGCAAATCTACACTCTAGCAAAGATGGAAGTCAGTTTCTCATTAGACATCCCCATCTGGATAAGCCGCCAGAAAATCAAAATAGATTCCAAACTGAGCTAACTTTTACCCCAAACTTCTTCTTCTGTAGCTACTGCTACTATCTAGTCATAAGTGCAAGAACCCTGGAACTCACCCTGGGTGACCCCTATTCCTTTATCTCCACATTCAGTGAAACATTTTACAAGTATTACCTGCTTCATATCTTTCTTATTTTACTCTATTTCAGAACCACTTTTCAAGGCCAAGTTCTCATCATCCTTGCTGAGACTCCTGCAATAGTTTCCCAGTCTCCAGTCTCACCTTCATCTGATCCATCCTTTGTTTTGCTAACATGATGATCTACCAAAAAATGCCATCCTGACCATATCCTTGTCTTGTTATGAATTTGGAATAACTTCCTGTCCCAAGGATTCATTAGTTAAAAATGACAGATACTGACTATGGTTAATCGAAGGTCTCCCCAAAAGAATTTTTTGAAGGATATTGGTATTCACAGAAATTAAAGGAAAGGTGACTGACCGAGGATCTTGGTCAGTACCTCCTGGCCAGTTGTGGGGGTGTCAGTATCTGAATACCTCAAACCAGTCACTCCACTCAAGATTCAGTTCTCAGGAGAGAGTGACAGGCTCAGTTTATGTCACATGAGGTCTCCAGAAGTGGTGAGATGAAGACCTATGATGGTCACCTTCACCAAGACTCCATGGCTTGGAGGAAGAGTAGATCCCTAAAGGAAAATATATGTTGTTACTTAAAAAAGTTTGGGGGTGAGGGAAAACAACTGACTAATATTGCTTCTTATTTTTAAAGTGAAGTCTGTACTTGGTGTGTCCTTGTCATTCAAGATCCAAAAGTATCTGGCCTCTACTAATTTTTCAAATGTGTCTTGTGTTATGTTCTGTTTCTCAGTCTAGAATTATGTCTACTTTACATGACAAATATCCTACTTACTTACTTTAAGCCTCAAATGAAATGTCATTTCCTTAGTAACATCCTTCCTAATTCCACCAGGAAGAGTTGGCCACTGCATCCTTTGTGCTCTTATAAAACCCACTGATGGTCTCTGTAATAACAATTATCAAGGCTCCTTGCAAAGATGTTTTTACAAGCTGGCTTCCCTGGCTATACTGGGTTGCTCTGTAAGGATTAGGATTCGGTTTTATTAATCTGTGCATCCCCCAAATATAGTAGTGTCTGGAGTACATTTGAAGTTTTATATATATATATATTTTTTTTTTGAATAAAATAATGAGTGACTAAAACTGCCTTTTCTCAAAGTGTTGTTCTGCTAAAAGCATGCTAAGAGAATTAGATGGCAGACCTATTTCTTATTTTCAACTGCCTCATGTGAAATAAAGCATTAATTAAAAAAATTTTATTAGCTCTAGAGGATAACTGTTTGCATCCCCTATTGTTTCCTGTTTAAATATATTGAAATTAGAATTTTGATGTGAAAGAAAATTTTGTTCTCACTCATATGCACACCTTTTCCTCTAATAACCTTTTTTTCTGTTAGCTTTTTCTCTTTTGTAGTCTTTTATGATCTCCTTTGCCTTCCTGAATTTTCTTTCATTTTCTTTGATTTTTTTTCTTTCTTTTTGGGTCTTATCATTATGAGATTTCATAGGCTCCTCCCTTATTTACATCAAGGCAAAGAATGGGCAGCATACGGGCTTCCCTGATGGCGCAGTGGTTGAGAGTCCACCTGCCGATGCAGGGAACACGGGTTCGTGCCCCAGTCCAGGAAGATCCCACATGCCACAGAGCAGCTGGGCCCGTGAGCCATGGCCGCTGAGCCTGCACGTCCAGAGCCTGTGCTCCGCAATGGGAGAGGCCACAACAGTGAGAGGCCCGCGTAACGCAAAAAACCCCAAAACAACACAAAACAAAACAAAGAATGGGCAGCATAATCTCTGTAGGAGGTCTTTGAAGCAGAGTGGAGACCAGGTGGGAGGTAAAATGCGGCCTTGGTCAGTGCCTCTTTTCCTTCCAGGCCCAAACTGGATGCATTCTCTTGGCCCATTAGAGGTTTGCTTTGGTGCCTATTGGTCTAAATCAAATATTCCCACTAGACTCTCTTAATCTGCAAATGCATGCTACATAAATAGCTGTACATGTAATTCTATGTTGGAAAAAAAATTTTTAATGGAAAAAGATGTTGACATTGCTATTTCAAAAAAAGTAAAAGACAAGGGGAAAGTAAACCCAAATTATCTGTTTAATTACTGTGAGAGGTGAGAAGATTTTGAGACAAATTGCTACATGCCTAGACCTGGGCCCAGCATCCTGAACTATTACTTGTTAGGGAGCTATCGTAAGATTCTCTTTTCCATTTCATTGATCTACTAATTTTTTTTTTCAATTTTCTCAGTAATGTATACTTAGAGACCAAGTCTGCATTAACTGGTAAACTTCCACAGAGGATTAGGGTTTCACTTGAGTGTTTTTACAATGTAGAACCAGTCAGTGAAAAACCCCATGATCCTTTGCTAGATCTCTACCCCCTCTCATATTCTCCCCACCTCAGGACTCACTGGGTTGGAAAGAATCTGGATAGATTATCCATGTCCTGGGCTAAGGGCAGAGTTTAGTCAAGATGGCCAGGTGAATACTTAAACAGAAAGGCTGGATGGGGCAGGAATGTGTGCCCTGATCTTGGGGTCAACAGCTTCATCATTGACTGTGTACTTGCGTAGTCACTTGAGTCTTAGTTCTTCATTTGTAAAAATGAAAATAGGGATAATAATTATAAATTCTACCATCATGGACTACTGCAAGATCCAAAGAGATTATGTGCACTCTCTAACACACAATGTGTATTGTGTATTAAATAGGCATATATATGTACATATACAGACATATATTGTAATTACAATGTGTAAAATCTTCCAGTCCCGATTAGCAACCTAATCCAAAGACAACTACACTTTGTAGGCAAAAGTTTTCTTTATGTCTCATTGAAACTCTTTACTCTAAAATTTGAGTTCTCTCTCTTTCTCTCCCTCTCTCCCCATTTTTGCCTATTTAAATATATCTAAAAACTTCCAGTTATGGTACTACACTCTTAACCACAGGGTATACATTCTAAAAGCCCCAGTGAATGCCTGAAACCTTGGATAGTACCAACCTGTATGTATAATACTATGTTTTTTCCTATACATACATACCTATGGTAAAGTTCAATTTATAAATTAGGCACAGTAAGAGAATATCTGAATTGCCAGTATCACTACTCTTGTGCTTTGGGGCCATTATAAGTAAGATAAGGGTTCCTGGAACACAAGGACTGGGATATCCCAACAGTCGATCTGATAACCGAGATGGCCACTAAGGGATGAATAGGTGGGTAGCACATACAACCTGGGCATGCCAGAAAGAGTGATGATTCATATACTGGGTGGGATGGAGCTAGTCGGTGTGAGATTTCATTACGCTACTCAGAACAGTGCACAATTTAAAACTTATGAATTGTTTATTTCTGGAATTTTCCATTTAATTTTTTCAGACCACGATTGACTGTGGGGAACTGAAACCACGGAAGGGGAAACTGTGGATAAGAGGGGACAATTGGATAAATGTGACTAAAATCACCAGTGTCCAGTCCTTTTTCATAGGATCTAGCTAAGATCTAGTGTTAAGACAACTTATTTGATTGCCTTCATTCTTTCCTAGGAAACACCCAAAGGTGTTGATTTCCTCCATTGTTCCTGTGTAATGAAGGTAGTAAAAATCACAGAAAGAGGAAATGCAACACTTTCTTCTCATCGGAAATGAAGCTCATCCAAGGAGAATGGTCATGTTGAAAGAGGGTGTGGCATGGTGGACTCTAACCCTTCTAGTTATGCATATGTTACACCTCCAGTTTTTGAAAATCCACCCACTGTATTACAGTTATTGATTATTATGTTGAAGAATCATTTATTGGAGATTCATCTGATCAACCTTCATGTAAATCCAAATTGCAAGTAAATACGAGCATTTTATTTTTTTCTGATTTCTTGTTAGTTGTTTTAAAATGTTTGTAATTTGTCAATCAGCATTAATTGCCAGTGTCATTATGGACAATTTTGGCCAGATAATTCTCTGTTGTGTGTTCTGTCCTGTGCACTCTAGGAAGCTCTGCAGCTTCCCTAGCCTCCATCCACCAGATGCTTGTGGTCCAGACAATCAAAGCAGTCTCCAGACATTGCTAAACTTCTCTTGGGAGGCAAAGTCATCCTCTATTAAAAACTACTAGTCTAAAGGAATATATTAGTAGTAGAACTTGTGTCAAATATGTCACTTTCAATGTGAAGTTTCTTTGCAGGGATATTTGAAGGCTTTCGTAAATTTTGAGACAGTGAGATGATTGAAGTGAGATAGTATAATCAGTAGATACACTTAAACTGTAATATTTAACCATGTGTTATAAACAAATAAGTTAGGGCACCACTGTCAATCCCTTCTGACTGTGGGGCTCCCAATCTTACCTCAGGGTGAGAGTTATGTGTATGTGGGTATCAGACATAACCCATCAAAGAATAAGGAGAGTGGGGTACTTATATATCAACTCTTCCATGCATTATTTAAAGGGCTTCTTCTGGATTACAGGGAGGGTGTTAATTCTTAGCACTTCTGGATTGTTATGCAGTGGGGCTGGGGAAGGAGGGAGCTCTGGTCACTAACTCATAGGGATGCAATTTCAGCCAGCTTTTCCTAAAATGGTACAGATGATGGGAATATGGACAGAGTGTCAACAGCGTCTGCTGAATCCTACCCAGGGGCTGAAGTCATTGGATGAGAAAAGGGTTGAAGATGTCTATGAACCAAGTGATAAGTGAAGGACTAAGAGAAATGGTGGAAGACTAAAAATCATAGATGGAAGAATTCCTCAGGAACAGGATGACACCTCATCTTCTGTGTCTGGAAGGAAGATGGAGAGGATGGCTGCAAATGTAGATTGGTTTATGAGTTTGATGACAGGAAGGCATGGGATTAACATTTGCTGTCTTTGTTTTCTTGGTAACCTCTGAGAGAATGTCTTCCCTAAAAGTGACGTTCTCTAGGAAGTTAGGAAATCAAGGTTTGTAATGGCTCCAAAGGGAACAAGTTAAAGAAATATGAGAAGCACTTAAGAGCGTAGCTGAGTCCAAAGTCAAAAAATTTGTTGTGGTAGCAATTCTGCAAGCTGGTGGATCATCTCCAACAGTAGACATAGTACAGGGGTAGAAAATGCAAATTGTAGGATTCATATATTTATTGAATAAATGCTTTTTGAGTGCCTAATATGTGTCAGGAACTAAGTGATGAAGATAAAATGGTCAACAGACAAATTATACATAGACACAATTCTATGATTTTGTAGAGCTTTCTGGAGAGGAAATACAGAAAATAAATAAGATTGATGAATATAATGTTAATATATCAGTAATAGGCACAGAGAATGGGGATAGAGTGAGCTGGGACTGGAGATGTGGTGTCATTTTAGGTAGGAAATGTAGGCAAGGTCTCTCTGAGAAGGTGTCATTTGAAAAAGGGCTTGAAAGAGATGAGAGATTGAGCCATGTGTATATCAGGGAAGCATGGTTCAGGCAAGTGCAAGGGTCCTAAGATAGGAGTGTGCCTGGCATGGTGAGGAAGGGCAAGGTTATTGTGATGACCAGACCAATAAGGTTGAGGGGTAAAATGGTTTAAATTGAGGCCAGAGAGATACCAGGTTTGGAGGTCCACCTCATACAGAGTCTTGTAACCTATGGCTTTTAGGTTGATTCAATGCTGGGTGTTTTGAGGAAAGATGATACGTGAGGACCAAGGAGGGAAAGGATTGAGGATTTTGATGAGAACACTTTAAATGACCACAGAGAAGAGAAGGAAGTGAGTCCAAGAGTAAGCAGATAAATTGGGAGTTTTATGAAAAATGGGACGTGAAGCAGGAGAGCATGAAAGCATCGGATTTAAAGGAGGAAAGAGTTTTTAGTTGGAGATTGTACTTTTGAATGATAACTAACATTTATTGAGCATGAATGATGTGCTAAGTACTTTATGTATTACCTCATTTAAGTTTCCCACCTACCTGATATGATAATAAATATTGTTATCTAAATGTTGCAGATGATGAAATTAAAGTATAGGGAGACTAAGCCACTTTCTCAAAGATGTGCTGCTGGTCAGTGGTGAAACTAGGATTTGAACTTCATTAGTCTAACTCTTTGGCTCCTGTTCTTGACTAGTTCACTACACAGGGTTAAATGCTGCAAAGGGTTCAGGTGTGATCAAGATGGACACAGGTCAATGGGAATCGATGTTAGCGATGGGTGGGACTGGAGACAGTACTTTGCAGTAGTTTAGTGACTCAGCTGGTGGCAAGGAAGTGGAGCCAGCAGTTTTGGGATTGGAGAGACAGTGGGATTATGGAAATTGACACCATGATGATGTAAAAGTAAAACGACAAAAGATAAAGAGACTTGCACTGGTTTATAGCCTGAGGGGAAGGTGCCAGAAGAAAGGGAAACAATGAAAATAGAAGTGTGAGTCAGATAATTTACAGAGCAAAGTCGGGGAACAAGTTCGAATGGTTGGCAATATGGATTAACCTTGGAGAGGAAGGCACTCATTTTATAGGAAAATAACTGAGGACCAGAGAAGAAAATTGTGAGCCCAAGATCATAAAGCCAATTCAGCAGTAAGCTCAGGGACAAGAGTCCAGGTTTTCTGATCATCAAGAGAAGTCCTTTCCTCTAGGCAACCTGGCCACTCTTGCTGAATCATCGTCTGCTGGTTATTTATCCACAACCCAAAGGGAGTTATTATAGTTAATGAATAAATACGGTATAGCAAACTGCACAGCTTTACAGAAACACGAAAGACATCTTGACATTTGAGTTTCCTTCACAACTGCCCCCTACCCGCACCCCCCGCCCAAGCTCTTTAGCACACAGGATTGACTTTTCTTGACTATAAGCTGCTTTTCAGATACTGCAGATTCCTGCATTGATGTCAAGTAGAGATTCAGGTAGAGAAAACTAAGGTCACCATCAGGGAATTTCTAGCTGAATTAGGCTCCACTAAGCCTTGAAATCAAAATGCTTCTGGTAGGTGACTGGGGTACACATGGAAAAGTCAAGCCAGTGTGTGACTGGGCATGTGTTATTGTTATGACAGATCCTAGCAGACAACCTCAGGAGAGATTGGATTTTAGTTGCAGTGCAAGTAGGTGATGAAAAATTGTTTTTGACTTTTGAATTCCCTACACTTTGCCAGTAGTTATTACAGCCATAATTTGGGCCATGTGTATTCCAGAGAGGTTTTTGATTTAAGAATCTAGATTATTTTGGAAGCAAGCAATATTCAATATATCATCTATACCTAAGATTTTTAGGTATTTATTTTCATGGCGATGGACATTTTTTCTCATTATATTAAATATAAAATTTAAACGTTGGAGGAATGACAATGGTCTCTTTCTAACACTTACCTTATCTTGAGCAAACATTGAAATTCTTGTTTAATGTTTAACTACAAGAATTACACTCAGTTCAAGTAAAGGATCAGTTTCAGGATTCAGGCTGAGTTGTCTTGATGATTAGAATTCAGGCTCTAAGGAGAAGCCCCAAGGCCAAGGGTATTGAATATAATAGCAAGTGGGAGCCACACCTGACCTCTGGAGAATGTGGACTGGATATAAGATTTTAATCCTTTCTTATCTCACCACAGAAATTTGGATGGAGAGACAGTATTTATCTCAAAGAGAAGTGGACCGAGGAGCTAATTTCACTAGGAATCACACCATTTTGGAAGGTACTCGATTCAAAAGAGCCATTTTCAAAGGGCAATACTGTAGAAGTTTTGGTTGTTGTGAAGACAGAGATGATGCCTGTGTGACTCAGTTCTATGAGAGAAATGCACTGTGTTACTGTGATAAATTCTGTGAACGGGAGAATTCTGATTGCTGTCCTGATTACAAGTCATTTTGCCGTGGAAAGAAGGGATGGCCTCCTCACACAAAGCCTTGGTATCCAGAAGGTAGGCTTTGGGAATGTGTTCAAGCATTATTCTAGTTCATAACAAGATCTGTCCAACTTTCTTTTTCTTTCTCTTTCTCTTTCCTCCCTCCCTCCCTCCCTCCCTCCCTTCCTCCCTCCCTCCCTTCCCTCCTCCCTTCCTTTTTTAAGTTGAAATGAAAAATGAATATTTTGATCACCAGAATAAATTTCTTAGGATTGTTAACGTGCTTTGGTTTAGATGCCGGTTACACGCATCAGACTAGAGCCTTCAGGAAAGTTCTGCTGTGACAGCCACGAAGGCTGGTCTAGATTCTGTCCTGAATACTCACTCAACTTATATAAAAGTTACTTAAAATTCTTTATTTCCTTTTTTTTGTAATATGTATTGACAAGAAAAATATCGCTCACACTTTTTTGAGTGTAACCTCTTAGAGAATCTCATCAAGTTCACAAGCCTGATCCTCTGCAGATTTATGTAACAGTTTACTTACTATTTCATGAGACTATTGGACCTTGTAGCATTAGAACCTATGTTATAGCAATGTCATTTAAACCAGTGCAAAGGCAAAATAAAGTTGACCACCCTCTCTGCCTAAGTAATACCAAATAGAGTCACAATGTGTTTTTGTTTTGTTTCATTTTGCCAATCTGGGGTTTTAAACTATTAAAAACAAAAGAGTGCTCCATATAAGGTAGTTTTAAAAGTCTAAGACTGAGCAAATAAATACAAATAATTCATAAGGAGAATGGTGGTATTTCCTGTATTGGTCTAATTATAGTAAAATGGCTATAGAATCTGAGCAATCGATATATCCAAAATTTGCCAAAAACACAAAATAAAATTCTATTGCTCCACTTATACAGGCAGAAGTGCAGGTTTCCTCGGAGCTATGTCACATGACTTTAAGTGGGTGATGGTGAGTGGAGATTACAATTAGAAGAAAATGTAGGATAAGCTAGGATTTGGTATCCTCCTAGCAAGATCCAGATGCTGACTGTTGCCTTCATTCTCAGTAATGTCATCTTGTTTGTAAAATTGAGGAAGTACTCCTTAAAACACACATGTATTATAAGCTTTTAGGTATAGGATGGATAAACAAGGTCCTACTGTATAGTACAGGGAATTATATTCAATGTTCTGTGATAAACCATATGGAAAAGAATATGAAAAAGAATATATATATGTATAACTGAATCACTTTGCTGTACAGCAGAAATTAACACAACATTGTAAATCAACTAATTTGAATAAAAAAATAATGCCAGGCCTTTGTCTTTACCAGTAAACAGTTCAGCAAACATTTATTTCACCCTAAAAAGTGGCAGATAGTCTCTTAGAAATGGCAGACCTAGCCATTCATCAAAAAAATATTCATTGACTACCTCCACCAGGCCAGTCATTGTGCTTTTGCTGGGGGCAACCATGGGGAAGAAAAAAGACAAGACATTATCCTCATGGAAGTGACAGTCAAGTTATATGTGGGGGTTATAAGATATTTAACAAATTCACCGTACAATTGCAAATTGTGTTAAATTCTTTGAAGGAAACGCTTAGGGTGCGGTGAGAAAGTATATCAGAATATAACATTAACATGTAAAATAATGCATAACATTAGCTTGGGTGGGAGACTTGAGGAGTGAGGAGTGAGGTGACCTGAGGAAGGGCCAACAGAAAGGGATCTGGGAGCCAGGAGCTTGGTGCTGCCTAGGAATTGGATGGAGGCCACCACTTCCAGAGAGTCATGATCAGTGGAGGGTTGGGGGTGACATAAGATGAGGTTTGAGAGGTGAGTAGAAGTCAGATTTTTCCAGGATTTATAGGCCACATCAAGAGTTTAGGATTTTATCCTGTTATGAGAACTCATTGAGAGATGTTAAGTACGAATAGGGTCAGCTTCCTGGAAGTTGAGGATAAGTATTATGGATCAGCTGTGGTGCTTTTGATGTGATAAAACATATTTGAGCTTTTCTTATTTGAATCATGTAACCCATTTGGAAAAGAAATTGCTGCTTCTTCAATGTCCATTTTTGCTTGAAAGCTAGGATTTTGCTAAGACTTTAATTTAGGGTCATGTTTTAGGTAGAACTTATGTTCCCAGCATAGTTTTTATTCCATTCATGATGGAGGGAAGCAATTCATCAGTTTATTTAGTAGCAAATGTTCACAGTAAACTATATTTGCACTCATGAAGGTGATTTTTTTCTTTTGTTTTATCTTCCTTATGAAAGTAGCTGGTTAAAAGAAAATAGCACTACACAATATTTAAAAATTGTACAAAATTAACTAAAATAAATAGAAAATGATATACTATTTATACTATTTTTTTTTTGCCATATAAAGAGGCTTTCCTCTGAGATGCTAGTAAAGCATCACTGATTTGTTAAATATTTTTCAGTTATTCACTGATTTATTAAATATTTTTCAGTTATCTACTTACATGGTATTGTCTAGTTCGTTCACTAATTTATTAAATATTTTTCAAGTATCTAGTTACATGTTATTGTCTAGTCTCTTATACTGCATTTCTTTTTCAACCTGGGACTTAAAACTATGTATATTATCTTAAGGTTTAAAAATATAAATGTGTCAAAAAATAAACAAATAGATATGTACCTTTTGTGTAAATTGGTTTGGACATATGAGCAAACATCTTCCTTCTGGGTTTTGTCCCATCTCTGCTGGTTATTTCCAGTCATTGGAGGATTTCAAATGTCAGATACAGAAAACAAGTGATAGAATTTGAAACAGTACCAGAGTGGTTTTTCCAGACAAAATCTCTCGGTGTAGCAGATCTTAAGAAAAGAGTCTAGTGGACCATGTGCTGTGAACAGACCTAAGCTAATTTGATTACACACAACTCTTATGTTCACATTGGTAAAAAATGGATGTAAACCACTGACACATTTGAATTGAATGAGGATTATTTATCCCTTCATGACCTCCTTAACCACATTACAATGAAGATAAATCACAGTCCAAATTCTGCCGTGCATACTGTTACAAAAATATATACTGGTAAGGAGATATACACTAATCCATAAACCTCTGTAAGCTCCATGAAGTCTCAGGTCCCCATCCTGTTAGATGTTCCCACATCTACCTTGCTTGAAAAATTTACTGGAATTTTCCCATGTGATAATATTACAGAGGGTGTCAGGTTATGATAAATCCTCCCACCCAGTGGCTGGACACAGGACCTTGTAAAGATCAATCCTAGGGCACCAGGTCTAAGAGTGAAGGCTTTTGACCTTAAGAGATACATAAAAACTGTGGAGTATGAGAGTGGGATGTGATTTTTAAGTGTTTTAGCTAATCTACATCAATTTATTGCTGTTAATTTAACTGATAAGAGCTGATTACTTATATCCATTACGCTGATTAACAAGCCACTAATTTTGCCAGTGAAAGCCCATTTCTGATACTCATTATACTGCTACTCTAGTGTTCATTAAAAGATGGATAATGGAACCCCTTGTAGCAGCTTACCTGGAGTCTGACCTTTCAGGATCAGTGCTACTGACCGCCCCTGCAATGCGGACTCCTGATTAGAGCAGGCAACTGCCTTCCCTGAAGTGACATTGAGACCAGCACATTTATTAGAACACTTTATGATGAAGTTATTTTAAAATAAGTTACATCATATTGTCATCTTTTCTCAAATCAAGAGATGGATTTCACTTTCCAAATATCTGATTTGCCTCATTTTTGTATTAATGGCTGTTAAAGTTTCAAAACTCCTTTAATTTCAACAACCATTACTATCATCTATCTATCTATCTATCTATCTATCATCTATCTATCATGTCAAGGTGTAATCAGTTTGATTAACTCACTCTGAAGTGCTTTATACATTTTTCCTTGAGGAAATAAAGCCACCAGGAATTTTCTCATCTCTCCATCATCATAATTTTCAAAGTACCCCCATATTGGTTACTGTTTCCATGGAGTAGATTTCTCCTCTTGAGCTCTAAATCCCAGTGTCTCTTTGTGTGTGTGTGTGTGTGTGTGTGTGTGTGAATATATCATTTATTCAAATGATGTATGGGCACTGTATTAGTTTCCTATTGCTATGACAAATTATCACAACACAAAATAATTACTTTACAGTTCTGGAAGCCAGAGTTTGAAATGGGTCTCACTGGAAGAAAGTCAAGCTGTCAGCAGGGCTGCATTCCTTCTGGAGGGTCTAGGGGAGAATCCCTCTCCTTGCCTTTTCCAGTTTCTAGAGGCTGTCTGCATTTCTTGGCTCATGTCTCCTTCCTCACTCTTTTTTTTTTTTTAACATCTTTATTGGAGTATAATTGCTTTACAATGGTGTATTAGTTTCTGCTTTATAACAAAGTGAATCAGTTATACATATACATATGTTCTCATATCTCTTCCCTCTTGCGTCTCCCTCCTTCCCACCCTCCCTATCCCACCCCTCCAGGTGGTCACAAAGCATCGAGCTGATCTCCCTGTGCTATGCGGCTGCTTCCCACTAGCTATCTATTTTATGTTTGGTAGTGTATATATGTCCATGTCACTCTCTCACTTTGTCACAGCTTACCCTTCCCCCTCCCCATATCCTCAAGTCCATTCTCTAGTAGGTCTGTCTTTATTCCCACTGTCTCTTATCTTTTCAAAATCTCCACC
Source organism: Leucopleurus acutus (assembly GCF_964270905.1). NCBI lineage: Eukaryota > Metazoa > Chordata > Mammalia > Artiodactyla > Delphinidae > Leucopleurus > Leucopleurus acutus. Next base: position 63,576,142 of record NC_139153.1, on the reverse strand, counting down.
CTTACAATTGTCCCTCCCTCCCTCCCTCTCTCTCCTCTTCTCTCCTCTCTCCTCTCCCTCTTTCTCTCCTAAAACATCGTTTCTCCCTTTCTCTCCTGGATCAATCATTTTACAAAACTATTGATTTACAAAAATTTTTTTTTTAACTCCCCCAATTTTTCTGCTACCTTTAAACGTCAATCATGTTCTCAAATTAGCATTTTAAAAGAAATATTTTTCATTCAAAACTAGTAGAATCCAAAAGAGGATTCAGGCATTGCTTGGGAGATGGTGCTAGACAGCATCAAAGGTTAATTTCTAACCCTGACTCTGTTTCCATGATGAGGTGGTACCTAACATGGGAACCAAAGTTACAGTCTATGCATTAGGGTGACACAGAATAACTCATTCATTCAACTGCTGGTGAATATAAATTGGTAAAATCATTCTGAAAAGAAAAAAAAAATGACGATATGAATTAAATGCCTTAAAGATGTCCAAACATCAATTTGGACCCAGAATTTCCACTTCTAGGGACTTTCCCCAAGGAAATAACTAAGAAAGTGAGCAAACATCATTTACAAGATATTCTCTTGCAGGAGGTTAGTAGGTAGTTGTAACTCCCAACTTTGAAAAAGCCCTCCCTCAACTCCATGTCCCTAACCAACTATTATCACATTTCCTTCTTTCCTTTAACGGCAAAAATATCTGAAGGAAACATTTCACTTCCTGACTCCAAGCCTCTCATCAGCTCATTCTTACAAGACCTTGTTTCCTGCTACTTTACCGAGCTCTGTCTTGGCAGTGTTATTGAAGACTTCCATGTTTCCAAATGCAATATTAAGATGTCTGTTCTTTTCTTGATCCCTCAGTGGTACTCTGTGTAGGTGACAACTTTTGCTTGCTTGGAATACTTTCTTCTCTTACTTTTCAAGACTCTACCCTCACCTGAATTTCCTTCTTTCTCATAGGTCACTCCTTCCCTGTTTCCTCTTCTGAATGTCTGTTAGCTACAGAGTTTGAGCTCAGTCCTGGATGTCTTTCTCTTACCTACAAACCCTCTCTCAAGCAGCCTCTTACGTAGTCTCAAGGCTTTAAAGATATGTATGTTGCTGGCTCTCAAATTCATGCTCCAATCATGACTTAACTCCAAATTTCCATTACTACTCTACTTGATATTCTCCATTAGGATGGCTAACCTAGACTTAATCTAAATCTAAAATATGCAAAACAGAACTCTTGATTTCTTGCCATAAGCCTGTTCCTTATTTCAATATTAGCTTCACAGCCTCTCTATGGTTCAGGCCAAAATCCTAGTGAGACACCCTTAATTCCTCTTTTTCCTCATTCTCCAAACTCAATCCAAGAGCTAGTCCCATTTGCTTTGCCTCCAAATTATGTTCATCCACTTCTCTCCATCCTCATCAGTATCATGGAAACCCTTTAGCCAGCACAACAGGAGTGACGAGGACAAAGATTATGGAAGAGAGATTTTGGATAAGGTCTTATAGGTCATTGTAAGAAGTTTGGTTTTATTTTAAATTTGATGGGGAATAACTTGAGGATTTTAAGCAAAGGATGACACAATGTAGATTTTAAAAGATCTCACTAAATGCTGTTCAGGGGATGAGGGATACACCAGAGTGGGGAAGAGTGGAGGAAGGGAGTGGACTGCGTTTCTGCATTGTGTAGAAGTTGATGCTTCACTTTGTTAGCACCTTGGCCAGACTCAAGTGAACAGATTATGGTGTTTGTTCAAGAAGCCAACTCTCAAGTGAGATTACAGCAAACGTTGTTTCTTATAGTCAACTCTGACTTGATATTAAGGAGGGAAGACCAAGAAATGGAACTTTTGCTAACACTAGACATAGTACTAATGATCTTGGGTGGGTACGGTGATAACATTCTCTTTACTTCAAAATTAATAGCTGGGGTACAGGTTAGAGAAGGGACATCCTTCTTTTCCTTAGGACCTTTGTGCTTTCTCGTCCCTTTATCTATATAACTGGTATCCTGGACAAGCAACATTCATCGGTTTTGATTAAAAACCAGGTTTGAGAACATATATATGTATAACTGAATCACTTTGTTGTACAGCAGAAATTAACCCAACATTGTAAATCAACTATACTTCAGTATAAATTTTTAAAAATCAGCTTTGATTTTACCCCTCATCTCCTTTAGAACTAGTCAAGGAAGTACTTCCCTTGACTTTGAATAAAACTTGAATTGTTGCATGAATTTTCTGTTGCTTTCTTAGGTAGTAAAAATTCCAGGGTCTTTGTAAGTTACAAACATAGAAATTCATTTACAAAAAGTGTTTAATCCTGGGTAGTAATTAAAACTCTGAACTTGATTTAAAGTTAAATCTTTCCCCTCCCCTGTGGTTCAGGAGAGAGGTGGTTTCCTTCTCTCTTCTCGTGAGAGTGGAATGTCAAAAATCCATAGAAAAGAGGTGGATAGATGCAAATACAAGGAGAGTTTTAGGTTCATTAAGCAAAAGATTGAACTGTGAGAACACAGTGCACGCTGAAGAGGGGCACTTGTAAAATATTTCCTGTGAAACAATTTTTGGAAAAATCGGAGGATAGCTAATTTGTAAGTGGCTTTTGTGACATTGTGGCTGGTGGTTAAGCCAGGTCCCTTGGAATACTTTCTAAACATGTAGATTTCCTCCTGTGATTGTATGAATAAAATGTTAGAATTCATTTTATTTAACTAGGGGCCATTGTTGTGATCTATCAGTGACATGTCTCCGTCAAAAAAGTTTTCACATGACAAAGGAGTGAATTTTGCTACCTTTGCTAGTTCAGCATGAATTTAAATTTGTGTAAGTTATATTTTCAAAAGGGATTTAATTTGTAGCCAGGGTATTATTTTCACCATATTTTACTGATTGTTTTTCATATAATGATAATTCACCATTCATCTCTTTGGAGTAGTTTATAGAGTCTGGTAAAATAGCAACGAGTTTTGGTTAATGGTTGAGAAACATTTAGACTTGGAACACAAAGGACTGGAACCGTATAAATTTTTCTCCTGATCTAAATTTTGAAGAAAAAATAGAGTTAAAAAAAAAAATAGAGTTTATCTTTGTAAGGTGAATTCACTGAAATAGCTTTATATTTTGGTCCAACACTTTGAGCTCCTTCCTCTAAGCATATGTAATTAATCATATTTACATATGAGAGTTGATTAGATTTTTAAGATAAGAAATGCCATAAATTAATTCAAACACTGTTTTACTGCTTACTTACTTGAATACATTATTTTTTTGAGTGCGTTTAGTGATCAATACCTCAGTAATCTAGTTTTTATGCTTTACAAATCCTCTCAGTTGGAACAAATACACAATGTAAAGATAGAAGCTTATGGAACAAGCCCATAAGAATTCGATATACAAACTTTGACACAAACCCTATGTGAATTTCCTTCAGATGGGCACCAAATTTTTTTGCATATTTGAAAAAACTAAATACAATTTTAATTTACTTATTACTCAATTTAGAATTTTGATTTGTTTACATGGTATGTTGACAGGTTGCCACAGAGATGGTCAACGTTATGAAGAAGGATCAGTAATTAAAGAAAACTGCAATTCCTGGTAATGAATTTAAGTGGCACAGAACTGAATTCTACTGTCTGTGTATGTTTTCTTCAAAGGAACATTTGTGAAACAAAGCATATATTTAAACACAGATAGAATCATAAGTCATAAGATATCACATACCCATAGTTTTTATAAGCATATTTAATTTTAATAAATGTTTAAAAGTTAATCATGAATATTTCTTTTAACGTTTGAGTTTGGTGTTTGTGACAGTGGCCTGCTTTCACAAACCTCTTAATTTTAAACATTCTGATACACTACAGGAAAATCACGTGTTCTTGAACACAGTAACTATATATAAAACAAAGCTGCCTTGAAATTGATTATCCTGCAAAAAATTTACAATTACAAATGTGTCGAATCTACTGTCTCCATTGTCTTATGTTTTCAAACTCCAATGACTCAGTGATCATTTCATTTATTAATTGCCTGAAGTGGAAGATATTGAGTGGTAGCTAATGCACGTGTTGTGATTTATTTTTGCCAAGAATTAAATAGTCATATGGTTAACATTAGTCAAAAATATCTTTTATGCCTTAACAAGGTGCAACTCTGGTTACTAATTTTATAAGTATACTCCCTAAAGACCAGGACACTTTCATAACTTTTGTATCTTTACAGCACATGCTCAGGACAGCAATGGAAATGTTCCCAGCACGTATGCCTTGTTCAACCAGGATTAATTGAACATGTCAATAAAGGAGACTATGGGTGAGAGAAATCTTGCTTTCTAGGCTTTTTGGCGCCTCGCCCCCTCATTGCCCCTCAGGTTTTAAACAATGTATTTCCTATCATTTCCTTCTAAAAATTATCATTCTTTCAAAAACAAAAAAAAAGAGTGGGTGAGAAATGGGGAGGGTGGTAGAAAGGCATGTGAAATTGGAATGAACAGAGGGGAACATTAAATGATTAAAATTAAAATGCACAAAGAGGAAAAATAGAGCATGGTCTTAAATTGTTTAGGAAGGAGCAGTGTCAAGGTGTGAGTGAGGCTAGTAGGGGGAGCTTTAGTTTAAATAAGTATTCAGGCAAAATCAGGAAGTAAGCAAACAGGTTCATTCATGTTCATCATCTTTCCTTCCGGTGCTGCCCTGACCCAGCCAATCATATGCTCATCTAACCTGGGTAGACTCCGACCTTCAGAAAGCAGTATTTTATCTCGATGATCCCCCAAACGACCAGTCCATCTAGACAGCGTCATCGACATGACTGATATCTAGCCAATTTCACTCACGGTTTAGTAAAAAGACTGGTTGAGCCATTTTACTTTGCTAATAAACAGAAGCTTGAACTGATTGACACTTAAAGGAAGTAACTGTTTGATGCGCTCTGATAGATTAATAAATTAAGTCACTTTTCCACTTACATAGAGGGAATTAGGTGTAAGTGCTGACACTGGCTTTCTTTACTGAACTGAAGGGAGAAGGGATGGGCCAGCTGTTTTCTGCTTCAGGATTTCTCCACTGTCACTGATCAAATTTCTATACACTCTTGAAAACATTTTCTACCTTCAGGAAAAGATTTCACGTGAGAAGACCTATTGTCAAGCAACTATAAAAGTGAAGTCATCCTGAAATGCATTTTTAGAACATAGAAATAATCACTTCTTGCTACACCTAAGACATATGTTTCCCAGGACAGTGGGGACACTAATTTTCGATGCACCCAGAGTATTTTCTTGGAAGACACAAAAGACACTTGGAAGTCACATTTGTTGATATTAATATTCTTAAACCATTCTCAACTCCTCTGTGTGTGTGTATGTGTTTTGACAATATTTTAGGTGATAATATGATGACATTTTAAGTATTTCTAGGGAAAAACAATTATTTTCTATGGCTAAGTGATATTTAAATCATTAAAAGGACATGAGAGTATGTGTCATCATGAGAGATTATCTGAATCAGGTTCCTAAAAGGATTCAAATGCTTGAGCTAACAAACACACACTTCCAAGAAGCCAAGATAAGCAGGCAAGCTTTCCACTGTAACAGAACCCAGGAGAAACCACCGTCCAAAGCAATGTGGAAAGAAAGTCATATAAGAGTGTACAGATCTGTTGGGAATGCTGCCTTCCTTGGAAGGAAGAATTTTCTTTCCATCATTTGTTTATTCTGAGAGTACTCTAGGTCAATTTAAGAGGCACAGGATTTGCCTTTTAGTAGCAAACATAGATGACTTGAAAAAAAAAAAGGTGAAGTAAAATTGCAGCAAAAGAAAATATACTCAGATCAAAGAAAAAAGTTAAGTAAAAGAGACAAAGTATGAAGAAAAGGAGTAAAACTAAAATTATTTACCAGGAAACAACAGGAGGGAGTGTAGAAAGTCCTTGAATTTAAAAGAAAGTTCTAGGGCTTCCCTGGTGGCGCAGTGGTTGAGAGTCTGCCTGCCGATGCAGTGGACACGGGTTCGTGCCCCGGTCTGGGAGGATCCCACATGCTGCTGAGCGGCTGGGCCCGTGAGCCATGGCCACTGAGCCTGCGCGTCCGGAGCCTGTGCTCCGCAGCGGGAGAGGCCACAACAGTGAGAGGCCCGCGTAAGGCAAAAAAAAAAAGAAAGTTCTAATTCTCAGATATTTACTGTTCCTGATGTTCAAGTTATTTTCATGTATGAAAACAGAGTCATATTATAGTATTCAATGTCTATTTTAAGCGCTTTTTAAAATAGCCTACATACAAATATATACAGCCTTTGCTTTAAAACATTTATTTCTGGCATCTTGGTTGTATTTAGATCCAAATCTTTATTCATTCTGCATAGCCCACTTCAGTGCTTATTTATTCCCTGTATTATGTTGTAATGCAATTAATATTAACAAAACATGTGTTTCCCTTTTGGCACTGCTGAGGATACAAATAAATAATTTCTTAGAGGAATTTACAATCTAGAGGAATCCACATATCATAACTTTGTAAAAGGATTTCTAGTGATAGGGCAGTTATAAGTGGCAAATTAGTAGCACAAATAATAATCAGCAAGTTAGTGGAACAAAGGGAGAGAGAGAACAGTCTCAGTTTATCAGATGCTGTGAAACAAACCACTTCAGAATTTAGTGTCCTGAAAGCACAAGCTTTTTATTTGTTCATACCGGCAATTTGGGATGGACTTAGCTGAAGCTCTTTTCCTGGTCTCTCCTGGGGTTACTCATGTGTCCACAGACATCTAGGGCCTCAGCTGGGGCTGCATTGTCCAGGTGGCCCCCTGCCCATTTCTGGTGGTTGGTGCTGGTTGTTGGGGGGCCCATGTGCCTCCAGCAGGACAGCCTTGGTTTCTTCACATAATGACAGTGTTCAAGCAGGACATGAGTGGAGGGTGGAAATGGCCTCAGGTGAGGCCAAAGCTTGAAATTTGCACATTGTCAATTTCACTGCTTTCTACTAGGCAAAGCAAGTTACCAGGCCAGCTCACATTCAACAGTTGGAAAAATGGACTCCATCTCTTGATGGAAAGAGCTACAAAGAATTTGTACCCATTTTTAATCCATCCTATCTCTAACCCTGATTTTTCTTATGAACTCAAAGTCTATAGACTATCTATTGAATAAGTTGACTTTGATTTCTTACTGATTTCTCAAAGTCAAAAATACTCCAAACCAAAAGGATTAACCTTTTGACTTGTCCTTGGTTACTGGCATCCCCCACTACCATGTCAACTAAGCCAGAAAATCTGAAGTTAGTTTGAGGCTTCTTTCCTCTTCACTCTCAGTCACTACACTCTTGTAATCCTCACAAAGTTTACTTTAGAAATGTATTTCCTTTATTCTTATGCTATATTCTAGTGCATTTCTTTATCAAGCCTAGTTTGAAATGACCTGACTTTACTCTCTGTTTCGTCTGACCAAATTCCAACCAATCCTTTATACTTTCATGGTTATCCTTCTAAAACAAAGCTTTGATTCTGCCACTCAGGTTCTTAAAAAGTCTTCAATGACACTCCATTGCTTTAGAATATAATTTTACTCCTCAGCATAAATAACAATCTGTCCCAAATGCTTTACTCCCTCATCTTTTACACTCTTTCCAACCCCTGTCTCTCTGCTCGCTCTCAGAGTTTAAGTGTTCTACTTATCTGCTATTCCCTAAATGTTATTCCAAATTTCAAACCTGCTTTGCTCCAGAGTTGCCTTTATTTAGAATAAATTATCTCTTCTCTCACATCTGGCTGTCTAATTCATTCTCATCCTTCCAGGCTGAGCACTAAAAAGTCACTTTCTATAACAAATTCTTCTAACTCCTTCAGGAAGAGTTATGTTTCAGTCCTCTACTCCGAACAGATTTTGACCTACCGCTAAGAAATTATACATACTGAAGTCATTTCCCTCTTTGTAGGCTTTTTTAGAGTATGAGCTTTCTGAAGGTAGAGAAATTTATTTCTATGTTCCCAGTGTTTACTGAAGAATGTGGTAGATAAATTAAGAATGTTCAGTAAATCCTAACTTGAGTTAAAAGGAAAGTGATGACAGACATAGAGGACAGACTGGTTGTTGCCAAGGGAGAGGTGGGGTAGGAGAAGGATGGATTGGGAGTTTGGGACTAGCAGAATCAAACTAGTATATATAGGATGGATAAACAGCAAGGTCCTACTGTATAGCACAGGAACTATATTCAATATCCTGTGATAAAGCATAATGGAAAAGAATATGAAAGAGAATATATATATATATATGTATATATAACTGAATCACTTTGCTGTACGGCAGAAATTAACACAACATTGTAAATCAAATATACTTCAATTAAAAAAACAAAGTGATGAGCCTAGGTCAAAAAGGATGATGCAGAGCAGTGGTGCTATTCATGCTTTTTTGAGCATAAATTATAGTAAATCATACATGTAACTTTATGACCTAGTACACACACACACACACACACACACACACACATGCACTTGTACATATACTTAAATGTATATAAATATTACTTACCCTCACTCTGTCCTATAAACTCTAATATTTCCTATTGTTTGTCTTATAGTCTATTTTATCTTTTAAAATACTGATCCCTATTCACTAAATTGAATGATTAATTAAGTGGCCCCCAAATGTCTCAATGTTTGAAAACTACTAGTGTAGGGCACCAAAAACATATTTTACTGTTGCGTGATTTTGCCTAAGGCTGATCCTGGTGGTCTCTTAAATAAACCTGCAATGTCTAATATATTCAAAAGTTTCTTTATTGAAATTCCCTGGATGATGGAGATTACATTTAAAAATTGTGGCTCAAAGTTGCTTCAAGTTTTATGAACTAACAGATCTTGTAAAAGAAAAGAATTAACTTGCCAGGCATATTATTTTTTATTTTATTTTATTTTTTTTGCGGTACGCGGGCCTCTCACTGTTGTGGCCTCTCCCGCTGCGGAGCACAGGCTCCGGACGCGCAGGCTCAGCAGACATGGCTCACGGGCCCAGCCGCTCCGCAGCATGTGAGATCTTTGCGGACCGGGGGACGAACCCGTGTCCCCTGCATCGGCAGGCGGACTCTCAGCCACTGCGCCACCAGGGAAGCCCACCAGGGAAGCCCACCAGGCATAGTATTGAAAATTGAGTCATATTTTCAATCATTCATAAGAGCCTTTCACACTGTAAACAATTTTGGTGATAAACACAACATGATAGAGTTTAGATTTGCCTTAAGTACTGAAAATATATTGTCCTTAAGTTGTAGCTAATTCAAACAAACAATGATTAAATTACTTTCATCTTTCTCATTTTTCATCTCCTATCATCTCTTAAGGAATTGTTGTCTTGAAATCTCAACATTAGGTTTTTTTTTTTTTTTGCGTTATGCGGGCCTCTCACTGTTGTGGCCTCTCCCACTGCGGAGCATAGGCTCCGGACGCGCAGGCCCAGCGGCCATGGCTCACGGGACCAGCCGCTCCGCGGCATGTGGGATCCCCCTGGACCAGGGCACGAACCCATGTCCCCTGCATCGGCAGGCGGACTCTCAACCACTGCACCACCAGGGAAGCCCTCAACATTAGGTTTTGAAAACAAAGCTTACTTTTTTATGTAAGGGCACAAAATATGTCTCTAAAAAAAAGGTACTTTTTTGTTATCTAATTTTACATCAGTTAAATTTATATTATATTAATAATGACTAATATTATTGAGCATTTACCACAAATTAACTCATTTAATATATAATAGAATATTTCAATATTTCAATAAAATATTTCAATAAAATTAATTAGTGTTGCTGTAATCTTTTTAAGTATAACTATTTTATCCTCAATTTTTCATGGATACTTGTTTTTACATGGTCAGCTTCTTTTCAAATCTAAATTATAAATAAAACAGATTTCCCAATTTAACCTATAAGTACATTTCTGAACATTCAAGCTTCTTTCTAAAATACATTTAATGACATTTAGAAGAAACTGCATATATTGGCCTTATTATCACTAAAATCCCTTTACTGTATGTGGAGATTCAATATTCTTAAATTTAGTCTATATTAATACAGCCTTAGGTTCCTCATTTGAGACACTAAAATAATTGATATAGACCCACTTTAAGAAGAGTGATATGCTTCCCTATTAATCAATAATGCATCCTTAATATAATGAATATCTAGCTTTCAGTAACAGTTCCAATTTTGTCAGATTTGCTTCTATATAATTTCAGAAATATAAATGAACATGTAATGATAAAAGTGACATCATGTAACCTGTACCTATTTTTCTCTTTAATTTGTAAGGCAGATGGACAGCCCAGAACTACAGCCAATTCTGGGGAATGACTTTGGAGGAGGGTTTCACATATCGCCTTGGCACCCTGCCACCCAGCCCCTTGCTTCTGAGTATGAATGAAGTGGCAGTAGGTATCCTCTCTGTTTGACTCATGTATGTGTGTGTTTGTATAAGTGTGTTCATAGGTGCATATAAAGCAATTTTAAATAACTAAAATAGTGAGTTTAGTGCTTTCCGAGATAATTTTGTTATATAAATTAAAAAAAACCTTTCCCCAAAATGGTTGTTACATCCCCCCAAATTTTCATGTGGACTTTGAAATTTCACTAATATTAATTAGATATAGTTTCCTCTCTTCAGGAATGATTGTGTTCATTTACATTGCTAATCATTGCAGAGAAATTCATGTTTCTGATGATTGGCTTGTCGGTGACCCAATGCTTAAGCAAGTCATTAGTTGTCCTTATTTTTCTTTTTCTAAGTAAACTTAGTTATTTTGTGAATTCATCAAAACAGAGTTTTGACAGCTCTTGGGTACTCCATTATGAAATGAAGATAAAATACATGCCAGTAACTGCAGACAGGTATGCTATGATGACTAGCAGAAGTTTATCCTCAAAAATCCTCACATTTTCCATTTAAAGAACAGCTTCAAATTTCCCTGATGAGCTGGCAAACTCCTTCATGAAATTGCCATGTTTCGTAACACCCTCATGTTTCTAATACTATTGTATTGGTTTTCCCTTTCATTTTCAAGTGGTGTTATCTTCTGATAATATGTACCTTGCATAAAGAATCTTCCACCTGTCTAGTTATCACAGATGTCTAACTTAGAGCTGCAGTTTTACCATCCCATTTGTGGTGTCTCTCAGTTGAGATTTTGATTGTATTCAAGGCCTGCTACAAATGCCCGAGGCATTTGTATCATTTTTTTTTAGATTCCACATATAAGTGATATCATATGATATTTGTCTTTCTCTGTCTGACTTACTTCAAAAACAAACTTTTGGTTACCAAAGGGGAAGGGTGGGAGGGAGGAATAAATTAGGAGTTTGGGATTAACATATGCACACTACTATATACAAAATAGATTATCAACAAAGACCTACTCTATAGCACAGGGAACTATACTCAGTATTCTGTAATAACCTATATGGGAAAGAATCTGAAAAAGAATGGATATGTGTATATGGATAAATGGATCACTTTGCTGTATACCTGAAACTAACGCAGCACTGTAAATTAACTATACTCCAATATAAACTAAAAATTAAATTTAAAAAAATGTCCAGGGCAGAGAGGGGTTTCCTGGCTGCTGGAGAACTGGCTCTTCCCTCTGCAATGAAGGTGGCAGGTCCTGGCTGCCCGGAAGCTCTCAGCATCTCAGAGCAAGCAGGGCTGTTATTTATGCTGTTGGATGAGTTGTAAATCCACAAGTTCCTCATTAAATGTTCAATGTGCTTTGCTTTCAAAAGATGTAATCCCCTGACTAATTATTCCAGTTCAAATTCCAGTAGCAGGACCTGCTAAATTATAACTAGTATCAGAAAAGATCATAATAGCTGCCATGTATTGAGTAGTTGTGTGCCAATCACTCTTATCAGCACTTTCATACATTATCTCATCCAATTCCCAGCTTGATGTAGTGGATACTGTAATTCTCCACATTTTAAAGACAAGAACATTGACACAGAGAGAGGCCAAGTCACACGGAGATGGAGAGGAGAGAAAAGCCACCATAGAATTACTTAAATGGCAGAGTCAGGACTTTAAAAGATCTGCCCCCAAATGGTTCCTAGACTTCCGGTTTAATCAGTTAGCTTTGGCCAGTTCAGGTTCAAAACAGCAAAAAGTCTTTTCATCTTGGAGCCAGAACTAACTTTATGAAATGATCAGCTTAGATATATTTTTGGATTTTTTCCACAATCAGTAAGACATAACATCTTTAGAGGTGTGGCTCATATTCATAGCTTTTATTGACTTACTTATAAGATCAATTGGAAAAGAGTTATTTTTTCTGGCTGTTTACTTTTTCAATTTTGTCCTTATCTATCTGGAAAAAAAGAGACAGAAGTGTTTAGGAAAATAATAAATTCACCCTCTTTATAAGGATTACTCTTTCTCTTGCTTTTAGTGAGGGGTCCCAGTTAGCCAAATACTCATTTGGGTGTCAATATACATTTTTTCTTGATTCTTTCTAACATTTCCTTTTGAAGCTTTATTTTTTTGCAATTTAGAGTATTTTATATTATAGAGAAAATGAGGTATGTTTCTTTCCCAGGTTGCCACTCACTGTAGCATAGAAAAAGGCAATCTAATTCTAAATCATTTATTGGCTCCTAGGGATTTGTTTGCATAAAAGTGACTATGGTGATATTTAAATGAAAAATCTTAATGATTAGTACTCTGGGAGAATTTAAATTACTTAGTGCTATGAACTCATGTAATAAAGTAGCTAAGCAATTCCAGGAAAGCAATAAGGAAAATTTGGCTGATCTGTAAGACTTCTGTTACACACAAGGACATAGCTTCCCATTTCTAAGGCACAGTAGCTTGAGGGCTGAGGTCCTTTCAAAAAGTTTCTGAGTGTTTCCCTGGTGGCGCAGTGGTTGAGAGTCCGCCTGCCCATGCAGGGGACGCGGGCACGAGTGCCCCGGTCCGGGAAGATCCCACATGCCGCAGAGCGGCTGGGCCCGTGAGCCATGGACGCTGAGCCTGCGCGTCCAGAGCCTGTGCTCCGCAGCGGGAGAGGCCACAACAGTGAGAGGCCCGCGTACGGCAAAAAAAAAAAAAAAAAAAAAAGTTTCTGAGTGTTGGAGTTGTCCTAATACCTGGTCAGAAGATATCAGAAAATCAGAAATACAACAAGAACTTCAATGAAGAATGTGGGGTCTATATGAACGAAGTTAAACTGGTAGCCACAGGAAGAGCTTAAAAAATAGATTAATTCTTTGCCTGGTGACTACATAGAAAATACCCTCAATACATCAAATTGCCTCTGAATGGTGAAAATGAATTCTTTTGCGTGGGTATGCTTCTGGATAACTCCCTCCCCCTCAACTTTTCCCCAATTTTTTAAAATACCATTTTCAACATAGGATGGTATATATATATATATATATACACACTTAGGGTAGGCAGTTGCCAACAGTGGGAATGATTTTTCTGAGAAAATTCACTGCATCCCCAGCCTAAAACATCTCCCTTTCCTTGAGCCCATTACCTGGATGAGAACAGAGATTCACCAAATTCTTTATCTTGGGTAGGAAAGATGAGCAATGAGTCATTCCCAGGTCCTGGGAAAGCTCTCCTCTAGCTGGTTCCCTGGCTACGTTGCTTGACTTCAGTCACTAGTCACATAATGTGTCTGCTGAACGTACATTAGAAGAATATCAACAGGTCTTATACAAAGAGTTCCATGATTATATAAATATGAAAAAATCTGTTTAATCTGGATGAATTAGTTCAATTCAAATGATTTTTTGTGGAGTGTGATTCATAATAATGAGGAATAGAAATATGTTGATCATGGACGGTTAGAAAAAACTAACTTAAGGATTTTGGGAGCCTCTCCTTGATGGCAGTCCTATGTGAGGGCAGACAAAAGGAAACAAAAACTTACTGTTTTCTCTGGGTACAAGCAGACTGGATGAGAGGAAGTGAGAAAAAGGGAAAGAAAGAAGGCTAAGAGGGTCCTGCCTAGACCATGCAGCTTCTTGTTTTGTGTGAAGATTCGCTTCACCCACTTTAAAATTATGTCTAGTGTCAGGTCAAAAATGCCAGCTGATCAATCTTTGACTAACTTTTTCCTAAAAGCGTTTTCTTGAGATTGTTCAAAGCAATGCCTTGATTGGACAGCTCTGTTCCAAATTGTTGTACACTAAATATGTTAAGAATGATTAGACGATTCTCTGTCAGTCCCTTGAGACTGTGTATTTGCTTGCATAGATTCACAACGGGACTGATGTAGCTCCCTACAGAAACTTTAAATTCTGCCACTTGAGCCTTTTGTCTCCTTATGGTACAAAACAGGTGATTACACAGTTAAAATCTTATTTCAATATTTCTCAACATTTGTGCCATGGACCACCAATCCTGCAAGATTTGGAATACAGGTGTCCCATCTGTGGTCAAATACACTTGTGAAATGGTGTATTGTATCTTTCTTCCGAAGAGGCACACTATTCATTAGTATATTGAGGACACTAAGAACTCTTCCTCCAATGACCTTTTTTCCACCCAGTGTTTCCTAAACTCATGACATCAGAGAACCTTTTCTTCTTTGTTTGTTTATAATGACTGTTAATACTTCCCAAGATTAGATTAGATTAGATTCCACAGAACACACTTTAGGAGCTGCTAACATAAGCTAAAATATTGAAAGAAAAGTGCTGGAGAGAGCAGAAGTATATTCAGGGCTAAAACAGAACTTAATGTCTCAGAAAGAAAGCAATTATTATGACTGTATGCAAAATTGGCATGGGCTGAGGTCCTTTGGATCCAGCAGAAGCATCACAGTTGAAGTCTGTTAATAGGCACATGTAGGCAGTGCGTTTAGTCACGTGGCCCCATTTCACATACCGAGATGGACATGAGCTCTGCATCCTGTGTGCTTGGCTCTTAGTCTGGCTGAAATGATGGTAGCAGTGGTACCCAGTTCACAGGGCTGTACGAAGTCCATGAAATGATGACTAAGGAGTGTTTTAGCACACAGACTGTATAGTAGAGCATTAATGAAATGTTATTATATAGTATACAAAGTGGTTCTTTCTCCCTTGGATTAAGCTTGGGAAACTAGCAAGTTTCTGAAACAGGTAAATTTTGTAAGAGCTAAATTACCCAGAACTTAATCATTTGGAGCAGTTTCTTTCATAAAGAAAGGTGTAGCTCTGGGTTTATTGGCCCTGACAGAGAGTATATATCTTTGATAACCTGAAAGTTCTTCTACTATGCTCCTAAATCAAATCAAATCAAATCATGTCAAATCAAATCTAATCAAAGCAACCGTTCTGTACCTGATTATTTTTCCAGGAATTTAAATTTGGGAGATAACTTCAAGAGGCTTCCCTGTGTTATATTATATTATAAATACTGCAAACGTTTTGAATAAAACATACTATTTTCAAACAGAGATAGGGAAATTCAGAGTTCATTTTTCTACTTGGCTTAGTTAAAAAATATGTTTTTAATAGTTTTGTTGTTCATTTCCCAGGGAGAACAATAAAGTTAACAAAGCTATCACAGATAAATATCGCATCTTAGGTGGAGCTATCAATATTTAGAAATTATTGAAACATTAAGAAGGCTGGTATAGCATTTAAAGCCTGTAGCTTTACTATATTATACAGTATCGATTGATGTATGTAAAAATGTTCTAAATTTTTTTTTGTCAGCCTCATAGTTTACTAGTACATCTTTTCTCAGTCACCCAATACAGAAGATTTTAGTGTGTCTAAGTTGGCATTACCAACAAAGAAAAAATAACATCTTTTTCTATTGTTTTCTGGAAGTTAAAGTAAAATTGTATTTTATGTGTTATGTAATAACTTTTAAAACCACTGATCATTGAGACGAGAAAGGGAAATTTATTTCATCGTCTGGATACTTTATCATTATTTAGATAAGACATGGTATTTGATTGACTGGATCTATTTCTCTAGGAAGAATTTGTTTTTTCCTCTCTGAAAAATATTTTAGTGATAGTAAGTACTGAGGGATGAAAGGTACCTTTGGAAAAAATCAGAGTGACTACTACCAGCTTTTGTTTTTACCTCTCATATGTTATTGAATTTTTTTATTTGATTAGTTTTAATTTAATTATTTAATTAAAATTTAATTTAATTAACTAACCTACCTGAACAAACATCTACTTAATATCAATAATGTGTGTCACCCGTGTAAAGCATCTTGTAGAAACCAAAACACTAATTAGAAAAGTGAAAAACACAGTTCTATAGTTATATTCTTAATATATTATTGAACAAAAATAACTATTCTTTTCCATAAAATTGATGTTTAGCTCCATATGAACATGAGGCAATTGGCGTCAGGCTTTTATAATAATTGTATAGCATAGAGTAGGCGCCACTGATGCTGCAAAAGAGCATCACAGCCAGATGTTATGGTGGATTCTGTTTAAGTACATACTTCGCTCAGCTCATTTCAGAATCTCCTCTGCTCAGTGGGTAAAGAACCAGGGACAGAATGATTTGTCTCTGAATTAAGAGTTAAAATTCAAAGAGCATTGAAACATTTCCTCACGTCTCCTCCAGGCTCTTTCCTTTCTTTCTCTCCTTCTCCAAATAGAACCTCAAACCCTTCAGCAAACTTCAGGAAATACGCACTGGCCTCACTCCTTATCCAGCTTAACTTGTGGCAGAGTGAATGTCTCATCTGTCAAATCAGTTTCCGAGTTGTCAGTTTATTTTCTTTACTAAGGTCTGATGCATAGCACTGTGATGTAATTGAGCATGACTTGACCAATGCCATGGGGCTGAATTGATCACTGCAGGACATATCTTCAAAAAGAAATGTGAAAATTCATTTTTTCCCTTCTCTGGGAACAAAAATTTGGGGCTATTAAAAGGTAGATTCCTGAGGTGATTTGGTGTGTTGATATAAGGAGCCTGTGTGTTGATATCTTCACCAGTGCCGAATAGAAATGCAGAGACAGAGTTTTGGGTGAAGTAGAAAAGAATAGCTTCATTGCTTTGCCAGGCAAAGGGGGCCACAGAGGGCTAATGCCCTCAAAACCGTGTGTCCCGCCCTGGAGGGGGTAGTGTGGAGTCTTACAGTGTTCAAGGAGCAGGGCGTGGTCAGTTTGTAGACATTCTTCTCATTGGTTGGTGGTGAGGTAATTGGGAGTCAGCATTATCAACCTTCCAGCTCCACCGGTCTGCAGTCTAAGTGCTTGTGGGCAGCATACAGTTAACTTCTTCCACCTGGTAAGGGTTTCAGTATCTGCAAAACAGCTCAAAGGACATGGCTCAGAATATTATCTCTAGTCCTTGAGAAAGAACTAAAGGTCCTTGACTTAGTTTAATGGTTAAAGTATTCTTATTTTGTCTTACTTGACTGTTTCCCTTTCTTTCTGCATTTTCTCACCTCTCTGATTAAATTTATTCTTTGACTAAAGTTTTTCTACAGACAGAAGGCAGGCAGAGGACATGGGTGTGGGTCTATTTTGGAAGGCCTCATATGGTCTGGCTTGGTTACATGGACTCCCCAAATTTGGGTCTATCTAGTCCATACTGTGGTTCTTGCCAAAGTGCATTCCATGAAACACTAGTCCTCTGATCTGCTTCACAGTAAAACTGATGTGAAATCAAAGGAAAGTAAGTAAAATACCTTGCATTGGGTCATGCACATTAAAAATCACAAACATTATTTTCATTTCTTAGAGACTCTCAGCAGCACTTAGGTAGTTTATAAAAACTACTGCATTGAGGACAAAAATCTATTTAATTGTTAAAACCAGTTTCTCAGAACTGTTTGATTAATCAGCTCCTCTTTTTGTAATTATCTATTACAATTTCTCAGAACTAGTGTTCTAATGAAGTCGTTTTAGGAAATATCAGTTCATCAATCTCCAGAGGCACATTTTCTTCATTTTTTTACAACTCTAAAATTGGGAGGCTTCTTACATTTGATGATGTCCTGGGTTCAATGAAATATGGTATTGCCCTACCATAGCATCTTTTTTTTTTTTTTCTTTTGGGAATTATTTCTTTTTTCTTTTTTAACATCTTTATTGGAATATAATTGCTTTACAATGGTGTGTTAGTTTCTGCTTTATAACAAAGTGAATCTGTTATACATATATGTATGTTCCCATATCTCTTCCCTCTTGTGTCTCCCTCCCTCCCACCCTCCTTATCCAACCCCTCTAGGTGGTCACAAAGCACCGAGCTGATCTCCCTGTGCTATGTGGCTGCTTCCCACTAGCTATCTATTTTACGTTTGGTAGTGTATATATGTCCATGACACTCTCTCACTTTGTCACAGCTTACCCTTCCCCCTCCCCATATCCTCAAGTCCATTCTCTAGTAGATCTGTGTCTTTATTCCTGTCTTACCCCTAGGCTCTTCATGACATTTTTTTAAAAATTCCATATATATGTGTTAGCATACGGTATTTGTCTTTCTCCTTCTGACTTACGTCACTCTGTATGACAGAATCTAGGTCCATCCGCCTCATTACAAATAGCTCAATTTCATTTCTTTTTATGGCTGAGTAATATTCCATTGTATATATGTGCCACATCTTCTTTATCCATTCATCCGATGATGGACACTTAGGTTGTTTTCATCTCCTGGCTATTGTAAATAGAGCTGCAATGAACATTTTGGTACATGACTCTTTTTGAATTATGGTTTTCTCAGGGTATATGCCCAGTAGTGGGATTGCTGGGTCATATGGTGGTTCTATTTGCAGTTTTTTAAGGAATCTCCCTACTGTTCTCCATAGTGGCTGTACCAATTCACATTCCCACCAGCAGTGCAAGAGTGTTCCCTTTTCTCCACACCCTCTCCAGCATTTATGGTTTCTAGATTTTATGATGATGCCATTCTGACTGATGTGAGATGATATCACATTGCAGTTTTGATATGCATTGCCCTAATGATTAATGATGTTGAGCATTCTTTCATGTGTTTGTTGGCAGTCTGTATATCTTCTTTGGAGAAATGTCTATTTAGGTCTTCAGCCCATTTTTGGATTGGGTTGTTTGTTTTTTCGTTATTGAGCTGCATGAGCTGCTTGTAAATTTTGGCGATTAATCCTTTGTCAGTTGCTTCATTTGCAAATATTTTTTCCCATTCTGAGGGTTGTCTTTTGGATTTGTTTATGGTTTCCTTTGCTGTGCAAAAGCTTTGTAGTTTCATTAGGTCCCATTTGTTTATTTTTGTTTTTATTTCCATTTCTCTAGGAGGTGGGTCAAAAAGGATCTTGCTGTGATTTATGTCATAGAGTGTTCTGCCTATGTTTTTCTCTAAGAATTTGATAGTTTCTGGCCTTACATTTAGGTCTTTAATCCATTTTGAGCTTATTTTTGTGTATGGTGTTAGGGATTGATCTAATCTCATATTTTTTCATGTACCTGTCCAGTTTTCCCAGCACCACTTATTGAAGAGACTGTCCTTTCTCTACTGTACATTCCTGCCTCCTTTATCAAAGACAGGGTGACCATATGTGTGTGGGTTTATCTCTGGGCTTTCTATCCTGTTCCATTGATCTATATTTCTGTTTTTGTACCAGTACCATACTGTCTTGATTACTGTAGCTTTGCAGTATAGTCTGAAGTCAGGAAGCCTGATTCTTCCAGCTACTTTTTCCTTCTCAAGATTGCTTTGGCTATTCGGGGTCTTTTGTGTTTCCATACAAATTGTGAAATTTTTTGTTCTAGTTCTGTGAAAAATGCCAGTGATAGTTTGATAGGGATTGCATTGAATCTGTAGATTGCTTTGGGTAGTAGAGTCATTTTCACAATGTTGATTCTTCCAATCCAAGAACATGGTATATCTCTCCATCTATTTGTATCACCTTTAATTTCTTTCATCAGTGTCTTATAATTTTCTGCATACAGGTCTTTTGTCTCCTTAGGTAGGTTTATTCCTAGATATTTTATTCTTTTTGTTGCAATGGTAAATGGGAGTGTTTTCTTGATTTCAATTTCAGATTTTTCATCATTCGTGTATAGGAATGCCAGAGATTTCTGTGCATTAATTTTGTATCCTGCTACTTTACCAAATTCATTGATTAGCTCTAGTAGTTTTCTGGTAGCATCTTTAGGATTCTCTATGTATAGTATCATGTCATCTGCAAACAGTGACAGCTTTACTTCTTATTTTCCAATTTGGATTCATTTATTTTCTTTTCTCCTCTGATTGCTGTCGCTAAAACTTCCAAAACTATGTTGAATAAGAGTGGTGAGAGTGGGCAACCTTATCTTCTTCCTGATCTTAGTGGAAATGCTTTCAGTTTTTCACCATTGAGGATGCTGTTGGCTGTGGGTTTGTCATATATGGCCTTTAATATGTTGAGGAAAGTTCCCTCTATGCCTACTTCCTGGAGGGTTTTTTATCATAAATGGGCATTGAATTTTGTCAAAAGCTTTCTTTGCATCTATTGAGATGACCATATGGTTTTTCTCCTTCAATTAGTTAATACGGTGTATCACATTGATTGATTTGCATATATTTTTTTTTTTTTTGTGTGTTGATTTTTTTTTTTTTTTAACATCTTTATTGGAGTATAATTGCTTTACAATGGTATGTTAGTTTCAGCTTCACAACAAAATGAATCAGTTATATATATACATATATTCCCATATCTCTTCCCGCTTGCATCTCCCTCCCTCCCACCCTCCCTATCCCACCCCTCCAGGCGGTCACAAAGCACCGAGCTGATCTCCCTGTGCTATGCGGCTGCTTCCCACTAGCTATCTACCTTACGTTTGGTAGTGTATATATGTCCATGCCTCTTTATCGCTTTGTCACCATTTACCCTTCCCCCTCCCCATAGCCTCAAGTCCATTCTCTAGTAAGTCTGTGTCTTTATTCCTGTTTCACCCCTAGGTTTTTCATGACATTTTTATTTTTTAAATTCCATATATATGTGTTAGCATACGGTATTTGTCTCTCTCTTTCTGACTTACTTCACTCTGTATGACAGACTCTAGGTCTATCCACCTCATTACAAATAGCTCAATTTCGTCTCTTTTTATGGCTGAGTAATATTCCATTGTATATATGTGCCACATCTTCTTTATCCATTCATCCGATGATGGACACTTAGGTTGTTTCCATCTCTGGGCTATTGTAAATAGAGCTGCAATGAACATTTTGGTACATGACTCTTTTTGAATTATGGTTTTCTCAGGGTATATGCCCAGTAGTGGGATTGCTGGGTCATATGGTAGTTCTATTTGTAGCTTTTTAAGGAACCTCCATACTGTTCTCCACAGTGGCTGTATCAATTTACATTCCCACCAACAGTGTAAGAGGGTTCCCTTTTCTCCACACCCTCTCCAGCATTTATTGTTTCTAGATTTTTTGATGATGGCCATTCTGACTGGTGTGAGATGATATCTCATTGTAGTTTTGATTTGCATTTCTCTCATGATTAGTGATGTTGAGCATTCTTTCATGTGTTTGTTGGCACTCTGTATATCTTCTTTGGAGAAATGTCTATTTAGGTCTTCTGCCCATTTTTGGATTGGGTTGTTTGTTTTTTTGTTATTAAGCTGCATGAGCTGCTTATAAATTTTGGAGATCAATCCTTTGTCAGTTGCTTCATTTGCAAATATTTTCTCCCATTCTGAGGGTTGTCTTTTGGTCTTCTTTATGGTTTCCTTTGCTGCGCAAAAGCTTTTAAGTTTCATTAGGTCCCATTTGTTTACTCTTCTTTTTATTTCCATTTCTCTAGGAGGTGGGTCAAAAAGGACCTTGCTGTGATTTATGTCATAGAGTGTTCTGCCTATGTTTTCCTCTAAGAGTTTGATAGTTTCTGGCCTTACATTTAGGTCTTTAATCCATTTTGAGCTTATTTTTGTGTACGGTGTTAGGGAGTGATCTAATTTCATACTTTTACATGTAGCTGTCCAGTTTTCCCAGCACCACTTATTGAATAGGCTGTCCTTTCTCCACTGTACATTTCTGCCTCCTTTGTCAAAGATAAGGTGACCATATGTGCGTGGGTTTATCTCTGGGCTTTCTATCCTGTTCCATTGATCTATCTTTCTGTTTTTGTGCCAGTACCATACCGTCTTGATTACTGTAGCTTTGTAGTATAGTCTGAAGTCTGGGAGCCTGATTCCTCCAGTTCCTTCTTTCGTTCTCAAGATTGCTTTGGCTATTCGGGGTCTTTTGTGTTTCCATACAAATTGCAAAATTTTTTGTTCTAGTTCTGTGAAAAATGCCAGTGGTAGTTTGATAGGGATTGCATTGAATCTATAGATTGCTTTCGGTAGTAGAGTCATTTTCACAATGTTGATTCTTCCAATCCAAGAACATGGTATATCTCTCCATCTATTTGTATCATCTTTAATTTCTTTCATCAGTGTCTTATAATTTTCTGCATACAGATCTTTTGTCTCCTTAGGTAGGTTTATTCCTAGATATTTTATTCTTTTTGTTGCAATGGTAAATGGGAGTGTTTTCTTGATTTCACTTTCAGATTTTTCATCATTAGTATATAGGAATGCCAGAGATTTCTGTGCATTAATTTTGTATCCTGCCACTTTACCAAATTCATTGATTAGCTCTAGTAGTTTTCTGGTAGCATCTTTAGGGTTCTCTATGTATAGGATCATGTCATCTGCAAACAGTGACAGCTTTACTTCTTCTTTTCCGATTTGGATTCCTTTTATTTCCTTTTCTTCTCTGATTGCTGTGGCTAAAACTTCCAAAACTATGTTGAATAAGAGTGGTGAGAGTGGGCAACCTTGTCTTGTTCCTGATCTTAGTGGAAATGCTTTCAGTTTTTCACCATTGAGGATGATGTTTGCTGTGGGCTTGTCATATATGGCCTTTATTATGTTGAGGAAAGTTCCCTCTATGCCTACTTTCTGCAGGGTTTTTATCATAAATGGGTGTTGAATTTTGTCAAAAGCTTTCTCTGCATCTATTGAGATGATCATATGGTTTTTCTCCTTCAGTTTGTTAATATGGTTTATCACATTGATAGATTTGCGTATATTGAAGAATCCTTGCATTCCTGGAATAAACCCCACTTGATCATGGTGTATGATCTTTTTAATGTGCTGTTGGATTCTGTTTGCTAGTATTTTGTTGAGGATTTTTGCATCTATGTTCATCAGTGATATTGGCCTGTAGTTTTCTTTCTTTGTGACATCCTTGTCTGGTTTTGGTATCAAGGTGATGGTGGCCTCGTAGAAGGAGTTTGGGAGTGTTCCTCCCTCTGCTATATTTTGGAAGAGTTTGAGAAGGATAGGTGTTAGCTCTTCTCTAAATGTTTGATAGAATTCGCCTGTGAAGCCATCTGGTCCTGGGCTTTTCTTTGTTGGAAGATTTTTAATCACAGTTTCAATTTCAGTGCTTGTGATTGGTCTGTTCATATTTTCTATTTCTTCCTGATTCAGTCTTGGCAGGTTGTGCCTCTCTAAGAATTTGTCCATTTCTTCCAGATTGTCCATTTTATTGGCATAGAGTTGCTTGTAGTAATCTCTCATGATCTCTTTTATTTCTGCAGTGTCAGTTGTTACCTCTCCTTTTTCATTTCTAATTCTATTGATTTGGGTCTTCTCCCTTTTTTTCTTGATGAGTCTGGCTAGTGGTTTATCTATTTTGTTTATCTTCTCAAAGAACCAGCTTTTAGTTTTATTGATCTTTGCTATTGTTTCCTTCATTTCTTTTTCATTTATTTCTGATCTGATTTTTATGATTTCTTTCCTTCTGCTAGCTTTGGGGTTTTTTTGTTCTTCTTTCTCTAATTGCTTGAGGTGCAAGGTTAGGTTGTTTATTCGAGATGCTTCCTGCTTCTTAAGGTGGGCTTGTATTGCTATAAACTTCCCCCTTAGAACTGCTTTTGCTGCATCCCACAGGTTTTGGGTCGTTGTGTCTCCATTGTCATTTGTTTCTAGGTATTTTTTGATTTCTTCTTTGATTTCTTCAGTGATATCTTCATTATTAAGTAGTGTATTGTTTAGCCTCCATGTGTTTGTATTTTTTACAGATCTTTTCCTGTAATTGATATCTAGTCTCATGGCGTTGTGGTCAGAAAAGATACTTGATACAATTTCAATTTTCTTAAATTTACCAAGGCTTGATTTGTGACCCAAGATATGATCTATCCTGGAGAATGTTCCATGAGCACTTGAGAAAAATGTGTATTCTGTTGTTTTTGGATGGAATGTCCTATAAATATCAATTAACTCCATCTCGTTTAATGTATCATTTAAAGCTTGTGTTTCCTTATTTATTTTCATTTTGGATGATCTGTCCATTGGTGAAAGTGGGGTGTTAAAGTCCCCTACTATGAATGTGTTACTGTCGATTTCCCCTTTTATGGTTGTCAGTATTTGCCTTATGTATTGAGGTGCACCTATGTTGGGTGCATAAATATTTACAATTGTTATATCTTCCTCTTGGATTGATCCCTTGATCATTATGTAGTGTCCTTCTTTGTCTCTTCTAATAGTCTTTGTTTTAAAGTCTATTTTGTCTGATATGAGAATTGCTACTCCAGCTTTCTTTTGGTTTCCACTTGCATGAAATACCTTTTTCCATCCCCTTACTTTCAGTCTGTATGTGTCTCTAGGTCTGAAGTGGGTCTCTTGTAGACAGCAAATATATGGGTCTTGTTTTTGTATCCATTCAGCCAATCTGTGTCTTTTGGTGGGAGCATTTAGTCCATTTACATTTAAGGTAATTATCGATATGTGTGTTCCTATTCCCATTTTCTTCATTGTTTTGGGTTTGTTATTGTAGGTCCTTTCCTTCTTTTGTGTTTCTTGCCTAGAGAAGTTCCTTTAGCAGTTGTTGTAGAGCTGGTTTGGTGGTGCTGAACTCTCTCAGCTTTTGCTTGTCTGTAAAGGTTTTAATTTCTCCATCAAATCTGAATGAGATCCTTGCTGGGTAGAGTAATCTTGGTTGCAGGTTTTTCTCCTTCAACACTTTCAATATGTCCTGCCACTCCCTTCTGACTTGCAGAGTTTCTGCTGAAAGATCAGCTGTTAACCTTATGGGGATTCCCTTGTGTGTTATTTGTTGTTTTTCCCTTGCTGCTTTTACTATGTTTTCTTTGTATTTAGTTTTTGACAGTTTGATTAATATGTGTCTTGGCGTATTTCTCCTTGGATTTATCCTGTATGGGACTCTCTGTGCTTCCTGGACTTGATTAACTATTTCCTTTCCCATATTAGGGAAGTTTTCAACTATAATCTCTTCAAATATTTTCTCAGTCCCTTTCTTTTTCTCTTCTTCTTCTGGAACCCCTATAATTCGAATGTTGGTGCGTTTAATGTTGTCCCAGAGGTCTCTGAGACTGTCCTCAGTTCTTTTCATTCTTTTTTCTTTATTCTGCTCTGCAGTAGTTATTTCCACTATTTTATCTTCCAGGTCACTTATCCGTTCTTCTGCCTCAGTTATTCTGCTATTGATCCCATCTAGAGTACTTTTAATTTCATTTATTGTGTTGTTCATCGTTGCTTGTTTCATCTTTAGTTCTTCTAGGTCCTCGTTAACTGATTCTTGCAATTTGTCCATTCTATTGTCCATTCTATCTCCAAGATTTCGGATCAACCTTACTATCATTATTCTGAATTCTTTTTCAGGTAGACTGCCTATTTCCTCTTCATTTGTTAGGTCTGGTGGGTTTTTATCTTGCTCCTTCATCTGCTGTGTGTTTTTCTGTCTTCTCATTTTGCTTATCTTACTGTGTTTGGGGTCTCCTTTTTTTTTTTTTTGCAGGCTGAAGGTTCGTAGTTCCTGTTGTTTTTTGAGTCTGTCCCCAGTGGCTAAGGTTGGTTCAGTGGGTTGTGTAGGCTTCCTGGTGGAGGGTACTAGTGCCTGTGTTCTGGTGTATGAGGCTGGATCTTGTCTTTCTGGTGGGCAGGTCCACGTCTGGTGGTGTGTTTTGGGGTGTCTGTAGACTTATTATGATTTTGGGCAGCCTCTCTGCTAATGGGTGGGGTTGTGTTCCTGTCTTGCTAGTTGTTTGGCATAGGATGTCCAGCACTGTAGCTTGCTGGTCGTTGAGTGAAGCTGGGTGCTGGCGTTGAGATGGAGATCTCTCGGAGATTTTTGCTGTTTGATATTATGTGCAGCTGGGAGGCCTCTTGTGGACCAGTGTCCTGAAGTTGGCTCTCCCACCTCAGAGGCACAGCACTGAGTCCTGGCTGCAGCACCAAGAGCCTTTCATCCACAGGGCTCCTTAATTTGGGATGATTCGTTGTCTATTCAGGTATTCCACAGATGCAGGGTATATCAAGTTGATTGTGGAGCTTTAATCCGCTGCTTCTGAGGCTGCTGGAAGAGATTTCCCTTTCTCTTCTTTGTTCTCACAGCTCCCAGGGGCTCAGCTTTGGATTTGGCCCCGCCTGTGCGTGTAGGTCGCCGGAGGGCGTCTGTTCTTTGCTCAGACAGGACGGGGTTAAAGGAGCCACTGATTCGGAGGCTCTGGCTCACCCAGGCCGGGGGGTAGGGAGGGTCACGGAGTGCAGGGCGGGCCTGCAGCGGCAGAGGCCGGCGTGACGCTGCAGCCTGAGGCGCGCCGTGCGCTCTCCCGGGGGAGCCGTCCCCGGATCCCGGGACCCCGGCAGCGGCGGGCTGCACAGGCTCCCCGGAAGGGCGTGTGGCTAGTGACCTGCGCTCGCACACAGGCCTCCTGGCGGCGGCAGCAGCGGCCTTAGCGTCCCATGTCCGTCTCTGGGCTCCGCACTCTTAGCCGCGGCTCGCGCCCGTCTCCGGAGCTCTCCCAAGCAGCGTTCCCAATCCCCCCTCCTCGTGCACGAGGAAACAAAGAGGGACGTAAAAGTCTCTTGCCTCTTCGGCAGGTCCAGACCCCTCCCCAGACTCTCTCCCGGCCAGCCGCGGCGCACCAACGCCCTGCAGGCTGTGTTCACGCCGCCAACCTCAGTCCTCTCCCGGCGCTCCGACAAAAGCCGGAGCCTCAGCTCCCAGTCCCGCCCGCCCCGGCGGGCGAGCAGACAAGCCTCTCGGCTGGTGAGTGCCGGTCGGCCCGATCCTCTGCGCTGGAATCTCTCCGCTTTGCCCTCCGCACCCCTGTTGCTGTGCTCTCCTCCGCGGCTCCCAAGCTCCCCCACTCCGCCTCCCGAAGTCTCCACCCGCGAAGGGGCTCCTAGTGTGTGGACACTTTTCCTCCTTCACAGCTCTCTCCCGCTGGTGCAGGACCCGTCCCTATTCTTTTGTCTCTGTTTAGTTTTTTCTTTTGCCCTAACCAGGTACGTGGGGGGGTTCCTTGCCTTTTGGGAGGTCTGAGGTCTTCTGCCAGCGTTCAGTAGGTGCTCCGTAGGAGTTGTTCCACGCGTAGATGTATTTCTGGTGTATCTGTGGAGAGGAAGGTGATCTCCGCGTCTTACTCTTCCGCCATCTTCCCGGAACTCCCCCTCGATTTGCATATATTGAAGAATCCTTCCATTCCTGGGATAAACCCCACTTGATCATAGTGTATGATTCTTTTAATGTGCTGTTGGATTCTGTTTGCTAGTATTTTGTTGAGGATTTTTGCAACTATGTTCATCAGTGATATTGGCCTGTAGTTTTCTTTCTTTGTGACATCTTTGTCTGGTTTTGATATCAGAGTGATGGTGGCCTCGTAGAATGAGTTTGGGTGTGTTCCTCCCTCTGCTATATTTTGGAAGAGTTTGAGAAAGATAGGTGTTAGCTCTTCTCTAAGTGTTTGATAGAATTCGCCTGTGAAGCCATCTGATCCTGGACTTTTGTTTGTTGGAAGATTTTTAATCACAGTTTCAATTTCAGTGCTTGTGATTGGTCTGTTCATATTTTCTATTTCTTCCTGATTCAGTCTTGGCAGGTTGTGAATTTCTAAGAATTTGTCCATTTCTTCCAGGTTGTCCATTTTATTGGCATAGAGTTGCTTTTATTAATCTCTCATGATCATTTGTATTTCTGCAGTGTCAGTTGTTACTTCTCCTTTTTCATTTCTAATTCTATTGATTTGAGTCTTCTCCCTTTTTTTCTTGATGAGTCTAGCTAATGGTTTATCAATTTTGTTTATCTTCTCAAAGGCAGCTTTTAGTTTTATTGATCTTTGCTATCATTTCCTTCATTTCTTTTTCATTTATTTCTGATCTGATCTTTATGATTTCTTTCCTTCTGTTAACTTTGGGTTTTTTTTTGTTCTTCTTTCTCTAATTCCTTTAGGTGCAAGGTTAGGTTGTTTATTCGAGATGTTTCTTGTTTCTTAAGGTAGGATTGTATTGCTATAAACTTCCCTCTTAGAACTGCTTTTGCTGCATCCCATAGGTTTTGGGTTGTCTTGTCTCCATTGTCATTTGTTTCTAGGTATTTCTTGATTTCCTCTTTGATTTCTTCAGTGATCACTTTGTTATTAAGTAGTGTATGGTTTAGCCTCCATGTGTTTGTATTTTTTACAGATCTTTTCCTGTAATTGATATCTAGTCTCATAGTGTTGTGGTTGGAAGGATACTTGATACGATTTCAATTTTCTTAAATTTACCAAGACTTGATTTGTGACCCAAGATATGATCTATCCTGGAGAATGCTCCATGAGTACTTGAGAATAAAGTGTATTCTGCTGTTTTTGGATGGAATGTCCTATAAATATCAATTAAGTCCATCTTGTTTAATGTATCATTTAAAGCTTGTGTTTCCTTATTTATTTTCATTTTGGATGATCTGTCCATGGGTGAAAGTGGGGTGTTAAAGTCCCCTACTATGAATGTGTTACTGTCGATTTCCTCTTTTATGGCTGTTAGTATTTGCCTTATGTATTGAGGTGCTCCTATGTTGGGTGCATAAATATTTACAATCGTTATATATTCTTCTTGGATCGATCCCTTGATCATTATGTGGTGTCCTTCTTTGTCTCTTCTAATAGCCTTTATTTTAAAGTCTATTTTGTCTGATATGAGAATTGCTACTCCAGCTTTCTTTTGGTTTCCATTTGCATGGAATATCTTTTTCCATCCCTTCACTTTCAGTCTGTATGTGTCTCTAGGTCTGAAGTGGGTCTCTTGTAGACAGCGTATATATGGGTCTTTCTTTTGTATCCATTCAGCCAATCTGTGACTTTTGGTGGGAGCATTTAATCCATTTACATTTAAGGTAATTATTGATATGTATGTTCCTATTCCCATTTTCTTAATTGTTTTGTGTTTGTTATTGTAGGTCTTTTCCTTCTCTTGTGTTTCTTGCCTAGAGAAGATCCTTTAGCATTTTTTGTAAAGGTGGTTTAGTGGTGCTGAACTCTCTTAGCTTTTGCTTGTCTGTAAAGGTTTTAATTTCTCCATCAAATCTGAAAGAGATCCTTGCTGGGTAGAGTAAACTTGGTTGTAGGTTTTTCTCCTTCATCACTTTAAATATGTCTTGCCAGTCCCTCTGGCTTGCAGAGTTTCTGCTGAAAGGTCAGCTGTTAACCTTACGGGGATTCCCTTGTGTGTTATTTGTTGTTTTCCCCTTGCTGCTTTTAATATGTTTTCTTTGAATTTAATTTTTGACAGTTTGATTAATATGTGTCTTGGCATGTTTCTCCTTGGATTCATCCTGTATGGGACTCTCTGTGCTTCCTGGACTTGATTAACTATTTCCTTTTCCATATTAGGGAAGTTTTCAACTATAATCTCTTCAAATATTTTCTCAGTCCCTTCCTTTTTCTCTTCTTCTTCTGGAACCCCTATAATTTGAATGTTGGTGCGTTTAATATTGTCCCAGAGGTCTCTGAGACTGTCCTCAGTTCTTTTCATTCTTTTTTCTTTATTCTTCTCTGCAGTAGTTATTTCCACTATTCTATCTTCCAGGTCACTTATCCGTTCTTCTGCCTCAGTTATTCTGCTACTGATCTCTTCTAGAGTATTTATAATTTCATTTATTGTGTTTTTCATCATTGCTTGTTTCATCTTTAGTTCTTCTCGATTCTTGTTAATGGTTTCTCGCATATTCTCTATTCTGTTTCCAAGATTTTGATTGTCTTTATTATCATTATTCTGCATTATTTTTCAGGTAGACTGCCTATTTACTCTTCATTTATTAGGTCTGGTGGGTTTTTATCTTGCTCCTTCATCTGCTGTGTGTTTTTCTCTCTTCTCATTTTGCTTATCTTACTGTTTTTGGGGTCTCCTTTTTGCAGGCTGCAAATTTGTAGTTCCCATTGTTTTTGGTATCTGTCTCTAGTGGCTAAAGTTGGTTCAATGGGTTGTGTAGGCTTCCTGGTGGAGGGGACTAGTGCCTGTGTTCTGGTGGATGTGGCTGGATTCTGTCTTTCTGGTGGGCAGGTCCATGTCTGGTGGTGTGTTTTGGGGTGTCTGTGGACTCATTATGATTTTAGGCAGCCTCTCTGCTAATGGGTGGGGTTGTATTCCTGTCTTGCTAGTTGTTTGGCATAGGGTGTCCAGCACTAAAGCTTGCTGTTCATTGAGTGAAGCTGGGTGTTGGTGTTGAGATGGAGATCTCTGGGAGATTTTTGCCATTTGATATTACATGGAGCTGGGAGGTCTCTTGTGGACCAGTGTCCTGAAGTTGGCTCTCCCACCTCAGAGGCACAGCACTGACTCCTGGCTGCAGCACCAAGAGCCTTTCATCTCAGCTCAGAATAAAAGAGAAAAAGTAGAAAGAAAGAAAGAAAGAGGATAAAAGAAAATAAAATAAAGTAAGGTAAAATAAAATAAAGTTATTAAAATATAATTACTCAGAAATAAATTTTTTTAAAAAGTAGAAGACAAAACAAAACAAAACAAAACAAAAAACGGACAGATAGAACCCTAGGACAAATGGTGAAAGAAAAGCTATACAGACAAAATCTCACCCAGAAGCATACACATACACACTCACAAAAAGAGGAAAAGGGGAAAAAATAATAAATCTTGCTCTCAAAGTCCACCTTCTAATTTGGGGTGATTTGTTGTCTATTCAGGTATTCCACAGATGCAGGTTACATCAAGTTGATTGTGGAGCTTTAATCCGCTGCTTCTGAGGCTGCTGGGAGAGATTTCCCTTTCTCTTCTTTGTTCGCACAGCTCCCGGGGTTCAGCTTTGGATTTGGCCCCGCCTCTGCGTGTAGGTCGCCAGAGGGTGTCTATTCTTCTCAGACAGGATGGGGTTAAAGGAGACGCTGATATGGGGGCTCTGGCTCACTCAGGCCGGGGGAGGGAGGGGTACGGAAGGCAGGGCGAGCGTGCAGCTGCAAAGGCCTGGCAATCTCTCTGCTTTGCCCTCCGCACCCCTGTGGCTGTGCTCTCCTTCACAGCTCCGAAGCTCCACCCCTCCGCTATCTGCAGTCTCCGCCCGTGAAGGGACTTCTAGTGTGTGGAAACCTTTCCTCCTTCAAGGCTCCCTCCCACTGGTGCAGGTCCCGTCCCTATTCTTTTGCCTCTGTTTATTCTTTTTTCTTTTGCCCTACCCAGGTACGTGGGGAGTTTCTTACCTTTTGGGAGGTCTGAGGTCTTCTGCCAGCGTTCAGTAGGTGTTCTGTAGGAATTGTTCCATGTGTAGACGTATTTCTGATGTATTTGTGGGGAGGAAGGTGATCTCTACGTCTTACTCTTCCACCATCTTCCCCCTCTCTCCTGCCATAGCATCTTTAATGTCAGTTCTGCGTGCTGTTTTAGCTTTGATTGGGCTCATCAGAGAGTGACAAAAGTCCAAAATGATAGTGACTTAAATAGAAATTGATTTCTTACCAACAAAACTGGAGGTGGATGGTAGAATTGCACTCCTTGGTGTTGGATACCCAGGCTTCTTCCTCCTTGTTCTATTTTCCAGAGCCTTTATATCCGAGGTCATATAATCGTTCAAGAAGCTGCTGCATGTCCATCTATACCCAAATTCCTGCCAACAGGAAAATTTTAAAAAAGATCAATAAAAAGGAGTAAAATCAAGTGCCAAACTTCTCTTAAGGAAGAGTTCTCAGAAGCTGCCAGTGACACTTGTGCTTACACTCCATGGGCCAGAATTTAATAATGTGGCCACACCTGGGATCCAAGGGGGACCAGGAAATATAGTCATTTTTCTGAGCTTGCAGGTACTGAGCTAAAATTATCACTACGAATAAAAAGAAAGCCTATTCAAACGAGGAGCCCTGGAGAACTGGCACCACCAGCCATAGCGTGGTCACTGATTATTTATATGTACAAGAAATTAGATTGTTAAAAAAAAACAGTAACTAGCAAATTATCAAAGCATAACTCTTTCAGAGTTAAGACATCAAGGCAAATATTGAAGATGAAAAATTCATTTTGCCGTCAACAACGAAAAACTTAGCCTTTTCCCCGCCAATATCAAGTACCTTAGAAGACATTTCTTAGTATGCATGGCCACTGACCTTGGATTGTGAAGGTCAGAAGAGAATGATGTT
This sequence comes from Leucopleurus acutus, assembly GCF_964270905.1. Classification (NCBI taxonomy): domain Eukaryota; kingdom Metazoa; phylum Chordata; class Mammalia; order Artiodactyla; family Delphinidae; genus Leucopleurus; species Leucopleurus acutus. Next base: position 63,543,835 of record NC_139153.1, on the reverse strand, counting down.
CTCTGTTACCTTCTTCTGATTCTCAGGTCACTCATTATCCAAGTTTAAGTGGGAGTAAATGCAACTAGGGATGAAGAGAGTGATTCACTGAGTGGATATTGTGTAGATATGGGCTTTTTTTTTTTTTTTTTTTTTTGTAGTATGCGGGCCTCTCACTGTTGTGGCCTCTCCCGTTGCAGAGCACAGGCTCCGGACGCGCAGGCTCAGTGGCCATGACTCACGGGCCTAGACGCTCCGCGGCATGTGGGATCTTCCCGGGTCCGGGCACAAACCCGTGTCCCCTGCATTGGCAGGCGGACTCTCAACCACTGCGCCACCAGGGAAGCCCCTATATGGACTTTTAATAAGAATGTCCTGAATGTCCAGAATTTGATTGGTTTGTTCTCAAGCTGTTCTGTGACTAGGTTTCCATTACTTTTAGAGATTTTGATTCGATTAAAATGCACGAATTATTGTAAAAAATTCTCCAGTGTTCACCACTGAATTTAATTCTTACATTTGTTCACAGTATCTTTAATATTTAAATTGAAATATTAAAGCAGGGAGACTATTCAAGTTTGACTAATATTAATTTTGAAATAGAATTAGATTATGACTGAAAATTTTCAACATTATAATGGAAATAATTAAAAATGCCCATATGTAATAGTGTAAAACTTTTTAAAATTAAATTTCTATCTTAAACCACTATCATTTTGGAATTTTTGTCTCTGTCAGCTGACTCGCTTGACTTTTTTGCTTTATGAAGCTATCCTTTGACCAAAAAAAAAAAAAAATCATTTATTGAAGCCAGACTTCTATTACCAATTCCTAAAAGCTGTTATTCTGTGGTGTTTACTTTTATTTATAAGCCCTTAAAAACACTCTTACTTTATAGGGGAATGAAATAATTATGGAGTAATGAGATGTAAAATTTGCCATGAGTTTATTATATCAGATCATCTGGTATCATAAGGTAAATAAAATTGTAAGGTAATATGTGCTTACTGGGCTTCAAATCCTATGGGTTTATTTTTAGGAAACACAATATTAATTAATTGGTAAAAATCATGACAGAGCCAACAGGTGAGCTTCATGAATTGACCTGGTTTAGTGGGTTGGTAAACATGTTTTTAATGAATATGGCATTTTTCCTGTTGTTTTTCTATTGCCTTATCTTATGGAGAAGGATTATCCTTTCATAGATTTTTATTTTTAAACAATAAATCATAAGAAAACAAGTGCATGCTGTCATTATAATTTAATTTAATGTGCCTTTAGGAGGAAAATGATATTTTAAAATGATGAAATCTACCAGCTAGATATGTATCTCCTCATTATTATCAGATATTTATGGAATACCTCCATGTGCAAAGTTCTCTGGTCAACTTTGGAATGGGGACATCAGATTCTGAATAGCCTAATCCTGATGAGATCTGTCTGAAGTCATAGTTATATTTTTACTGCTTCCACAGAGCAGAACGGAAATATCCTAGTTCTGCTATTAAATTAGAATTATAAAGTGATAAATTAAAATAACAATGACACTCTAGCTATTTTTCTGGAACATGAGGCAACTTAATACTATAAATTCCTAAAAGCACACTGATTAGCCAATAGTAATACAATTGGAAAATATGAGTAATGTATAGGGTACGTGTATCTCTGTCCCAGGTAGAAAGGCTCCTTTGGAGAATTAGTCTATGTTCCTGAAACTATCTACTCAGAGCAGTAAATTTATTCTGCTCCAATTCTATGGCCAATCTGATGGCACAGGAATCTAAAATCACCTGAATTTCTAGGATTTCTATGATACTGTTCTTTAAGTTATCATGTAGATACCCTATCATGATCTGCTTAAAGATCTGGCACTTTTCTTCTATCACCTAAATAGCAGTGTTTTTAGTAATGAAACTCAGGATTTAATCACTTTCTTATCAGATGATAATAGTTTTTTGAGTCAAAACTGAACTCTTTCATTGAAATTCGAATTTATAAATATTTTGGATGGATATATTTTCAAGCAGAAGTGTACATTTAAAATTTTCCTTTATTCTCTTAAGTTGTTTTATACTTGTCAGAAGTAATTTTGCAGGGCAAGATATTGGATCAGTAGCCTGACTTGTTCAATGAACAATCATAAAAATTTTCAGTAAACATTTTACTTCTGTTGCAAAGTATCCATTTATTTCTGATAAGGTGGCTAAATGATGAATGAAACACAGTGTTAAGAAATCTAATATCTGGGTCTCGTCTCAGGGGTATTTCTTATTTAAGTGAGAGGACTTAGTATGTCATTTAACTCTTAGAGGTTTGTTTCCTCATTTGTAAAATAGAGTAAATAATATTTTCCCTGATTATATCACATAAAGCTATTGAGAAAATAAAACACTTTAAAAACGTTAAAGCACTCTCAAAAATTATGTGTGTGTGTGAATGTATGTGTATGCATAAGTGATAGAAAATTAATAAACACATCCTTATTTTGTTGGAATACTGATTATTTATGGAAGTGAAACTTATTTGAAAGAAAAAAACCAGGTTATAGGGCTTCAGACTTTCTTTGAGTGACATGAACAGAGCAAGGTCCATAGGTTTAATTTGACTTCTTGGAAAGAGAGCAGCTGAAATCGTCAGGACCTAACATAGACTCTGAAGACATCTTGGCATTCATTGTATGTTTGACATTACATGATTTCTGAAGTTCTTTTTATTCTTCAAGGATTTTATAGCTATCCATCAATTTATCCCAGTTTTGTTTCCCAATAGCTGGTACAAAATTTGTGTTTCTTGGGGCTCCAAGTGAGTTAATGCATATTTGTCACAAATGCATTGTTTCCAAATTAATTTCACATCCGAAGTGCACACACTCTCCAATGTAGGAGGGATATAAAAGTAAACATTGTTTATGAGGCCAAATTTAAATAACATCATGTGGTCTTCCACAGGGATAACCAAAACTCTGATTCAAGATGACAGAAACAATGGTCGAAATTATTGCACCATATGGTACCACATTCTATGTTTGTTCTTACGATTTTTTACTATATATATTATGATTCCCCACATTGAATTGCCATTTTTAAAGATAGAGTGAAATAGATATCTTACACAAATAACTCTTTTCAGGGATGCCATTCAGAAAATTGAATGTACAAAATAAAAAACAGTGACAAACATTTTAAAAGGGCATGGTGTTTTCTCATAATGGTTTTTGGAATATATTTGAAAAACGTTGACACCTCTGCCTCTACTTCTTCTTTAGGCTTCTTTACCTGAAACAACTGATCTTCCAGAATTCTTTATTGCTTCTTACAAATGGCCTGGATGGACCCATGGCCCATTGGATCAAAAAAATTGTGCTGCATCCTGGGCTTTTTCTACTGCAAGTAATAAAATCATTTTAATTACTTCCTTATAAATCTCCCTTTGACTCTAGATCTTGGCATAGTAATTAAAAGGGTTTTTAATTTAGAACGGTTAAATATTAACATTTGGTCAATTTAAAATCTTACTCTGGCCAGAGAAAGCAGCCTGAAAATGATATAAAAATATGTTTTTACTCTGAAAATTGGCGTTTATTTTTAGCATCTAATTTTAAATAGAGAGTAGATCAAAAGAGCAGCAAAGAAGTTACCAAAATTTATTTGTTCTTTGAGAGTTAAGGCCAAATAAAAAGAGTATAAAGTTCCTCTTTACCTATAGTACCATCTGTAATCCTAATATGTATATCACACAGACATATAATTCTTATGTTCTTTTTTCTTGATAAGATCTGCAAGAATATATTTGATTATTAAACTAGTAGATTTGATGTAAAGTAAGAATTCAGAACTAATAATAATGGATTAAATGGGTTTTATCTCATTTTAGATAAAAGCAACTATGTAGATTCTGACTCTAAAGTGATATAATCGATCTTCTAATAAGAGTAGTTTCCAAATTAGGGTTGCTCTTGCTTCCACTGTGTGAGGAATACATACCTCTGTTGCAGCAACTTTCATATATTTTCACAAGTCCAGTAAATCGATATTCAGGTTAATCCCAAGATTTGGTCTCCAAATTATCCTCAAAAGCGTGTTGGTTGTATTACAGCAATTAAGACTAATATGACATTGATTGTCTACTATCAAAGATCAGTTTCATAAAACTGTGGTCTAGGCTTAAAAATAATTCCAAAAAAGTGCTCAAAAGACTAAGTACTGAAAGCATCATGAAATAAGTTCATAAGCTCTGAAGGGTTGCACTCCTTGGCACAGAGGAGTGCTGATCCTTTGTCTAAATATCATCACTTCATAGTATGAGCTAGTTCGTTCTAGAAAAGATACATTTGGCTGAACTCACCTCTGGAGCATCTCCATCTGTTACCTCTACACTAATGCCTACTCCCCCAGTATAAACGTTCTCTTGACCTCTTTGAGCCCTATTCTAGTTGGGTGGGGACAGATTTAATCATATAAATCATTTGTCATTTTATGTTCATGTGCTTAATGTATTACACCTCCTAGGGGTTATATAAGAATTTTACTTTAAGGTAGACCAGTATTTCCGAACATGTCTTAGGAAAGACATTGGTGGTAAAATACTGAAAGTAATTTACTAGGCTGATTTGGCCTGTGTACTCTGGTATCCCCAGGTCACAGCCCCATAGATGGCCTCAGCACAGGGCTAAGTCTGGATTTGTCCCTCTACCTAACAGATGACACAGTTTTGTATCCTGTGTATTCAATACATCAAATCAGGCTGATGCTATATATTTTTTTAATGTGTTAAGTAAAGAAGAGAATATTTTGCGGTCTCTTAAAGACCTAGAAAATTGTCAGGAGGTTGTAGTTAAAATAAGAAAAGTCTTTCAAAGAAGCTAAAAACTATAAAATGGGATAAATACAATTTTAAAATATACACACATATAAAAATATTGTTATGCAGCCAAATAAAATTCAAGCAAGATGTCAGAAGTTAATAGGTGAAGGAGTTTGAAATGGTGAGGGCAATACATACTGCAGAGCAAACTTGGAGACAGAATAAAATAAGCAGGGAAAATAATAGTGTGAGTCTCAGAGGTAAAGCCCAATGAAAGTTTTCAGAGAGAGAGTGGAAAGCAATTTGCTGAACTGAGTCATTCTTAAATCTTCTGACCTTTTCCAAGTATTTCAAGTGAATTTGGATTAAACCTTCACTGAGATTCAGAAATGTCTGTAAAAAAGCAATGTATTGAAGATCATCACAATTTAAACCCTCATCCTTTAGTTGAAATCTACAGATTCATGGGGCTGGAGGCGATGTTAGAGGTCCCCTTTTTCAAGCCTTTGGTTTTGTAAAAGAGGCACAAAGAGGGGAAGTGACCTGACCAAAGTGAAAGGCGAGAAGTCTCGGAAGTGATCCCAGAAGCCAGGCTTCTGACTCCTTCAGTATTATTTGTGAAAGTCTTTTCTGAACCAAGAATAGTTACACTAACATTTAAAAAATATACTTGATTCTGAATGCTTGTACTGAAAGTTGAAGCATCAAAGAATTTCTATTTTCTTTTATGAAACAGGGAATTATTTTCTTGAGACTAAGAGAGATGGTAGTATAATGGCATTTGCTCTTATGAAATGTACCTAGCACAAAATAGATGGGAATTGAGAAGGAAGTAGGAGGATATAGATTCAACACACACTGAGTGTCTAAAATGTGCCAGCAATTACACTACAGAATTGTACATATGCTGTAGTTACATAAAAAACATGTATATGAAGAAATACATATGTAAAGGAATTATTTTAAAATGAATTATTTTAGAATAATTCTAAACTAGCATCTTGAGGGGTTTCAGTACACAGATAATTTTGATGAATGAAAACAATAACTTCTGAGAAAAGTGCATAGATAGAAGGAAGGTTATGACTTTGTTGCCTTTCATCAAAAGTAAGAGATTAAGAACAAGACTATATCAGGTCTCCAACAACAACAAAAAATCTGTACCAGAATATCACTGACTCCAATTTTCTTGTGATCTCAACACACATATTATCATGGTAGCATGATCAAAATGCTCACATAGTAGTTTTCTGCCACTGGTTGATTAATTTCCCTAGTCTATTATTCTATGAGGACAGTATGATGACTCTTTTGGTTTTTGTTCATTGTTGCAATTTCTACTGCTTAGTCCTGTGCCTGTCACCTAGTAGGTGGTCAACAACTGTGTGTTGGGGAAAGGAACAAACTGATTAACAACAACCATGCTAGGGAATTATTTAAACAAATAGAGGGTTCAATCACAAAAGGTATATATATATATATACATATATATATATGTATATATATATATATATAACAAGGTGAATTCCACATCTACTAAGATAAGATTAGGATCATAATGTTCAAGAAAATTGTAAGCATAAAAATGTGCTATGTAGCTTTTTGATAGTTTATAATGTAGATTCATGTTAGTCTCGATTAGTTTAAAAACCAAAGATTTAATGTATTCCAATATATCAGATTAACATGGATGAATTTCCAATTAATATTTCTATGATCAGTTTTTCTGATTTCCTGAGTTTAGTTACATTCACTTCAAAAATATATTTTAAGCCATGATTATATGTTTTAGGTACAGGAGATATAAATGTAAGATATGGCTCTTGCCCTCAAGGAGTTTCACTTGGCAAATTTCTTAATGAAAAATTCAGAAATATATAGAACATGAAAGGAACAAGGAACTAGAGAAGTCTGTGAAGTTGGTAAGACAATGAAGCAATGCCAAAACTGGACAAAAACTGTAACTGAAATGATGACACAGTTGAATTTGTTGGAATACACAGATATATTCATCACATTTAGCCTTGATTTTTAGTTACATTAAGTTTCCAAGACTAGCTTAAGATTCAAACAAAAAGCGCTATGTAAATTCTTGACAATACCATGTGTCACTTGACTATTAATCAATATTCTCTTTGAAACAGGTGTAGCAGCTGACCGCATAGCGATTCAGTCCAAAGGTCGATACACAGCCAACCTATCCCCTCAGAATTTGATCTCTTGCTGTGGCAAGAACCACCATGGATGCAACAGTGGAAGCATTGATAGGGCTTGGTGGTACCTGAGAAAACGTGGGTAAATAGCTGCCCAACACACGTCTCTAGGATTCTTAAGAGTGTGGCTTAGGTTAGAATAAGAAAACATATATATTAAGAGTTTCCCAAAAAATTTACAAATATATATGCTGTATCTATATAAACACATGGATTATATTTAAATATATACTATATTTGGTATCTATTGAGATTATAAGCTATTGGAAACAATTGTTTGAAGAATGTATATATTTCTAGCTAAATTAATGAAGAGTCAAGTAAGCATTGTCTTCTTGTGGCTCTGACCCAAATGGTTCTACTGAGTCGCCACGGAGGGAGGAGAGTAGTTGACATTGCTGATACCTCTCTTGAGAACTTTAGTTCCCCAAGTAGATGAATAAATAATCCCAGGTAAAAATTAGGTTAAGAATCAGAGGAATAACATAAAAACTTCCTGTATAGTTGCCACAACTCATGAACATCATTGTCACTATCCATCCCATCTGATGAGAAGAGGCAGGTTGCATTTCTTTATGCTCGTGTAGTCTGATACTCACACAGCATTCTCGTGTCACCTATAAGAACTAATCTACTTAAAAGCTGAGATATCTGTCTAAGGAAACTGCAGCTGATAACTAGTAGTACATGTATGTGCTGCCCCTGTGTTCTTTCCTCCTCCACTGAGTGATCTGGGTCTGCTACAGAGAAGTTAGGTGCTATGAGAGAGTGGGTGTTAGGAATTTTATATAAAGTCCTTTAAAATGTTTTTCTTATGTTTTGCCTAATAAGATGGTACTTAGAATGGACAACTTGGGCTAATACCTTCCTGGTGTAGTAGTGCTTGGTTGGCCTCTGTTTTGTACTATAATAAAAATTAAAGCCTTTTAGGAGCTTAAAAATATAACAACATGAGAGTCAGTGAAATCTTATTGTATTGGTCTGGTCAGGTTAACATAACAAAATGTCATAGACTGTGTGGCCTGAACAACAGGCACTTGTTTCCCACAGTTCTGGAGACTGAGAAGCCCAAGACTGGGGTGTTAGTCAGTTCAGTTCCTGGTGAGAACACTCCTCCTGGCTTGTCTTCTCGTCTAGCGCTAGTGTCTTTTCCTGTTATAAGGGCACTGATCCCAGCATGAGGGCCCCACCCTTATGACTTCATTTAAAGCTAATTTTCTCCCAAAGACCCCCATCTCCTGATACCATTACATGGCAGTTAGGGCTTCAACATATGAATGTGGGCTGACACACTTCAATCCATAGTCCTCATTGTCCCCAAGTTGAGACCTTTTTAGGAAATGGCTTTGTTTTCATCATGCTCCTTTGCTCGGATTCTCTTACTTTGTTGAACACTATTGAATTTTCTTGAGGCAATTCTACCAGATAATTCCATGGCCAGCTCAACATTGACTATCCATAAAATCAATTCCATTGTTTTATTTTCCTTACTACCTGCTTCTATATTCAATAAATTATGTTAGATTTGGATCCAAATAATTTGTACTTTTCAATGTTCAATTTCAAAATAAGAAATCAAAATTATTTTATTGTTTGTATAAATCTTATAACTTTCTACCTTATTAACTTTAATACTATATTAGTATATACAATTCCTTCTAAAGTATCATAAATTACAGACACATAATAATTGAAGTCTTATGAGAAGGTATCTATAACTTAATAAAAATGTAAAAAAAACCCCTTAATTCTAAAACTTACATAATTTATCAGAATATTACATCTGAGTATGATAAAGTTCATTCTCTTTCACATTAAATTTGGCTCTTCTACATTATCATTATAGATGCAGACTTAAGGAGTCCTTTCCCTATTAATATTACCACAGATTTAATTGATGAACAGTTTTCATCTTTGGAAAATTCTCTTCAGTAGATAAATTTATTTATTATAATGGATTTGAGCAAGATTTTAAAATATTAAAAAAATGATATAAATGAACTTATTTATAAAACAGAAATAGACTCACAGATTTAGAGAAGGAATTTATGGTTACCGGGGGAAAGGGGTACAGGGGAGGGATAGATTGGGAGTTTGGGATCGACATGTACACACTGCTATATTTAAAATAAAATGCCTTTCCATGAAAAAAAAATTATAATGAAGAAATAGGAATGGAGTGGAGAACAGTTAATATGATTGAACGACTGTGTTCAATGTCATTAAACTTGCATGTACATAGCCAGAATAATTTACAAATGTTTTATTCAGTAAAATTGCATATAGATAGGTAACTATGGCATTTTCCTAAGTATTACTTTGACATCTTTGCTTATTCCTCATAGACTGGTATCCCATGCATGCTATCCACTTTTCAAGGATCAAAATGCTACCAATAATGGCTGCGCCATGACAAGTAGGTCTGATGGGCGGGGAAAGCGACATGCCACCAAGCCCTGTCCCAACAGCATCGAGAAATCCAATAGGATCTACCAATGTTCTCCTCCATACAGGGTCTCTTCCAATGTAAGTCTGAATTGCAAGAATTAGAAAGAGTTAACTTTCTCAAAAATATATACTACTGTTACTAAAACTATTTAAAAACTAGTATATTCTAAAATAATGCTATGCTTTCAGGTATAATTTTTGATATTCTTAAGATGTCTATTAAAGACCTCCAATTTGGGTATAATTTTTGATCTTTGTAGTATTAGCAGTCCAAATGATTGCCTTAAATTCAAAAATGCCCATGGAAATAAAGTTTTATAATTTTATGTATATATATATACATATATATATATATATATAAAAATACTTGACAGATAAAAGCTACAGCAAAACCTTTTTCACTGACTTTTTTGTGATAGTAGCTCATTTTATCAATCCTTTGCCTTACTCCACAGAATAATTGAAATGGACACAGTCATAATGGAAAAAAGATTCTCTTGGATTCCAGTTTGTCATGTTAAAAGCCTAGGAAAATTGTACTCCATTGTATCAGTGTCAGCAAGACATTCTCATTTTCAGAATAGTTGAAACTTCAATGGCTTCCAGATACCTATAGAATACAGTTTGACATTCTTACCATAACATACAGGGCTTCATGATTTGGTTCTGACCTACTGCTTTCACAGATTAATTTCCCACCAGGCTCTAACCCACCCCCCCACCTGCCCATAATGCTCCTGGTAAGTTGACCTGCTGTCTGCTCCCCAGGTGCACCATGACCTTCATGCTTCTCTACTTAGCCAGGTGATGATTCCTCTTACCCAAATGGTTATCCCACCTACTTCCATGTCAAGGAAGTAGGTCAAAACTTCATCTTCTTTGAGAAGTTTTTTCTTGACTCCTAGGCAGAACAAATGTCCCTTTCTTGTTTGCATCCATGGCACTTTGTGCTTGTCTCTGTAATAAAACTTAGTATCTCATAATGCAATTAGTTTTGTTAGTGCCTGTCTATTCCACCAAAATGCAAATATCTTCAGGACAGAGGCAAGGTCAATATTTTTTTCTGTCCTAGTTTCTTGTCTTTACTCTGATCAATGTGCTCACATTTATATGAATAAATGAATGAATGACCTGCCTCTTTCCTAAGGGTTGCATTACACAGGGGACAACAGAGAAATATTTGTATGCTAAAATTGAGGAACCTCACTATCTTCTGGGATCACTTTTGTGATCCTAAGAATGGAGATGACACTAATCTCTACTGATAAACAGAGCTTTAACTGAATTAGTTTTCCTTTGTGACCATAAACATCTTTGTATTTTTCTTCATTCCAAAATTATTGTTAGTGGTAAGAGTCATTGAAACGTGTATGTGTCTTGTCTTTAGCAACTTCATCAATGTGGCAGTTCACATGTATTTCAAAAGATGATTAAGAGTAAATTGCAAGTGGTCAAGGCACACTGGGTCGCATAATTCCTAAACTGATTGTACAGTACCTAACATTACACACCAAACAATAGGTTTAGTGTGCTCTGATAACAGAAATGATGCTCACTGATTTTTTTCCTTCCAGGAAACTGAGATAATGAAAGAAATCATGCAAAATGGACCAGTTCAAGGTAAGCTTGGTTGAAATATGGTTGTGTCTTATTTATTCCTTTAATAAACAACATTACATTTTAGCTCCTGTATAAAGAGTTTAATAAATGATAGAAATTTTTTACTTTTAAATTACTCTTAAGGATTCAGTGGTTGTAAGACCAAAGTAATTATAGGAGATACACTCACCTAATAACCTAATTAGCTGACCTTTTATTTGAAGAAGATAAACTCATTCATACATTGAATTCTTAAACGAATGTTAATGACACATTGGATGAAAGTCTGCTAAGTGTATCCAAAAGACATTCGAACAGGAAATACTAACTGATAGAGTTCATTTAATTGTTTACTTATATTTAGGACTCATACATAATGTTAGAAATTTTCTCACTTCGGTTTAAATGGATTAGGTAATGGATTGAAAAAAAATCAAGGTTTAGCAGTAGAAACAAAGTGGACACTTTAATTTTTCTATAAACCCAAAAGAAATCGAATAGGCCAGTATAATTTTTGTGTTTTATAACATGCATTCCATTTTGATCAATTTTGTAAATGTGTTATGTATGGTAAACTAACAGTAAGTAAGGAAATAATATACTGACTTTCTGTCCATTGATTTTGATATGAAGATATTATTTCTGATACATAGTTCCTCTGCTTACCTATTTGATTTGATTTTGCACCAATGGCATGAACAAAAATAGGTTCACAGTGTATATTTTCTATGCTAAACACTGCCTTGAAATTCTTGGAAAAACAAAACCAGTGAGGCCTAAAATAGAAATTCAGGGTGTGAATACTGAAAGGCCCATAATATAGTATCAGTGCAGTGGAATTGATAAATAAATTAAAGAACTTGGTTAAACATAACAAAATTAAATTGAAAACATCTGATATATACCCAAGGAGCTATTGGCCAAAATGTATTTTTGTTTTTCTGAATGCTGGCCTAATTAGTACTGGTTCAACATTTGCAGGAACCACAGATTTTAAAACTGTGATGGAAGGATTTTTATTGATCTTTATCATCACTTAACATTTATTGGAAAACCAAAACTTACTCTAATCATGCCCTGAATTTAACTTTTAAAATCCTGGAACAATACACAAAAACTGAAACAAATAAAGAGAAATTTTTTTCCTCCTTACAGTTGTGTAATTTTTGAAGGCTGGTAAAATAACAGGGGAATTCATATGTAATTTAAATATATGCTTCGTTAAGTGGAGTTTATGTGACAAATTTGAAGGAACACAGGCATTTGAAGTCAAGGCTGAATTTGAAATTCCAGTTTTGACATTTGCAACTTAAATGACTTTGGTCAAGTTATTTAAACCTCTCTGAATCTACAATAGTTATATTACTGTTTCAAGTTTTTCTCTCTCTCTTTCTTTTAATCAGTCAGAAGAAACTTGCATCATAATGATTTAAAATTGAGAACACCTTAGGTTTATTTTATGGTCAAATATATAAGTGGTCATGAATTTTACATAATGAATCAAAAATAAAGAAATAAAATTTGTAAATAATAATGTTGAAATTCAGATTATTCAACATCTATGTAACAAATGTTTGCTGAGAACCTTCCTCCTGCTAGCCTGAATCAGGATCATGAGATAGAGCCCACCGTCCTACCCTCAGATGTGTCATAATTCTGTGTAATAAGTTTGCTGCTATTCTCCAGAAGTATAATTGCACTACAGTAGTTTATGTACTTATACGTTGATCAAGTTCATCAAGTCTATTTTGGTGTCAGAAACTCAAGGAAGGATCCGTCTTCAAGTTAATTGTCATGGTATCTCACTCATGTTTCTTTTGTTTACAGTGGTATTTTTCCACATTGAAGAGTATATTTTATTCACAGTGCTTAGAATTGAGAAAAGCTAATGGAGTCAATGATTCTATGGAAGAGAAAACCAATAGCAATATTTCACACTTTTATAAATGCTGGTTGCCTCATCTTGCTGTCAATGCAACATGGTTGTCTACATATTGTTGCCTGGGCTAATGTACAGGACTTTCTCCTGCTTGGTACAATTAATGTAAAAGGCAATAGAATTCTGAATAAATAATACCATGTGCATTCTTCTGAAATCTATAGAATTAAAAATAAGTTTATGTACTGTAAAGAGAACAAAAGAAAAGATCTGCATAGCGTACAGTTATATAAATTCTTGAAATCCTATGGAAAGGTGTTTTAAAGTAAATAAAGAAGATTTAACCTCTTTTGAGAATATTTAGACAGCAACAGAAAAGGCATGAAACATTAATAAATGAAATAAAAAGTGGAATCAAAAGTAATATTTGACTTTGGAAGAGAAGCTTCATTTTAGTATCTATCAAAAATTTCTTATTTTATTTAAAATGTACATCAAACTAAGACAAGCATTGTGCACAGTTGTCAAGGTATACTTAACTAGCCCAACTAAAAATATTTTCAATTCAAGTCTTCAAAAGGAGAAGTTTAAAGTGTTCACCCTGAATTGTCCAAGCCCTTCAATAAAACAGCACACAATACAGAAAAGAAATAATCTAGGTGAGGGAAGGAAGGAGAGTTTTATAAAGTATAAGCTCTTTCTTTCTAAACAATACACTATTGGCTTAGTTCTTCAGAGCTGCAGGGATGCAATCTTGTCAGAGTATTCTTTTGCCAAGGGTTTGCTTTTTATTCAAACTCACCAAGGAAAGTTTTGTATTGACTTCCAAGGATGAAGGACAATTATTTTACACCCTGTTTGCTAGGTTCACACTTTGCTGCTACTTAATTGGAATTTAAAGAGACTTGTGGAGAAGCCCAAGAAGCCCAAGAAATAGTGATCATCAGTCAAGGGTAGTAGGCTTCTTGCAAAGTCTCAGTTCCTGGTAATTGTGCTTCTGTCAATTAAAAATAGATGGCAGGTGGTTCAAGATGGCAGAGTAGAAGGACATGCTCTCACTCCATCTTGCGAGAACACCAGAATCACAACTAACTGCTGAACAATCATCAACAGGAAGACACTGGAACTCACCAAAAAAGATACCCCACATCCAAAGACAAAGAAAAAGACACAATGAGATGGTAGGAGGGGCGCAATCACAATAAAAACAAATCCCATAACTGCTGGGTGGGTGACTCACAAAGTGGAGAACACTTATACTACAGAAGTGCACCCACTGGAGTGAAGGTTCTGAGCCCCATGTCAAGCTTCCCAACCTGGGGTTCCAGAAATGAGAGGAGGAATTCCTAGAGAATCAGACTTTGAGGGCTAGTAGGATTTGACTGCAGGTCTTCGACAGGACCTGGGGGAAACAGAGACTCTACTCTTGGAGGACACACACAAAGTAGTGTGTGCATTGGGACCCAGGGAAAGGAGCAGTGACCCCAGGGGAGACTGAACCAGAACTACCTGCTAGTGTTGGAGGGTCTCCTGCAGAGGTGGGGGTGGCTCTGTCTCACCGTGAGGGCAAGGACAATGGCAGCAGAAGTTCTGGAAGTACTCCTTGGCATGAGCCCTCACAGAGTCTGCCATTAACCCCACAAAAGAGCCTGGGTAGGCTCCAGTATTGGGTTGCCTCGAGCCAAACAAACAACAGGGAGGGAAACCAGCCCCACCCATGAGCAGTCAAGTGGATTAAGGTTTTACTAAGCTCTGCCCAACAGAGAAACAGCCAGCTCTACCCACCACCAGTCCTTCCTATCAGGAAACATACACAAGACTCTTAGATAGCCTCATCCAACAGAGGGCAGACAGCAGAAGCAAGAAGAACTACAATCCTGCAGCCTGTGGAGCAAAAACCACATTCAAAGAAAGATAGACAAGATGTAAAGGCAGAGGGCTATGTACCAGATGAAGGAACAAATAAAACCCCATAAAAACAACTAAATGAAGTGGAGATAAGCAATCTTCCAGAAAAAGAATTCTGAATAATGATAGTGAAGATGATCCAGGACCTCAGAAAAAGAATGGAGGCAAAGATGGAGAAGATGCAAGAAATGTTAAACAAAGATCTAGAAGAATAAAGAACAAACAAACAGAAATGAACAATACAATAACTGAAATGAAAAATACACTAGAAAGAATCAATAGAAGAATAACTGAGGCAGAAGAATGGATAAGTGACCTGGAAGACAGAATGGTGGAATTCACTGCTGTGGAACAAAATAAAGAAAAAAGAATGAAAAGAAATGAAGACAGCCTAAGAGATCTCTGGGACAACATTAAATGCAACAACATTAGCATTATAAGGGTCCCAGAAAGAGAATAGAGAGAGAAATCTCCCAAGAAAATATTTGAAGAGATTATAGTTTAAAATTTCCCTAACATGGGAAAGAAAAGAGCCATCCAAGTCTGGGAAGTGCAGAGAGTCCCATGCAGGATAAACTCAAGGAGAAACACGCCAAGACACATAATAATCAAATTGGCAAAACTTAAAGACAAAGAAAATTATTGAAAGCAGGAAGGGAAAAATGACAAATAACATACAAAGGAATTCCCATATGGTTAGCAGCTGATTTCTCTGCAGAAACTCTTCAAGTCAGAAGGGAGTGGCATGACATACGTAAAGTGATGAAAGGGAAGAACTTACAAACACGATTACTCTACCTGGCAAGGATCTCATTCAGATTCAATGGAGAAATCAAAAACTTTACAGACAAGAAAAGCTAAGACAATTCAGCACCATCAAATCAGCTCTACAACAAATGCTAAAGGAACTTCTCTAAGTGGGAAACACAACAGAAGAAAAGGACCTACAAAAACAAACCCAAAACAATTAAGAAAATGGGAATAGGAACATACATATTGATAATTACCTTAAACGTGAAAGGGTTAAATGCTCCATCCAAAAGACACAAGCTTGCTGAATGGATACAAAAACCAGACCCATATATATGCTATCTACAAGAGACCCACTTCAGACTTAGGGACACATACAGACTGAAAGTGAGGGGATGGAAAAATATATTCCCTGCAAATGGAAGTCTAAAGAAAGCTGTAGTAGCAATACTCAGATAAAATAGACTTTAAAATAAAGAATATTACAAGGGACAAGGAAGGACACTACATAATGATCAAGGGATCAATCCAAGAAGAAGATATAAAAATTATAAATATATATGCATGCAACATAGGAGCACCTCAATAAATAAGGCAACTGCTAACAGATATAAAAGAGGAAATTGACAGTAACACAATAACAGTTGGGGGCTTTAACACCTCACTTACACCAATGGACAGATCATCCAAATGGAAAATTAATAAGGAAACGCAAGTTTTAAATGACACAATAGACCAGATGGATTTAATTCATATTTATATGACATTCAATCCAAAAAGAGCAGGTTACACTTTCTTCTCAAGTGCGTACAGAACATTCTCCAGGATAGACCACATCTTGGGTCATAAATCAAGCCTCAGTAAATTTAAGAAAATTGAAATCATATCAAGCATCTTTTATGACCACAATGCTATGAGATTAGAAATCAATGACAGGGAAAAAAATGTAAAAAACACAAACACATGGAGGCTAAACAATACGTTACTAAATAACCAAAAGATCACTGAAGAAATCAAAGAGGAAATTGAAAAATACCTAGACACAAATGGCAATGGAAACACGATGATCCAAAACTTTAGGGATGCAGCAAAAGCAGTTCTAAAAGAGAAGTTATAGCTATACAAGCCTGTCTCAAGAAACAAGAAAAATCTCAAACAATCTAACGTTACACCCAAAGGAACTAGAGAAAGAAGAATAAACAAAGTGCAAAGTTAGCAGAAGGAAAGGAATCATAAAGATCAGAGCAGAAATAAATGAAATAGAAACAAAGAAAACAAAAACAAAAATCAATAAAACTAAAAGCTCGTTCTTTGATAAGATAAACAAAATTGATAAGCCTTTAGCCAGACTCACCAAGAAAAAGAGGGAGAGGATTCAAATCAATAAAACTGGAAATGAAAAAGGAGAAGTTACAACAGACACTGCAGAAATACAGAGCATTCTAAGACACTACTACAAGCAACTCTATGCCAATAAAATGGACAACCAGGAAGAAATGGACAAATTCTAGAAAAGTATAACCTTCCAAGACTGAACCAGGAAGAAATAGAAAATATGAACAGATCAATCACAAGTAATGAAATTGAAACTATGATTAAAAATCTTCCAACAAACAAAAGTCCAGGACCAGATGGCTGCAAAGGTGAATTCTATCAAACACTTAGAGAAGAGCTAACACCCATCCTCCTCAAACTCTTCCAAAAAATTCCAGAGGAAGGAGCACTCTCAAACTTATTCTATGAGGCTGCTGTCACCCTGATACCAAAACCAGACAAAGATACTATAAAAAAAGAAAATTACAGACCAATGTCACTTATGAATATAGATGCATAAATCCTCAACAAAATACTTGCAAACAGAATCCAACCACATATTAAAAGGATTATACACCATGGTCAAGTGGGATTTATCCCAGGGATGCAAGGATTCTTCAATATATGCAAATCAATCAATGTGATATGCATATTAACCAATTGTAGAATAAAAACCATATAATCATCTCAGTAGATGCATAAAAAGCTTTTGACAAAGTTCAGCAACATTTATGATAAAAACTCTCTAGAAAGTGGGCATAGAGGAAACCTACCTCAACATAATAAAAGCCATATATGGCAAACCCACAGCGAGCATCATACTCAATGGTGAAAAATTGAAAGCATTTCCTCTAAGATTAGGAACAAGACAAGGATGTCTACTCTCACCACTATTATTCAATATAGTTTTGGAAGTCCTAGCCATGGCAATCAGAGAAGAAAAAGAACTGAAAGGAATACAAATTGGAAAAGAAGTAAAGTGTCACTGTTTGCAGATGACATGGTAGTATACATAGAGAATCCTAAACATGCCACAGAAAACTACTAGAGCTAATCAATGAATTTGGTAGTTGCAGGATACAAAATTAATGCACAGAAATCTCTTGCATTCCTATATACTAATGGTGAAAAATGTGAAAGAGAAATTAAGGAAACACTCCCATTTACCATTGCAACAAAAGAATAAAATATGTAGGAATAAACCACCTAGGGAGACAAAATACCTGTATGCAGAAAACTATAAGACACTGCCTAAAGAATTTAAAGTTGATACAAGCAGATGGAGAGATATACAATATTCGTGGTTTGGAAGAATGAATATTGTGAAAATGACTATACTACTCAAAGCAATCTACAGATTCAATGCAATCCCTATCAAATTACCAAAGGCATTTTTTACAGAACTTGAACAGAAAATTTAAAATTTGTATGGAGAAATAAAAGACCCCAACTAGCCAATGCAGTCTTGAGGGAAAAAAAGCAGAGCTAGAGGAATCAGACTCCCTGACTTCAGACTATAGTACAAAGCTACATTAATCAAGACAATATGGTACTGGCACAAAAACAGAATATAGATCAATGGAACAGGATTGAAAGCCCAGCGATAAACCCATGCACCAAGGTCAACTAATCTATTACAAAGGAGGCAAGGATATACAATGGAGAAAAGACAGTCTCTTCAATAAGTGGTGCTGGGAAAACTGGACAGCTACATGAAAAAGAATGAAGTTAGAATACTCCTTAACACCATACACAAAAATAAACTTGAAATGGATTAAAGCCCTAAATGTAAGGCCAGACACTATAAAACTCTTAGAGGAAAACATAGGAAGAACACTCTTTGACATAAATCACAGCAAGATTTTTTTTTTTTTTTTTTTTTTTGCGGTATGTGGGCCTCTCACTGTTGTGGCCTCTCCCGTTGCGGAGCACAGGCTCCGGACACGCAGGCTCAGCGGCCATGGCTCACAGGCCTAGGTACTCCACGGGATCTTCCTGGACCGGGGCATGAACCCGTGTCCCCTGCATCGGCAGGCGGACTCCCAACCACTGCGCCACCAGGGAAGCCCGCAAGATATTTTTTGATCCACCTCCCAGAGTAATGGAAATAAAACCAAAAATAAACAAATGAGACCTAATGAAACTTAAAAGCTTTTGCACAGCAAAGGAAAACATAAACAAGACCAAAAGACAACCCTCAGAATGGGTGATAATATATGCAAATGAATCAATGGACAAAGGATTAATATCCAAAATATATAAAAAGCACATGCAGCTCAATATTAAAAAACAAACAACCTAATCCAAAAATGGGCAGAAGACCTAAATAGACATTTTCTCCAAAGAAGACATACAGATGGCCAAGAAGCACATGAAAAGCTGCTCAACATCACTAATTATTAGAGAAATGCAAATTAAAATTACAATGAGGTATCACCTCACACCAGTTAGAAAAGGCATCATCGGAAAACCTACAAACAACAAATGCTGGAGAGGGTGTGGAGCAAAGGGAACCCTCTTGCACTGTTGGTGGGAATGTAAATTGATACAGCCACTATGGAGAACAGTATGGAGGTTCCTTAAAAAACTAAAATAGAATTACCATATGACCCAGCACCCAGAGAAAACTATAGTTCAAAAAGACACATACACCCCAATGTTCATTGCAGAACTATTTACAATAGCCAGGTCATGAAAGCAACCTAAATGCCCATTGACAGATGAATGGATAAAGAAGATGTTGTAAATATATAGAATGGAATATTACTCAGCCATAAAAAGGAACAAAATTTGGTCATTTGTTGAGACGTGTATGGATCTAGAGACTGTCATACAGAGTGAAGTAAGTTAGAAAGAGAAAAACAAATATCGTATATTAACGCATATATGTGGAACTTAGAAAAATTGTACAGATGAACTGGTTTGCAGGGCAGAAATTGAGACACAGATGTAGAGAACAAATGTATGGACACTAAGGCAGAAAGTGGTGGAGGGTGGGGTGTGTGTGATGAATTGGGCGATTGGGATTGAGATGTATACACTGATGTGTATAAAATTGATGACTAATAAGAACCTGCTATATAAAAAAATAAATAAAAGAAAATTCAAAAATTAAAAATAAAATAAAATGTGTGCAAGAGGAAAAAACAAATGATGATGGGGTGAGGAGTCAAGGTGGTGGTGTGGGAAGATGCAGAGTTAGTGTCTCCTCACAACTAGTGTCTCATCACAACTAGTCTGCTGGTCACGGTCAGGGACTCTGACCCCCAGGGAGATGGGAGGAATTCCAAAATGAACCGGTAGGACATAGGGGGACCGTAGGTGGAGGAGAAATAGAGGTCAGACAAGATCAGCCTCCCTGAGGCCAGGGAGATCAGGAGAAGCAGGTGGGATGGACTCTCTGGGAAGAGTGAGAGAGGAGCTGAGGGCGATCACCTGGTCCATTCGGGCAGTGAAGCCTGCTGAGTTCTGAAGCCGCTTCCCCCACCCCCATCCAAAGCCCCATCCAGGCCTCTTGGGTCCTGGGGGCTTAGGAGGGAGGCTGGGGAGATCAGGAGAGGCAGGTGAGAGAGGCCCTGCAGGAGAAGAAGAGGGCAATTGCCTGGCCCACTCAGGCATGGGGAGCCTGCTGAGCTCCCTGCCCAGTCCCTTGTCCTCAAAACCCACCTTCCCTCACCCTCCACCGACCAGCTGCATTGGTCCTGGGGGCATAGGAGGGAGGCTGGGGAGATCAGGAGAGGCAGGCGGGAGGAGCCCTCCCAGACCACAGATCAGAGGAGCAGGAGAGGAGAGGAGGGCATTTGTCCTGCCCTCTCGAGCCCAGGAAGACTGCTAGCCCCCCAGGTCAGGTTCCCTCCCCCTGAGACTGGGCTGGGTAGCATGCCTGGGCCCCTTTTGTTCCTTGAACCTAAGTCCCACCCCCCACATCTCCCAGGGCCTTTTCCAGCCCTGTGGGTCTTGAGCATTGGCCCCGCCCAATACCCAAACCTCACCCTTGCTTAGGCCACACTCTCCACAGCCAAGGCCTTTATCCCCCCACCGGTTTTTGTTTTTCCATTCCCTCCTCCTCTTTTTTTTTATTGTGGTACTGATGTAACTTCCAGTTATTGATTCATCTATATTTTTATTTTAAAGTTTTTCAAACATATTTATTGTTTCCGATTGTAATTTTATTTTTTACTTTGTTATTTCTCTTGCTCATTTTTTTTTTTTTGCCACACCACACAGCTTGCAGGATCTTGATTTATGACCATGTGGTTGGGGAGAAGCTCCTGTGGTGGGAGCTCCAAGTCTGAACCACTGGACTAACAGAGAAGCTCCAACTCCAGGGAATATTGATTGGAGAGAGGTCTCACAGAGTACCTCATCTCAGCACCAAGACCCAGCTCTACCCAACAGCCTAGAAACTCCAGTGCTGGAAGCTTCAGACCAAATAGCCAGTAAGACAGAAACACAATCACACTCATTAAAAAAAAAAATTAGATGGCAAAATATTATGTCACAGATGAAGGAGCAAGGTAAAAACCTATAAGACCAAGTAAATGAAGAGAAATAGGCAGTCTACCTGAAAAATAATTCAAAGTAATGATAATAAAGACGATCCAGAATCTCAGAAATAGAATGGAAGCATGGATTGAGAAAATACAAGAAATGCTTAACAAAGATCTAGAAGAACTAAAGAACAAACAAACAGATGTGAACAACACAATAATTGAAATGAAAAATACACCAGAAGGAATCAATAACAGAATAATGGAGGCAGAAGAACAAATAAGTGAGCTGGAAGACAAAATGGTGGAAATAACTGCCAAGGAGCAGAATAAAGTAAAAAGAATGAAGACAAGCTCAGAGACCTCTGGAACAACACTAAATGCACTGGCATTTGAATTATAGGGGTCCCAGAAGAAGAGAAAAAGAAAGGGTCTGAGAAAATATTTGAAGAGATTATACTGGAAAACTTCCTTAACATGGGAAAGGAAATAGTCACCCAAGTCCAGGAAGCACACAGAGTTACATAAAGGATAAACCCTAGGAAAAACACAGCAAGACACACATTAATCAAACTAGCAAAAATTAAATTCCAAGAAAAAATATTAAAAGTGGCAAGGGAAAAACAAAAATTAACGTACAAAGGAATCCCCATAAGGATAACAGCTGATTTTTCAGTGGAAACTCTGCAGGCCAGAAGGGAGTGGCAAGATATACTTAAAGTGATGAAAGAGAAAAATCTACGACCAAGATTACTCTACCCAGCAAGGGTCTCCTTCAGATTCAATAGAGAAGTCAAAAGTTTTTCAGACAAACAAAAACTAAGAGAATTCAGCACTATCAAACCAGCTTTACAACAAATGATAAAGAAACTTCTCTAAGCAGGAAACACAAGAGAAGGAAAATACCCACAAAAACAAACCCCAAACAATTAAGAAAATTGTAATAGTAACATACATACTGATAATAACCTTAAATGTAAATGGATTAAATGCCCCAACCAAAAGACACAGACTGGCTGAAGGGATACAAAAACAAAACTCATATATATGCTGTCTACAAGAGACCCACTGCAGACCTAGGGACACGTACAGACTGAAAGTGAAGGGATGGAAAAAGATATTCCATGCAAATGGAAATCAAAAGAAAGCTGGAATAGCAACACTCATATCAGATAAAATAGACTCTAAAATAAAGACTGTTACAAGAGATAAGGAGGGACACTACATAATGATCAAAGGATCAATCCAAGAAGATATAACAACTATAAATATTTATGCACCCAACATAGGAACACCCCAATACATAAGGCAAATGCTAACAACCATGAAAGAAGAAATCGACAGTAACACAAAAATAGTAGGGGACATTAACACCCCACTTACACCAATGGACAGATCATCCAAACAGAAAATAAATAAGGAAACACAAGCTTTAAATGACACAATAGACCAGATAGAACTAATAGATATTTATAGAACATTCCACCCAAAAGTGTCAGAATACACTTTCTTCTCAAGTGCATGTGGAACATTCTCCAAGATGGATCACATCTTGGGTCAAAACTCAAGCCTCAGAAAATTGAAATCATATCAAGCATCTTTTCTGACTACAACTTTATGAGATTGAAAATCAATTGCAGGAAAAAACTGTAAAAAAAACAAATACCTGGAGGCTAAATAGTGCACTACTAAATAACCAAGAGATCACTGAAGAAATCAAAGAAGAAATTTAAAAAATACATAGAAACAAATGACAATGAAAACATGATGACCCAAAACCTATGGGATGCAGCAAAAGCAGTTCTATGAGGGAAGTTTATAGCAATTCAATCTCACCTAAAGAAACAAGAAAAATCACAAATAAAAAATGTAACCCTACACTTAAAACAACTAGGGAGAGAAGAACAAAGAAAATCCAAAGTCAACAGAAGGGAAGAATAGAGATCAGAGCAAAAATAAATGAAATAGAAACAAAGAAAACAATAGCAAAGATCAATAAAACTAAAAGTGCGTTCTTTGAGAAGATAAACAAAATTGATAGACCCTTAGCCAGACTCATTAAGAAAAAAAGGGAGAGGATGCAAATCAATAAAATTAGAAATGAAAAAGGGGAAATCACTACTGACACTGTAGAAATCAAAGGATTATAAGAGACTACTATAAAGAACTATATGCCAATAAAATAGACAACCATGGAGAAAGGGACAAGTTCTTGGAAAGGTACAATTTTCCAAGACTGAACCAGGAAGAATTAGAAAATATGAACAGACCAATAACAAGTAATGAAAGTGAAACCATAATTAAAAATCTTCCAACAAACAAAAGTCCAGGACCAGATGGCTTCACAGGCAAATTCTATCAAACATTTAGAGAAGAGCTAACAGTGACACTTCTCAAACTCTTCCAAAAAATTGCAGAGAGAGAAACACTCCCAAATCCATTCAAGAAAGCCACCATCACCCTGACACCAAAACCAGAAGATATCACAAAAAAGAAAATTATAGACCAATATCACTGATGAACATAGATGCAAAAATCCTCAGCAAAATACTAGCAAACAGAATCCAACAGCACATTAAAAGGATCATACACCATGATCAACTGGAATTTATCCCAGGGATGCAAGGATTCTTCAATAGATACAAGTCAATCAATGTGATACACCATATTAACAAATTAAGGAATAAAAACCATATGATCATCTCAATAGATGCAGAAAAAGCTTTTGACAAAATTCAATACCATTTATGATAAAAACTCTCTAGAAAATGAGCATAGAGGGAAACTACCTCAACATAATAAAGGCCATATATGGCAAACCCACAGCAAGCATCATACTCAATGGTGAAAAACTGAAAGTTTTTCCACTAGGATCAGGAAAAAGCCAAGGATGTCCACTCTCACCACTATTATTCAACATAGTTTTGGAAGTCCTAGCCATGGCAATCAGAGAAGAAAAAGAAATAAAAGGAATACAAATTGGAAAAGAGGAAGTAAAACTGTCACTATTTGCTGATGACATGACACTATACAGAGAAAATCCTAAAGATGCCCCCAGAAAACTACTAGAACTAATCAATGAATTTGGTAAGGTTGCAGGATATAAAATTAATGCACAGAAATCTCTGCCATTCCTACACACCAACAATGAAAAATCAGAAAAAGAAATTAGGGAAACACTCCCATTTACCATTGCAACAGAAAGAATAAAATACCTAGGAATAAACCTGCCTAAGGAGGCAAAAGACTTGTACTCAGAAAACTATAAAACGTTGATGAAAGAAATCAAAGATGACATAAACAGATGGAGAAATATACCATGTTCTTGGATTGGAGGAATCAATATTGTGAAAATGACTATACTACCCAAAGCAATCTACAGATTCAATGCAATCCCTATCAAACTACCAATGGCATTCTTCACAGAATTAGAACAAAAAATCTTACAATTCGTATGGAAACAGAAAAGCCCTCAAATTGCCAAAGCCATCTTGACAAAGAAAAACGGAGCTGGAGGAATCAGGCTCTCTGACTTCAAACTATACCACAAAGCTACAGTAATCAAGACAATATGGTACTGGCCCAAAAACATAAATATAGATCAATGGTACAGGATCGACTGCCCAGAGATGAACCCACGCACATATGGATACCTAATTTATGACAAAGGAGGCAAGAACATACAATGGAGAAAAGACAGCCTCTTCAATAAGTGGTTCTGGGAAAACTGGACAGCTACATGTAAAAGAATGAAATTAGAACACTACCTAACACCAGACACAAAAATAAACTCCAAATAGATGTAAGACTTAAATGTTAGACTGGACACTATAAAACTTTTAGAGGAAAACAGGAAAAACACTCTTTGACATAAACCACAGCAAGATCTTTTTTGACCCACCTCCTAGAGTAACGGAAATAAAAACAAAAATAAACAAATGGAACTTCATTAAACTTAAAAGTTTTTGCGCAGCAAAAGAAACCATAAACAAGACAAAAAGACAAACCTCAGAATGGGAGAAAATATTTGCAAATGAGGCAACTGACAAAGGATTAATCTCCAAAATATACAAACAGCTCATGGAGCTCAATATCAAAAAACTAAACAATCCAGTTAAAAAGTGGGCAGAAGACTTACATAGACATTTCACCAAGGAAGACATACAGATATCCATGAGGCACATGAAAAGATACTAATCACTAATTATTAGAGAAATGCAAATCAAAACTACAATGAGGTATCATCTCACACCAGTCAGAATGGCCATTATCAAAAAAGCTAGAAAGAATAAGTGCTGGAATGAGTGTGGTGAAAAGGGAACCCTCCTACACTGCTGGTGGGAATGTAAATTGATATAACCACTATGGTAAACAGTATGGGGGTTCCTTAAAAAAGTAAAAATAGAACTACCATATGACCAGCAATCTCACTGCTGGGTATATACCCTGAGTAAACCATAATTCAAAAGGAGACATGCACCACAATGTTCATTGCAGCATTATTTACAATGGCTAAGACATGGAGCCAACATAGATGTCCATCAACAGATGAATGGATGAAGAAGATGTGGCACATATATACAAAGGAATATTATTTGGCCATAAAAAGAAATGAAATTGAGTTATTTGTAGTGAGGTGGTTGGACCTAGAGTCTGTCATACAAAGTGAAGTAAGTCAGAAAGAGAAAAACAAATACTGTATAGTAATGCATATATATGGAATCTAAAAAAAAAAAAAATGGTACTGACGAACTTAGTTGTAGGACAGGGACAAAGAGGTAGACATAGAGAATGGACTTGATGACATGGGGTGGGACGGCAAAGCTGGGGTGAAGTGAGAGTAACATCGACATATATACACTACCGAATATAAAATAGTTGGCTGGTGGGAAGTAGCAGCATAGCACAGGGAGATCAGCTCAGTGCTTTGTCATGACTTAGAGGGGTGGGATAGGGAGGATAGGAGGGAGGGTCAAGAGGGAGGGCATATGGAGACATGTGTATGTATATGGCTGATACACTTTTTTGTGCAACAGAAACTAACATGGTATTGTGAAGCAATTATACTCCAATAAAGATCTATTAAAAAATAGATGGCATTCTAAAAGTATAATGTGACCTTAAGTAATATTCTAAGTAGCTAAAAGTTATTTTTATAAGAGAACAAGAAAATATTGCAGCCAATTAAGTAGGAAAGAAAATTAGGCTGAATTGCAAAATTCCTTCTTAGATTCTACCCCTGGCAATTTTCTCCTGGACTGTTCTGTGAGAATTTCTGGAAGCGTTTAAAGATAATGGTTTAAAACTGTGTCATTTATCCTGTTGTGTTGTATTTTAGCCATAATGCAAGTCCATGAGGATTTCTTCAATTATAAGAAAGGGATATATAGACATGTTACCAGCACAAATGAAGAATCAGAAAAATATCAAAAGCTTCATACACATGCAGTCAAACTCACTGGGTAAGTCACTTGCTTAAAAATCTTCATTGAGTGCTTTTGGAAAATAAAAATGAAAATAAGAGTATGTAGTGTGCATTTAGGTTCTGGAATTCCTCTTGGTATGAGAGATTCTCAAACAAATTAAAAATTATAAAAGGATTGACATTAGTTTAGTCAGTATTTTAAAGTCTGGTGGAAAATTAACTCAATATTTTGGGAAAGGTAATTCTGTCTCTCACTTACTTGGGAATCCATCCTAAGAATCTGTTCTATGGGTAAGGGACATTGATTACTGTAATAGATTCTGCATATGGAATAATCGAGGAAAGGGTACAAAACCACAGTGTATCAGGGTTTGGGGAGAAGGTTTTGGATGGAATAACAAATGGTAGAGATTAAGCAAGAAGAGAGGGTAGGATCACCTTTCATTCAATGTAAGATTACTTTTTATATTTATGTGAGAATTGTAGAAATGAAATTTATCAAATTTGTAGGTCAAATACATTCACCTCTGCAAGAGCAAGAAAGAAGTTCAAAATTTGGTTGCATTTCAAGAGTAAGTCATCTCACAAATAGACCTTACTCAGAGAGTGTGGTCCTTGGGGAGCACTTTTTCAATTTCATTCTGACTCTGCCCAGTCTCCAAGCTTTCTCATGTCTCATTCCGCTTCAGATGAAATGCTTACTGTCCCACTCTTCAGGTGATGATCTCAAAATTTTTCCTTTTATCTCGAATCACCAATAATGTGACCTTGTGCTCTTACCATGCATTGTATTTCACCAAAGAAATTCAAGCAATCAGGAAACAGCTCCCAGCATCACACGCTCTTCCCATAAGTACTCCTCCCTTTCTTCCCACTTTTCACAGAGTTGAACCTTCTCTGATCCTATCTAAACCCCTCTTGCTATAGTGTAGACCTCAACCTCTCTCCATATTCAAGAATATTCAGAGGCAATTTTCCCGTTTTCTTCTCTGTAATCAATTTTATTTTTCCCACCATACAAATGCGCCATTATTTCTCAGATATTATGAAAGACAAACAAAACAACAAAAAAATTTTCTCTCATCTTCACTTCCTCTACATTCCTTTTATGTTCTTTCCATACAGTAAATTCTTAGCGAGACTCGTCTGTACTCTCTTCACTTCTTCTCTGCCCATTTTTTTCTTAAACCTCTCCAATCACTTTTTTTTACTTCCTTCCTCCTCTTCACAACAGTACCTGGGTCAAGGTTCTCAGCGATGTCCCCATTGTTATATTCATCTGTCAGAATACACATCTACCTGTCCCCTCCTTCTGGATTTTCCTTACTGCCGTGACTTTTCAAGGTTCTTTGCTCTTCTTTTTCCTTTTTCTGTACTTCCATACTTCATGTTGGAGAGCCCCAGACTGAGGTCTTAGTCCCTTCCCCCCTCACTTATTTCCTGGTGAAGTCATCGGTCTCTGAGCTCATCCTGGCTTTGAGTCCCATCGAACCCTGACACTGGTTGAATTTATATCTCCAGCCCAGACCTGATTCTGACCTCCAGACTCATCCATTCCAAGGCCTCCTGGACACCTCCACCTGGGTACCTAATGGATGGCTCACATTCAGTGCTTCCAAAACAGAACCCCTGATCTCCCCCTTTACACTTACTACACAGCATCTACCGTCTCCTTCTTAGCTGATGACCCTTCCATGTGCTCTCACTGGAAACCTTAGAATCATCCTTTATTCTCCTTGCCACTCACTCTTAAGATGTTGGAAACTCCGCTGGTTCTTTTAACTTATAACCAGAATCCAACCACTTTTCACCATCTAAATCATCTCCACCCTTGCCTGAACCACCATTACCCATCATTTTGTACATGGGTTACTGGAGAAGCTTCTAACAGCTCCTTTTGCATTTAAGTTTGCCCTGGACAGTCTATTCTCAACAGAGAAATCAGTGTGTTCTTTTAGAGCATTAATCAGATTTTCATCACTCCTTTGATCAGAACCCTACAATAGACAGTAAGAAAGTGATCTGATCTCAATTTCTGTTCTGTACCTTGTTCTTCCTGATCTCCTGCTCCATTATGTTTCAGGCACCCACACCCAGAGTCTTTCCCTGTGCCTACACTGATCCTTTATCAGACATCTGATTCCTTAGTGTCTGTGTCTCCATCTAGTCTTTGCACAGATCTCATCTTCTCAGCGTGGCATCCCTGACTGTCCTATTTAATACTGCCACCTGCCCTCTGCTTCAGCACCTCTGATCCCCCTCACCTGATCTATTTAAAATTGTTTCCATAACAATGATCACTTTCTAACATACTAATTTAATTAGCTTTTGATGATTGTGTATTGTCTGTCTCCGTTACTGGAACGAAGCTCCGTGAGAGCAGGTGTCTATCTTATTGGCTGAAGTAGCCAAAGCATACAATTCTGGTCCTTCATACACCTCATGCTTTTTCTATTCAAATAATGAATATTTTTAGCATACTCTACACTAGTTCTAGCCTGATACTCATCTTTCAATGAGGTAGCTGCTCAGCTTCGATTGGTTTGTAATTCTTGGACCCACACTCATCTGATCAACTCTGCCCCTATTTCTCAGCCCAGAGAGCTTTGTGGGACTCACAATAAATGCCCTCCAGCGGTCTTTGCTGCCATGTGCTACCCTTTGCCTTTCCTTTTTGCTTCACGTTCATCTTTCAACCATTGTCCCTGGTGGCTTGGCCAGGACTTGGGCAGCCCAGTGGGCTCCCAGTGTGACTTCCTCTTCAGCTGATCCCCCCAGGGTAGGATGGGGAGGGACTGACAGTCTGATCACCTAGCCTTGCTCATGGCCCTTGCTATAAACAGCTTGAGGGAACAGTTCTGGATTGTCCCACATACTTTTAAAGGGAAAAAATTCCTATTCAGGTCTAGAGGGGGAGGGAGAGGGTTGCGGTGAGTCTTGTTCTCAGAATCTACTTTTGCTTTGATACAGAACAAAATGTGTTTTTTTCCATTATTCCTCAAAGTTGTTTATTGTTTTTGGGGGGTTGGATTGTGGCTGTTTGCCTGGTTTACTAAAGATAGAAGGAAGGTACTACTGAGGTTTTAAAACTTGTTTCGTTTTATTTTGTTTTCCCCTTCTTAGCTGTTCAGTGACTTTTCAGGAAGGCAAATGGAATAAGAATGCCTTTATACTGCCACTGGAACTGGGAATTCAGTACCACCTGAGTTCTGTTTTCCTTCAGTTTGAAAGTCATATCTCTTCTAAACCCCTCCTTCCTGTGTATGTTTCATTATCAATTTTTGTTTTCTCTAGTAATATCCATGATTTGGAAAAAATTTTTCCCACACACTTGGTAATTGAAATAATTTTTCCTATCATTCAGAGAACTCTGGAAATGGCAACATTGATGTGGTGCCTTCCTTGATTTATCAGAACTGATCCTTTATCATCTCTATCATGTATTTAAACATGCTGGCCATGTTTTCTTCATTCTACTTCTAAATTTATTCATGTTGAGGTTGAACAAATTATGAATGTGTTTCTATTTAATCACTCTGCACTGTTTGTATATTTTCTGTGTACAGTGTGTCAGTTGCAGTAATGTGTTCACTTTTATAAACTCCTAGAAGATTGAGACATTTATAAATTTACCTCACATGTGTGACAATTAACAAGGTTAATTCTGCTAGTAGGCAAGCAACTTCTGGAGAATTTGTTTATTTTTCAGAAATATTTTAGGTCCCCTAGGCATTGTTAAATGCCCTGGAGCAGTAGATTTTAATTCATTTCTCTATTAGTAATAACTGATTTGGTAATTACTGTATTTAGAAAATGAATGCATCAGTGAATTAGAGAGGAATCAAATAGCCCAAGTAAGTTAATGTTCCTTATCAGAGAGCTTAATGTACTTCATAGAAGTACTTTACAAATTTATCGCAACAAATTCTATTTGCTGTCCATTCTGTTAAAGACAAAGTTATTAGATTTAACTTACTTGAACAAATAAATTTAAACTTCTATTGAATGCTCATCACTGGGGAATACAAGGAGGATTAATACATAGTCCTGCTCTTAAGGAGTTTAGGGAATAAGGTAGAGACATTCACAACTGCTTCTGGCATATATTTCCATACATATAGGGTTTTACATATATAAAACACAGAATAGTGATAGGTAGATATACATTTGTAATGCCTTTCTTTGTTCCTCATAATTTTAGTTCACTCCTCTCTCTTCTCTTTCCATAACCTCTGTCTAACCCCGTTATGGATACTGAAGTCATAAAAGCATTTAATTGAATTAAAAATACCAGATGTTTTGAAACATGGCATTATTTTATATACCAATAATAAGAATAAAATATTATCAATTATACTAAACAACTCCATTGATTGTTAGATTCATTTCAATTTTTGAGATGCTAAAATGTGGGGAAAAAAAGTGTCATATAATAAAAAAATATGATATATAAGATTTTCATCGTGGCCAATGTTCTTTATGTTATGGTTCTATTCCACATCTCTTTATACATTGCAGTTCATCTTGTGTCCCTGCCCACCAAAGTTTCTGAGCTTTCTTGAAACCCTCACTCGGAAGTTTATAAAACAGTGCATTAAATCCATTTACTTTTGTATATGATTCCAGGAATTACCACTACGACAAACGAAAAAAAAATATTAGCAGTCAGACATTTTAGAAAATTAAGGGAAATAATGGGGATAAATCACTGTCAATCCTGCTTGTATGACAGA
The DNA here is from genome assembly GCF_964270905.1 of Leucopleurus acutus. Taxonomy (NCBI): domain Eukaryota; kingdom Metazoa; phylum Chordata; class Mammalia; order Artiodactyla; family Delphinidae; genus Leucopleurus; species Leucopleurus acutus. Next base: position 63,512,294 of record NC_139153.1, on the reverse strand, counting down.
ATTTTATTGAGGATTGAGTCTATCTTTACAGAAGAGAACAATAAAATCATTTTAGGACATATTTTTGGCATCATTCAATAATGTTTTTTGTGAAAGTTTATTTTTTCAGCAAACATTTATTGAGTACCTCTATCTTCCAGATGTGGTTTTAGAAGTAGGGATACATCAGGAAACAAAATAGACACAGATTCTGGTCTTCATCAAATTTATATTCTACAAATTGATATATAGCTGTTAGGCAAATACAATAGTATTTTATAAAAGGCCAGAGTTTTGGTGCTAAAGTTTGGGTGTGTGTGTCTGGTGTCAACAATATCAAATTTTTAATGCATAAATATTGAGTAGTGACTCAGAGAGAGAGAAGACAAACAATTGGGAAATGGAGGCCAAAAGGAAAGTAAACATGAAAACAGTCTGAGAAGAACAGAGGAAAGAATAACAAAAATGTTTTCAAGTAGATTGTGAATGAGAATTGCAGTTTTTAAAATTAAACCGAACACCCTAAAATAAATTTAAAATGTTGCAAAGTGATAGAAACTGGGCATGTTTCCAATAAATGACTGTGAAGACATTTATTTGGTTTGAGTAAATCATTAAGAATTCAAGTCAGAGATTTCTGTAAACTGTGATGCAAACCCATAATGTGACTTAAAATTGGGCACAGATAGAATGAATTATATATTTCTCTTTTCTATATATTCAACAAAAATTCAAAGAAAATCCATGTTGTTCCCGGTGCTGTGCTGAGTAGTAGGCATGATGAGAAAAAAAAAAAGTCCTTGCTGTCACAGTGCAACTAGATATTAACCCAAAACACACAAAAATGTAAAGTTATGCCACATTTCATAAAGGCAGGGAAGAAAGTGGTAAGAGGATGTTTAGTACTTGATCTAGGGACTTCCCAGGTGGTGCAGTGGGTAAGACTATGCACTCCCAATGCAGGAGGCCCAGGTTTGATCCCTGGTCAGGGAACTAGATCCCACATGCATGCTGCAACTGAGTTCACATGCCACAACCAAGGAGCCCAAGTGCCGCAACTAAGGAGCCTGCCTAATGCAACTAAGACCTGGCGCAACCATATAAATATAAATAAATAAATAAAAGAAAAAAGTACTTGATCTAGACCTGAGGATCCAGCAAATGTCCTTGAGGAAGAAAAGTATGAGCTAAGATTTATAGGTTGTTTAGCAGCAGGCAAACGGAGCAGCTTGTGTAAAGGCCCTGTGGTCAGAAGGATACAAAACACTATATGAATGCAAAGAATGCTGTGTTTGCTGAATCTTGGAAGGCAAGGACTTGTAGACCAGTTTACAGAATTTAGTCAAGGATGTTAAGTATTTCATTAAGGATCTTAAGAGCAAAGGGAAGTCACTGAAGAGATTTAAATAGGAAAGTGGCATGATCTTTCTTTTTATTTTTTAAAAGATTGCTTTAACTATAAAGGATGTGATATAAAAGGCAAATGGTGGTAATTCTAGTAGAAGACAACAGCCTGGACCTGGTAAGATAGTGAAAGAGTTGGGGAGATATAGGTGGATCAAGAAATATTTAAAGAGAAAAGCTGGAAGAAGGGATATGGATTTGGAATCATGGTGGACAACAAAGTGGGGAAGGCAGTCACTACTGGGTCTGGTAATTTCAAGATGTCTTTGAGACATAAGAATGCTGATAGATGTCAGAGAAGACAGGTAGATATATTGATCTCAAGGTCATAATAGAGACAAGGGTTGAAGATGGATGGTACTGAACAGAATAGAAAGACTGATTGAGGTTAAGCCATGGGAAAATCCAGTATTTCATGACTGGCTAGAACATGATGAGTCTACAAAAAGAAGGAGAGGCCAGTGAGGTTTTTTTTAATTTTAATTTATTTATTTTAAAATTTTATTTATCTATTTTTTTATACAGCAGGTTCTTATTAGTTATCTATTTTATACATATTAGTGTATATATGTCAATCTCAATCTCCCAATTCATCCCAAAAGTGGCTAGTGTAAGATTTCGAGAAAACTGGGAAACTGTAAGGTTGGGATCCAGAGTCTGTGAAGACATTGGTCTTAGAGAAAGACTGAGTTACAAGTCTATTTTATCAGGAGACAAGGAAGAGAGGAGGTTAAATGAAACTTTTAACATTTAACGTAGTGGTAGGTTGAGGAAAATTCCTATCATATTTCTTCTTTTTTTTAATCTCCAGGAAGCAGGAGGCAAGGTTATCTGTAGAGGGAAGAGGTGGTGGGAGGATACATGATCAGAAATTTGAGAATAGAGATGGTTTGCAATCGTCCTCTGGATGTTTAGGTGAGGGAGTTGCCCCAGGAACCTACCTACAGGAATTGCCTCGTGTTGCTAATGGCACCATTCTGCGCTCTTGTATGTGCTTTCTGCAGTTGTAGTCAGCCACTTGGGTGGATGCAAAGAGAAGTGGGTAGTTGAGTTCATACAAGATGGACAGTTTTCCAGATGGGTGCAATGAGGAGTCAGAAAAACAAGGGGTTTAGGGTATGAGTATTGACCTAAGTGTTGCTGAGATGGTGAAAGCTTAATAAACCTGCTGAAAAGAGAGGGTTGATGGATTCAAAGAAAATAGAAAAATCATTGGACTAGAGACCATGGTGATTCTAATCGCTGTGATTTTTATGATTGTCTAACTTATTTTTCTTACCTTTTAGATTTTTAATCTTTTTATTGTTTATGAGAGAAAAGTAATCATGTAATAATGAGGTAATATTTTACAGATTATGAATACAGTGGTAGAGAGTGACTAAGTCATAATTTTATATGACTTAGTGCCTAATTATCTTGTAGTATTCATTGTCTGCTTTTAGATCCTAAATGTTTGATACTGATCTATCTATCATCTATGTATCTATGTATCTAGGTATCTATCATCTATCTATCTATCCATTTAAAGATAGTTGCCCCCAGAGACTATAAAAATAATGCTTTGTCTTGTAATAATGTATGATGGAAGAGAATTAAAAAAAGAATATATATAAGTGACCATCAACAGAGGAATGGGTAAAGATGATGTGGTACATATATACAAAGGAATATTAGCCATAAAAAAGAACAAAATAATGCCATTTGCAGCAACAAATGAACCTAGAGATTGCCATACTGAGTGAAATAAGTCAGACACAGACAAATATCATATGATATCGCTTATATGTGAAATCTAAAATAAGGGTACAGATGAACTTATTTACAAAACGGAAGTAGAGTTACGAATGCAGAAAACAAACTTATGGTTACCAGGGGATGGGAGGGAGGGATAAATTGGGAGATTGGGACTGACATATAAACACTACCATATATAAAATAGGTAACTAATAAGAAACTGCTGTATATGTACAGCATTCTCTGTAATGGCCTATGTGGGAAAAGAATCTAAAAAAAAAAGAAGAGTGGATATATGTATATGTATAACTGATTCACTTTGCTGTACACCTGAAACTAACACAACAAGGTAAATCAATACACCAATAAAAATTTTTTAAAATATTTTAGGCTTGGCAAGGCATAAATTCCTGCTGCAAATAAACTCTGTCATTAGAACTCCAGAGAAGCCACAGATAATAAGTAAATGAATTAGATATGGCCAAGTCCCAGTAAAACTTTATTTACAAAAATAAGTGGCCACTCTAGGCTCATAGTTTGTCAAAAACTGATACAAAATCAATCATAGCTCTTCTTAATTACCAGTAAGTAGCATAAAATCAGGAAAATGACTTACAACTGTGAATATTGTACTTTTTTTCATAAATATTCTCTGATTTTGTTTGCTTGTCGGTTTTTGATTTCTCTTGTTTGCCTTTGTTCTTCATGTATTGTAGTGAAAGAATGCTAAACAAAAAAGAATAAGTTTCACATTATGGTTTTTCTACTTATTAAATTTGGTTTGAATAATGTAAAAAAAGAATTGATATATTTATATATATGTATGTGTAACTGAATCACTTTACTGTACTAACACAACATTGCAAATCAACTATATTTCAAAAACAATTTAAAAATAATGCTTCAGAGTTAAATTTCTCATATATTTTCCCCATATTGTCTAAACATATAAACAGCAAGGACTCCAGGAGCGTAAATCATTATTTAGCGAGATTATAAATTATTTAACATAGCTATATTAGGGCCACCCCTTGTTTTCCCCCATTCATCTTTTTTTCCTTCTTCTTTTCTGAATAACCACTAATGGTAAGCCTGAAATTTCATGCTATGTTATGTTTAACCCTTGGCAAATTGGTAAGTTCTAAGCAGAAGTTTTAATTAGAGGTTTTTAATGCATGGTGAAGTCCAAGACAGTAGAATGAAACTTTCAACTACACTTATTTAGAAAATGAAAATAAATATGTGATAATTAGTATAGACAATGCAAAAACATTTAATTTGGGTCTTGGGGTGCACTGGCTTCAATAACACTAGCTGCTACAATAAATAAACTCAAAATATTTAATAATTCAAATATCTTAAAGTTTATTTCTTATTCATATATTAGTTCAAGATGGGAGATCCTAGATTTGGGGTCGTTTTCTTCCATATGGTTTCAGGGACTCCAAGCTCTTTCTACCTTGTTGCTCTGCCATCTCTTAGGGTCACACGTTTTGATTTTATTCTGCCTCTGGAAAATGAAGAAGAGCATGAGGAGGGCTTCTTAAATTCACTTCTTTTAAAGCCTTGACTCAGAAATGGCACTTACAAGTCCATTCACATTCATTTGGCTAAAACTCATTCACATGCCTCTACCCAGCTGCAAATGAGGCTGGGAAGTATAAAAGATTTGGCAGTGACATTATAACATGAGAACAAATAGAGCTATAGTTTGGAGCAGAATTCCAAATTTGCATAAATTTTAAAGAAAAAAAAAAAACAGAGACACAAATTTGAGTTTGTGGAGAGCTGACTTGATCTACATTTCCCAGACTCTCTGTGATTGTGTTCAGTTTTTAGAGAATCTTCACTGGGAAATTCTAAGAATTACTGCTTTACAAGATTGAATCAATTAATAAATGCATTTGGTACCAACTATATCCATAATCACTGAAGTAGTACCGTCACACAATCCTCCTGTTCAAAAAACCTTATAAGATGGGAATTAGTATTCCATTTTACTAGAAATAAGAGACAGAGTGTTTTAGAAAATTTTTAAAGTTCTTCTGACTTCAAAACAACTCTTTTAACCATACTACATTTCTATATAAATATTATATATACACACACACACAGACACACACGTATATATAGGAACAAGGAAGGTCCAGTGTCAAGATTCACTCAATGTTTATTTATCATCTAGGTTTTCTCAAGAAACTGCTATATTTTTTCTTTTAGTAAAAGTGTCCTTAGGGTAAAAATAAATATATCCTTTTTTTCCTATTTAAAAATTCTATTCTCACTTGCTTTGACCACACATCTTTAATCTGCACATAAAGACCTTTGCCTAATTTTTCAATTAGAAACTTTTTTTTCAGTATGTAATATGTGTCAATCATGTAGTGTGCTAGACATTAAGAATACCAATAGCAAAAATATCCTGCTCCTGTTTTCAAGCAAGTGGGAGAGAGAGATAGAAAGGGAGAGAGAGAGAGAGAGAGAGAGAGAGGAGGCAGAGAAGGAGACAGAGCGGGACAGAGAGGAACAAGCAGTTCTGACGCACAATGTCTTAAGCGTGGAGATGGAAATAGGATAGGAATTTAAATTGAGTAGTGAGGGTGTGAGTCATATAGAAAGGCACATAACTCCAATTCTGGGGCCAGAGAAGACTTGTGGGAAGAGGTAGCACCTGCTGTGGAGGTGAGTAAAGCAGGTAGGAATTGTTAAAGGTACATGGCAAGAGAAGAGCATGTCCCAGGAAAAGTGAGCAGCAAATGGACAATCTCACAGTGAGAGAGAATATTACCTACTTAAGAAATTGGAAAGGGTAAATAGGTTGGGTGTAGAGTGAGGAGGAATCTAGTGAAAACTGAGACTAAGAGGTAGCCCAGTCTCGGGGTATTCTGCTATTAATGATAATTTACTAACCTGTCCTGGAGCCTCACCTGGTCTGACTGCTTCAGCATCTCTGGGTTTGCCCTCACCCCCTGTCCTCCATCATCTCTGTATGAATTTATATGCCTTCACAACGACATTGTTTGGTTTACAGTGAAAGTTCCAAGTGTCCAGGTGGCATTTCTCTATCTCCTATTCTGTGATGTTCGGTTCAGTTCAGTCTCCTAGTTCTGGGTCATTCTACTTTGAGATGTGGGTAAATTTGAGAGCAGAAACTGTCACCAAAGAATAGAAATGGGATCTCAATAGACTAGATCCACTGTGCAGTTTCTGCTATAAAGCAAGTAGCACAAACTGAATAACATTCAAAAACGAAAAGTAATCTTTCTTCCCCTGACACATCGTGGCAGACCTGAGCTCTGGGAAACCATGTTCATACACTGGCCTGGGCTGGAAGTGTTTTTGATCTAGTAGTGAGAACAGTCCTGTAAACATACAATGTGAGAGGAGGTGAGCTCAGGGTCTCTCTCCTCTGCCATCTTGACTAATCTACAAGAAGTAAAACAAACAAACAAACAAAAAACCCATATAATGTAAGTGCATTGGTTTTGCACAGATGGAATCAAAATGTTAGAGAGCATAGAGGAGGGGAACCTCACCTAAGAGAGTGCAGGTGCATTAGAGAACGTACAAGTCAGGACTAGAGTAGGAAATGACCCTGGAGTAAAGGTTACTAGGATGTTAATTAAGCCTTTGCATTTCCTCTACTGTGAACTTATTATTCTTGCTCTTTATTTGCTTTTCTAACAGAGTCTTCATTTTTAAGACTAAACCCCAGTTTATTGTTGGCTTCATAAATTTATTTTTAATGATTTTGACCTGGGCAATACTTTAACTTTTATTCTAAATTTTTAAAGTTCTATTTCTAAAGTAATTAAGTCAAAGATCTACCTGGAAGATATTTGGGTGATGATGTGTGGTGATGATCTAATTTTTTCCTCCAGACTCTGAGCTAAAAGCACCAAGACCACATAATGAATAATCCATTCCTTCCTTACTCTTTGAAATGCATTTTTTATAGCTTATTAAATTCTTACATAAATTTATTAAGGTTTGATTCTGAGGTGCCCTGTTCAAAATACACACTATCATTCAATTTCTACCACTTTATTTTAATATTACATAGTATTCACATTGTTGCATTGTTCTCATTTTTTCAATGTTTATCTAGTTATTTTCCTAATGAGATTAAAACAAACAAACTCAGAGCAACTTAATTGGAACTTGAATGTTTTATTTATAAAGAAGATAACATAAACTTTCTTACTTTTTAAAGACTATTATTAAGTATCCTGCACTTATTTTTCTTTAGAGAAATTCTATTTTTCAAGGATTTCATTTTTATAAAACTTTTTTTCTCTTCCCTATATCCTAAGATTTCTATATGTTTATTAAATGCAACTTTTAAATACGAAGCTATTTGACTGCTAAACTGTTATTTTATTTCACTTTCATTACCAGGTTGAGGTATTTTAGTAGTAAATACTATTAAAAATAAAAGAAGTATTAAAAGGATAATTTAATTAAATTGATTAAAGAATATACTACTTTTCAAACTTAAAATATCTTATCCATCTAAGATCTGTAAAGGACCCAGATTTTATCTACCCAATAACCTAATGTAAAAGAAGAGGGTATAGTGATAGAGATTTTCCAGAGATTCCCATGCTGTCTAGTTGCAGAATCGATGCTAAGCTCAAGCCGCTTCAATACTAATCTTGTTTAGTAGACCCCTGGGACACAACACAGTGTTACGAGTATGTGTGTTGAAGTCAGACAATCTATATCAAAAATCTCTTGCTGCCATTTACTGAGATGTGTTTAGCTTTTTGTAACCTGGGGATAAAATGATGCTTGTGCGGAATAAATGGGATCATGCATACACAGTACTTGTATGCTTCATGTATGGAAGCATTCAATAAATATTTACCGTTATTATAATATAATAATATATTATAATATATAATATATTATATTATAATATATAATATTATATATATTATATATTATAATATAATATAATATATATTATTATTATTATTATATTATATTATAATTAATTATTTATTATATATATTTATTATTATTAATATATTATAATATATTATATAATATATATTATATATAATAAATTATATATTTATTATTATAATATATTAATATTAATATATTAATAACAATAATTAATTATTATTTATATATTATATATTATAATTAATTATTTTATATATAATATATATTATTATATATTATATATAATATATAATATATATAATATATAAATATATTATATATTATTATTAATTATTATTAATATATTATATAGTAATATATTATATATATTATATATTATATTAATATATATAATAATATATATTATATTATAAATATTAATATAATATATATTATATTAATATATATAATAATATATATATTATATTAATATATATAATATATTATTATATAATATATTAATAATAATTAATAATAATATATAATATATAATATATATAATATTATATATATAATATATATATAAATTATTATTATTATAGTATCTTATTATAATATTATTATATTATATTATATTATTAATATAATAATAATTATTAATTAATTATTATATATTAATTATTATTAATATATTATAATATATTATATAATATATTATATTAAATTATATATAATATAATATATAATATATAATATAATATATAATATATTATATAATATATAATATAATATATAATATATAATATAATATAATATAATAATATAATATAATAATATAAAAATTATGGCTTTCAGTTATTGGGAAAGTATACTTTACTTTCTTGCTAAGATGAGTTTTAATGTCTGTGGATACTTAAGATTTGGGGGGCCTGTCTGATGGAGCGTTATTTATCCCTGGTACAGGGTTATCTTCAAAATTCAGCTTAATACATTACTTGTGGTGATTCTGTTTTAAAAGCAAATACCTTCTGTGGTAGGTGTTGTCCTTAAAATTTCAAATATGATAGAATTCACAATGGAGGTTAGGTAAAGCATATGCTTGTGAATTTCCTGACATGTGGTGGTGTTGGGGGGATATCGGGAATACGAAGTAGAGTGGCTTCTGACTTCTTTTGTCAGGAAGAAGCGTGGACTGGTTGTCCCTTGAAAGAGAGAGCACTTTCAGGATAATCACAGCACATTTTTAGAAAGTATATAATACAAGCTTACCATTTTGGAATCTAGGATCAGGATTTTCTCTTACGCTCCAGAAAACATAATCTACAGGACAATTCTGATGAGTGAATGAACTGGGAGATTTTCTTAAAAGGCGTGTGTTGCTATGGTGATTTATAATGTCTCCTCTGAACAAAAGCATGTAGGATATGACGGACTCCTTCAATATGACCAAAGAGAAGGTAGAGCCAAGTCTATGTTACCCGAAAAGGGGAAAGGTTGCAGAAAAAATGAATTTCACAGATGATGAATGAGTACTATTTGTGATACTAAGTGACGCATTTGATTTACTTTGATCCTCAAAATAAATGTAACAAATATTATTCTTTTCCATCCCCATGATTCTAATCATTAGGGTCATTACATTTTTGGATATAAATGAGTTGGTTGGATGTGATGAACGCAACCCTGATTGGAATATTGTTATCATGACCAAGCTGTTCTGCCTGCCCCACACTTTTTCATTTTAGTCCATCTTGTTCACCATCACCAGCTTTATCTTTCTATGGTTGCCTACAATCCCTCCCCTTCCAAACCTTTCACGACTCCTCTATGAAGACACAAAAGGTAAACCCTGGCATTATCTCCTTCTCTTCTCTCAGGTGTGCCCCTTTCTTCTTGGTATCTTCTGCAAATTACTCAAGGCTGATCATGCCCTTCCTCTTCACAGCTGGAAATGACTCCATCCATTTCTATCTTCTCCTGGTCCTACTTTTTGTCGCTAATGTTATAGGTTGCTCCTTAGATACTAGTGACAATTTAGTCACTTACCATATAATTTTGAACTGTTACTTAACCTCTTGGGGCTTTAGTTGCCTTATCTATGAAGCAAAGAAATTGGATTAGAGTCAGATTAATTTGGGGAACTCTATGGTCTTGACTATTCAACTCTGTCATTTGTAGATATGGATAATATGTAGAAGAATGAGCTTGGCTGTTCCATAACTGAGTCACTTTGCTGTACATCTGAAACTAACACAGCATTGTAAATCAACTATACTTCAATTAAAAAAAATAACTAAAAAACAAACAAACAGGCTGTGGGCCAGATTTAGCCTGTGAGTCATACACTCCAACCCCTGAAGTCTCCTTTCAGTGCTAAGATTTTATAAGAAAATAGAAAGCCATTTCTATTCCTAACATCAAAGGGCTGAAGTTTTCCCTCATGGTGTGTCATCATTAGATATTACCCTAGTTCTTTGTCATTGACGATGATGGACAGTTCTGGTTCTGCAATCTCTCCCTAGTATATTTCACATGGTGTGGACATCTTAACACATATTCTGGGATACTTCTCCCAGTTTCACAGCAGATCCTTCTGACCAGAGCATAAACTGGGTACAACCTTGTCATCAATTTCCTCCATAATCCTTTTTATAGGTCAAATTAAATGTGACAGTATACTCAGCAATCTTTTTGCTTCCTGAAATATTAAGAGAGGGTAGTGTAAGCAATATGTCAGCAGTTCAATAAACAGTGTTGTTTGGATGATTAATAAGTGAGGAGCACACAGTACACACAATCTTCTCTGACATTTTCATACAAAATAATTATCTTTCAGAAATCTCCATCTACTTCTTCAATCAATGATAAAGTTTGTAGCTCCTTGGCAGAATGCATCAATAAAAGTACCCAGTCTTAGATTCAGTGCACCCTGGCTTAATGTACATTTCGTTTCAGTAGAAAGTGAAGGGGAATGGGTAAGACCCTCATTTTATTTTGCTTTCCCATGCTGTCTATTTTCATTCATCTCTGATCTAACATTAATTAGCACTTTGTGATGGCTCTCGTCATATTCAACACTGCCACTCTCACCAAGCCTGAGTATTTTTTTGAATAAAGTTACTAAGTGTCTCTGCTAGAACATTCATAAGACAAAAAAAGCCTGTGTATCTCTGCTTCATTATTACTGCAGTTATCTTTCAAATCTTTGTGTTAAAGGGACCTAATCATCTATCTGCTGTCTCACCTTTAGAAGTAAATTCCTATATCCAGAGTAGTCATATCACTGTTATTGACTTGAAACTCATCTGGTGGTTTCTTTATACTTGTATCCTATCTGACTTTCATTTCCTTAATAAGAAGGGTTGGAGTTTCATATCAGTCTCTCTTATGTATCTGTTCCCTGTTTTCCTCCAAAATTTCCTGTTCTAGTTGTCTGTACTGCATCAAGTTTCTTTACATGTCCACTGTTTAGAAACTTTGCTTTTTATCTGTCTGGATCTATATTCACTAATACGGAATTGGTCTGCCCAGAAAACATGAGTTTGAATTCCTCTTGTCAGTCTATTGGGTACATGCTGTGACCCCAGAAGTAACAGATCACCAGAAGCATTGCAACATTTTGATCTAGATGATTGGGCTACAGTGTAATATGCCTACCATCAATATAAAGTAATTTTTTTTCTTCTTGTAACTCCGAATTCTTAGCTGGAGGTGAGATCTGCTTTAAAGAAGTTGATTCCTAAGCAAATATGATCCTGACATGTGAGTTAGAAATAATTGTTCTTGTCACAGAAGAATTCCTCACTCTGCAGAAAGTCTCTTTCACAATTATTTCTAATTATCAGCTTTCCTTGGTTCCTTCAGTGGTTTACCTGTCAGAAACCCTGAAAATCCATGAATTTAAAGGTGTATATGCAGAACTACTCTAAAGAAGATGAAGCAACTCTGTAATTAGTCTTGGCGATGATCAATCAACCTGGTCATCAGGAACACATCTCTCTACAGTGTGAAGTGTACCCCAAGATTTGCCACATTTGATGTACCTCCCTACTCATTCAATCTTGAAATCCTGCAGTTAACCTTGACTCCTTCTTCTTCCTTTCAGTCAAAATAAATTAGCCAATAAATTCCTCCCTTTTATCTCCAAAATAGCTCTCAAATCTGTGCCCTCCTTTTCATTCCCACTGCCAGTGTACTTGCTCAAAAAATATCTATGGAGGGTTTCCTGTGTGATAGTCACTATCCCAGATGTTGGAGACACAACTGTTAAAAGAATCAACATTTGCTTGAGAAAACTTACATTCTTATTCAGTATTTCATTATGTCTTGCTTTAATGAAAATATTCATCTTAAGCTTTCAATCTCCTCCCCCTTGGAATCTATCCTCATGCTAACACCAGAGTTGTCTCTGTGAAAAACTATCTGGATCATGTCACATCCCATATGTGGATGACTCTTTACCATCACTTTATAAATGCCAAGCTCGGTAGCCTTGAGTGCTCTTTACGGGCTGAGCCAAATCTCCTTTTCTAACTTTATTTCCAGCCACTCCCACCTCTGTTCTCCAGTCACACTGAACCAAGTGCTGCTCTAAGAATAGGCTGAGATGAGGTTTTCATGGCTCTCTTGTGACTTTGCACTTACCGTACCTACAATTCTACACTCCCATTTCCACCTGAAGAATTTCTACTCCACTCTGTGAAGGCAGTTGTCTTTGCCCTCCACAGTTAATTTCCTCACCTGTAACTCATAGAAAAATTGTGAAACATGCTTTTATAAAGGTAGCAATTATAGAATTCAAATTATTTTTATACTTGTTTGTGTTTTTACTTCCCAACGTCATTCCCATTAGATTATCAGCTTCTTGAAGGTAGAAGATACATTTTCTTTGTACTAAAGAGTAGTTTGCTGAATAAAGGCAGAAACAAATGGGTGAAGTACACAAGAGATGCTGTACTTTCATTATTAAAAGGGATACTTATAAGAATATCAATGTTACTTTAAGAAAATTGTATATTCATTTTTCTCTTATTTACCATGTTTAATACGACCACATTGTATAAATTGACCTCAATGGCAAAATCAAACAAAACCAAGGAAGAGAAAAAAAAATATCATTTAAAGTCTTATACAAAGTACTTATTCAGTTCCAATTGTTTTACTATCTAGGCAGAGCTTAAAATAGGGTTTTAAGAGGTCTAGTATTGTTTAGCACTGTTGTCTGAAAAGAACAACATCCTTTTCAAAGGACCTTAGCCATACAAAATCTTACATCATTCTTTAAAGTTTACTTTGAAGAATTTATGATATCTCCAAGAAAAACTTTTAATATTATGCAAAAGAGTAGTGTTTCCAGAACTACCTAAAAATGAGCATATAAGAATAATCCAGGAGGAAGAGCTTAGGTGATCATGTGCTTGAAGTGAGAGATGTAGCAATAGACTCAGTGTAGGAACCATCGCTCCTCAGGCATCATCAGGTAATATGGCAATGAGCTGCAAGCTGCCTGAAGTTTTCCAATACCAGCATTTCCCAAGGAGTCACTAAATTGTAAGAAAAAGGAGCATTAATGTGTCTTAACAAATAGTGGAAATGATTTAATTTAATGAGGTAGAAAAAATGAAAAGAATAGTATAAGTTCATAGGCAATTGAATCCCTCAAGGCAAGAACAGCTGCTCTTAAGGTCTCTCCAGCTGGTGAACCCATAGTACAGTAGTTTTATTTTTTTTAATTAATTAATTTATTTATTTTTGGCTGTGTTGGGTCTTCGTTGCTGTGCGTGGGCTTTCTCTAGTTGTGGCGAGCAGGGTCTACTCTTTGTTGCAGTGGCTTCTCTTTTGCAGAGCACAGGTTCTAGAGCACAGGCTCAGTAGTTGTGACACATGGGCTTAGTTGCTCTGCAGCATGTGGGATCTTCCTGGGACCAGGGATCAAACCCGTGTCCCCTGCATTGGCCGATGGATTCTTAACCACTGCGCCACCAGGGAGTCCCTGTACAGTTGTTTTAGATGAACAAGTTTAAGGAAACAATCTCGGCAGAAGACGGCTAAGGTTCTGATTCGTCTAAACAAATGTTTTTGAATAGTCCTAAATGAAGAGGTGTAATGGAAGGAAAGAAGTGTGTACATAGGCTTAGAGCAAGTATGACTGTAATGAAAATCCTCATGTCCTGTCCTCAAAGACACCCACTGCCTGACAAGAAGATATTTGTGAAAATATATACATATTTCTAAAATTTTCAACCTATTGGTACAATCAGTACCACAATTCAGGAAAGTATATATATGGGAAAAATGCCCTTCTTAGGTCAAAAATAGAGAGACTCTCTCTGTAAATGAATAATAGTAGTCTTCTTGTTTTGTACTAGTTAACATTTATCTTTGTTTGGATAAATGTTTTAATTACATGAATTCACTCTTAAACCAATGAAAAATTACCTGTGGTCAAGTGATTTTTCCCAGTTGTTCAGAACCTGGGGTATTTAGAAAATAACCCACTCACCTATTTCTCTACAACACCCCTTTGCGACTTTATGGGATATTTGATTGCCATCTGAGGAACAGTCTACTGAAGATAGAGGAAACAAAAGATAGCTGAAGGTTGCAGTGCAAACATTAGACCCTCTGATGGATGAAACTTGCTTGTCATTTGACACAGAGGTTGTAACATAGGGGAACTGAACATTAGCTTCTCTGATGAGCTGTGGTATTTTCTTTCCAACTGAATTTTGCATAAAGGTCCACATTCTTTGTTTATAATTTTTTTCACAAGCATCCAAGCCCCTGAAACTATCAGCTTCAGCAGACTTATTTTCCTTTTCATCCCTCACCTTTATTTGAAGCCTTGATTAACTTTTTCTGTCCATTTTGAGAATGTTTATAATAATTTTAATGCTGGCATTCTCCCTGGGTTAAAAATGGTGCTCAAAATAATGCATCTTAAGGTTATAATAAACAACAGTACTTCCTGAAAAGAAATTTATAGCAACTTCAAAGAGTTGATAGATTTGCAAGATAATTATGCTATTATATCACTAAAAATATTATTTAGATAATCATAACAAAATATATAGGAACATATGAAAAATATGGCCATTTGAACAAAAGTGATAGTTTGTATTTCCTAGATATCTCCAAATTAAAGTAGCTTAGTCCACTTTTAACTTATTTGATAATACTACAATAAGAAAAAT
Source organism: Leucopleurus acutus (assembly GCF_964270905.1). NCBI lineage: Eukaryota > Metazoa > Chordata > Mammalia > Artiodactyla > Delphinidae > Leucopleurus > Leucopleurus acutus. The sequence goes on along the minus strand of NC_139153.1, from coordinate 63,497,094 downwards.
TATACAACTACATTCTGAAGTGCCTCTCCTCCTTTGTGAGGAAATGTTTCCTTAGAATTACAATTGACCCTTGAACAATGCTGGGGTTAGGGCCACTGACCCACACATTTGGAATCCTGCATGTAACTTTTTTACTTTTTTAACTCCATAGTCCTCATCCACGGATTCAACCAACTGCAGACCCTATAGTACTGTAATATGTATTTAGTTAAAGGAACCCCTGTATAAGTGGACCTGCACAGTTCAAACCCATATTGTTCAAGGGTCCACTGTAGTTAATCTTTGATCTGCTGTTAATGGAATTATGTGTAGTCATCATTTTGGTAAATCTTAACCCTATGTGCAGTTGTGGATCTTCATGCCCCAAAACAATGTCTCAATATTTCTGAGAGTGCCTAGTAGTATCTAAAATGGACTTAATAATAAATGCAATACTTACTTCATAGTGTATTTTGCCTGTATGTCTTCCAATTCCCTCTGTTATACTACTTTGTCTTCCCATGCACCATTCTCAATGCAGTGGAGCCCAGGAAGTTAGAAATATCTTCCAAAGTGGGAAAGAAACCTTTATCCACTTTTGGTATTACCCTCTATTTGATTATCATTAAAGTGTTTTATGGAATATACAGTTTTTAGTGAAATAGCTCTATCAGATTTTAGTAACAAGTCTGACTTGCTTCTCCTCCAACTCCAAACTTAGCTGAGTTCAGTGTGGAGCTAAGTTTGGATGTATCTGAGTGGCTGGGAACAAATCCTACTCTCAATGTCTCTTCCTCGCTTTTGATGAGGGCTTAATTACTGGATTGAGCTTGTCATGTCTGAATACCTCTTTCTTGATTGGGAGTTCTTTCTTATGAGGCTCCTTAGTGCCTCAAGCAAGACGGATCTCAACTTCTCACCATGTCTGGTGGGATCTCAGATATGGGGATCCTCTCCTGCCTGTATTGTTTTGGAGTCATACGATTCCTTAAATTTTTCTGATTTAGTCTTGTATTGATATTTTGTATTTCATGTAAATAGCTAAAGTAACTAGTGTTCAGACTGCCTGAAAGGAAGTTTGCTTGAGTGGTACAGGCTTCCTGAAATTGTCATAAAAGTCGTGAGTAGAAAATGAGCAACTCAAGGTTTCAGATATGGTCACTGCTTGAAGTACATAATGACCTTAGAAGATTTGGGGGCACATAGTATGATTGGTAAATTTTTTCAATGGTGATAGCTTTTTTAGAAAAGTTACAAGGAGGTAGGTACAATTACAAAACTGCAAAATGATTTTGAAAACTGAACCAGTTTGAACTTACATGTTAAAGCGGCTAGAATATTTGAAACCCTAAAGTGTTTCAGTCCACTGCTCTGTGCATAGATAACTAAAAAAGACATGGCAATCAGTGCAATTACCAGTCCTAGTCTCCATCAGGAACAAACTAAAGAAAAATTGTTCTTTAGTGTTTTCCTATTTCCCAAATCACTTTTTTCTTCCCTCACTCTCGTACCAAAGGATCCAAATGCATTATTGCATACTCTCTTGAATGCCCCAAGATCCTTACAATAAACCTGTCATCTTTAAGCAATACTTCTATGCTGTGGTGCCATCATTCTATTTTATACCCTATGAAAAACAGCTTTCTGGCAAATGAATATGTTGAAAATATTTGAACAACAAATTTATACCTCTTCCAGAATGTTCTTTTATACAATGGCATACAACTCTGACGTTGAGATTTGGGGTATTAGGAATGAATTGAAGTGGGCAGGATTATTTTCTCATAATCCACCAAAGTGCATGAAAGTGGTGGTCAATATACTTTCTCAACATAAAACTGATGTCATTCAGGACACACTGTAGTTGGGGACTGTATATTTACAAGAGAGGCAATATGGCATGTTAAGAACATGAAATTTGGAATGCTGGCTCAACAACATTCTGTGATCTTGGACAGGTCTTGATATTTCGTTAGTAAATAGAACATGTTAGTAACATCTATGTCACTGGGTTTAGTCAAGAGAAAAGAAATGAGGTATTGTAGGCCTGTATATTTTATGAACTGTTACCTGCTACATTGAAAATGGCTCAGTACTGAGAATATAGTATTTGATTTCCATAGGTACATGTATATATAGAAATGCCACATTAGGCATACAGCCATTTTCTAGAATAATATATGCATATGAATATTTTTACATAAATGCTCTTTTCTACAACAGTTATTTTCATTTACATTATGTTTTTTATCAGTAGTCTTGGAGATTTTTGGCAGAGTTTCAGAAGGTGAGATATGAAGAAAGGAGGCATCTTTAAGTACTTTAAAACCCCTGCATCCCCGCTGCCCTAAGACTTATATCCTTTGGTCAAAGAATTTGATTTCAAGCCATTTGGACATAGATGAGTATATTCTGAAGAAGTCAATGAAGTTTTGGTTAAAATGAAAATGATACATGCACATTTCTGTAGGCAATGATGACAGTTCCATAATAAAACACAATGAGGCAAAGAGAAAAGAAAAGATATAATTCTGATAATAATTTGAATTTTATCAATATGCAACTCAAACATTTTAAACCATGTTTTTTATTGTTATTTTTAGATGGGGCACACTGAGAGGAGCAAAGGGGCGGAAAGAAAAATTTTGGGTATGTAATGCTTTTCAATTAAATTTCTACTGTGAAGTGAGTATTTTAGAATCATCTGTGTCTGTATTCCCAGCTTTGTATTATTTAGTCATATCCTAAGTCACTGTAATATATTTGTAATACTGGTATTTTCTCCAACAGAAAATCCATTATAATCATTTATATTATAGTAACATTTTACAACTCCTCTTATCTCAAATTGTAACAGATGAATCAGTATTATTTTTCAAAATGAGAATCAACAGAATAACTTTTGTTCTATTATCACCTATATTAAAATTAAAGAAATGATTAGAGTTCTCACATATGTGTCAATCAACTTTGTATTCTTACATTATTTTTTCTATGGGTGATGCTTTTGTAATGTTAGTATCAAATACACACACACACACACACACACACACACACACACACACACACATATATATATATAGTTTTGTTTTTGCCAACTATAACATATACATGATTCTTTACTGAGAAAAAACTAATATCTAGTCTAAAAAAATAATAGAAGTTATATGTAAGAAAGTTTGAAGAAGATTGGAATATATTATCTCAAATATTCAGTTGATTACAATAAAGAAAATTATCCCAGGTCCTTATATTATATACCTTTTTTCCCCCAGAAATAAAGTTTAGGTAATGATATTCATCATAGAATTTGAACTTGAATGTATGCATTACAGGGCATATTATAACTTATAAAACACTAAATATTAGGGCATGTGCTCACTCAAGTGACTCTTGTTAATTAGATTTCTCCACAAGGCACTCACAAAAATCAATCACCCAAGTATGTGGTCACCACTCGTATTTGTCTTGTTGACATATGGAGGTGTTATGCTTTTGAGTAGAATGACATTTCTTTGTATTTGAACTGAGCTTTCTTAAATATCATTTTCCTTATTAAAATAGCTTGAGATAGTCAATAAAATTAGTGTTCAATAGTTAACATTTATGATATGTGAAAGAGAATATATTATTTGAGCCTCCTGGAATATTTCTGAATGCAGAATAATGTGAGTAGTTAAGGGTTGGGGGACGGCAGAGTGAAATCATCTACAGCATTGCCAAACCCGGGGTAGGAGAAGCCTGAAAAGAGCCTGAAACACACACATGGTAGATACAGCCCTGAAATATTTGAAACCAGGTGCAATTAAGTTTAACCAAAACTTTTCTCTAGCCCTGATTTTACTCAGTTCTTTACTAAATTGAGGGGAATAGTCCCTTATCATATCTCTCTAGGAGAAGAAAAGGCTAATCTTCTTTGGAAAATAATCTCAGTGTCAATCTCTATGTAGTCCGCCCTCCATATCTGAGGGTTCTGCATCCACAGATTCAACCAACTGTGGATCAAAAATATTTTTAAAATTCCAGAAAGTTCCAAAAGGCAAAACTTGTATTTGCTGTACACGGGCAACTATTTACATATCGCTTACATTGCATTTACAACTATTTACATAACATTTACATTGCATTAGGTATTATAAGTAACCCGGAGATGGTTTAAAGCATACGAGAGGATGTGTGTAGGTTACATACAAATATTATGCCATTTTAAATAAGGGACTTGTCAACTAAAAAAATTGCACAATGTGAGGGTTGTGAGTTAAGTTTTATTTGGGGCAAAATAGGGACTATAGCTCAGGAGACAGCATCTCAGATAGCTCTGAAGAACTGCTCAGAAGAGATAGGGAAGAGGTCTGTGTATATATGATTTTAGTGACGAGGGAATACATGTAATCAAGCACACATTTTTGCAGAAGTTTGCTGCTAGTTTCATGAAGGTTAGTGCTAGTCACAAGGAGCAGATGTCTCCGTTCAGGATTTTAGTGCTTTTCTATATATGAGAAGATGTAAGAATTTGGACTCATAAAATCTTCTTCTGAAAATATCTAATTATCTGAAGGCCTGTTCTTCCAGTTTTTCCCAGAGCACAGTGTGCCTCATCTACACCCTGAGCTCCTTTCAGGTGTGTTGAAACTCAGAGACTGAAGTGGCTAATGACTTTATCCTTGTAGAGGCAGATGTCAGGTGTCAGTTTTTAGTTGGCAGACTTGAGCATCTGTGGATTTTGGTGCAGTGAGAGAGGGGTCCCCTGGAACCAATCCCCCACCGATACCAAGGGACAACTGTAATTATTATGACAAAGTATCCAGCATGCATTTAAAAATTTTGAGATGTGTAGCAGAAAAATGTGACCAATAACCAAGGGAAAAAACTATCAATAGAAGCAATAGATGTAATAACCATTGTAAAAAAATTTTTAAAATATGGATGAAAAGATAGAGAATTTCAACAAATGATTTCAATACACAAAAAGAAAAGAATTATTGTAGGTGTGAGTGCAATGTCTGAAATTAAGAACTCAACATATGGGTTAAATAGCAGGCAGACTTAGATATCTTAAATAAATGCAATAAAATATATCCAACTTGCAGTACACAGAGGAAAATATAATGAAAAATCCAGAACACTGGGAAGAGACGGGTGGGACACAATCAAATGTTTTAACATACATGTAACTGCATTCTCAGAAGGATGAGAGAGAGAATGAAGTGGAACCAATATGTGAAGAACTGACGACCAAAAGTTTTCCAAAATAGAAAGACACCAACCTAAATTCGGAAGCTCAATAAACTCTAAGTAAGAGAAACTAGAATTTTATATCCAGTGGCAACTTTCTTCAGAGAAGGCAATCAGAAACATTTTCATTCAAACAAAAGCTAAGATAACACAGCATCAAAAATATAAAGCAAAAGTTACAGAAGAAAAGAGAAAGACAAATCCACAATTTTGTTGTATATTTCAACACATCCCACTTATTTTTTCACAGAGTAAGCAGCTAAAATATAGGTAAAGATATAGAAGATTAAAAAAAATACTATTAGCTAGCTTTATGTAATTAAAATTCATAGAATACTAGATACAACTATTAATGAATATACATTCTTTTAGTGCATATGGAATAGTTGCCAAAGTTGACTATATGCTGGGTCATAAGGTACGTTCAACAAACTGAAAGGATTGAAATTTTACAGAGTATGTTATGTCAAAACTTGTGTTACTTAGCTAAAGCAGTACTTAATGTAATAGAAGATGCATGTATTTGAAAAAAAGAAAAGTTAAAACCAATGCATATATTAAAAAAGGAAAAGTTGAAGATAGTAATCCAGTAAGCTAGATAAAGAACTCAGACCTCCAAAAAATAGAATGAAGGGAATGAAAAGGAGAAGGACAGAAATCAATGAAAAAAATTGGACATACAATAGAGAATATCAAGAGGGCAAAGATATGATTCTTTGAAAAGATTAAATTCCTAGGAAGGATCATAAAGAAACCAAGAGAGAAAAAAAAAATTAACATAGAAATGAAAAACGAGGACTTTCTTCAGTTTCAATAGATATTAAGTAGGTAATATAAGATGCTATGCAAGCATTATGCCAATATATTTGAAAATATAGATGAAATGAATAAGCTCCTTGGAAAGCAAAGCATCAAAACTCACACAAGGTGAAAATAGAAAAGTCTAGTTATAATACTATTTGAAAAGCTGATTCTGTATTAAAAAGAAACTTACAGGAAACACCAGTCTCTAATTGCTTCACTGGTAAATTCTTCCAAACATTTAAAGAACAAATGAAATCAATTTTATGTCAATATCTTTTAGGAAATAGAGAAAAAACTGTTCCCAACACACTTCATGAACGAGCATAACACCAATACTAAGACTTGACAGGGACAACACAAGAAAGGAAAACTACTGGGCAATATCTCTTATGAACACAAAATTCTACACAAAATATCACATCTGTAAAATATATTAAAAGGACAATATACTATGATCAAGTGAGGTTTATTGCAGGAGTGCAAAGTTGGTTTTACATGTAAAAGCAATGAATATAGTTCCTCACATGCCAGACTAAAGATGGAAAAATAAACATGATTATCTTAATTTGTACAGAAGATGCAATAATAACAGTTTTTTTGCCACCTGCCCCCTCATATGTACTCTCATAAATCCTTTCCAAACATGGTAACTTCAAGATCATTAGGAAAGAGCAATTTCTGATTTCTAGACTCTCTTCTACAGGGCTCACATAGGCAGAATAATCTCCCTTTTAATTAACTCACAGTCAGTTGATTGGGAATTTGAATCACATCTTCAAAATCTGTTCAACTTTGTGAGATAACATAACCTAATCACAGAAGTGATATCCCATTATATTCTCAGGTCCTTCCCACACTCAAATGGAAAGGATTATATGGGGAAATTACACAAGGGAGGAGGAATTTAGGGGTCATTTTAGAATCCTGCTGACCAAAGAAGTCATTTATGATCTAAAACCTCAGAAAATTAGGAGTAGAACCTACCTTCCTTCACCTTATAAACTTTATCCACAAAAACCCTATAGCTAACATCATAATTAATGGTAAAATACTGAATGCTTTTCTCTTATCACTGAAAAATAAAACATTCATTCTCAACATTTTAATCAAAATTTTACTGAAGGTTCCACCTAGTACAGTAAAACAAACAAAAAATAAAGGGGGGTGTGGAAAGAAATATAACTGATGTTATTTGTAGATGACATGATTATGAATATGGAAAATCAAAATATATATATAGAAATAAACTATTAGAAACAGTAAGCATATTTAACAAGTTTTCTTGATATTAGAAAAATATAAGAAACAAATTATAGTTCTATATAGTAACAAGAAACAATGGGAAATTAAAAATAAACATGACCTAAAATGATGTAACTAGACCAGTCCCTCCCATCAGGAAACTTCCACAAGCCTCTTAGATAGCCTCATCCACCAGAGGGCAGACAGCAGAAGCAAGAAGAACTACAATCCTGCAGCCTGTGGAACAAAAACCACATTCACATAAAGATAAAAAGATGTAAAAGCAGAGGGCTATGTGCCAGATGAAGGAACAAGATAAAACCCCATAAAAACAACTAAATGAAATGGAGATAGGAAATGTTTCAGAAAAAGAATTCAGAATAATGATAGTGAAGATGATCGAGGACCTCGGAAAAAGAATAGAGGCAAAGATCAAGAAGATGAAAGAAATGTTTAACAAGGACCTAGAAAAATTAAAGAACAAACAAAGAGAGATGAACAATACAATAACTGAAATGAAAAATACACTAGAAGGAATCAATAGCAGAATAACTGAGGCAGAAGAACAGGTAAGTGACCTGGAAGAGAGAATGGTGGGATTCACTGCTGTGGAACAGAATAAAGAAAAAGAATGAAAAGAAATGAAGACAGCCTAAGGACCTCTGGGACAACATTAAACATAACAACATTCGCATTACAGGGGTCCCAGAAGGAGAAGAAAGAGAGAAAGGACCTGAGAAAATATTTGAAGAGATTATAGTTGAAAACTTCCCTAACATGGGAAAGGAAATAGCCACCCAAGTCCAAGAAGCACAGTGAGTCCCATACAGGATAAACCCAAGGAGAAACATGCTGAGACACATAGTAATCAAATTGACAAAAATTAAAGGCAAAGAAAAATTATTGAAAGCAGCAAGGGAAAAATGACAAATAACATACAAGGGAACTCCCATAAGGTTAACAGCTGATTTCTCAGCAGAAACTCTACAAGCCAGAAGGGAGTGACATGACATATTTAAAGTGATGAAAGGGAAGAACCTACAACCAAGATTACTCTACCTGGCAAGGATCTCATTCAGATTCGATGGAGAAATCAAAAGCTTTACAGACAAGCAAAAGCTAAGAGAATTCATCACCACCAAACCAGCTACACAACAAATGCTAAAGGAACTTCTCTAAGTGGGAAACACAAGAGAAGAAAAGGACCGACCAAAACAAACCCAAAACAATTAAGAAAATGGGAATAGGAACATACATATTGAAAATTACCTTAAATGTAAATGGATTAAATTATCCAACCAAAAGACACAGATTGGCTGAATGGATACAAAAACAAGACCCATATATATGCTGTCTACAAGAGGCCCACTTCAGACCTAAGGACACATACAGACTGAAGGTGTGGGGATGGAAAAACATATTCCATGCAAATGGAAATCAAAAGAAAGCTGGGGTAGCAATACTCATATCGGATAAAATAGACTTTAAAATAAAGAATGGTACAAGAGACAAGAAAGGACACTATGTAATGATCTAGATATCAATCCAAGAAGAAGATATAAAAATTATAAATATATATGCACCCAACATAGAAGCACCTCAATACATAAGGCAACTGCTAACAGCTCTAAAAGAGGAAATCGACAAAACACAATAATAGTAGGGGACTTTAACACCTAACTTACACCAATGGATAGATCATCCAGACAATTAATAAGGAAACACAAGCTTTAAATGACACAATAGACCAGACGGATTTAATTGATATTTATAGGACATTCCATCCAAAAACAGCACGTTACACTTTCTTCTCAAGTGCACTCAGAACATTTTCCGGGATAGATCACATCTTGTGTCACAAGTCAAGCCTCAGTAAATTGAAGAAAATTGAAATCATATCAAGCATCTTTTCTGACAACAATGCTATGAGATTAGGAATCAATTACAGGGAAAAAAACGTAAAAAACTCAAACACATGGAGGCTAAACAATACATTACTAAATAGCCAAGAGATCACTGAAGAAATCAAAGAGGAAATCAAAAAATACCTAGAGGCTAATGACAATGAAAACACAGCAATCCAAAACCTATGGGATGCAGCAAAACAGTTCTAAGAGGGAAGCTTATAGCTATACAAGCCTGTCTCAAGAAACAAGAAAAATCTCAAATAAACAATCTAACATTACACCTAAATGAACTAGAGAAAGAAGAACAAGAAGAAAGAAGAGAAAGAAGAACAAGAAAGAAAGAAGAACAAACAGAATCCAAAGTTAGCAGAAGGAAAGAAAGCATAAAGATCAGAGCAGAAACAAATGAAATAGAAACAAAGAAAACAATAGCAAAGATCAATAAAACTAAAAGCTGGTTCTTTGAGAAGATAAACAAAATTGATAAACCATTATTAGGCAGACTCATCAAGAAAAAGAGGGAGAGGAACAAAATCAATAAAATTAGAAACGAAAAAGAGAAGTTACAATAGCCACCGCAGAAATACAAAGCATCCTAAGAGACTACTACAAGCAACTCTATGCCAATAAAATGGACAACCTGGAAGAAACTGACAAATTCTTAGAAAGGTATAACTTTCCAAGACTGAACCAGGAAGAAATAGAAAATATGAACAGACCCACCACGAGTAATGAAACTGAAACTGTGATTAAAAATCTTCCAACAAATAAAAGTCTAGGACCAGATGGCTTCACAGGTGAATTCTATTAAACATTCATAGAAGAGCTAACACCCATCCTTCTCAAACTCTTCCAAAAAATTGCAGAGGAAGAAACACTCCCAAGCTCATCCTATGAGGCCACCATCACCCTGATACCAAAAGCAGACAAAGATACTATAAAAACAGATAATTACAGACCAATGATGCAAAATTACAGACCAATGATTCAATGATGAATATAGATGCAAAAATCCTCAACAAAATACTAGCAAACAGACTGCAAAAACACATTAAAAGGATCATACACCATGATCAAGTGAGATTTATCCCAGAGATGCAAGGATTCTTCAATATACGCAAATCAATCAATGTGATGCACCATATGAACAAATTGAAGAATAAAAACCATATGATCATCTCAATAGATGCAGAAAATGCTTTTGACAAAATTCAACACTGATTTATGATTAAAAACTCTCCAGAAAGTGGGCATAGAGGGAAACTACTTCAACATAATAAAGGCCATAAATGATAAACCCACAGCAAACATCATTCTCAATGGTGAAAAACTGAAAGCATTTCCTCTAAGATCAGGAACAAGGCAAGAATGTTGAGTCTCACCGTTGTTATTCAATATAGTTTTGGAAGTCCTAGCCACGGCAATCAGAGAAGAAAAAGAAATAATAAGAATACAAATCGGAAAAGAAGAAGTAAAACTGTCGCTATTTGCAGATGACATGATACTATACATAGAGGATCCTAAAGATACCACCAGAAAACTACTAGGGCTAATCAATGTATTTGGTAAAGTTGCAGGATACAAAATTAATGCACAGAAATCTCTTGCAATCCTATACACTAATGATGAAAACTCTGAAAGAGAAATTAAGGAAACACTCCCATTTACTATTGCAACAGAAAGAATAAAATACCTAGGAATAAACCTACCTAGGGAGACAAAAGACCTGTATGCAGAAAAGTATAAGACACTGATGAAAGAAATTAAAGGTGATACAAACAGATGGAGAGATATACCATGCTCTTGCATTGGAAGAATCAATATCGTGAAAATGACTATACTACCCAAAGCAATCTACAGATTCAATGTAATCCCCATCAAATTACCAGTGGCATTTTTTACAGAACTAGAACAAAAAATCTTAAAATTTGTATGGAGACACAAAAGACCCCGAATAGCCAAAGCAGTCTTGAGGGATAAAAATGGAATTGGAGGAATTAGAATCCCTGACTTCAGACTATACTACAAAGCAACTGTAATCAAGACAACATGGTACTGGCACAAAAACAGAAACATAGATCAGTGGAACAGGATAGAAAATCCAGAGATATACCCACGCACCTATGGTCAACTAATCTATTACCAAGGAGGCAAGGACATACAATGGAGAAAAGACAGTCTCTTCACTAAGTGGTGCTGGGAAAACTGGACAGTTACATGTGAAAGAATGAAAATAGAACACTCCCTAACACGATACACAAAAATAAACTGAAAATGGATTAGAGACCTAGATGTAAGACCGGGCACTGTAAAACTCTTAGCAGAAAACATAAGAAGAATACTCTTTGATATAAATCACAGCAAGATATTTTTTGATCCACCTCCTAGAGTAATGGAAATAAAACCAAAAATAAACAAATGGGACCTAATGAAACTTCAAAGATTTTGCACAGTAAAGGAAACCATAAACAAGACCAAAAGACAATCCTCAGAATGGGAGATAATATTTTCAAATGAATCAATGGACAGCGGATTAATACCCAAAATATATAAACAGCACATGCAGCTCAATATTAAAAAAACAAACAGACCAATCCAAAAATGGGCAGAAGAGCTAAATAGACATTTCTCCAAAGAAGACATTCAGATGGCCAAGAAGCACATGAAAAGCTTCTCAACATCACTAATTATTAGAGAAATGCAAATCAAAATTACAATGAGGTATCACCTCACACCAGTTAGAATGGGCATCATCAGAAAATCTACAAACAACAGTTTCTGGAGAGGGTGTGGAGCAAAGGGAACCCTCTTGCACTGTTGGTGGGAATGTAAATTGATACAGCCACTATGGAGAACAGTAGGGAGATTCCTTAAAAAACTAAAAATAGAATTACCATATGACCCAAAACCCAGAGAAAACCATAGTTCAAAAAGACACATGCACCCCAATATTCATTGTAGCACTATTTACAATAGCCAGGTCATGGAAGCAACCTAAATGCTCATCGACAGATGAATGGATAAAGAAGATGTGGTACATATCTACAATGGAATATTACTCTGCCTTAAAAAGGAACAAAATTGGGTCTTTTGTAGAGGCGTGGATGCATCTAGAGACTGTCATACAGAGTGAAGTAAGTCAGAAAGAGAAAAATAAATATCTTATATTAACACATATATGTGGAACGTAGAAAATGGTACAGACGAAGTGGTTTACAGAGCAGAAATTGAGACACAGATGTAGAGAACAAATGTGTGGACACCAAGGGGGGAAAGCGGTGTGGGGTGGGGGTGGGGGAGTGATGGATCGGGAGATTGGGACTGACATGTATACACTGATGTGTGTAAAATGGATGACTAATAATAAATAAATATATAAATAAATAAACAAAAAAAATCATAGTTTTAGAAGCGACAAGGGAGAATCAGAGTGAAGTGTTAAAAGGAAAATTTGTTTAATCCAACCCTTACTGGTGAAAGTATTTTATACTTCATATTGAATCCTAAAATAGCAGATTTGATTGCCAGTCCCTGAAAATTAGGATATATTTTAGACTCTTATATTTGTGTGAAATTCTTTGGATGGGATATGTCATTTTACTAAGGGTCATAATTACTGTAATTCATAATGAACTTATTGCCTTTTCTTACATGTATTGCATCTAGTTCATAATTATTTCTACTTATATCTATAGCAGTGAGAGAAACACCTTGCTGTCTTTACTTACAGAAATTAAAATTCCAGGAGAGAGAGATATTACTCTCCAGGAAATTTCTAATCTGAGAGTAGACCTGACATTACCAAAATAATTCTGATTATATTGCTGTAGTATCTGTAGTGTTAAATTTTGTGTAAGAATTGAGGCTTTTTGTGTTCCAATTCTGAGGATTCACAGTATTGATGACTATTATAAAGGTCTCAGTTATGATAGCTGAATATACCATCTTTCCTTCCTTTACTTTTGGACCTTTCTATTAAATAGGTGATTGTACTTCTCGTATTATCCTCTATGTCTCTCAACCTCTCTTTCATATTACCTCTCCCTCTTGCCTTCTGGGACTTTGCTTAGCTCTTTTAGTTCCCAGATTTTTTTTTTTTTTTTTGGCTGCACTGTGCAGCACATGGGATCTTAGTTGCCCGACTAGGGATCGAACCCGTGCCCCCTGCAGTGGAAGTGCAGAGTCTTAACCAGTGGACTGCCAGGGAAGTCCCTCAACAATATATTTTTTATTTTTGAAAAACTGAGAACAAATTACAGAACTATTTCTGAAAGGAAAGTGAAGTGCTGTCTCTATTAAATGAAGGTTTAATTTAATAGAGAGGAGGAGATAAGCTGGGAGGAGATAAGCTGAACAGAGTCTCTAGGTCATGGTCTGGCTTTTTAAAGAGTTATACTGAATTATTCTTTTTAAGGAATATTACTGGGATATTTAGTAGGCAACATCAAAAATGAACCCTAGGGAATACAGAAGTATATCAGTTTGCTAGGGCTGCTGTAGCACAGTACCAAAAGTTGGATGGCTTAGACAAAGTATAGGAAATATCTAGTCAGGGGCATAAACTGTGACTGTCCTCTGTCCAGTTTCTGCTATACTGCACTCCTGCTACATCTTTGAGGAAAAATTTAGCAAGTTTCCAGGGAAAACACAGCTTTACTTTGAAGTATTAGAATTTTTTATATATGATAGTCTTTCCAGTTTTATAAATATTTTGAAGAGAAAGTAATTATTTTTGGTCTATATTTGTTTCTTGGTTTTTTGAAAATACAAGTGACTTAGGTTTAATGACTAATTTCAGCTTAAAGCCTTTTATTAATGTAACCGTTGTGAAGAAAATAACCTTTTTGCCCAATTAAAGTCCTAATACAAAAAAAAAAAAATGATGTAACTAGTTAAAAACCTGGGGAAGTATTTCCCTGGTGGTGCTTGAAAGTCCACCTGCCAATGCAGGGGACATGGGTTCGAGCCCTGGTCTGGGAAGATTCCACATGCTGTGGAGCAACTAAGCCCCTGCACCACAACTACTGAGCCTGCACTCTAGAGCTGACGAGCCACAACTACTGAGCCTGCATGCCACAACTACTGAAGCCCATGTGCCTAGAGCCCATGCTCCGCAACAAGAGAAGCCACCACAATGAGAAGCCCGTGCACCACAATGAAGAGTAGTCCCCTACATGATGCAACTAGAGAAAAGCCTGTGTGCAGCAACGAAGACCCAATGCAGCCAAAAATAAATAAATAAAAACCTAGGGAATATGTCAATGAAAAATGTGCAAGATTTTTAGTGTTATGAGAAATTAAAGAAGACCTAGCTAAAAGGAGAATTATACCATATTGATGACCTGGAAGTCTCTAGATTAACTTTCCCAAATTGATCTATTAATTTAGTAACATCCTAATCTATGTCCCAGCAGAGATTTTTTTTTTTTGGAGGGGGAGAGAGGATTATACGGAAAAGATGATTCTAAACTTTAAATGGAAATGCATAAGACCTAGAGTACCCAAGATAGTCACAGTAAAGAAGAACAAAGTTGGAGGATGTACACTATCAGGTTTCAAGACTATATAAATCTACAGCAATTAAGACAGCATTTTAGGGCTTCCCTGGTGGCTCAGTGGTTGAGAGTCTGCCTGCCGATGCAGCGGACGTGGGTTCATGCCCTGGTCTGGGAAGATTCCACATGCCACGGAGCAGCTGGGCCCATGAGCCATGGCCACTGAGCCTGCCCGTCCAGAGCTTGTGCTCCACAACGGGAGAGGCCCCAACAGTGAGAGGCCTGTGTACCAAAAAAAAAAAAAAAAAAGACAGCATTTTATTGCCAGCAAATTTGATTTAGCAGCACATTAAAAGACTCATTCACCATGATCACATGTGATTTATACCTGGTATGCAAGGATGGTTCAACGCACATGAACCAATCAATGTGAAACATCACATTAATAGAATGAAAGAAAAAATTATATAGCAATTTTAATAGATTCAGAAAAAACAAAATTCTACATTTGTTAATGATAAAAACTCTTAACAAGTATAGAAGGAATGTACCTCACAGATAACATTATACTTAATGGTGAAAAGTTGAAAGCTTTTCCTCTAAGATGAGATACAAGACAATGGTGCCCATTCCCACCACTCCTATTCAACATAGTACTGGAAGTCCTTTCCAGAGCCATCTGGCAAGAAAAAGAAATAAAAACTATCAGAATTGGAAAGGAAGAAGTAAAACTGTCTCTATTTGCAGTTTATATAGGCATACCATGTTTCATTGCACTTCACTTTACAAATATTGTTTTTTTTGTTTTGTTTTGTTGTAGAAATTGAAGATCTGTGGCAATAGGCCATATTGAGTAGTCTATTGGCACCATTTTTCCAAAAGCATTTGCTCACTTTGTGTCTCTGTGTCACATTTTGGTAATTCTTGCAATATTTTAAACCTTCTACCAGCAAAAATATTTCAACTTGCTAAATAATCAGATGATGGTTAGCATTTTTTAACAATAAAGTATCCTTAATTAAAGTATGCACATTTGTTTTTAGATGTAATGCTATTGTACACTTAAAAGACTACAGTATAGTGTAAACATAACTTTTATATGCACTAGGAAACCAAAAAATTTATGTGACTCACTTTATTGTGCTATTCATTTTATTGCAATGTTCTGGAACTGAACCTGCAAAATCTCCAAGGTATACCTGTTTGGAAAATCCTAAAGACTTCATCCAAAAGTTGTTAGATCAAATCAATTAATTCAGTAAAATTACAGGATAACAAAACTAACATACAAAAATCAGTAGCCTTTTAGACACTAGCAACAGATTATCTGAAAAAGAAATAAAGAAAACAAACAATCCCATGTACAATAGCATCAAAAAAGAAAAAACTTCGGAATAAACTTAACCAAGGAGGTGAAAGGTCTCTACTCTGCAAACTATAAGACATTGATGAAAGATATCAAAAATGTCACAAATAAATGAAAAGGTATCCTGTGTTCATGAAGGGGAAGAATTGATATTGTTAAAATTTCAATACTACCGAAAACATCTATATCTTCAATGCAATCCCTATCAAGATTCCAATGGCATTTTTTACAGAAATTGAAAAAAAAATCCTAAAATTTATATGGAAACAAAAAAGACCCCAAGTAGCCAAAGCAGTCCTTTGAAAGAAAAACAAAGCAAGGAGTATCACATTTCCTGATTTCAAGTTATACTATAAATTTATAGTGATCAAAACAGTATGATACTGGCATAAAAACAGACAAATAGATTAATGCAACAGAATTGAGAGTCCAGAAATAAAGGTGGAAGGGAAAATTGCTTTTAATCAGAAAGTCAGAAATCTGGGGAGAAGGCAGACTTGTGTCCCCCAAAAACCAACTCCAAAGATTCTTCTTGGCCATGAAAGTTTTAAAGGGAAAAGGGGAAGTAATCTCAGTTAATCATTGGGATAGGGGGTCAGAGTTCTTGCCATCCCCTACTGCCTGCAGGCTTGTGCACTTTTGTGATCTTTCTTTAGTCTCTGTCTTGTTCACACAGTTTGTTCTGGAGATCACTGAAGGGGAAGCTAGGGAAGAGATCTGGTCATCTGTTAGTTATTTATTCTTCGTTTCTACTTCTTTGATCTATGGGAAGAACCAACAGATTAGGCAAGGTAGTGTGTGATCAAAAGATTTGAAAACTGTGCTTGGGTCAGAGATGAGCAGAGCGTGGGGGTGGACGGTTTAAGTTTAGTTAAAATATAGCTTTGCTAAAGTGACAAGAAAAGGGGTTTCCTGCTGAGGACGGTTTCCTGCAAAGAGCTGTTTACATCCCTGTGGGGTTTTTTTCCTACCCTTTTAAATTCATCCATTTCAGTTCATACAGAATAATGTAATCAAAATATAAATTTGTCCACCTGCACTCCTGCTGGAAGCAACTCAACAACTTGTCATCATTTTCACCATTATTTTCTCAGTATAGATTTCCTCTCCTCCCCTTCTAGCCTCATAAACTACCAACCTGCTTCTGTTTTATGATCTAATGATAACAATTTTGTTGCTTCATTTCTCTGCTTCATGCTGCTTCATGCTTTGATATTTATGTTTTTACTGTTTACCTGAATCTCCCTTCCTCCATGTTTTTAATCTGGTTAATTTACTCCTAGGCTTTAATATGCATCACATGTGGTACATCATGACAACTTCCCTGAACCATTTAGATGAGTGAGATGCTTCTCCATGTGCATATATCTACCTTAGTACTTGCCTTTCATTGACCAGCCTTCATTAGACCATAAGCTCCCTGAACACAGGATATTTTTTATCATGGTTCCTCCCGTGCTTAGCACAGGGCCAGTCACATAATAGACACTCTGTAACTGCAGCGTGTGTCATTTTCTGATGTGGCATTTCAAAGTCTCATATGTTATTATTGTACTCTGGGGGAATTCATCAATTCTGGTTATCATGAACATGAGTATATATGCATATTAATGTAATTAATGAATAATAAATTGTTTTGTTCTTCTTTTCAAAATGTGTAGGTTCTTAATAATCACAATCTATAAGTCAAAAGCATATAAAGAAAGCTACATAAGAGTCCCCTGTAACTTTACAGGTTGGATTAAAAAATATCCAAGTATTATTCAGTTGTTGTTTTTTTTTTTTCTGCAGATTGCTGCCAATTCCTGGGGAAAGTCCTGGGGAGAGAATGGCTATTTCAGGATTCTTCGAGGAGTAAATGAGTCTGACATTGAAAAGTTGATTATCGCAGCTTGGGGCCAACTGACAAGTTCAGATGAACCATAACAAAGCACTAAATTTCCATAAGGCCAGGCATTCAAGTCACCCTTTAAGTTGAAATTAAGCAACGTGACGTTCTCTGTGACAGTGGAATCTCTGCCTCTTCGCCTTGTTAGTATAACGTGCTTGTTTTCTTGTTTCACCCTGGGCTCTAAGCTCCTGCTTCCTTTATATTACCGAGTATGTAAAAACACTAACAGAGCATGGAAAGTGGCTTCAAATACCTTTCGAGTTCCCTGGAAGTCTTTATTTCCCTCTCCTGACAATGTTCTTTTTGACTTTTATCATTTAACAGTGTGATGGCACTTGTTCTAAACATTCACAGCATTTGTTTGTAGATGTGATCTGGTTTCTCTCTCTTTGACCAATGAGAACTGACAAAAAGCACTGAAAACACCAATTTACCATTGTTACGATTTTTTTCAATCCAATAATGCCTTCTTAATTCAGACCTTGCTTATGTTTTGCCAGAAAGAGATGGAAATAGATTGTTTCCCTCAATAAGCTCACATTTTGCTTCTTTTCATTTGTCTAAGCTGAACTCACAATCTGAACTCAAAAGGTGACTCACTCTCACAGGAAAGAGCTACTCTTTACCCTACTGTGTAATGGCTTGTGAGGTGGGAAAGATGATAAGTAATGAAAAGACTTAGGGGCTGATGCTGACGATGCAAGTACCGTCCTGATATACACACATACTCCTGTTTTTGGAAGCCAGTGCCCTTTGTGTAAAGTCTATTAAAATGAGCTGCAAAACTGTATCTGGAAAGATCACACATTTACCTCCCCCAAACAGCAACCTGATGCCATGACTCAGAAAGAATAAACACACTTTTATCACAACCATTTCACAGTTCACTGCTTGAGATGCTGAAAAGTAAGCTAAATTGGCACTAATTTGCAACTAATTTTAATTCTCTATAGTCAGAGAAACAAAAATACTATCATCATCCTGGTTGGGAAAGGATACAATCTTTTAATAATTCACTGGCATCTTAAATGGCAAACTAATAAATGAAGAAGCAAAGCTGATCTGTTAGTGAGCATGGTGGATTATAATGACAATGGTGAGATATCCATAGCCTTTGTTTCTGGGCCCTCTATTATCTGGATTTCCAGAGTAGGGCTTTTTTTAATGGGGTTGTGCCCAAAGGTACCCTGGTTAGATAAGCCAGATGTGCTGAAATTGTGAGAAAATAGAGCACAGAAAGGTAAAGTGTTTCCTTAATGATTGTTTTCTCCAGTAATCACTGCAGCTTTATCAGAAGAAGCATCTATTCACTTACTTCTCCCCTAGAAACTATACATGAGTCTAATTCACTTTGCTGTGGTTGGCTGATGTGCCTCCAGAGGATTGAGACATAATTTGGGTTTGTCTGTTTGGATTCCCTGAGACAAGGTTTTGAGTGTAAATACTAGTTGGTTTTGGCGGTGAAGGGAACCCTGAGAAGGGAGTAGGGCAGTGATTCAGGGCAGCAAAGGCAGACAATGAAAGGCACATTACCAAGCAAAGCATCAGGCAACTAGTTCTTATGTACTAGGGACTCTCTATATCATCCCTCAGATAAATGCCACCAAAGAAGGAAGCTTATTGGTTGAGGGCTGCTCCTGGGGCCATGAATTTCCTGGCTGTTCTTACCTGGCACAAGGGTGTAAGAAACAGTTTCCAGTGTCAAGAAAAAATCCATAGACAAAGAAAAGCAGGTTCCAGTAGGTGGATGTGAGTTTGATGGCCACTGAAATGGCACAGGTGAGGTGATGTGGGGAGGGCACCAGCAGTGTCTTTGCTACAGGTATTAAGACACTTTTTTCTTTTCTTTTTTTTTTTTTGTGATATGCTGGCCTCTCACCGCTGTGGCCTCCCCCGTTGCGGAGCACAGGCTCCAGACGCGCAGGCCCAGCGGCCATGGATTATGGGCCCAGCCGCTCTGTGGCATGTGGGATCTTCCCGGACCGGGGCACGAACCCACGTCCCCGGCATCGGCAGGCAGACTCTCAACCACTGCGCCACCAGGGAAGCCTTACACTTTTAAAACATTCTTCAGATGCTGAAGACTGAAGAAGTAATAAATGCTAATGCATAAATATGCCAGATGGCTAACATTGTTTTTAAAAATACTTAATGGGATTAAGTTGATTCAGTATGTAAATGGACGAAAATTGTTGGAATGAATTTTCACACTGTGGCTTGTGGGTCTAGATTGTAGGTCCAGATTCTGCTGTTTTAAAATTTCCTACTTTTGCAGCCACTATGGAAACCAGTATGGAGGTTACTTAAAAACTAAAAATAGAGCTATCATATGATCCAGCAATCATATCCTAGGCATAGATCTGGAGAAAACTCTTAATTTGAAAAGATAAATGCATCCCAATATTCATAGCGGCAGTATTCACAATAGCCAAGACATGGAAGCAACCTAAATGTCCACTGACAGATGAATGGATAAAGAAGATCCAGTGTGTGTACACACACACACACACACACACACACACACACACACACACACACACACACAGGAATATTACTCAGCCCGAATAAAAGAAATAATGCCATTTTCAGCAACATGGATAGACCTAGAGATTATCATACTAAGTGAAGTAAATCAGACAGAGAAAGACAAATATCATATGTTACACTTATATGTGGAATCTAAAAAATGATACAAATAAATTTATTTAAAAAACAGAAACAGACTCACAGACATAGAAAACAAACTTATGGTTATCAAAGGGCAAAGGAGAGGAGGGATGAATTGGGAGTTTGGGCTTAACTGATACACGCTACCATATGTAAAATAGATAAACAACAAGGACTACTGTATAGTACAGGACCTACTATAGAGCATATGTATTCATTATCTTCTAATAAGATATAATAATCAGATTTTTCTCATTTTTACAACTTTAAAGAGGATATTTGGTTCTATTTCTTATCTAAAGGCCCTGAGGTGACCTTCAAAAAATAGTGCTTGGCGTCTTCCTTTGCCCACACTGGGGACTGAGTGGCTATTTGTAGAACGGATTTGACAGATGACTAGACAGTATCCCCCTACACTGTGGCTTCTCTTGGCCTACAGGTGTGCTCTACTCACCTCAGCCTGAACTGAGCAATGGGAAGGATGACACATTTGGTCCATATGTCTTTAGCATTCCAGTCTTTGCTTGCATATATGAAGTCTTATTATTTTGTGTTTAGAGCACAGGAGGGAAGCACTGTCCTTGTGATCACGTAATTCAGCCAAGACAATATGTCTCAGATTGAGTGATACTGTGAGCACACAGACCTGGTTTTCTTCCTGTTCAATCCAAAGTATTTGCCATTTATGTGCTCTTCATGGGTTCTAATTGAAACTGATTACTATGTCTAGTTTTTCCTGGAAAACTGGGGAAATAGTCCCAATGTAGCACATTGAACAATGCTTCTTTCTTCAGGTGTCATTAGGAAACATACATAAGAAAGAAGTAGGAAAGATCTTGAAGACAGGGCTCAGGCCCTCTCTTGCTTCACCATGTTTGAGTCCCATCTCATTGTATCCTAAACAATAAAAAGCCTTCTCCAGGTTTTTAAAATGCATGTTCAAAGATTCTCTTTAAACCCATAAAATGGAATTGTTTGTTAGTTGATATTCAACCAGAAAAAATGGGAACGTCTCTAAGTATTTGCAACAGGAAGAGTATAATGAAAAGACTTGGTTACATAGGTGATGGAGGAGCAGAGAAAGCAATAAAGGATGCTGAGTCAGTCCAGGGATGAGCAAAAGTAGGAAGCTGCCATAAGCCCTAGACTGACAGGACAGAGTGAAGAAGTGGGTCACTGGGATCTGGGGACTGCAATTTTCCTGGTGGTAGCTGGGAGCATGACTGGACTGTCTGGTGGAAGCTGGAGTTATGAAAAGACATGTTGTGGCCAAATTTGCCACCTGAAGCAGAGAGGAAGGGAAAGAAACACTGAGGCTTCTCCCTTGCTCAAGCTTTCCGAACTCTCATCAGTGCCCCTCATTGGCTGATCCTGCAGAAAGACAACTGATACAGGAGATGATGAAATTAGGCTGTCAAGGTCAGCTTCCACCCTTTACCAGATACAGAGGAGAATAGGATGAGGGCCAGGAATAAATAATAGGATGAACAGAAAATACATTTTTGGTTCATTCCATATAGATATTGGAAATTAAGATTGAATAAAGGAATAATTTCTCAATGATCGACTAGCTCATGCTCTCAATACCTTGTTTAATTATGTCTTATGTACTATAATGCTTGCTATTATATGTCCTTTTTATTGGTTAAACTCTTTTGACTTATAGGGAATGTATTACAATCTATGTAGGGAAAGATTTTTTTCCCACTTCTTCACAGTAATTTATAGGGACTTTGTATGTTGTTTCACCATGATTGCTTATCAAAAGGATTATGATCTAGGACATTTATTTTTCTTTGGGTAGAGGTTGATTCCATATTCAAAAGGAAAAAGAGAGTGGGTATCATCTCATAAACTACATTTTATGAAATGTTTCAAGATAGAGAAGCATCACTCCATCAGGTGCCATTGTATCAGAAAGGAAAGTCCTAAAGGACACACAGACATTCCCTCCCCAGAGTGGCCAATGAAGGAGGGAGAATCAGTCCAGCGCTGTCAGGAATGGGGTGGTTGAATGAAGGGAGGAAAACCTTCTCCACCTTCAGCTGTGAACACTATTGTACATCATTTTGTAAGATATCCAAAGGAAATCTTTAAAAAGTCATTGATGTGTAAACCCAATAAAGTGGGATTTCTCCTGAGAACTGGCAGAAAGAGCCTCATTAGTTAGAAGTAGAGCAGCTGGAAATAACTTTTCCCTCCATCATCTGTTCCCTGGTCCCCTGTCTGTAACATCCACCCCCTATAAAATGAGCTAACTCTGTGTTTCTTCTGAGATTATAAGGAGAAAAAGTGTCAGTTATACAGAATTTAAGATATATCTTGTGTTACATCCACTATTTTAAAGACTCCCAGGTCACAGTTAGGCCACTGGGAAGTCCTAGAGTAGTAGTAACACCTGGCAAAGCCCAGGCTGGCTCAGTCCTCACTCACCTGGCCACGTACTCATTGTGGGGATAAGCATGTACAGTTGTACACAATGTACAGCTGTATACAATGTACAGTTGTATATAATGGTTCATTTTATACAACATACACAACATTGTATACAACTGTACATGTTGTATACAGTGGTTCCATGTATGTCCACAGACCCTTTTCTCCTAAAAATCCTCATTAAATAACACATTATCCATTCAATATTTATTACAGTTGTCCCTCAATATCCATGGGGAATTGGTTCCAGGGGCCCCCACAGATAACCAAATCCGCAGATACTCAGGTCCCTTTTATGTATAAAATAGCATAGTTCAATGATGAGAGTTACTCCTTACCCCCGGGTTTCACATCTGCAGATTCAACTATATGTATTATCTCACAAATGACTGTTTTATGAAATAGTAAGTATAGTCATTTTGTGTTTTTTATATATACATATATTAAATATTATATAATTATATAAATTATATGAGATAAATATATATATAAAACACAAAGTGACTCAAGAAGAAATAAATAGTAAGACAGAAGAAGCATTAACCATGAAATAAATAGGTTTGGTAAATTTTGCTACATGAAATTTAGAACATTGCTCACCAAAAGACACAATTGACACAATAAGGAAAATGAACAGGTGAGGTATATGAGGAGAAAATATATGCAACATATGTAAGCAATAAAAATATATATATATTTGCCCATTTCATGTTTTCATATTATTAGAAGATATTGGTTTATATTATTCATATTTTTACTAACATTCTTTTAATTTTTCTGGATCTGCATTTATTTCTCACTTTTCCTTCCTAATATTATTTATCCTTTAATATATGCATTCTCTCTTTTTCTTTCTTGAAAAAATTTATCAGAGATTTGTCTATTTCCTTTTCCTTTTTGAAGAAACAGATTGGGGTTTTTTGATATTCTCTTCTGCGACTTTATTTTCTGTAGAGTTAATGATCTCATCTTTGTTATCTTCTTTTTAATTTCTTTGTATTTATTCTGGAATTCTTTTCTAACTTCTTAAAGTAAACCCTTAACTCATTAATTTTGAGCTTTTCTGGTGTTCTAATTTAAGTATTTCTGTACTGTGCTCTCTAAAAGATGCCTCTCAGTATAATCACAATTCCCTTTAGCTCTTTATAATTGTAATTACTTAAATGCTAAAAAAAAAACCAAAAAAAACAAAAAACAAAAAAACCACACACTTTCTAATTAGTTAAACCTGGAGAAAAGTTGTATCAATTGTATGAGCAGTTATATTTTACTTCTTATGTACTCTCTTAGATCATCTCTATTCAGTATATTTACAAATACAATGTATAAATAATTTAATAGCATAATATATCAACTATGTGATTTGGTAACTCGTTGCACTGATGTACTTTGCATTGTAAGAAACATGTTTTAGTGTTTAGGTCTCTAATATACGTTTGACACTGGAAAATTCACAACAGGCTAGTTCACAGATATATTTACTTATGAAAACCATGTTTCCAGGAAGAGCCACTCTCTGTGGCCAGGCCATTAAGTGTTAGTTTTTTCATTTCAAGTGATAACATGCTCTTTTTAAAAACTGCTAACCATAGATCTCTCCTTTCTTAGCCCACCAGTTTCCTACAGAGACAAAGAAAATAAAGTAGCAGAAAAGTCAAGCAAGCTGTAAATGACTTTGGTATTTAAAAATCTGTTTCTGATTTTGTAGTATGTTGTATTTCTCTTTACAGTATTTAGTGTTTGCCATGTTAAATTCACAGGTATGTTCCCAGTAAAGAGATATTTGTGCAAAGGAAGAAAGTTTTATTCTTACTGTTGCAGTTACTATTGATAATTACCATTTGCAATCTCTTTAGCATTTAACCAACTCTGTCTAATTTATGCTTTTGATTCATGAATTAATACGGCATGAGATATCTTTCCTTGGAAATAAATATTAATTTAAAATGGAAGTAACACCATTGTAGAAAAAGCCTCCTTTTGATCATTTGTCAGAATATTTTACATATGCATATGATATGCATATGAACAGTGCTTAGAAGGATTATAGAGTAATTAAGATGATGATATAGTTGAAGTAGTAAA
The DNA here is from genome assembly GCF_964270905.1 of Leucopleurus acutus. Classification (NCBI taxonomy): domain Eukaryota; kingdom Metazoa; phylum Chordata; class Mammalia; order Artiodactyla; family Delphinidae; genus Leucopleurus; species Leucopleurus acutus. Next base: position 63,471,987 of record NC_139153.1, on the reverse strand, counting down.
AATAACATTTTTTTTCTATTTTAATACAGTTTTGAAAGACACCTGTGAATTACAGTTGATTCTTGAACAATGTAGTGGTTAGGGGCTCTGAACTTCTGCAAAGTAAAAAATCCATGTATAACTTTACAGTCAGCTTTCCACATCCACATCCATGGATGCAACCAACCATGGATCATGTAGTAATTATTGAAGAAAATCCCTGTATAAGTGGACCCATGCAGTTCAAACCCATGTTGTTCAAGGGGTAACTGTACAGTAAAACTAAGACTCAATCTTCCTTATGAATATTAAATTATCAGGTAAAGCAGCTTTAAGGCCTCTGAGAAGTTACTAAATATCTATTACTCTTTGGGGATCACGTTCAACTAAGTTAACACATTAATCAAACCATCATTCATTGAGCCTTTGCTATGTATTGAGTGATAATGACAAGTGCTGTATATAGGCTCCACTTAATTTAGTAGGTGGTACATGCAGTTCCAGAAGATATAATTTAAAAAGGACACAGGGACTTTTAATGACAGAATACCTTTCTCCTCATCTTAAGGTGGTGTCAGGTGCAGTGAAGGCAGAGTGGAGGGAATACAGATGGTCCAAACAATTCTTTGAAACTTTTTTCCCACTCCTGACACCCAATGCTGCAGGTTGCTAAGGGTGGGCATCTTGCCCTCAGAGTAGTTCTGTGTAGGGCCAGTGTCCATATTTTCTGACCCAACCATTAGGATGCCACGTCAGATATTTACAAGTGTGCTTAGGGAGATAATGAGATCTTCTATTTGACATCATGACTGCTCTGGAAAATCTATGACCCAAGGATGCTGTGTGTGTATAAAGGCTTCTAGAAAGACAGAATAGACTCTCCTCTAGTTTTCAAATTATCCTCCAAGGACTGCCTGGGGCAGCGGGAGAAAGGAGGGGGTTCCCAATTTCCAGATAGAATCTGGAGGTAAACACACATTGTCTCATTTTAGGAGATGGAAATGGAAATCTGCATCTTCCAGGATTCTCTGGGCTTCTTGCAGTGGGAGAGTTTCAACATTCATTTGTTACCTATGGTTTTAATAATCTGATGTTGTCTATGGTGAGAACACAGACACGTGCAAACGTGTGCACACATGCAGACACAGACACATGTGGTCTTTTTGGAACTTTGGAGATAGGAGTCTCTTTCATGTCCAAGCTTGTTATTTAAATAGAAATTTGTCAAGGGTCTGCTCTATATTAGACTGTGCCAGGTACTGCTGATATTTGGGACAAGAAGTCAGACTTAGGCTCTCCTTTCAGAAATGTGTATTTTTAGTCTGAAGTGAAAAAATAGACATCCAATGTATAATTACAATAAATTATGAGGGATATTTTGACAGAAAATTCCATGTGACTAGAAACGTAACAGGAGGAATTGGTCTAGTTCAGAGTATTGGCAGCAGAAGGGCTTTTCAGGAGGAATGTCTAGGTTCGTTACTGAAGGAAAAGTAGGAGTAGACTAGAGAAAGTCTGGCCTGGATGGCAGATGATAATGTTCTAGGGAGGTCCGGAGGCAGGAGCAATCTCAGAGAAGTCAAGGAGAGGTTCTTTTGCAAATGAGTGAGAGGGATTGGCAAGGAGGATGTTAGGAAGGTGGGTGACAAGCAGATTGTAAAGGACTGTAGGAATGTTGTTAGGGATCTTTGCCTTTATCTCCAAAACAATGGGAGGGGGAGGCTATTAAAAGATTAAAAAAGTCACTCTGGCTGCTGGCTGGAGATTGGATTTGAGGAAGGCAAGACCAGAGACAAGGCTACTGCTCAGCTGTTGATTATGAAGCTTGGGAACAGAGATGGTGGTGATTTAGGCCAGGAAGTGGAGAAGGGTAATGCCCAGTTTTGCAAAATGTTTGGATTATAAAATTATCAGGACTTGATTTAAGAACCATGGTGATGAGCTAGAGAGAGGGGATTCAAGAAGTACTCCAAAGGTTTGGGTTATTAAACAAAGTTAAAGCTCAGGGATTTTCAGGGTGAATTTCCAAGATACCTTTAAGTTGTCCTTGAAATACTGCTTTGAAAGAGAAAATTAACGTGCTGGATGTAACTTTTTTCTGTCCCAGCCCATTTGGTACCTAATTCAACAGATCCTTTTGAGTGCCTCCTCTATTGCTGAGTACTGAGAACAGTTACAGAAATATAGGGATAAAAAATGGACATAGTTTTGTAGTTCAAACAGGCTAGAATGAGGGAGAGTAAAGGAGGTAAGGGAAAGGGGATCCATCTGAATAGCCTGAGCATGAAAGCCTTTTATGGGGAAGTTATGGGAAGCATATTAAAAAATCAGCCAGGTGAATAAAGGAGGGAAGAGAATTTTAGGATAAGAAAATAATCTGTGCAAAAGGGAGTCATGAATATTCTTAATGTGAGAAAATAGCTGAAAGAAAAATAAACTGGCCAGAGTATAGTGGGGTGGGGTGTGATGTGATGAGGGGTAGACCAAGGTAATTTTGGAGAAGCAGCAGAGGACAAATCCATGTGGACTAAGATGGCCATGGTACAGAACTTAGGTTTTTTAATCTCAGTGCAGTGGGAAGGCATTGAGCAACCATTTTCACTTCAACTGCTGTATGGAAAATGGGTTGAAGAAAAATCAAGATGAAGAAAGAGAACCAGTAAGCAAGCTATTGCAGTGGAACAGATGAGAGGTAGTGGATGCTCAGATCAGGGCGGTACTGAGGACTGGGAGATAACGAGAAGTAGGAAGAAAAAGACTTGCGCATGTGATTAAAGAAGACTTTTATCGTTCTTTTAAATTGAAGTATAGTTGTTTTACAATGTTGTGTTAATTACTGCTGTACAGCAAAGTGATTCAGTTATACACACACATGCACACACACGCACACTCACACATATATTCTCTTTTTTATATTCTTTTCCATGATGGTTTATCACAGGATGTTGAATATAGTTCTCTGCGCTATACAGTAGGACCTTGTTGTTTATCTGTTCTATGTATAAAAGCTTACATCTGCAAACCCCAACCTCCCACTCCATCCCTCCCCCAACCTCCTCTCCCTTGGCAACCACCAGTCTGTTCTCTATGTCCATTATTCTGTTTCTGTTTCATAGATAGTTCATTTGTGTTGTATTTTAGATTCCACATGTAAGTGATATCATATGATATTTGTCTTTCTCTTTCTGACCTACTTAGTATGATAATCTCTAGTTGCTTCCATGTTGCTGTAAATAGCATTATTTCATTCTTTTTTATGGCTGAGAATTATATATATGTATTGTACATATATACAATATATTCCATTGTATATATGTACCACGTCTTCGTTATCCATTCATCTGTCAATGGACCTTTAGGTTGTTTCCATGTCTTGGCTATTATGAATAGTGCTGCTATGAACATAGGGGTGCATGTATCTTTTAGAATTATAGTTTTGTCTGGATATATGCCCAGGAGTGGGATTGCTGGATCATATGGTAATTCTATTTTTAATTTTCTGAGGAACGTCCATGCTGTTTTCCACAGTGGTTGCACCAACTTACATTTAGGGAAGACTTTTAGATCTTTCCCTGAGAAGCTGGGTTGATGGTCATGTCATTCACTGAGATGTGGAAGAATCAGAAAAAGCAGTTTTGAGATAAAACCAAGAGTTCACGCTTGGACATACTAAATTGATATGACTCCAAGTCTCCCACAGTCCTAAAGTGATGTAGAGAGAGCAAAACTCTCCTAGGTACAAGACAGGGGCAAAGAAATAGCAAGAGTGGCCTCTAAGTTTGGATGAATTGGACAAAATGAAATGGACTGGAGATTGACAGTGAGATGGACATCTCAGTGGTTGGAGGGATGGTCCTGCCCAAGACCAGACAGGAGAATGAGCATCACATCAGCACGTGCCAGTATAGACAGACACCAATGATGAGGTCCAAATACCCTTCTTCCCTCCTCTCACCACACAATGCTCCAAGGAAGGCTAAATAGGTCCTGGGAATTAGCTACCTCCCAGAAAGCAATCAGGGAAGAGATAAATCCTCAGTTAACTAATTTTGAAATAGAAATGACTATGTATATCAAGAATTGACTAATATGACATTATTTGCCCATATTATTGGATGGGCAATTAAAATAGAAATTAAGCAATATTACAAAAATACTAAAAAAGTTCTATATGTATATATGCATGTGTATGTATATGTGTGTGTATACATACAGAATGTGTGTGTGTCGGTGTGTATAATGTATACTCTCTTCATAGTTAATTAGAACATTTTTGAGAGAGAAAGTTTTGTATCCTCAGTTGTGCTTAATGTAATTGTTGTTCCAAACAGATGTTTGGTATATGCTTGCTGATGAATAGACAACATTTTAGAGTGCAGACAATTAAAAAAAGAACATGCAAAATTTTGTTGAATATCCCAGTGGCCACGTTTAGTATCTGCAATGTCCATAGAATGAGATAATTCTGATTAATCAAAATCCCAAGAAAACAAGAAACCAATAAAAATTGGGTTTTAATAAGTTGAGTTTCATATGATGCAAATACACAGAAAATTTTTACTAAAATTTAGATAGTTCTTTCCTTGGCTACATATACAAATGTTCTCTATTGAATGAAACTCTATGTATCTTTTTGAAATCTGGGCAAGAATAAAAAGTGTAAAACTGACCTCTTCTGCTATTTTTGGTCCAATAAATGCTAAGTCAACTATAAAAATTTGATTTGAAAAGGAAAAGAATACAAAAAAAACAAGGTTCTGAAACTCAATGTTTCTTCATTCATATAAAAACAAGTAAAATAGTAGAACAGTGTGAGTTCTGCCTTTTGACTTTGTAATGCTCTTTATGAAAACTAACTTAGACTTGGGAAAAATTATATCATCACCAGAACTAGTTTTGTACTTAAAGCATTAATGAGAAATGAAGGACTTTTCAGTGATGTATAAAGAAAAGATCCTTAGAAATGGGGATGAAATAAAAGATGAAAAGACTTTGACTTTGTCTCTGTGGGGGAATTGAGAGATCATGCAAGGAAGGCATTACTTATTGTGTTAATTACCTAGCAGGATCATCAAAATTCTTCTCCAGGATATTCCCAGCACCACTCTCTTCTGTTCTTCCACTTTTATTTTTGAAAATGTATTTAAACTTCTGAATAGGTTCTGTGGTTTGAGCCACTCAGGAATTAGTAAAGCAGATAGTGCAAACATACAAAATAATTGTGGGTATTTTCCAAATATATGAAATATTATGCTGCCCCTATATTATTATAATTTGAACTCTGTTGATGAACTATTTTAAAACCCAACTGAGAATGATGAGCAGAGAAATTAAATATCATTTTTAATGGTAATTCAAATAATTATGTGTAGCTATTTCTTAAGGAAGCAATCACCAGTGCACTGATCCTCTGTACTAATATATTCTAATGTATGACACATGAAAATAGGAAAACTGTTTTAAAAACTTTGGTACAAAATATTTACATCTTCCTCCTGCAGAATTAAACATGGCCACAGTACTGTACATTTGTGTGTGGGGGGCTGTTCTTAAATGAAACTTAGATCATTAAATAATGCCATCAAAATAAATTTTCCTTTATTGTTGGAAACTGACCACATGAAATTTTTGTTTTCAAAAAATAGAAGGCCATCTCAAATTAGAATCAGATGGATAAAACATTTATTGATTCATATAACTGGGGAAAAATAGAGATGGAACCAGTCAACGGGTCAACTGGATCCAGAGCCTAAATGGTGAGCTCACCATTCTTTATCTCATATCTTCATTGTTCTCTTCTTCTCTACCTCTTGGGCTTTGACCTTATCACATACCATTTTAAAAATGAGCAAACTTTATCTGCATAGCAAGGGAAGCAGTCACTGGTGGTTTCAGGCTGATATCATCCTAACTAAGTGACTCCAGAGAAGTGGTTCTCATAGTTGCTGATGCTGAACCAGCAGCATCAGCAACACCTAGGAACTTGTTAGAAATGCAAATGCCATGCTCACATCCCAGACCTACTGACTCAGAAACTCTGGACCTGGGCTTTCCATCCTCAATCTGTGCCTTAACATACTGCCCAGTTAATACGGAAGTATGCTAAATTTTGAGAGAAGCATTGCCCTGAAGGAAAGAAAGACTGTCTCTTTCAGTGTACATGAGTCTCAGGGAGGGACTCACTGACTTAGTATCAATTATATCTCAAACTCTTAGATGCATGACTAGAGTCAATGATGTAGAAAACTGTAGTGAGCTTGACTGAAGTATATGTTTGCACCCTTGGCCAGGGAAATGAGATTCTGTGTATGAAAGCCCTTTCAGAATCACACAGGAGAAGCAGAGGAAGAGAATATCTCCCCAAACAGGAGAGTGCTGTTACCTAATAAAGAGGGAAAGGATGCAAAGGTGAAGGAAACACAGAAGATTGGTATCTTGTAATAACCTATAATGAAAAAGAATATATATATATATATACATATCTGAATCACTTTGCTGGACACCAGAACATTGTAAATCAACTATATTTCGATAAAAAAATTTAGAAAGCAAGATATGGAAGATGGTTTTAAAATATAAGATTGGATCTTCTTCTCCAATTCAAAGATGACCACAGTTTAAAATCTATCTCATACATTTCCTAGAAAAATCCTACAGAACAAGAACATATGCTATCAATTCCATCTTATCCATATTCTTGGGAAGAATGAGTCATGTATTATCAGTTTTACCTGTTGCCACTGTGGAAAAATACAACGTATAAAATTTAAATGATTTGTTCAATGTTATTCATCAAATGATGGAGTCAAAACTAGACTACAGTGTATAAATGGACAGGTCAGGAAAAATACTCTGCTTGTCAGATGTTGCAGATATACTAGCAAAATAAGATTTTGCTGATATAATCTCATGGTCACAATATCTGGATGATAACATTTTCCCCTTTTTCTGGTTATTTACCTTTTTGTAGCTCAAACCCATCTGTAGGAAAGAAAGAAAATATGAGATACATATTAGATTAATTAGCCAAAACAAAATAGTATCTCTTTATTGTTGAAGGATGGCTTCTAAAACAAGCTACCTGGAAATAATGGCATTTGATAAAGTTTTATAAATAAAATATGAAACCTCGGAAGCCTATATTAAAGGAAAGCAAATAAAGTTTAACATTGTGCCTTGAGTCTATGGAAAGTTCAGCTCTAAAAGTGTAGAAAGCAGCATGCTTCATTAACCATATCACTGTCAAACAGATTTTTTTCAACTAATCCCAGAGATACTTTGACTCTTTGAAGAACATAATTTTAGAAGTTTACTTTGATTTCATTTCCAAACAACTACAACTAAAACATGTGAACACCGTTAACTTTACATTTTTTAAATTAAACTTGCTTCAGAACTTCTTCCCAAGGAAATACCTGAGAACCAAAGAACTATGGGTGATCTGTATGAAAAAAAACTTAGTGGATGGTTAGTGTTTAATTTTTTTCTTTTTGTTCTAGATATGTCTACAAATAAGAGTGATATTTTTGCAGAGGTGTGGTGACCATCTGTCATTCAGAGATGTCTAAAATCTTTTAAACATGTGTCTACATTTCCATAGCCCTATTGAATGCTGCCTCCCCAAGATAGAATGCATCCAGTTGTCTTCCCCAGCTTCCCTCCCACTAGGGTCAGACAGATGATCTACCTTCCTCCAGTGAAACAAAACCTCCCAAAATTCTGGTTTGGAGTTGAGCCAAGTGAAGAAATAGGCTCAACATGGAAAATGTACTTTGTTGGCTCTTGTTTCTGGTTGACAATAGGGACAGACTCCTAACCAAGCCAGTTCAGCATGGTGTTTCTGGGACTGGCAGTGGGTAATGTGACAGCATCTCAGCATGGTGTTTCTGGGACTGGCAGTGGGTAATGTGACAGCATCTCAAATTAAGAATCTCTACTGTGGCAGAGCTATTGTTCTGACATCATTAGTGTCTAAAGCCAACTTCTCAGGCCAGTTCTGGAGTCAGAGATGTTCTGACATTGGAGTTCAGAGCCTAATAATTCTTGGAGCTTCTAATGTGGATCCATAAATTCTCTCTTGCTTAAACTAGCTAAGATGGATTTTATTGGCAGAAACTAAGAATTCAGAAAAATATGAAGAAACAAGGCATTCTGGAAAACGATGGCATGTTTAACTGCATCTTAATCTGATTATTTATTTTCAGTTTTTCCAATACTCTGTAAATGTTCCAATTAATTATGGTATTGATTTTATAAGCTGACTATCAAAAGAGATGCCAAGGTGATTCATATGTTTTCCAGTGTATCCTACTACAGGAAACTTAAGTCCCCTCTACCAAGGAGATGTTTATCTCTTTTGCCTCTTCTGTTGGATTAGTGTGATATGATATCCTTTATATGTTTATTATAGGTATGGATCAAAAAGAACCATGCCAGAAGGAAAAAAAACCCAGAACTTTAGCACTATAAGTTTAACATTGCTTTTAAGAGTTAAGAGAAAATAAGATTTTATAAAATTCTTGTTTAAGAATTATAAATCTCTATACTATAGTCCCTGATATCTACCTTCAAACAAGTCACTTAACCTCCTTGGAATTTAGTGTGCTCTTCTATAAAATGAAGACAATAACTCATTTTTCCTTATTATTTTGGGACATTGTGATGAGAAGTAGCTTTCAAAGTATCAAAAAATAATGTAAATTTCCTTTCGTTTGAGCAATGCATCCTCCATAAAACATAAGTCTACTTCTCAAAGGAAAAAACAAAGAGAAAATGGATTGCTACTATAGGAAACTGCAGGCAAATACCCCATATTGTGTTTTGAAATGTAAATATTTTTATGAAGGCAAGGGAACATTATCTATTTCAAACAGAAGAAAAGGAATTATTTTGAAATGTATTTAAATGTAAGAACTGATTAGAGCAAAATTAATTAGCCTATGAGAAAAAAACCTTTGGGAGTTCTTCAAATACTCCTATTTGATTTCAATTTTGAGGTCTTGAGCTAAAAGATAAAAACTGCCAATCAACAATCTTCCATTTGTTGCTTTATTATTCTGCCATGAAGATAAAATTTTTTTCAGGATTATACTTGATTCCAGGTAACTTCTGTTTAGGGATAAAATTAATCTAAAAGAATGAGAATCCCCCAGATTAATTGTGGGCTTACATATCAAAAAACTCGGTTTCACTTAAAAAGAAATTGAAATAACTTTAGTTAGAATTTGTTGTGAGTCAGTCTTGGGAGTAAAGAATGGATCAGAGAAAATGGGAATAGAGAAAAAGAGAGGAACTATAAAGCATTCATTCCTCTATGTTTCTTAAAATACTTAAGATCAAAGAGAAAATTCTACTATACAAATAAAAAAAATTGAAAGTTAAATTTTATTAATTCTAAATTTAAAATTCGGGTTTCTTAAGTCTTATAAAGAATGGAAACTCTAATGAAAAGTAGAAAAAAGAGATAAAAAGAAGTGACAGGAGATAAGGAAGAAATAAAAAGATACTCGAAAAGAGTAAGAAAAGAAAGGACCCAAAGTGAAGGAAAGGGAGTAAGTGAGGAAGGAAAAGAAACATGGTGAGTGGACAGGGAGATGTGTAGTCTCACATTGTCTGCTGTTCAGCACCCCCAAAAACCCCAGTAGCTTAACTATTTGACTATTCTTGCCTCCACCCCCTCCCACCTCCACTCATTTCTGTGTCTTTGACTCATCTGGCTGATTATATTTTGCCAACTCAAATTGTAATTCATGGTGTGACTACAGGATTAAATATCTGAAATTGAGTCTGTTTCAAACAAATCTGAATCTATCCCCCAAATGTATTCATTCTCCTTATTCCCTAAACTTAAGGACTTCATCTGAATATTTAAATACATCCTTTTTAGAGAGGCAGTATGGGAAAGGGGGTAGCTAGGAACTCTATCAGCAACCAATGGATATTTAACTTTAGCAAATATTGATGGTCTGGGTGAAATTGATTTGGGCCGTTCTTATTAAAAAAAGTTTACACCTATTGACAAACCATGATACTGTGATGCATTTCAGCATTATATGTTGTATAGTATCAAATATAATTCTGTTGTTTACTGAGATAACCTATGTTAATGCATAGGCTATATAGCTTCACCTATTCCCATTTGCCATCTCTTGTTTGTTCCCATGGAAACATGAACACTTAATGGAAAAGCATGTAAAGGGATGTATAAACTCACACTGCTTCTCACTGCCTCATCTTATTTCTCATCTGTCCATGTGCCAAGATGGAAGACCCTTTTCTTCTTTTTTTAGCCATTGGGCAGATTTCTTCCCACATTCTCTGTGGTCCATCCCTCAAATCTAGTTCTGATCTCTCTACTCTCGAACTTCTTTCACCAAGTGCTTATTGGATGTTGAGAATTTTTTCATGTATGATCATCAAAGATATTGGTCTGTATGCTTTGTCTGGCTTTAGTATCAGGCTGATACTGGCCTCATAAAATGTAAGGACATTTAGGGCTAGAAAAGAATCAAACTCAATGTTGCTCCTAAAGGAAAAGAAAAACAGCAGAAAGTCTCGTAGAAAAACTGAACAGGAAGCAGCTGGCCGCTTACAGAAGTTTTCATCTACCTTCCAAATACAGCTTCTTTCCTTTATTCCATCTCTTCTACAGTTTGATACAGAGATTTCCTGGGGATGGATACACTTAAGACTATATTTATTTAGGCATATAGGCTTTTTATGTTCCTGGTAGGAAAGAAATTGTATGTATTGGCGATGATAACTTTTTCTTTTTCTGTGTTAAAAAATTGCCTTTCTAGCTTTGTAAAACCAGAAATAGTTTAATAAATGCTATTAACATTCATACAAAATATTCTCCATTTTATGTAATGGGGCAGACACCATGCATTAGAGAACACGACTACATGGACATTGATTACCCATAAATGTGAGGAGACAAAACAGCATGGGGTCCAATTTGCACTTTGATGAAGTTCTGTTTCTCACAGGACTCAGGATTTATATGGAGCTAAAAGGGTCCACATAGTTGTTGGTAAGACCTTTGCACAAAGGGATGAAGTGAAGGTAGTTAGCACCCTGAAGCCCAGGGAAACCTCAATCAGGCCCATAAATACTAATCACCACAGCTCTAGCAATCACAAACACTGGAAGAGAAAAGATGGCTGATTCCCAGTGAAAATCACACAGCAGTGTTGAAAGCCAGTGATGAGTTGAACAGCCTGTTATCAAAGCACAGCCCACTCACCAAATTAAATCATTTTTCATAGAATAGTATGAGAAAGTTCCCACATTTTTCTGATATCATTTTGAGACAGAGGAATCACTGAAATAATTTGTCTAAACATGTTCCCAATGGTAGGCCAAAAAGCTCTAATGAACTGTACAATCAGCTCCCCTTCACAATTTAGAATAAAGCATGTGTAAGTGTGTCATGGATTGGATTACATTAGGGCTGATCTGACAACTCTGTTCGCTAATAACATAATGGAATTTTTTTTTTCTTTTGATCTCATTGAACTACAGAGATCTCCTCTGGCTTGGTTTGTGCCTCCTGAACACAGCTGAAGATAATTTTAACAAGGGACAATTAAAACATTCCATTTGACTTCAAAGAATGCCAGAAGGATTAACAAATTTTGTGAGCTGAAGCTAAAGAAAATCTTAGATTGGTACCCAGGACATTCCTCAGCATCATGTGGTCTAGTTATTATTGCTTCTTTTTAATAGTAATAGTCATGGCAATTATTATAAGTAGCTTATTATGTTTTCCTGATTAATAGAGCAAACATTATGTTAAGTGACCTAGGGGCTTTATATACACTATCTCTCTTTTAATTCTCCCCAAATCCTCTTCTTTAATGATACTTATTTTACTGGTGAAGAAAATGGGGCTAAGTAATTTGGCAAAGTTGTATGCCTCGTATGTGACAGGTCAGGATTTGTACCTGGGTTTGCTTTACTCTAAATCCCATGAAATTGATCACTTTGTTATACTTCATCAGAAGGCAGGGAGCTCTATTTAGATCCTTTGTACTACAAGGGTTCAGTATGATTTTAAATCTTGATTGTTTTTCCTAATAGCACTCCATATATACGTACCGCTTAAATATAAATATTAAGAGGTGATTCACTTAGGAGCTCATACAGACCACATTACTGGCTTATAAATCACTTGGACTCTGCTCATCCAAACTATTGCTCACATATACCACTAACGAAACATTTAAGTGCATACAGAGAATCTGCAATACTGCAATATCCTCTCTCGTCAACCATCCATTCATCCATTCGTTCATCCCTCTCCCACCCCCTCACAAGAAATCCTATGTGCAAAGCATCTTGCTATGCAGTGAGGAGCTTGTGTATTGTAAAGTCCCTAACTCTCTCCTCCAGGAGCTGGTACTACAGTGAGAGAGATAAATGCTACACTGAATAGCGGTCACGCCAGCGCCACGGAGCAATCCGTTATTTAAAATCGAAACTTACTCTACCTCTCACTATGTTTGTTCCAAGATGAGTGGCAAAATTTGCATCAGTGAAAGAAGAAAATTCCCTAGGCCTCTTTTTCCCACCCAGAGGCTGGTGAAGGAAGGGGAACAGAAATGTCTCTGCCGATTCTTCTTTGCTGTTAAAGGAAGAGATGGTCCCTTTGCTAGAGGAGACATGAAAGTCTTTGGATCTACAAAAATAAACTCTGCACACATTAGGTGGTAAAGAGCTAAATTACTCAGCCCAATACCAGGAAAGGGAAAGAGTTTTGTAGCAGAGCCCATGGTTGCTAAGGTCTGAGAAAGCAGAGCTGCCAGGAGAGGACTGAAAGTGGGAGGGGAGAGCAAAGTGCTGATGTCAGCCCTCCATTTCCCTAAAGCATCGTCGAGTCAGCTCACATAATGCCCTGTGGGCATTGTTGATATTCTCTTTTAGGAGGGTGGGTGAAAGAGGAGGATTGTGAAAAAGTGACCAGTTCTCCACTTTCAGTCTCTCCACTGAAAAGAGGGAGAGAGGATGAGATACACAAGGGGCTAGGAGGTCACCAGCAAGAGACACTGGGCAGAAGAAACTGTGAGAGAACATGCCCTGGGTAACTATGCAGAGCTCTTACACATTCAGTTATTAGACTGAATGTGGGGTGACAAACAAACCAGCTTTTACATTTTAAAGGACAAGTTGTCCTCTAAATGCATACACAAGTCACAGAGAGAAGTGCCAAAGGAGAGAGATAAATAAGGTACCACATGACGGGAGCACAAAAGAAGGTCATGTTCTTTAGACTCAGCTGAGATAGTTCTAGAAGCTGTGGTCTATGCCAGGTTACACGAGATTGGAGGAATCCTGGTAGACCTCTTGTCCATGTCCAGGAGTTGGCTTCAACTGGAGAGGACAGGGCACAACCACAGGGTGACAAGTCCTTTACTCACTGGGTAATTGGACTTGGTAAATGGCATATCCTGGGTTGAAATTTGAGTCTCACTGATTGGTAAATGGCATATCCGGGTTGAAATTTGAGTCTCACTGATTATAAAACTCATGTCTTCAGAAGACACTTTGCTGCTTCTCAACTGTCATAGTGCACAAGTGCCTCATTTTACATCTTTAAATCAAGGGTTGACGTGGGGTGCAGAGAGAGGATTAGAGGAATCCAGGAACTGGGGTGGAAGAACAAAACTACATCTTCACTTTCACTAACATCTCACTCAAAGTTAGCAGTTTCATTAATTTTGAATATAGGCAGCAAACCACAGTAGAATTAGCAATATCAGTGACTTTATCATCAGAAACAGTGTAGTATTTTTCTGGCATATTAAAGTTATTGCAGTACTTCAAAAATATCATTTACACTCATCATTTCTTTAAAAATATGGCATTATTAGACATCTCACCAGATATTGCTATTTAATAGGTTAATAAAGAAACATGCATTATTATATCACATTTTTATTTTAATAATAGGATTTCAATATAACTAGCTTCCTTGTAACACTCTGCATTTAAAAATATTATTCTGGGAAGGGGTTCATGGACTCCATCAGAATGCTAAAGGGGTCTATGACACAAAAGGTTGAACTTGAGGTCTAAGGCATTTTTAATTGGAATGAGTAACTCAGGAGAGAGAAAGCTATATAATAATCCTCATTATAATTTTCTTCTAGTAGAGAAAAGGAGAGAGGTTAGAATGAGGGAACGTTGAGTCTTTTTTTTTTTTAACTTTTTATTTTATATTGGATTATAGTTGATTAACAATGCTATGTTAGTTTCAGGTGTACAGCAAAGTGATTCAGCCATACATATACATGAATCTAAAAAAAAAAAAAAAGAATGTTGAGTCTTAGGTCAGAAGCTCAGATTCATAAATGTCATGATAAAGGAGGGGCCAGGGCAGGCGTGGATGGGACCCAGTGCTGCATTCTGCCACTGGTGGGGAAAAATGCCCATCAAAGTCAGGAGGTACCAAGGGATTTCACAGAGGTTTCAGACCTAAACTAGCTTATCTTCACTTATATGTCTAGTAATGGTCCCCAGTAATTTTGTATTTTCCTTTAATATCAAAATGTAATATGAGTATTTATCTTCACCATGAAAAATGACTGCAGAGTTTGATTCTTTTTAATCAAAATAAATATTTGTTTTGTGGAATTTGAAGACAGAATGTATCTTGATTCATATTCATTTATCTTTGATAAAATTGCTGCTTTCTTTGAAATACTTCTAATTTGAGCACATTTATGAGGAAATTGGAAGCTTTCACAGTTTGAAGACACTTTGTAGGTCTGTCAGGGATGCAGCAGTAGTAGAAAGACAGTGATTTGACACATCTGACTGCTTATATACACAGCATCAGTAGTGAACCACATACTATTTGAGTAAGACTTTGTAATTAAAATTATAATTACATTTTTCAGGTACAGATTTAATGCCCTGCTTGTAAAAAAGTTGGGTCACAACATGAGCTTAAATTAGTAAAATCTGCCAAAAAATCATTATGTTTTAAGGTAAATCATACATTTAACAAATCATTGCATGGTTTTATTATTATATATTATATAGTATATTTATTATGTTATGAATAATGGTCCAGGAAATTATTATGCTGTCTATTCTTCAAAAATGCCTTATTGCTATTCCACCTTTTTCAGGAAAACCTTTTTTTAAAATGTCATTTTCTGGATTCCTTTCTATTTTTGTCTAATGAAATCTGCTTATCCTAAAAGATGCAATGTCAAAGTAGCTCAGCAAGCCTGCGCTGCTCACCATTGATCAAGGGGCCCCTCCCTCTGCTGTACATCACCTCTAATCATATCCTATCTTATGTTATGGTAACTGACGTAAATTGACAAATCTCTTCTCCTTTTGTAAACTCTTTTGAGGCTAAGATAAATGTCCTATACTTCTTTGATTCTCTTATGGTGCCTTCCATATAATAACCCTCAAAAATATTTACTACTTGAATGAATGGGTTATTATTGTTTTAATAATTAAATAATGAATTGTTAAATCAAGTTATTAAATACACTTTTATAGTTTTTAAACTACTCATTTAAACGCTACAGCAGTGATCAATGTTTCATGTGTCTGGAATAGGTTGGATTTGCATAGAAAGGCTCCTTTTGCCTGATTGGTTATTTCTGAGATTCAGCTGCAACCAGATAGGTTCTCCCAGCTTGCTTCCAGGAATATTAAAAAAACAAAAAAAATGCTGAGTGGGGTATCAAAAAAATGGAGTACATCTAGCCAACTTGTGTTATGTTATCTTTTAGAAGATTGTTTTGTAATTTATTCAGGACATCTTTTTTTTTCATTTTTCAGTACATAATTTATTGGCATTAAGTACATTCACAATGTTGTAAACTCTCACCATTATCTATTTTTTAAATGTCTTCATCACCCCAAACAGAAACTCTGTTGACCATAAGCAATAACTCCCCATTCCCTACCCACACCCTCAACCCTTGGCAACCTCTAATCTACTTCTGTCTGTATGAATCTACCTAGATATTTCATGTCAGTGGAGTTATGCAATATTTGTCCTTTTGTGTCTGGCTTATTTCACTTAGCCTAATTTTTGTTTAGGACTTTTGTAAAAGCTGTTAATTTTAGGTAGAAAATACTAATACTATTTTCTCCATGCATCTAGATATTGCAGAGATATTTCCACTTCATAGTTCTTCTTTTGTAGAAAAAGGGTTACTTCTTTGCCTATATGTATACTCTTAGTGTATGTTGATGTCTTTACAAACAATAAAATTATACATCTGTACCTTTAGTGTTCATGGGAGTTAGAAAGTATGTAACCTGTTACTCATAACTCAAATTCAAAAGTTGGTTCATAATACTTAACCTTAAAAGTCAGAAGTACAGCAATGTAACAAGCATTATCTTACACCAGACATTTTCTAAACATAAGAACAGTGACCAGAAATTTACCCTTTCACTGATTGCTTAGATATAAGAGTTAATGCTGACTCTGTCATGGATTCTGAGGAAGTGTCAGTTAACATGATAACCTTCCTCAGTTGATGCCTTACTTCGTGTTCAGTGTTTGAAATGTAAATTATGAGCCTTCTGCAACCATATCCAGAATAATTTATTTATTGGAAAAGAAACATGAGACATTTTTACATCAAATTGAGACAAAAAGTATACATTGCTGAATAAGAATTTTAACGTTAAAAAGACTGAGTTCTGCCATATTTTTTGCTTCTTCTTGGTTATGTGATCCTGGACAAACAAGTCATTTAATATCTCTGGGTCTCTGTTTATTCTTCTGTAAAATGGAGCAAACTGTAACCAATCTGTAAATTCACAGAGCTGAGTATCAGATCATGTAACAAGCATGGAAAATGTTATGAATTATACTTCCTTGACAGTTTTAAGGTGATCTTCATTTCTTCACTGTTCATGTGTACAGACCAGGTGGTAAGAAACATGTCGGTATATTCAAGACATGGGATAAAGCTAACAGTTCAGATAACCTTCACTTTTTGATTAAAACTGTGACTCATTAAAATTTCAGAATCGACAGTGATGAAACAAAGCTACCTGCTTTAAATGTTAGAGCAGAATTGCCTCAGGGGATTATTAAATAGAGTGGATAAGCTAGTTGCTCTCTAAATTTTTCTCCAAGTCTGGTTTCTATTATTCTTGCCAAGGATTGTTAAAATACTTGCATTTTTTGAATGTGAAGCTTTTAATCTTCCAATGCCTTTAAAAACTGGTAATCAAAATAAGGGATGCTAGAATCTGTAACTGCAATTAAATATGTATTTATGGTAAGACTTCTGGGTTTTTCAGGGAACCGTAAGCATGCCTATATCCAATCAAAACAATTATCCTACAAAGTGTATCAAGGTGCCAATATTTGTTCAAGTAGTAATTTTACAGGCGGTCAGGTCTGGAATCTGACAGGGACTAGAAATCACAGCTTCTGGTAGAAAATGTGGGCAATTCCTTGTAGGCATGTGTTTAGTAATGAAATGTATGGATGCTTGAGTTCTAGCCACCACTCTGCCACTTACTAGCTCTGTGGTCTCTAAGCCATAGTTTCCTTAGTAAAATGGGCATAATAACAGTAAAGAGGATTAATAAGGCATACTGGTTTGTGATTATTTTGTCTTCTAATGTCTTCATCTGGTTTTGGTATTAGGTAGTTATATAGGGGTATTCAGATGTTCTGTTTCTTTTGGGATCAGTTTCAGAAATTTGTGTCTTTCTAAGGATTTGTTCATTTCTTTTAAGTTGTCAATTTTATTGGTATAAAGTAGCTCATAATATTTCCTTATTATCCCTGTAATATTTCCTCATTATTCATTTTTTCAGCTCCCATAGCCATGTGGCTTCATTCATTCTTGATATTATGCCTATCTTTTTTATGATAAATCTATGCAGGTTTATAAATTTTAAATGTTTAAAAAACATTTATATTTTATTGATTTTTCTATATTGTTGTCATTTTCTATGTAATTTACTTTCACTCTTATCTTTATTTCCTTCCTTCTACATATTTTGGATTTAATTTTACACTTTTCTATCTTCTTAATGTAGAAGCATAATCTGTGATTTTAGAACTCTGCTGTTTTCGTATAAAAGCATTTAGTGCTATATATATTTTTTTCTAAACACCTGTCAATACATCCTATCGCTTGCGTTCTGTGGAGTTTTAATTTTCATTTGGTTTGAAATCATTTTTAATTTCCTTTGTTTTATCATCTTTGACCCATGGCTCATTTAGGTCCACGCACTCTCTCATCCTGTACACAGATCCTCATAAAATAAGGTGCTTAAATGTATTTTTATTGAGGTATAATTGACATATAACATTATATTAGCTTCATGTGTACAGCATAATGATTCAATAATTGTATACATTGTGAAATGATCACCACAATAAGTCTAGTTAACGTCTGTCACCATACATAGTTACAAAATTCTTTTTTTGTGATGAGAGCTTTTAAGATCTACTTTCTTAGCAACTTTTAAAGTTCTCGAATAAAATATTTTCCATCTAAAATGGGAGTCAGTGAAGTGTAGCTCCAGATGGACTTTCGGCTGCTGTTGAAAGCACAGCAAGTCTGACAACCTGTTTTGGAAATTTTTGCTTGCGTCTGATGCAAGAACTACTTGACTCTTGCTGGAATCAGCCTTTCACATGTAATAGAGCAGTGCTCTAATCCAGCATGACAAATCCTATTTTCCTATGTGCAGGCGTTTTGAACAGAAAATATGGGTCATCCTGGCCAAAAATATAGATAGGTGATTTTTAATGACTTCTGGTGTTTCTCTTCCTTCCATCATTGTAAGTGCACAGAGTGTATCTTCCTGTAATAACGTACTCACTACAGCTCCCAATCACGTCCAGGGGACGTTTATCAATACAATGAAGTCTGCTTTAAAAAACACATCCCAAACTTTCACTGTTACTTAACATAAATGTGTCTTTTAAATTCCCTTTATTCCCTTCAAGTTTTGCAGCTGTCTTTTGTCTACTTTGTTTTTTCTAAGCCTTTCTTTTATCAAAATGTTTTTAAGGTCACATCAAGTTCTAGTTAAATGTTTAGAGTTTAAAATGGAATCAGGTCTGAGCTATAGTTCCTCAGAGAAGCCACCCTGACAACTCTATTTCATACTAGGATCTTCCTCCCAGTCTGGCCCCTCTCTATATGGTTACCCATTTTCATTTCCTTTGTAGACCTTATCACCATCTAAAGTTTTAAGTTCATTTATTTTAATTAGATTTCCTTCCCACAAGAATATAAATTTCTTGAGATAAAGAACATGGTCTTTCTTATTTGTTCTATTTCCTCAGAACCACAAACAATGCCTAAAACACACTAGGTTTTCCATAAATATACAAGGAAAAAAAAAATTTCATCAATACATTATAGAAGAATTAGTGTCATTACATATAAATATATTATTTAAATTATATTTCTTAAATAACTTTTTTGTAAAATTCAGATTGAAGCCTCCTAATATCCTAAGGTAATATATTTCAATGATTTCAACTGGTCTCAGTCTTCTCAGAATTTATAGAAATATGGCTTGCATATAAGGACATACATGTTTGATCTCTGCATGGTCTAGTCTACTAATCCTGTTTTTACAGTGTTTTCACTGGAATAGTCTTGATGGGAAGTGTTATAGTCCACCGTATGGTAACCTGTCATCTAAACGATGGTCGGAATTCAGAAAAGTCTCAGCCACTGTCATTTTGTGTTCTCAGAAGTAGATGGAAAAAAAAAAGCTGTCATACAGCCCAAGCCCATAAAGTTTATTTTGCAGAGAAAAGATGGAGCTACTTGAGAATTTTGTCTAAAATGTCTTGAATTAGAGTCCTACATTTAACAGAGTTGTTGGTGTATCTGGCGGAAGTGAGGGTGGATTGAGACAAGACACTTGGGCAAGAAGAGCACACAGACAGATGCAGAAATGTCTTATGATATTGATAAAAGAGAGATCTCAAAGCAAAATTGAGTTACACGTATTCAAAAATAGTCTAACACAAAAGTTGGAGGGTTTTTTGTTTGTGTTTTGTTTTTTAATTTATACCAGGATCCTCTCTAGAGTCATGACCATTTAGGCCCCTGGTGTAGGAAGTGAATGCAGAGATGCCTCTAAATTCTAGAGTTTTGGGCCTTAATATACTAATGATGTAGAGTTATTCCATAAGAAAAGATTCTACTCTGTTTCAAGATTAATTCAAGGAAATGATCTTTCTCACATAATTTTATATACGATCCCCTTTCTGTGTTATTTGCCATTACTATAAACAATCATATTCCAAGGCATGAGCAGACTTACTTCTAACATTCCAAGCTTTCCCTACTTCATAATTTCATATGTGTGCTCCAAAAGTCCAGGATCTATGCATCAAATATACTAAGGAAAAACTGGATTCCTTCTCCAGAGAGCAGTGAACATTGACAAGAAGAAATGCAGAATGTGGTATAACCAAAGAAGGTCATTATGCAAATGGTGGGTCAACTGGTCCATTCAGCTTCCTGTGGATTCTTGGTTCCGACACAGAAAGAGAAAAAATTATTTTTGAGAGGACAGGGCTAAATCTGCCCATCAAATAAACAATTTCAACTCTCTATGAATATGTGAACTCCATAAGATAATTCTATGCTGCTATAATATTAATAGTTTTCACAATGAAGACCCAAGTCATTGAAAAAGTCCTTGATTTCTTTTGGGTAGCTTCTATTTATTATGGCTGCACTATGTGCAATGTAAACCCCTTGGTTTAATAAGAGGAAGCCCAGAACTGTTAAGCTATACCAACAGTGGTTTATAATAAGTTTCTATTAGATAACTGTGTGATGTTGTACAGTTATTAAATAAAGAGAAGTGTGATCTATCATGCAGAATTACTGGGAGGGTCAGATATAACGTATACATAGCTCATAGCACAGCAATGTACAGGGCAGGCTTTGATGTTGTAGCAGTAACCTCCATGATCAACCTTACTAATTCACCTACTTTTATAAATATGTAACCACTTAAATTATTTTCAATTAGTCCTTGGCTTATTTAGTAGCAGTATATCCATTAATTCTCTCTCTTAAGACATCTGCCCACATACACCCATTGTACAAAAAATCCAGAAGCTTATTCTGTTCAAAAGGAGGTTACTAGTATTCCAGACACTAAGCAGACAGTAAAATAATTGATCCATTGTTGCCATCAATTCCTTCCTCTCAAACAGCATGAAAGCTGGTCAACGGCATTCTGTGTGAGGTTATGTTTCTCCATTGCAGCAGGGATATTCCTGCTGGTCCCGGCCCCTGCAAGCACCAGAGTGCTGTTCCACAGTGAGTACCAAAATTAAAACTCTTATTCATACTCCCGTGCTTCATTATTGCTCCACAAAACTGTCACTATGCCAAGGAAGCTGGTGTGCTAAAATCATCTTGTCTCTTGTGTACTTTGGTCCTTAAAGCATCAGACTTGCTGCCATTCAAGTATATTCTTGGAGTCCTTCTCTGCCGGTAGGCTTGGCCAGGAGCCAAGGGCAGGAACCTTGTTTACTGTTGTGCCCCTAGCATCTAGGTCTGTGCTTGGTCCTTGATAGATGGATGAATGAACAAATGAATGAATGAATGAATTCACTCACTTAGCTCTCACTGATATTGAATCTTAGGGAGCCGACTCAAGGTCTTGGACCTTTTACTTACAAAATGCTTAAGCAAATTGGTCCACCTCTTGCCCCAAGATCAGCTCTGTATACTAAAGTCTTTTTATAAGAGGCCTGCTCATTTCAGGGTGTTAGTCTGCATTATACTTCTTTTTAATGTTGTTACTAATGGGGAAATTTCTTTATTTTTCTGGAAATTTCACATATGACTAATATGATGCATTTAATGATGCCAGATGACAGCTACACTAAAATAAGGTTTCAGGAAAGAATGCTAGTGTCAGGACGTTTATTAGAGCTTCCAAAATACCAGCAACCCTCAAGCAGCCACATATGCATCCAAAAGTTGTGACCATTTGTGGCTAAATTATGTGAAAGTAAAGTGAATCATAGCAATGGGAGATATACAAACAGGACCCTTGTTTTAATACCATCTTGAAGAAATTCCACTTGTGACCAGGCTCTGAGAGGTGCCTCAAAAAGGGTTATTGCTGACAAAATGATAAATCAAGGTAGTTTTATCAGCAAACATTAAAAAAATTCTGATTATTAGTTATACTCAAAAGACCTGATCGTTAGTCTGACTCAACGGTGTCTCTTCTCACTATAAATATTCAACCAGAGCCTTGAGGATTGCTTACTCTGGATTGTGGAAAAGGGGTTTCTGCAGTGGCTAAGAAATTAGAATCCATGATCATTAATATCCTTCCCAATAAGAAGATTCTATGATTAGCATTGTGTAGTTAGTATTCATGTTCTAGTGTAAATCACCAATACATGCTTCAAATATATTTCTGCCTAAAATTAAAAACAAAAATGTTAACAAATGCACGTTTGAATCTTTACACAATATAGGCATTTATGTAGCAACCACATTGCCAAATGTTTTTGTGGCTGGCTGTCAGAAACATTTGTTTTCCATGAAGAAAAAATATTCTCCAGGGGAAAAACTTAACTTTTTCTTTCCTTAGTAAGATCCCCATCCATCTTTTTCTTTTTCTTCTTTTTTATTTTAAATTTGTTAATGTTTCTTTTTTTTCATTTGTAAATGCTTGAGAACATTTGCTGTCACAGCGAGACGCTTTCCTCTGTCTTCTCTTATGAGATATGTGCTCAGAAAATGGTTATGGTTGAGCTGTCAGAGGAAAGGCTCAGTGACTCCAGCTGAGATGTGGCTGGTCTAAGGCAGCAGGTCATAAACTTGCTTGTAAATCTGAATCCCCTGGGGGGCTTGCTAAACCACAGCATGCTGAGCCCCCTCCCTGGGGTTTTGGATTCAGTAGTTCCACCTAACAAGTTCCTAAGGTGATGCTATCCAGGATGCCCTTTGAGAACAACACCTCATAATTCTGTCTGAGTCTAGCTTTTGACGTGTAGCTGTGGAACAAGTGGACTCTCCAAGTATGTAACCAATACTTTAATGTAACTTTAATGTAACAATACTCTATGTAACCAATACTTTAAAAAAATTATTGGCCTATTTTTTTTGAAGTATAGTTGATTTACAATGTTGTGTTACTTTCAGGTGTACAGCAAAGTGATTCAGTTATACATATATATATATAAAAATATTCTTTTTCGGATTCTTTTCCATTATGACTTATCACATGATATGGAATATAGTTCCCTGTGCTATACAGTAGGACCTTGTTGTTTATCTATTTTATATACAGTAGCATGTATTTGTTAATCCCAACTTCCTAATTTATCCCTCCCACCACTTTCTCCTTTGGTAACCACAAATTAGTTTTCTGTCTCTGTGTCTGTTTCTGTTTTGTAAATAAGTTCATTTGTATCATTTTCTTAAATTCCACATAGAAGTGATATCATATGGTATTTGTCTTTCTCTGTCTGACTTATTTCACTTAGTATGATAATTGTTAGGTCCATCCATGTTGCTGCAAATGGCATTATTCCATTCTTTTTTATGGCTGGATAATATCCCATTGTATATATGTACCACATTTTCTTTACCCATTCATCTGTCAATGGACATTTAGGTTGCTTCCATGTCTTGGTTATTGTAACTAGTGCTGCTATGAACATTGGGGTACATGTATCTTTTCAAATTAGAGTTTTTGTCTTTTCCAGATATATGCCCATGAGTGGGATCATATGGTAGCTCTATGTTTAGTTTTTTAAGGAACCTCCATACTGTTCTCCATATTGGCTTCACCAATTTACATTCCCACCAGCAGTGTAGGGTTCCCTTTTCTCCACACCCTCTCCAGCAGTTATTATTTGTAGACTTTTTGATCATACCATTCTGACCAGTGTGAGGTGATACCTCATTACAGTTTGGATTTGTATTTCTCTAATGATTAGAGATACTTTTAACATATTCACCTCTTTCCTTAATCTCACGTATGTTTACAGGAAGTTGAGGTCATCTTTATGTTTTATTGTGAAGTGGTCAATTCATAACACACTCTCTGTTAGGTGGGAGGAGTTGAGTGGGAGAGAAGCAGAGAAATGCAATTTTCCTCTTGTACTTTGATTACTTTCAGGGATTCAGTGGCAGGTCACAGAGAATTACCACTTCATCAATAGGGAGTGTTTTCCTACATGAAGATATTCCTACTTTCAAAGTAGTGTTGCCTTGGGGATTTGAAGGTCTACTGAATTCTGGGTTTTGTTCTTGTTCTGGATACATAACTGAATATTTTATTTTGTCAAGTGTATTCCTGTTCTTCAGTGCCTTTATAATACCCTCTCCTCCTGTGTTGACTCCAGAAGTGACCTATTAAAAGCATGCAACTCATCCCCAAGTCATCAGGCGCCCCCTTTAAGTCTGGCCTTTTGAACACAAGTTTTAAACCTTCTTCAGTGGTCTGGGAGACCTCATGGTCTTTGGCCTCTTGCTTCTCTTCTGACTTAATAACTTGCCTCTGTGACTTGATGCTTCTGTTGGACTGTCTAATTGGTCCAGGTTTCCCCTTGGTTCTGTGCCCTGAAGCCCATGCCAACCTCTTCCCCCTGTGTCCCACTCAGGTGCCCGTTCTCCACCCTAGTCCAGGTTGCTAAGCTCCTACTTTTCTGTGTGCTTGGATAGAACTTGCTAATTTTATTTTACATTTATTAATACATAGTTTTCCATTCACTAGATGAGAAGACGTATTGCCTACTATTTAGGAGAACAGCATTCTAATATCTTGTGTCATATATTTTTGAAATACATAAGATATTTTTAAATACATTTCAAGATTATGTCAAATCAATATATACCCATTACTGAATTTTTAGTTTTAAGTGACAGAAAACACAACTCAATCTAACTTAAATAAGATGAGTTGTGTGGCCTAGATAAAGTGAGAAATTGAGGAAGACTGGCCTTAGGTGGAACTTAAGGCAAAGATTCAAGTAATGCCTCCAAGGTCTGGTTCCTGTGTTTGAGTTCTCAGTTCTTCTCTTTCTGGATTTTTTCTTTTCTCAAAGGGGCTCTGCCTTATTGCAGCAAGTCTAGTCATAAACTCACACTTCCATGTCTCATGGAAAAAGAGCATCCTTTCCCCCAGCTTCCTGTAATCCCTGAGGTCTGCTTGGGCTGTCCTGACTAGTTTGTGTGCCCAACTATGAACCAATAGCCATGGCCACTGTGGGCAGCAGAAAGCCAAGGGCAAGTCCAACCTGAGAGAGTCCATCCTGGGAACTGAGCAGGAAAAGTCCCAGACAGATTCCTGAAAAACTGACTGTTGAAGAGAGGATCCCACACCAAAGACAGAGGTGCCCTCCCAGGTACACTAATCAGAGGATGGCTGAAGGGTTTAGAAAATATATCTTCTTTACCTATTGATCCTTTTTTCTTTCCCTGTCAGACCACAAGTCACCAATATTTCTGATGATAATTTTTAGTTGAATGCGAAGAAAATTCTTCCTTGTTGCCATCAAGATTTTTGAGATATACAATATTTAGAGATATAGTTTTCACACACAGAAATTTTTGGTTATTTTTTTCAGCCATGCTAAATTAAAATCAGATCAGAGCTAGAATTTGAACACAAGAATTTTGGGAGGGTAGAAAATAATTACATCAGTGGCAGTTCAGGAAAAAAAACATTTTATTTTTGGTATCAATGGAGTATCATAAAAGCTTTAGGGTCCCTCATTTCAAAAATGTGTAAAAGGGAAGTCCAACAAAATAAAAGATCAGAAATAATGACATTTACTGATACACAAATAATAACATTGTTCTATAGGCATATTCTTATATCTTTTTAAATTGAAATGTAATTGACATATCATTGACTAACTCATTACTAGCCTCTATTTGCAACGCTAAGGTAGAGTTCTGGTTCCTGAGACACTTCAAATTGATATGCAGAAAAACCTTCTCTTTCTTTTTCTCTTTCACTTCTTGTGATAATTAGTGTCATTATCATCCCCTCAGTTATTCAAAATCAAGACCCCAAGATCCTGGACAACCTCTCATCTCTACTTCCTTGGGCCTATTGAATCTAATTAGTCATCTCTCAACCTTTAACTGCCTTAGACTGAGCAATTATCATCTCTCCCTTAAACAATTATAATAGCTCCTTAGCAAGAATTACCACCAACACACAGTTCCCAAACGTACAATGTATCCTCATAAATTCCAGAATTATTATTTGAAACCAATTATGGGATCTTTTTCTCACGTGATGAAAAATTTTCAAACGTTGCTTATTTTCTTTAATAGAAGGTAACAGGAACTCTTTATTATGAAAATAAAGTTCTCATCATTTTCATCGAAAAACTTGGAGAGAGTGTGTGAAAGATTGTGGGCACTTTAATTATTGATACTGATAGAAAAATATATGGTCAAATACATTTAAGTATCTTCAGTATTTATAAAACACATTTCTAAAATGAAATAACCAGACTGTTGAAAATCATGACGCGGCAAAACTCTAAAAGGTAAATGTACAAAAATGCAGAATAGAGGTGACCTTACTAATATCAAAGAAGAATTCAACGTACAAGATTAAAACGGGACAAAAGAGTACATATTGGAAAAAGGGTACAATAAACCACTAAGAAACTACAGATAAGATGTTATATAGCAAAGAAAATAGGATCAAAATAGCCAAGGCAGAATCGGTAGATACACAAAGAGAAACTGACAATATGAAAATCCTAGCAGAAAGCTTTAGCACACCCACAGAATTTACAATTCCTGCATAAAATAAAGAACACTTTGCCCCATTTTCTTCAAGTTTCTGAAGTCATAAGCTGTTCTGGTATAAAGTATCTTAAGTATAAACTCATTTTTTCCTCTCTCTGAAAGAGTTTGAGTTCTCTGTGTGCCTGATTTTGTTAATTGTAATAATGTTTATTTATATTTTTGTATTCAATGTGCCGGCCACCAGTGGGCCCTGTTCACTTTGGAACCTCATATCCTTAAGTTCTAAAAAATTGTCTTAAATTATTTACTTGATAATTTCTGGCACGTCTAATCCATGTTGAGTTTTTAAATCGTCTCTTACTATTACCATTTTCTATCATTGTCATGACATCATTTTTGTTATTGCTGTTTATTTTCTCTCCTTCTATTGTATATGTTGTGCTCTCATATTTTTATTTTCTAAAACCTATCTCTTGTGCTTTTACTGTCCCTCCTTCTAAACACTAGCATCTTATTTGTGTTTCATAGATAAAACATCTTTTCTTATTTTCCCAAATATGGCATTTGTAGGGTTTTTAAAAATATATTTATTTATTTAGTTTTGGCTGTGTCGGGTCTTAGTTGCAGCACGTGGGATCTTTCTTTGTGGCACAAGGGCTTCTCTCTAGTTGTGGCGTGGGGGCTCGGTTGTCCCTTGGCATGTGGGATCTTAGTTCCACAACCAGGGATCGAACCTGTGTCCCCTGCATTGGAAGGTGGATTCTTCCACTGGATCACCAGGGAAGTCCCCATTTGTAGGTATTTTTAAAGCTTTCTTCAGTCTCTTTGATTTTTTCCTTTATATTTTCTTGTTACAATATTTCCTTAAATGTCTATTTCCTGGATATCTGGTCAGATTTAAGAGTAAGGAACTTAAGCATTGTCTGAAAGCTTCAATTGTGTGCATTTTGCTTGTTGAATGTTGGGTGGACCTATGTAGTGTGATTAAGCAATCACCCTGCAGTTACTCTAACTGTGTGGTCTTAACTGATGACCTAAACTTCCTGCCTCATCTGTAGAAAGTTGTGTATAACAGAGCTCAGATCAAAAGACTGTTTTGGAGATTAAATGAGATAATACGTGTAAAGTGCTGAGGACAGCACACACCACAAATGCTTTATAGATGTTTATGATGTGTATATTTTGCTGTAACATGCTTAGAAGCTTGCTGCAGGGGTGGGCAGAGGCTGGGTCTACTATTTTCCTTTATTTTTCTCACTAGTCCCTGGTGGTGTTCAGTGAACACAGTTGTTTAAAATATGAGTTGTAGAGTTGAAGAGATGTTTCCAACTCTTGCCCTACCTATTCCTAAGTGTGTAACTTTGAGCAAATTACTCTTCAATTTTATCATTTCAAAAATTGAGATTATAATAGTACCTACTTCGCAAGGTTCTTTGTGTGGTGTAAATAAGATACTACATACAAGGTGCTTGGCATATCATAAATGTTCAATAACGTTCACCAATAGTAATAATAGTGGAAATTACAACAGCGGCTACATGTACTTGATAAGACTTTCTGGTTAACACATTACAAATGTGTATTTTCAGTACATCATCCTTTTCACTGATTCTTCAAATCTATTGATAAGGATAAAGATGGCACATATTCATCAGGTCAACCTAAGATTAGAATTTTACATAATATCCTTTAAAGTTGTGCAAACCTTTTCTGTAAAGGACCAGATAGAAAAAAAATTAGATGTTGTGGTCCGTATGGTATTTGTTGCAACTATTCAGCTCTGCTGCTATATCCTGATAGTAGGCATAGACAATATGAAAATGAATGGATGTGTCTGTGTTCTAATAAAATGAAACTGTGTTTACAAAAACAGGTGGGGGGAGGAAGGAATTTGGCCCATAAACCTAAGTTTGCCAACCCCTGCTTTATATACCATGCAGCTCAAGATTGGAATGGAAACATAAATGACATGGTTCTATCACTAGTTCAAACAAAGGAGCAGTAGCTCTGGACACTATTTTACATAGGAAAATGTTTGGTTATTGTTGGATTCTTCATGTTAGGATCCTCAACTCTTCCCTTTCTGGTAGGTTCTAGAGTATTTTCCTGTAAAGGGACATCTTCAGAACCCATTTATGTTAAGATCCTATGGTGTTGCAACAGTTAAATACTTGGCAGGACCATTAGCACAAAAGTTTGTTTTGTTTTCCTTTGATCTTTCCATCTCTAAGGATGAGGCCAAACCTACATATCTCAATAACCACTTTGAAGTTACTTAAAATTGATGTGAAATGCACAAAAGTGTTTTCACCCCTCAAAATTGTTCTTATAAAAGAGATTCTGATTTTAAGGGACTCTGTAACAATAGATTATGAATAATTATATAAAGATGACTCACCTAGGACAAAAGCAATTACACCTCTGTAAAGGTGCAATTTGGGAAAACATTTTCTTAAAAAGTAAAATCCATATTTAAAAAACCTGTTGTGTATATGTAGAGGAAATAATATATATAACATTAGTAAAATATTTTACCAACTCAGTATATATTTTGGCTGAATATCTTTTAACAAATAATTATGTTAATTTGGTGTCCTTGGAAGAAGAAAATAAGAATATGCTAATCTTATTGACCATAGACCTGGGACATGGTCTTTTCTCTCTGATTACTCTTTACTACTAATAACTTATATAATAATAATTTATAATACTTATTAATAATTAATAATAATTTACATGAAAAGGAAATATGAGAAAATAGAATAACTGTGCTTATTGATCAAGCAAACATTTAAGTGGTATTCATTGTGAAGTCTTTTAGTGTTAAGTGTCTTATGGAATTTAGAAGTACATATCATGACCCCTGCAGTGGCCATGTAATAATGGTAAGTGTAGGATTTCAGAGGAGAGAGAATAAAGGGGTTGAAATATTTGAGTAGACTTCATGGAGAAGATGGGACTTTAAGGATAGGATTCAAATAAATAGAGAAGGAAGGACATTGCAGACACACAATGAACAAATACATAAGTGTGTGATGGCAGGGATGCTGAGGAGATGATAATGCTGTAGCATTTTGGCCATGGGGGAAAAGTGGGTAGTTAGCCACATAAATTGTCTGCATTTCAAAATCAGCCTTAGGAGTGTTTTGTTTAGTGAATGCATATGCATGTGTGTGTTTACATATACATGGGTTGCATTCCAAAATTTTTACAGCTTCCACAATATATACAGTATAAATACAATGTAAATAGAAAAGAAAAAAAATAATCAAGAGAATCAAGTCAAAAGGAAAAATATGTAAAAATATGTCAAGTGACACATACATGGTCAGTGTTCCTAAATATTCATTAAATATATGAAATAATAAAATTGGGGCACTACAAATAGCACTATCATCTTGGCCATGTTATTTAATTTGTTTATTTGTAACACAGGAAACATAATATTGACTATTAACTATGTTAATACATAGATTTAGAACGATGTCTACTCTTAGAACAATGCCTACTGCAGAGCAGACCCTACCTAAGTATTGACTACTATTATTAATACACAACTTATTTTGCAACATTCTTTAGACACTCTCAGGAAATAACAAAAGCTGATTGAAAGACATTAAGTTCCATGAAATATAATTCATCTTTTGTGATTTACTAGATTTAAGGACTTCATAGATCTAGCTGCCTGTATAGCTTTGAAATTAATTCCCATAGAACTATCTCCAAAGAAGTGCAACCTGGCAAAATATACTAAAATAACCTAAGATAATTATTCAGAATATTAATATTTGACATTCAAGTGTATCCAATTGTCAGCACACTCCTCACTGCTTCAAATAATATTTTCATTTTTATAACCTGGTAGGATAAACCTGCAGGGCACTAAAAGAAGTGCATAATAAATATTTAACTCTTACTTGAGAGCATAATATTGTGAGAGAAAAAAATGATAATATGGTCAATAGCTATATTTTTCCCCACTTTTTTTTTTTTTGCGGTACGCAGGCCTCTCACTGTTGTGGCCTCTTCCGTTGCAGAGCACAGGCTCCGGACGCACAGGCTCAGTGTCCATGGCTCACAGACCTAGCCGCTCCGCGGCATGTGGGATCTTCCCGGACCGGGACATGAACCCGTGTCCCCTGCATGGGCAGGCGGACTCTCAACCATTGCGCCACCAGGGAAGCCCTTTCTCCACATTTAAAAGATACTTTTTCAATTGAAGCCAATTAGTGATCAGATGCAGGAAGTGCCAAAAGGAATACCCTTGGAATAAAACAGAAGGTTGTTCAAAACTAATTGCTGTTTACAAGCTAGTTCTGATTGTGTGTGTGCATGCAAGCACACATATTTTTACTGGTATTGACACTAATGTTGGCTTTAAATCAGGAAGTGAGTTAGCTGCATATTTTCTAGACTATATGTAGGCAAAGGTCATAGTTATGCTTGTAGCTGTGGCTAATTTTATGAAAAAAAAATTTAGAAACATAATCTCACAAAGAAAAGTAGCTGTTATTTGCCCCTGCATATCTTAATAAATTTAACAAATCTGGAAAAAAATATAAAGGATGAAGTTGACACAACTGATGTCAGAAATACATCCCCTGTTTACAAGTAAACATCCTTTCTGTATTTATAGCTTGTTGCTGAACTTCAATAAACTAACCAATAGTTATGTATAAAACACAGAAAAGACTGCTTCCTGTCCTCAAGAAGCTTCGATTCTGTCTAGAGAGACAGACTGCCTTTTCTTAACCATTACCAACAGAATGGATAATCTGTTAAAAGCCACCTGAGTGACACAGAAAATACATTTACCTCTTAAATGATTTCAGAGGAGGAAGAATTCATCCTCTGTAATGTAGACAAGGCTTCAAGGGGGAGGAAATTTTGAAGAATGATTAGAATATGATTATTTAAAGGCATGAAGTGTTGTCAGAGAGGAGTGAAGCAATGTTCTCAAGTTCACAACACTAGCTGAGATCTAAGATGAGGTAGTCATTCTTCAGAGCCCAAGTCCGAACCCTGCACAGTCTTCCCACTGTCAATTTAGGATGTGGTTAGCCTACTTTGAGTAGCAGATGCAGAAACATGGATGTTCTCTCGTATAAACTTATAAACCATGGGAGGTTATGAAGAGAGGAGTGGCAAATAGTTTATCCAAGAAGAGCTGACTATCCCAAGTTTCTAAGAAGCTTGTATGTGGCAGGATTTTCCAATTCAATAAGATCAGGCTCAAAGAGTTTAAGTGCTGTACGTCACAGGCAGAATGAAAGCAAGACTGTTGACTGATATAGAAAGAGTTAGGATTACTGGTAAAAGTAAAGTTGAAAGAAATGAGAGAATTAAATTGGGTTTGAGTTGATGATAAGCGTAAAAGTTAACGAAGAGAAACCTCATTTAAAATAGTCAGGAGACGGGAAGGGGGAGCTCTAGTACCCTCTGATGAGAGCAGAGCCCAACAGAAAGAATGACTTCTTGCCTGGGAAGGCACATCGTTATTGCTGTCATAAGGGAGTTTGGACACAGCTGATTATTAAACACAAAGGGACTGTAACAATAATATGGAAACTTGCGCTCTTGGTTGATGCCGAAAAGCAGGGCAAAACTGTTCCTTTCCAGAATTGTAGTCTTGATTCATTGCATATCCCTTTTCACCTTGTTTGCAAGTAGAAAAGTACAATTAAATAAAGGGAGCGGAACTCTGAAAAGAACATTAAACGATTTAGAAATACCTATGTCTCTGTATTTCTTGGTATTTTGAATGAAGGTAGAAACATTTTTCAATGTGTTGAAATGATTTTGAACTCAAAAATGTTTATTTCATACATTATTACTGTCATTCAAAATATGAATTATGGGGCTGGGCAAACATTTTCTTCAGAGCCTTCCTCCCAAAGATTTGAATTTCAAGTGAATTCTTGCTTCGCCGCAGTCAGCAGAGCAGAGGCAGGAGATACTAAGAGCATCTTACTATGAGGCCCATTTGCCACTTGTGTAAATGCTCTGTCTTGATGTAGACTGACCAAGGTTCGCATGTACACATTCAGCACTACTGAGAAGAAATCATACTCAGGGCTGCTCAGTACATGTGGGTGTGACTGGGGGTGCCCCATCATAGTAGTTAAGATTGGGAACAGGTGAAATTACCATGTCTGGGGTTGCATAATTTGTAACCCAGAACAAGTTACTCATCTCTTTGTGCTGGAGGGTCCTCATCTATAGAACACAACAGAATAAAACTCATAGTGCAGAGGTCAGGATACACTGCGAGAGAAAACGTGGTATGGCATTGGAAACAGTACCAGCACATACAAGTACTCAGTAGGTTTTGTTCTTATTAACTTTAATACCCAATAAGCTCTTGTACATGCAGAAACACGTTTAAAACTATTTGTAATTTATTTAGTGCTCAATGTTTTAATATTGTATATCAATTAAATAATATTATTCTGAATACTTAAAAAACTAATGTATTATAAGTTGAAAAAAGGAAAATTTTCCAGTTATTTAACCATTATGACATTTATTTAATCAGATTTCCCAAACATGTAATTAAAATTGTTACGTATACTATGAGATCTAATTGCTTTAGTCACTTAAATAAGCAGACAAAAGACTTTTTAAATTTAATTTTTTTAAAGCTATGAACTTACACTTAATCTAGTACAAAATTATCAATACAGTGCATATAGATCTGTTTCTAATTGTCTTTTTTTATTCTTTTCTAATTTTCGGTGAACACACACCTTCTGAAACTGCTTCGTATGCCTGCTTGGGTTACAGCAATTTCATCAGATACCTTTTGCATTTTCCTTAGGATACAACCATCTTCCAAGCCAGGAAAAAGTAAAAGATTCTTGTCTCATGGAAGCTGAGGTTGCAGGTTCTGGAAGATTGATTGATTTTTGTTTGGCATATAGAGCTAATTGTATTTTCCAAACCACACCAGGAGTGCTTCAAACTGGGCACTTTCTTATAGCTCAGCTTCACTGCTACATCAGTGGGACTCTGAGCCTAGACATTTGCACTGAGCTTTAGGCTTGCAGATCCTGTTCCCTTTCCATGATTGTGTTAAGGAATTTTACTTAGCCTGTATTACATACCCACTGTCTTCTCCTTCCTATTGACCCGGACTGTTAGTGTAATTGAAAACTTATGCTTGACTAGTGAACACTTCATTACCAATAATTTAGGGGTTTTACTTCCAGGAGACAAAGGGCTGAGGGCAAAATGACCTCTCTTCTTGAGAACATTTGTGTAGGCCATCATTTTGGAACACATCGCTAGCTCCACTTTTCATCTGTCATTGTATCACCTCTAGTGCAGACTGGCCATGGGTTAGTACGTGCATTTACTATATTGACCAGTCCTCTCTGTTCATTCCCAGGAGTTGACAGCTTAGAGTTCCCTGTTCTTATTCCTTTAAACGATTGATAGAGAAGGGTTTATACTTTGAGTGAAAATATGCTTAACAGTAGAAACAGACTCAAATACTCCCAGACTTATTAAAAATCAATATAATTATACATTTTTATAGGTACCATTCCTTTTGCCTGATAAATAATTACTTAAACACATTGCATTTATTTTTCCATTTTGAGTATCCTTTGGGGTTTATGCCTTTTCACAGATTCAATTTGTTACATTTAATTATAGTTTTTTTTTCTTTCATTGAAATCGAACATCTGAAAGTTTGATATGGCTCCTTTTCCATTTCAGCAATACCTTTGAAACCTGTGAAAAGATCCTTGCTTCTTCTCAAGCTAGTCCTGACCTACCTTGACTTTTCCCTACAGTGAGACATAAACTCAGCTTCTCTCCTGTTTTCCCTTTTAGTGGTGTTAGGGGTGCACATAAAGTTGTCTCTGTCATACTGTTGGTAGCCAATATGACCTTGGATCAGGGTTCTTTAGTGAGAGAGCTGCAAAAGAGATTTCTTTTTTAAAGAATAAATTCACAGTGTTTCTGATTTTGTAACCGGGTTGGTGTGCGTTGTGTCACAATAGCTTCAACCAAGGAAACCCGGACCAGCAATCTTGGTCCTTGAGGTAGCAAGCAAAGAATTGCAGACTACCACTTCAGGCGCAAGCACAAAGCAAAGTTTATTTAAGCATAGGTACACTCTTAGAGAGAGACAGAGCTGGCTGTTTCCGCGAAGTGAAAGCAGCATTCCTGTACAGGCTTAAAGTTAATTTTAAGGAGCATTTTGCGGGGCGGCGGGGTGAGTGACAGAGGTCATTACTTGATTGCCAGTCCCAAGCTATGTGACAAGTTCACTATTGCACATGCTCTCACCCTTGATTCACTAAGAAACGCCCACGGGGCGGGGGGAGCAAAACCACATGTAGATTTTATTATAATGATGGTATAATGAGTTTGGGTTTACTACAGGTTATACGCCTATCTGGTCTAGGCATGCACAGCCTGGGGAAGTTCCCTTGTGTTACTGTCCCCCCTCTTTATCAGGATAAGTTTGCCCCCCACGCGACCATAGTTTCGCCCATTCTGGGGGGCTGGGTCAGGGGAGGGTTCCCAGATGGTTGGGGTGTGACTCGACTACTCCCTCTTGTCTTTTCTCTGCTGTCATCTCCTTGCTGCTAATGTCTAACTACCTAACAATTTTATAGTGGCCTTCCCATATCCTTCTTTCTTTGTTTTAAGACAGTGGTTTTCTATTTGCTTTCTTTACAAGATACCTATTTAAATCATTATCTCCTCATTCAACATTTGATTATATTTCCTTCTTTTTGTAATCCTTATAGACTTCACTGAGGATTATTATTTTTTATATATTATTGTATTTACTACAGAAATTCCATCTTTTAGAATTTTGGGTTTTCTGTACTATGTTTCATTTTTAGGTAACTTTATCAAAGAATCAAGGTATTTCAATGAGATGTAAAATATGAAATTATAAATGTTAATTTGCCACAAATTGCTATGTATAGTAATGCATACTTTTAAAAATATGTTACCCCAAAGGATTGAAATATCTTATATATTATATGTATATCAAAGGACTTTCATTATATTATTTTTTGGTTGAAAAATTACGCATCTTGTTAAACTGGATTTTATGTAGTATTAACAGTACATTCAACATCCATGAGTGAATGAATAAAACTTGTACATTCTCAACACTCTAATTTACCAGAAACTTGGAACAATTTGGGATTGAAATTGTGTAATTAGTTTGGCTTCATCACAAACACGTTTTAGACATGAAAGAACAGAACTCACCAAGAGCAATAACATGTCCGTGACAGCCCATCAGTGGGACAGAGTTTGGTAATTCTGGCTAAGTGTCTTCTTCTGGACCATTTGGACACACAGCAGGTAAATATTCAAAACTGGAATGAAACGCATTTCTCAGAATTACATGGATATTGAAAGTAATAGAATAAGAAACTAGCTCAATGCTAAGTTTAATTTATAAATACATTTTAAAGACATTCTTTAAAATGGTTGGTTTGCAAATTCAGCAAAACTGCTTATATCTGAATTTCCTAGCGTTGTATTGTTTGTAGCCTTTTTAGTTTAAATGTGTTCTGGCTCTAAAAACATAGAACAAGAAAATCCTTAGATTGGTTCTATTTTCTTCATTGAGAAGTATTTTTAATTTGAATTTTATTTTGTTTGAAGGTAAGTTTTATTGGGCTCTGTAGCTGAGAGTTTGACCTCAGTTTCTCCCTTTTCTTCGCTCCTCTTCTCCTCTTTCTTCTCTTAAAATCATAAGACTGAGGAGAGTGGCATACCACCTGTATAGTCAGGCCATTCAAGACTGCTGTTCTCTTGTACATCCCGTGCTCAGCCAGTCCCTGCTTCAACTCACATTACTACCCAATCCTTTTAGTTATAGGGCTTAATTAGTCCCTGGGAACTGATGAGCCCATGGTGGGGTATCGCTCCAGGACCCTTTGTAAGATCCCTTGTCCAATAAACCATCCGTATCTCTGTTGCTGTCTCTGGGCTCTTTCTTCAGTCTGGAGGCTGGGCAACTATCAGGGTTGCGGGCCCAACACCACCCTAACTTTATGATTTGGAAAATTGATGGTAGCATTACTGACATGTAAGTGTTATAAAGAGTCAGGAAGTTGCATCATGACACCTATTCCTATCATAACAGCATAAAGCACATGGAAGTCTCTTTAGAGGAAGTGCAATATATATTCAATATGATGAATATTGATTATTAGAGTTTGCTGGGTCAACATTCTAGCAAATTTTCCAGTAGAGTTACTTGTGGCCATAAAAATTATATTTTCTCTTACTTTTTTCCTTTCCACAGCTATTCACTAAGCGTGAACAAACTACAAGAATGAGCTATTTGTCATGAGATCAATTCACCTACATTGTATAAAGAGCCATGCTTTTTCTTAGAAACATAAAACATCGAGCTCTCCTCTGGGCTCTGGGCTTAAAAAAAAATTCTTCCTTTTTTCCTTCTAGCAGCCAGTGTGCTGAGGCTAAGTGGGATGACTCGCCTCTCCTGCACAGCCTCTCTTGCATGGTAATCAGTCACTTTGCAGAGTTATTTGTGAACATCTGTGCTCTTCCATAGGGATTCAGAGAAGAGACTGAGACTTTTTAGACTATTTGAGCCACTGTGCAGTATCTATGACTTTCTGAGAAGTCTTAGATAAGGAGGGAGAAAGGGAACATATTTAAACAGTCAGTAATTTCCAGTTAGCT
Organism: Leucopleurus acutus; assembly: GCF_964270905.1. NCBI lineage: Eukaryota > Metazoa > Chordata > Mammalia > Artiodactyla > Delphinidae > Leucopleurus > Leucopleurus acutus. The sequence continues at coordinate 63,434,584 of NC_139153.1, read as the reverse complement.
AAGAAAATTGGATCTAATTAGCAGATTCAGCTGACCAGGGAAGAAGGTGGTGGTTCCCAAACTTTAGCATGCATCAGAATCACCTGGAGGGCTGTTAATACACCCACAGGTAGGCCAACCCCCAAATTTCTGATTTAGTAGGTGTAGGGTGAAGCCCAAGGAATTACGTTTTTCACAAGTAACTGGAGATTCTGATGCTGCTGGTCTGAGGACCACATTTTGAGAACAATTGCATTAAAAATGAGGTGTTCTGTGAATGCTCTAGGTTGTGAGTCTCCAAAAAGCAGTAGCTTTTTCTTGTCATTCATTCTTCATCTCACTGAACACAGCATATTGAACTGTTAATGAAAATCATCAATAAACAATCTATAATAAGAATAGAAAGAGTTTTATATGAACCAAACTAAGGACTAGCCCAGAAGCCCGCTTCCCAGATTACTCTGAGAAGCTGCTCCAGCAGGGTTTTCAGCACAGTTTTATATCTTGTCAGAACAAAGAACATTAAACAAGTCAGGGAAACATTTCTTCAAAGTTTCAAAAAAACAGACCAGCATGTGCACATACAGCATATCCAGCATGGCCTTGGAACCTGCGAAGGGAGTCTTATCATCCAAGGAGGACCAGCATTGGCGGCCCAGGAAGAGGGCATTTAATCTTTATTTTTAACATGGGCTTTCTTTGCTTTTTTTTTTTAATAATTAAAGCAGATTTACAATGTATGTATAATAGGCCACAAACAGACTATTTTAGTTAGCATAAAATTCGAGTTAACTCATGTATAAGTCAGAATAACTCCCCTACATCTCAATATGTGAAAATTTCTTTTATCAGAATATAACAAATTCTCAGTAAATTGATATATGTTAAACATTTAACTCAGGTGTTATGTAACACCGGGTGTTAAGAAAGCCAGAAGGTCTCAGGCACAGTGAATGTGACATCATTTTCTAGGAGGTGAGGTCTGAGAGATAGGATGGGTCCAATTCACAAAGAATCTAATTGGACCTGCAGACAGAGTTTGAAATGGAAAGCCATTGAAAGGTTTTACAAAGTGGAAATATATGATTCAGTCTACTTTCTCTAAACATTTACCCTTGTTAGTATATCACAAATGATTATAAGGAGATAAGAAAGAAGCAGGAGATGCAATTAGGGTATCTCATAAGGTACTGCAGTTCAGGTGAGAAGTAATGATTGTTTGAACCAGGGAGATGGTAGGCAACAGAGAGCAGTGCATAGATTTGGGATACAGTTTGGAGGTAGGGTTGACAAGACTTGCTGATGGGTTGACTATGGGGTTTGAGAAAAAGAAATTTTAAAAATTGCTGCATGGTTGTTTATTTGTACAAAGGGATGGATAGTGGAGACTAGAGGAGGGGAAAGTTTGGGTGGAAGAATCAGGGGTTCTGGAATCTGGGCAGAGTATGGAATGGAGTGATAGATGAGATGAGAAGCATTACTAATATTGAAAATGTAGCTGGGTTAGCGGATTGGAGCTCTCAGTGTTCTTGGCATGGAGATTCCAGGTTTGGTGAATTGGAAAAATTAGAGGCAGTCATCAGAAAAAGGGATACTTATTGTGATTTTGAATGCGGGGCAGTTGCTATAAACAAATCAAGGCAATGACCATGTGCTTAGCCAAGGTGGGATACAAAAAAAATATCACTGGAGCTTGGAAGGTCAAAGAACTTGAAGGCCAAAAGGAATTATCCAAATGAGTGTTGAGAGCATCAAGAATAATTGCAGAAATACTGGTGGAGGGAAAGACACTGTTTTGCACAAAAAAATGTAGATGAAACATAAAAGAGGATAGCAAATGGCAGAGTTCCAAAACATGTCTTTCAAAGAGGTTGAGATTTGTGAAAGAAAAAGAACTGAAGATGGTTTGGAAACAGAAATGGAGAACAAAGAGACACTTGGCTTATCTCTATGCACTGGGATACATGGTGAATGAAATGAAATACAGCCTTGACCTGAGAGAGTTGTTAAGTTAGGTGTCACCCTCAGGAAAAATTCAGTAAGGAATGATTATAGAGAAGATGCTGGTAACTGACCATGAATCCCAGAGGGCATAGTGGGAAGATTTGAGAGGGCTTGGGTTTGAGCCAATGTCTTCTTACATAAATACCATCTTTTCCTTTTTTCATCACTTTGTACTTTTGACTTTCACATCAAATATTTAAATTTCTATAGCATTGATTCTGCTTTTTACTCCTTGTTCTGTATATTTGAATTATGCCATTGTCTTTTCTCTTTGACACCCTGCCTCTCCTTATCTCATCCTGCTTCTTCCCCAACTTAGACTTTTTTACTTCTTAGGGATTTCTGCTTTTACCAAGACAAATAAGATCTTCTGGATCTTGAGATTGCCCAGTGTTTTTCTACACATGTGCTTCTTTCAGAAGGTCATTTTCAGGGATTTGCTTCTCCTCTGTATTTTTAGAATGATGCTTGTTTTTCCACCTTAATTCTGTGATTTTATTTCATAAATATAGAATTGTGCATCAGGGTTTCAGTCTTGCTCAATTTTATTTTCCAATAGGCCCTAAGTCAGGAAAACAGGACAGGCCAAGGTAGACTGTAACTGGACATTGGGCAGGTCCTTTGTACAAAGGTGACCACATGCAGACATCAGAGAACAGAGCAGTGGCAAGGTGCTGAGAGCACAGCCCAATGTGGGGGTATACTAATTAATCCAGCCATGCTCACTGTCTCCTCCTGAATTTAGACCAGGAACTAGGGGGGACAGATAAGGCTGTGGGAAAGGGTTGACCAGTTAGAAGTGAGAGAAGAGGGGGTTACCATACAGGCCATGAAAAGAAGTGGTTTGTTGCCAGTCTGCCTCATTTACCACTGGCCTGCCTATCCCATTTCATTCATTCTTGCAACAAATCCTTATTTTTAAGGGTCTGACTTGTACAGGTTCTCACATTTGCAGATTAAGTGTAGGCTGACATATGTAGTTTTAATAATTATATCTTCTTTTGAGAATCCTCATCCCACAAGATGTTCTGGGTGGGAAGGGGTGCAGTTTATGGTATACTTTTTGTAAATGCTGCAAACCATGCAGCTGGCTGCCCCCATGATCCTCTTTACAATGAATATTGGCATAAAAAATCCTGAGAACTCAAGTTAAGAAAACCCCTTTTTACAGCATGGATGGACTAGAAATTATCATACTAAGTGAAGTAAGGCAGAAAGAGAAAGACAAACACCATATGATACCATTTATATATGGAATCTAAAATATGACACAAATGAACTTATTTACAAAATAGAAACAGATATACAGACACAGAAAACAAACTTATGGCTGCCAAGAGTGAGGGAGGGTGGGGGAGGGATGGATTGGGAATTTGGGATTAGCAGATGCAAACTATTATATATAGAATGGATAAACAGCAAGGTCCTACTATATAGCACAAGGAACTATATTCAATATCCTGTAATAAACCATAATGGAAAAGAATATATTTTAAAAAGAACACATATATGCATAACTGAGTCACTTTGCTATACAGCAGAAATCAACACAACATTGTAAATCAACCATACTTCAATAAAATAAATGTTAAAAAAAAACACTTGTTAAAATTAACATATTTTTTTCAGTAACTTGAGCACAGGATCCTTTATCTGTACTTTTATGTAACATCCAATATAAGTGGTATTTTTTTAGAACATATGTACTTGGGGAAATGCCAACTCAGCCAATTCTCTGTGTCCAAAAGGCTTTCTTCTCTGGCATCTGTGTTGGACTAAATGGGGTCTTCACTTAGACTCATTTTCTGAACCATGATACATTAGGGTAAATGAAGGAAGTATATAACAACTTTAATTCTCAGAATGCCCTGTATTTAGGCACTTTTCTTCTTTCTGCCAAGTCTACCTTGCATGACAGACAAGAACTGTGATTCTCATGAAGCAATCTGCCAATTCCAGGTGACTCCTCATCTAGTTCAGTCTCCTTATTTTGTTGTTGTTTTGTCTTGTTTTTTCTTTTTTTCCTAAGCATTTCTGTCTCTCAATGGTATAGAAGAGAAGATTGGTGAGATTATAAAAAAGAGAAGAGTCCACTGGTTCCTTAAATGTATAGCCATGAGGTGAAAAGATGGCTGCCTTCTTTCTCTTTTGTTTGTTTTTTTATCTAAACAAGAGTTCAAAGAAGAAGGAAGTAGACAGGATCTTTTAAAATATTTTAAAGCAATAAAGTTACTGGCATATCACAGGTTCTTCTACTTATTGGGCTTTCAGTCCAGTTCCATGGACTTTAAATCTAATGGAAATGTCACCATGATTCTGTGATTGAGTGGATGGTCAGCCCCATTTAAAGAAGGGATCTGCTTTCAGGTTGTGTGTGTGTAACTTCCTAAGTATTGAGGGAGACGTTAGCAGAGTAATTGCCTGTCAAACAATTACCATATTGGAATTTACACCTGGACTTGCTTTTCAATGAAATCAGTACTTTAAGCTAAAAAACTGAGACACTGAATATGCAATTTTACACATAAGAGAATGGATTGGATGTTGTAAATATGGGATTAGGTGGTCTCAAAAGACTTGAAAACATACCACATGGGTGGTTACACACACACATAAATCTCCTTCCCAAATATAAACAAAATATTATGTGGCTATGTGTATATGAGGGTGTACATGTATACATAAACTAACTCTTTCTTTTAAAATATTTCCCTACATGCAGAAATAATTAAATCAAGATAATGATTACAGAAATTATGCAATCAAGAAATAAAACTCATACTGTTAGTAGATATAAAGTAATAAAAAATGAAATGATTAAAAAAAGCTGAGATAAGGTTTAAGAAATACCACAAAATTCAGTGAAAAAGGAGAAAATGACAATCAACAGAACAGTTTCTCTGTGTCACTTCAACATGTATGTCTGCTTTGCAATTTAAAAAGTGAACTCATTAATATTTTTGACCAGAATATGAAATTAATCAATTGCTTTGGCAGCATATGCAAACAAATTATTCTTCAAGAAATCTTAGGAAAGAGAGCCTTGTGAGAAATGTGAAAGGGGGTCAACAATTACTTAGATACCAGAAGAAGAACATAATGAGTTGTTTTAATGTGCATATTTAAGTGAGAATACTCTTGAAGTTCTCTTAAAACATTTAGTAAATTAAACTAAAATATCAATGACTTATCAAAACAAAGAAAGATGTATTTTCTATCTAAATTACATTTTGGAATCACTAAACTCTCTCTATTTTGATTTTAAGAATTCCCCTTTTCCACTGGGGTTTTCTGAGAATTAATGAGAAAAAGCTATAAAGTTCTCTTGGCGACTGTTACTAAAAAATAATAGGGACTGTGTTTTGGTGTAGCCCTAATTTCCTGTGAGTTCTCTAGGGATTGAATGGAGAGCTGAATACGGTGGAGGGAGATAGATGATCGTTTTGTTTTCAAGCACGTTCAGGAAAATAAAATTTTTATTTACCCTGAATTCATGTAGTACCAGAATGTTACCCTTCACACTCCCTCTCTCTCCACCTCACCACAGTCTGGGGCTTCAAGGGAAGAAAAAAAGCTTTCCCATTTTTCAAAGCAAAAAGATAATACTACCATACCTTGCTTATTCTATTCTAGTTAAACAGCATTTCTGTGGATGATTCAAAGATTTTTCTGTGGAATGCTGAGGGTAGAGGAAAGGACAAGATCATCAGAAATATTTTTTTAAAGATACTTTCTTTGGTTAATGAAGTATCATTTACCATTCATTTGAGCAAAAATTATTTCCTTAGAAAAAAATTTCTGGATCCTTCATTAAAGCAATGAGGAGAATATAAATGTGGAGAATATAGAGTAACCCGTGTAACCCACCTACCTCACCTCAACTTTCACTTAGTTTCTCAATATCCAGTAGGAAAAATATTTAATGTTTGAAATATGATAGACCATGGGGCCTTATGGGACTGAACAGGGAAGAGCCAATTTTGACTCCATGTTGGATCTGTTTCTTTGACTGTAACCTTTGCTTTTCATTGCTTTTGTTATTATAATCGTACATAATGGCCTGCCTCAGGGAACCCTGCCCCACTGTCTGAACGGTGAACTAAAGTGCCTTTGTTCAGCTCACAGGGAGACAATCTGACCCTGCCCACCTGTGAATGGCTGCGGAAAAGAAGAAATTAACACATCCCCTTGTTGATACAAGCCATTGAGGAGATGTTTTGCAAGATAAATGGCCATTTTACTTTACTTCCTCACCTCCTCCCCCTTTCTGTTCTATAAAAGAAACTGGCATCCTGACCCCAGTAAGATGGTTTTTTGGAGACATAAGTCTGCCATTTTCTCGGTCTGCCAGCTTCCCGAATAAAGTCCTATTTCTTGCCTCAAAACCTTGTCTCCCGATTTATTGGCCTGTCGTGCAGCAAGCAGAGTGAGTTTGGACTGGGTAACAGGGCAATGTAATAACCCCATGGAAGTTTGTTGTTTGGTTCCATTAGTGCTACATGCAAGATAACAGAACACACCACCAAGATATCAATGGAGCACAGTGAACACATGAGGTTCCCTTTCAACCTGCCACCTCCATGTCAGCTTGTAGGCTTCCCCTGTATGACCACCATTTTAATTGCTCAAAGCTTCTGCAAAAATGACTATCAAACTAAAAAAAGTAATAAATTATTGTTATTGTGTGTCATGTACTACTCTAAGTACTTTACACAAATAAGTGTTAAAAAATCAACCCAAAGAGGTATGTACCATTATTATTCCAATATGGTAGTTAAAATTATAAGATGTACCCTGTAATTCTCTTCTGGTACCTAGCTCCTTTCATTGAGTACAGTTGGAACCTGCAGCTTGCCTCTAACCCATAGAATAGGGCAAAGGTGAAGGAATTTTGCAGGTGAAATTAAGGTCCCTAATCAATTGATGTTGAGTTGATGAAAAGGGAGACTGTCCTAGGTGGGCCTGACCTTATCAGGTGAGCCCTTTAAAAGATGGCCATGCTTTTACTGAGAGAAGAGACGAGGTAGGAGGGACTCTCTCTTCTTGCTTTGAAGCAGCCATCTGTGTACCGCCTGTGGGGAGAGACAGTCTTAAGGTCTGAGGATTTCAGTCTTACAACCTCAAGAAAATGAATTCTGCCAACCACTTGAATAAGCTTTGAAGAGAATAGTGCCTGATCAACACCACTGGATTTGTGGTAACTTGTTACATAGCAATAGATAATTAATACTGTAAGGAATGGCACCAAAAATGGAGGTGAGCTTAAACAAGATTTATTTGTGAACGCTCCCAGGCGAGGTTCACTGGTCCGAGAGAAAGGGGCCAGAGAAGTCGCACCCGGGTGTGGGCGCGAACAAAATTTATAGGGGTGGACGCAGGGGAGGTGCTTGTTGTGTGAAGCAGCCCTTTTTTGGTAATCTCTTGGGTGTTGTGGCAATGTCAGGTGTCAGTTGCATCAGCCACTTTGGCGGGGGTTCCGTCTGGCTCCCTGGGCCCTTCCCCGGACCTGCTGGCCTTACAAATACATCCCATTTTACAGACAAGGGAACCAAAAAATAACTTGTACTTCATTCCAGCTAGTTCAATGGGAAACCACAAATCAATCCCAGGCAGCCTGAATCCAGAGCTGCATAAGTAATCACTTTGCTGGCATTTCTTTGAAAAATTGATCAAAACTCACAGGCAACAGAAGCAGTCATATCAAATATATGGCATTGAATGTATAATGTATATTAAAAACTGTGTATTAAATAATAGTCTTCCAATAAAACCAATTTATTTTGAGCAGAAGTGGACTCATTTTCTAAAAATTTGTTTTGAGCAGTTAAGGTTTTTCTGATTGCAGACTATTGAAATTTAAAGTAGAATATTCTGTAAATTATTGATAATGATAAATGGAATATTGCTGCCATATCAGTAAACAAAGGGTGTCACAGCCATCAACAATTGCAGCTACCACTGATGTGAGCTGGTGAGCCCTGAGGGAACTCAGGAAGGAAAGAAGACCTGCCATCTAGCAGCCATCAGATTGCGGCCACTCCCCACGGTGAGCCTTGAGGAAACTTAGGATAGAAAACACAGGATACTGGCCCCAGAGAGCTGAGGTGCATATCAAAGGAATGATTTCAGTAAGCCCAGACTCTTGCATCTTCCCATAAATAGAAAGGCACTAAATTCCTTAACTTGAGTTATCTGGTTTCTTTAATTAACAATAATCTTTTGATGTTTAGACTACTTGCCCTTTGTTTCAAAACTCCTCTATATCCTGGCTCCCCAACACGCCTCCTCTTTGGAGCAGTTCTCTCAGGGTTGCTTGAGATGCTGCCTCTGGAGCTTGAAGTCCTAAAAATTCCTGCCAAATAAAACATAACTCTCAGCTTTTAGGTTGTGAATTTTGTTTTGGTCGACACTAATTAAATTGTATAATTAAAACTTCTTTTCCTCAAAATGCTTTTATTTTCTACATATAAAACCTCATTTGACATGTTTAATAAAATTAAAACTTCTGCTTAAAATTATATTTTATATAATAAAATGGAAATCTAACTTTCAAAATAGAAATATTTATGGTAGAGTCTGCAATGTTAAGGCACAAAGTGGCTTCTTTAGGAATGAGTTGACTACCATAATAGTATTTTTAAATAGTAAAGTTTTCAAAAGGAGTTTGAGTTTCACACGGGATTGTTCTTGACATGTAAAATTTCTTTGTATTTAAAAACTGAGAGACCTATTTTTAAGTCCTTTGGTATGGTAACTAAAGAGTTAGTTAAAATTAAATGGTCTATTGTAAACTGATAGGCTATGAGTGATTTTACTTCAACTATAAATTGCTTTCTTGTGAGTTAATATCTAAATAATATTTTTGTGTAAAGCTGTAAATTAAAGCAAACCATTCTGATTTATGTGACAATGATGGTTAGTGAATCTTGAAAAAAATCTAATGTTTCAAGGACTTTACCACTAGGATGGTTAGGATGATAAGCCCACTAACATGGCAAAATAACTCAAACTCGGCACAAATGTTTAAATATAATGCACATGTGTCTAAAGCCATGCTCTATTTTTAGTCAACTACTGACTTAAAAGGCCTTTGATAAGCCATTAACCTCAGTTCCACTTGCAATAAAATACTAATTAATCACTTGTAGAGTACCTCATTACCTGTACAATTGAAGTAGTCACTGTAAACCAGTCACTGAATGAATAGTAACAGGAAGACAGTGGGTAACTCAAGCACAAAGGCAGATATTGTAGGAACCCAATTAGATGCCCCTGAGATGCTGGTGGAGGGAGGCAAGTTGATGATCCTGTGCCTTGATATTCTGCTTAGCAAAGTAATAACCCAGTCTTTCTTGAATATTCGCTCTCTCCATAGCATAGTATTTGGCTTCTCTTGGCCCTGCCTCATTGGATGGGTGACGATTGCATAAACTACTTGTTCAATTAGTTTATGACCTGAAGATTCCATCACAACCACCCAAAATAAAGCATTTCGTGAATTCTAGATTATTAAGCATGTTTGATGTTAAAGATTTCCACTCACCTTCACTTTCTTTCCCATTAACGCTTCCTCCTCCTTTTTACCTACTCACTCATCTGCCCCCGACCCCTAATTTCTGAGAGAATGTTCTTTTGCGACCATGGCCTCAGGCTATGCATGAGTAGTGAATAAAGAAATAAATCCTGAAGTTGAATGAATGGTGAAGAGTTTTCTGGATAGGACTCATATGTACATTGACCCACTTCTCCTTGACTTCCATGTTCAGTTGTGACAAATCAGAGGAAGTCTTTGATCCATTTCATCTCCTCATCTGTGAAACAAGCTTATGGCCTTGACTCCTTTTTAAGCATTTCTAATACCTTGGAGATGTTGCTGTGGATGATAACTTGGACTCCAGCCAGGTCTCTCTCATTTCATACTTCCAGTCAATATGAACTCCAACTGAAAAATGACATAGTGCCGTTTTAAAACAGAGCGATGCACATTTGCAAAGCCAAAGGCAGAGATAAAGTAAGATTATGCAAAAGCGTCTCTGGTTCTCAAGCAGGTACTTACACAACTGCGTTATCAAATGAAACTGCTCTCAAGGGCTTAGCCTAGAACATAAATGGCTTGCATAAATTCTAGAGCAGTATAGCTCCTCATGTGACTTTTCCTTTTTTAGAAAAAGACAAATCCTGGAGATTTCAGCAGAGATACCAGAATTCACACTGCTGTCTCTGAAGTAGATTTAACTTAAAAAGCCTTTGTACTAAATAAACCCACCTTATTATTATTATTATTTTTGCCTGTAGGCTTCTACATTTCTCCTATTCATCACTGGCATAAAATTATGTCAATTATTTTATAGTTTACTGTTTTCGTATTTACAGTATAACATGCATTTTAATTTGATTTATTCAACAGTGAAAGTAACAGAAGTCTCAGTGTTCCAGGCCAAAGATTCACCAAAGATTGCCTCTCTATGAAGTCTGCTTCCTTCACAAGGCTGCCTTACTTGTTTCGCAGTGATTCTCAAGCATTAGTGTGGGTGTGAAAAAAATTACCTGGGGGGCTTGTTAAAATACTGATTACTGAAACTCACGCCCAAAGATCTGCTTTATTCTTTCGGGGATGGAGCTCAAGAATTTATGTTTATATCAAATTTCCAGATGCTGCTTGTCTGACATGAAATTGAGAACCACTGCTACATTAGTTTTGCTGCATTTTTACCAGGTAACTTTTTTTTTTTTTTTTTTTTTTTTGCCGTACGCGGGCCTCTCACTGTTGTGGCCTCTCCTGTTGCGGAGCTCAGGCTCCGGACGCGCAGGCTCAGCGGCCATGGCTCACGCGCCCAGCCGCTCCGCGGCATGAGGAATCTTCGTGGACCGAGGCACGAACCCGTGTCCCCTGCATCGGCAGGCAGACTCTCAACCACTGTGCCACCAGGGAAGCCCACCAGGTAATTTTTTAGAAAAAAAAAATGTATTCAATAGTACATTGACTCATCAAATCTATTTTTAAAAAGATTATCCTATGTGGAGGAGAATTACTCTTGCAATATGACCCAGTAATAATAATAACTAATATTTATTTTAAAATTACCATCTATCCCAGAAAGATATCTGTACCCCCTGTGTTCATTGCAGCATTATATTTCCAGCAGCCAAGACATGGAAACAACCTACACACACACATACATACATACATAATGAAATATCATTCAGCCATGAAAGAAGGAAATCTTGCTGTTTTCAACAACATAGATGCACCTTGAAGGAATTATGTTAAATGAAATATCTGACAAAGACAAATACTATATTATCTTATTTACACGTGGAATCTAAAGAAACCCAAATTCATAGATACATAGAATGGATTGGTGGTTGCCAGTGGCAGGGTTGGGGAGGGGGCAAAAATGGGTGAAGGGGGTCAAAATGTACAGACTTTCTGTTACAAGATAAATAAGTCCTGGGGATGTAATCTACAGCATGGTGACTATAGTTAACAATATTTTATGTATACTGACATTTGATAGTTGCTAAGAGAGTAGATCTTACTAGATCTTACAAGTTCTCACCATAAGAAAAAAATGTAACTGTGTGAAGACGGATGTTGGCTAAACTTATTGTGGTAATCAGTTTGCACTTTATACTTACATCAAATCATATTGCACAGCTAAACATCCAATGCTATATACCAATTATATCTTTAAAAAATTACCATCTGTTCTGCATGTCTGTATTCATTTAATTATCACAATAATTCTATGGGGTTAGTACTATTATCTGATTTATAGATGAGAAAACTATACCATAGCGGGTTTAAGGCCACACAGTTAGGAAGTGGTATATTGGAGATTTGAACTTGATTATTATTATATATTATAGTTATATTATTATAATATGTTATTATAACTCCAGAGTTCCCACTTTTAACTACTAGACTATTGCCGTGGACTGAATTATGTCCCCTTAAAATTGATATGTTGAATTCCTAACCCCCAAATTACTATATTTCGAGACAGGACTTTTAGGAGTTAATTAAGGCTAAACAAGGTCATATGGGTAGAGTCCTAATCAGACAGGTTGGTGCCTTTATAAGAAGAGGGACAGAGATCTTTCTTACTCTCCCCAAGCACAGGACTGTGAGGCAGAGAGACCAATATGCCAGCATCCTGATCTCAGACTTGCAGCCTCCAGACTTGTGAGAAATAAATTTCTATTTTTTTAAACCACCCAATCTATGGTAACCTGTTATGGCAGCCCAATCCAAGACAACTATTTTGCCCTAAAATATGGGTTATAATCTAATCTATGCTTCAAAATTGTATTTTTTGTAACCTTCTTGAATGGTATTCATATTTCTCACTTCTATATATTTGTCTTCAATTAAGTAAGGCAAAACACACAGCATTCTCATTCATAAGAAAAGCCTGTGCTAACATCCATGGCTTCCTCCACCCCTTTGAGGTGTGAGCATCTGGGTAACAAAGGCATTAGCGAACATTTTAATCTGGTACTTCTGGAAAAAGAGAGGAAAAGATATTATTAGATTCATTTCTTCTCTAGCACATCACTTCACTATGAATTTCATCGCCATTTCTGCTGTAATTTAAATCACACTCGTTGGTTGGCACAGAACTGTTCGATGGTTCAAATGGATTTTGAACTTCAAAGTAATGCCTTGGTTTAGGTAAATTTATTCAGATGATTCAAAACTCTAAATGCTCCTTAGGTTGTTCAGAATTGGAAAGAAGTTCCCAGAGAAAACAGAACTGATTAATGAAATAGCAGAATGGCAGTTAATAAGTAGGTGTCCTACACTTAACTGGGGTAGAAAGGGGAGAAAATGAAAACATTTATGAAATATAGATAGAAATGGCTTGTGGCACTACAAATTAATCTGAAAACAGCATTAACAAGAAATGTTTGGTTAACATATATATTCTATCATCCATGGATTAAATATATTTTTTCATTAAGGTTTGTCATACCTATAGAAACGTGCGTAAGTGTTGTGTTCAGCTCAGTGAATTTTACACGCAACCTAATATTTAGAACTTGACTACAGAACACTTCCTATTCAATAACCCCAAATACTCCATCTTCTGTCACCATAGATTATTTTTGCTTGTATTTGAACTTCACATAAGTACTATTATGTCTGGATTCTTTCATTCAACATGATGTCTGTGAGATTTGTCCACATTACATGGAGCAGGTCATTCCTTTTTAAATTTTCAATGGTTCTGTAGTTTTCAAGTATACAAATGTATCACATTTTACCCATTTCTCTCTAGATGGTATTTCCAGTTTTTAAATGTCATAAAATATTTTGTTTGTTTGCATTTGTTTTTGGTGAGAACATTTAAGTTCATTTATACAATACGTGTTATCAACTAGAGTCACCATGTTATACATTAGATCTTCAGATCTTGTTCATCTCTTATTCATCTTATAGCTGAAACTATGTACCCTTTTCACAACCTTTCCCTATTTCCCTCACCCACCCAGCCCCTGGTAACTACTTTTCTACTGTTTCTATACACTGGAATATTTTGTTTGTTTTTGTATTTCACATATAAGTAATACCATGCCGTATTTCATTTCCTCTGTCTGACTTATTTCAATTAGTACAATGCCTTCAAAGTCCATCCACATTGTTGCAAATGTCAGAATTTCCTTCCTGCACATGGCTGAATAACATTCCATTGTTATTGTACATACATAATACATATTATACATATGTATACCACATCACTTGGATTGTTTCTGTACCTTGGCTACTGTGAATAACCCCATACAATAAGCATGGGGTGCGGATAATCCTGTTTGCACTTCCTTTGGCTATGTACCCAGAGGTGGGATTGCTGGATCATATAGTAGTTTTATTTTCAATTTTTTGAGGAACCTTCATTCTGTTTTCCATAGTGACTGCGCCAATTTACACTCCCACCAATAGTACACCAGTGTTCTCTTCCCTCCACATCCTCAGTAACATTTGCTATTACTTGTCTTCTTGATAACAACCATTTTAACAGGTTTGAGGTGATATCTCATTGTTGTTTTGACTTACATTTCCCTGATGATTAGTGATGTCGAGCATCTTTTCAGGTACCTGTTGACCATGTGTATGTCTTCGTTGGAAAAAAGAAGAGTATTACATTATGTTAATATTATACTAACCTTTCTGTTCTACCTAAATTGCTAAAGCGTAGCAGACTTCAGTATGTATTTGTATTCTCATAGAAGTACTATATGATTTCTCAGTTTGGTATCTTCTTGGATGGCTAGGAGGTTTGCTCCATTACTGATTCTGACAGTATCCTAAAAACTGTGAGGTTAAGAAGTTCATATGTTTCTGCCAACTTTCGATACACAGGAGGGCCACTCCTGGGTTCCTTATAGTGTTGACAGTAAAGCACTATTATTTCAGATTCCACTCAAATAACAGGGAGAGGTGGTAAACTAGAAGGAGAAAGTTAAGAAGACTCTTGAGTTCCATTTGGAATGTTTCCCAGGAAGATTGTAATGGCAAGGTACTCAATGGCTTAATGACTTGCCTTTCCCAAGAGGGTGTTCTGCCCCATGTCAAGTGTTCCAGCATGACTCAGAAAATAAATGTACAACTTTGAGATTAGCTAGAATTTTCTTCCTTTTCTTTTTTTTTTTTTTTGGAATGTGCTGTCTTGTGAACCATTTAAAAAGTAATGGCTCAAAAGGCATTAAAAACTATAATTCTGGAACACAGTGCCACATGTTTTTTCTTGCTCATTTATCCAGTACTAATCCAGCATGTAAATATTGAGCGCCTCCTGCGTGCTGGACACAGTGCTTGCCACTTCTCTAATGCTCCATATATCTTGTGGGGAGCAGCAAACTTGCAAGGTTAAAAATGAAAAACCAAAAATTCAGAGTGTGTAAATGCTGAGAAAGAGAAATAGGGTCATAGAACAAACTCAGTGGAAGTTTATTTTAGGTTGTTTGTTAGGAAAAATACTTTTATGAGGTGACATTTAATTAGTACTCCAAGGACTTCATTAATGAAATAGGCAAAAGATGGAAATATGGTCCCTAGAATCTCTATGTATAAGGAAGGAGAAATTGTCAGTGGAAATGCAAAAAGAAAATGTGGAGTTGATGCCTTATTTGCAATCCAACAGTGGAAAAGTGACATGTTTCATAGTGGTGGTCCTGAAGCAGCCATAATTATGTTGAGAGGAAAAGATACAGGGGCAAGGAAGCAAACCAGTAAATCAGATTCATGAATCATGTCTAAGCAAAATGCTTTCAGTGTGCCTACTGGCACCAGAAACTAAAAGCAAATAGAGTGAAAGCCTACTAAATTTTTTAGAGAATTAGTTTGTTATAGAAATCACAAGTCTAAGCAAAACAACAAAACCTGTAACTATTCCAGCACCAAAACAACTTCAAGGGCCACACTTTTGCATCAGTAAGAGTCATGCTGTGAAAGTTCTAGAAGCCTCAAAATGTCATGACCCAAAATAACGTACCCCCAATGATCACTGCCGTTGTGGTCAAGGAGGAAAATGGACAAGAAAGAACCTTCCGGAAGGTGGATCCAAGAGTCACAGAACAGATTTCTAATCAGGACCTTATGAAAGTAATTTTCAGTTGATTGCTGATTGGCATGTTTCTATTCTGGTGGGAACTCTCACTGGAAATATTTTGTCCTTGCAATTCCATTGCATATTGAGTGTTGATGTCTGTGGAAAAGCAAAGAAAACTTAATAACTTCCCTCTTTTTTTAGTGCACAGATCACTAGATCTGAACCCGAGGGATCAGACTTCACTTCACTTAAGATCCAACATAAGCTGGTGTAGGAACTGAGTAGAACTATGGATTTTCTTCCTGGGGGGAGAGTCTATAAGTCTATAAGAAGAAGAGAGGCATGGACACTTTGTAGCCAGAAGTGTACCCATTTATTTTATTGATGGCTAAGCTTGATTCTTTTGAAGGTTGTTTGGAATTTTGTTAGGATCTAAAGTAGTCATTGCTCTAGGAGTAGAGTAGCCCCAGCCATAAATTATGGGATTTTGGGGGAGCCTCAGAAGAAGACTAAAGAAACATGACAACTAAATAGACCTGGGATTTTCTTTTGCTCTAAAGGATGTTACAGGACAATTAGCAAAATCTGAATAAGATCTGAGAGCAGGTCATCGTGTTGTATCAATACTATTACCCTGATTTTGAACATAATACTGAAGTTATATAAGAGAACAGCATTTTAAAAATATTTTATTGACATATAGTAGATTTACCATGTTGTGTTCATTTCTGCTGTATAGCAAAGTAATTCAGTTATATATATATATATATATGTGTATATATATATATATATATACACACACACCTATATATATATGTGTATATATATACACCTATATATATATATATACATTATTTTTCATATTCTTTTCCATCTTATCACAGGATATTAAATATAGTTCCCTGTGCTATACAATAAGAACTTGTTGTTTATCTGTTCTATATACACTAGTTTGCATCTGCTAATCCCCAACTCCCAATTCATTCCTCCCCCATCTCCCCTTCCCCTTGGCAACCACAAGTCTGTTCTCTATGTCTGTGAGTCAAGAACAGCCTTTGTTTGTTTGTTTGATTGTTTTAATTTTTATTGGAATATAGTTGATTTACAATGTCATGTTAGTTTCTGCTGTACAGCAAAGTGAATCAGTTATACATATACATACAGCCACTCTTTTTTAGATTCTTTTCCCATATAGGTCATTACAGAGTATTGAGTAGAGTTCCTGTTTTTAGAAAATACATGCTGACACATTTGAGGATAAAGAGGTATGATGGCTACAGGTTATTCTCAAATAGTTCAGGAAGAAATTATATATAGATAGAGAAAGTAGAATAACATATATGGTAAAATATTCTTTTTAGCCTTTGTGAAATCTGAGTGAAGTGCATACAGGAATTTTTTTGTATTATTCTTGCAACTTTTCTGTAAATTTGACATATATCTAAAAAAAGTTAGAAAAAGGAGAGTAAGCACAGTCCATTCCACAGCCTTACCATGAAGGCAGGCAAACTGCCTGCTACATGCTCCAGCTGGGAGGTTGGGAAAACTCCATTCTTTTGAATCCAGATGGAAATATTGTTTAATACATCAGTCTTGGCAGTATAATCTGAGTCAAGATTTTTTACAATTTACAGTGACCATAGGATTTTCTTTTACCTCCAAGTCACCAGAAAAGTCAAAGATCCTGCCAGAATATTTTTCCTCCAGCAGAGAAAACTTTCTCCATTGAATACATTTTAAATAGATGGTAGAAGACAAAAATAAAGGTGTGCTTAGGTTTCAAAAATAAATAAATAAAATATTGATACAAGGTACATGTCATTTCCAAGTTATGTCATCAGAGTGACCAGATTGGAAATTCTCTCCCAATTTCTGTACAAGTTGATGAACTGTTCAAAAATCATAGTTACTCCTATATCAGTGATCCACAGAGTTTATATTTATATCAGGGAATATCAAGTCATTTTCTCCCATGGAAAAACCAAATCCATACTGTGGAAATTTGAGAACTTATTAAAATTAAAGTGTACAGTCTATCAAGCCTGGATCTTTCCGGTAGGTGTTCAGTCAAATATATATCATCACATATCTTACTAATTTAAGCTGTAGTTACACTTCACGTTTCCGCAGCTTAATGAAACCAAAACAATCCAAGAAAAGCCTTTTTTCTCAAAACAAAACAAAACAAAACAAAAACAAGACAAAACAAAACAAAAACCTCTTCCTGAAATAGAAAAAAGCAGATTCCCATTTATTTTACTTATAAAGAAAGTAACAAAAGCAAAATCTGACTTTTCCAAGAGAGAGTGGGTAAAGTTTGGTGTGAAATCAAATCTCTTCTATCTTTGCTCTTATTCTGATATCTGGTTTTGTTCCATTGCAATGTTCTATTTTGAATAATCTATATCCCAGATGGAGTTATCCATTTTTAATCTGTTTACATTCTGGTATATTTAAGTACAGTTTTGAAGCTGGGAAGGATGATTGAGCCATACAGATATCTTTAAGTAAAAAAGGATTATTTGGGGATGTTGTTTATCTAAACGTAAAAAACAGATCCATGTTTTAATTAATTACTACAATAGCCATCTGTCCATGTCTTGGATCAAAGCATTCATTTTCATATTAGATAATAAATCTTAATTAGTTAGTTTGCATTCCAATTTTGTTTCATTCTTTTAAGGACTAAGGCAATTGGCACATCAAAAAACCTTAAAATATAGAATGGAAAAATTAGAGCTAGCCCACAGATGATTTTATATAAATTGTGTTATTTACACAACTTTGAGGAATGTCATTTAAAAAAATCTCATCTGAAAAATAGGATTACTAGTAAAGTCTCGTATGATATTTATAATAAAATGCAGTTTAAAATTAAAAATACATTCTACAAATCAAATTTGTTTCATTTTTATCAAGCTTTTCTTGACTATATAGTTAAATTCTATCTTAATACTGAGGCAGGACCATGTTATTGATTAGTTATCTATTATTTGCAACAGAAAAGGTGATGAAAGTATCAATGTTGAAAAATTATTTGGAATAATTTAATTGCAAATAGAAAAAAGAAAAGAATAAATGTGCCACTTTTTTTTCCCCAAAATGATCTGTATATTCACCTTATAGCAATGGAATTCTTTTTCTAATCAAAATATTTGATAAACTGCATCGATGAAAGAGACTGTATAACTATTATAGTTAAAACATACAAAATTTTATAAATGCAAATTTGCAATAGTCATTTTAAAGTGAGACAATGGAAAAAAACCCAAAGGTCTCTGGATAGACTCAAAACTTTTCAAATAGGATTTTTGATGACAGCACATTCAGTGGTATGCCATCTTGAACATCTGTAATTTATTTTGTGGCTATTGCTATTCGGCTGGTAAAGCATAATATGCCCTGTACTTCAATTAAGATGTGGTGGTAATAGATATTTATAAATAAACATATAGTGGCTGGGGCAAAGTACTGATCCCCTTTATCCTACCTACAGCCAGCCTACATGGTGCTAAGAAAAAAAATATCCTCAGCTGTGAAAAGTAAATAATAATAAATAAATAAATGAACACAAAATAACTTTTTTTTTTAACTAGATGGTGTTCTATCCTTCATCCTCACAGGAGGTCTCTAGTGAGCTGAACGGGTTGCTAATGAAAACGTCTTGGTTTAGTTTAACCTCCACTCCACACCTAAAGTAAAAATACCTTCAATTAAATCACTTTCATGCCTCCATGCCTTTGGAACTCTGCACACTGATTCTCTCCTCCCTACCTCCACATTGCATATTTCCCAGTTATCTTTGCTGAATCTTCCTTCTCTACCCAATTTCTAAAGGTTTGAGTTTCCCACCTTTGGAAGGGACTATGTCCTGGAGACTTTTTCATTTAAATCCATGCTTTCTTCTAAGGTTATCCCTTTCCGTTTGTCTGATATTAAACATCCCCTCTATGCCCACGACGTCCACACCTTTATCCAGTTCTAGTGTCTCCATGGTGTCCAAGCCCCTAATCAAGTTCTCTGCCGAAAAGGCAATTTCACCTCCACATGTCAAAAAGAACTCTCCATATTTTCTTCCTCCATACTGTCTGACACCATCCTGGTTTTCCTCTCTTTATATGACTCCACAGTCCAACCAGAAGCTCAAGCACAAACACTGGAGTTCTTATTTATTCTTCTTTCTTGTCTTCTAGTGATAGTCTAACAGTAAAGGCCTCCAATTCTACATCCAAAATATATCTCACACCCATCTTTATCTCTGGGGACACCATGCTAGTCTAAGCTACCTCTCTTTGGACTGCCAGTTGCTTCCTAACTCATTCTCCACTTACCTGCTGTCAGGATCCTGGCAGAAAAGGGATGGTATGCAATGAGGTGTGAATGTGGTGAAGGAACCAACGAGGAATAATGAAACATGTCTAGGCCAGCACAGTGTCCGAGTGGGCAAGGCAAGAGAGTGGTTACTGGAACCCAGTGCCAGCAGGGACTATAGGAGGCATCCTCCTGGCAGCAGCTGAGGCCTTTGGTAGAGGAACATGGGGGCTGCCAAACCTCAGCTCAGTATGTTGTTGGAGGAAAAATTTCCCCTAACTGATCTCTCCTTCTGAGTCCTTCCATTGGCCTAATCTAAGGGGAATCCAGAAGGCTAGATGGTCTGATTGATACTCTCTATAACAGTCAGCCTCCCAGGATAGACAAGGAAGAAAGTGGGCAAGGAAAGCCAGAAAATATCCAGCACACTCCACTCCATCCATGTGGAAAACCACATGGTAAGGTGATCTTTTAATAACACCATTTATATGTTGTAAATCAAGTATGTAAAACACCCATCACAGCTAGAATGAAAGTCAAGCTTATCATGTCTCCTCCTGCTTGTCTTTTCATTTAAACCCCTCCCTCCCCCCTCAGTCAATTTCTCTCTTTCTCCCTCCCAGCTCCACTGGCCCAGGACACAGGTAGCTCTGCACTGACTAAAAGTCTTTGCTATTCCTCTTCACTCTGTCCAGAATGCTCTTCATCTTTTTGCAAACCACAAAGAAGGAAGAAAAGAGTCAATACCTCCTGCAACCAATGGTGATTAACTCCTGTGAGGAACAACAAACTGGACGTGGTGGAAAGAGGTCGATTATTATTTTACGTACAGAACTTGGTGAGGGAATCTTCAGTAAATTGATGTCTAAGTAGAGATCTAGAAGGAAGTTAGAGAGAGAAGCACACTTACAGAATAGCATTCAAGGCAGAGGGCAAAACAAGTACCAAATGTTGAGGTGCGAGTAGGCTTGTTACACTTGAAAAAATGAAGTGTATGAATGACTGGTCCAGTGGAGGGAGGGGAAACCAAGGAAGATAAGTCAGAGAGAGACCAGGGCCAGACCAGGTAGGGCTTTGCAGGCCATTGTAGAGATATTTGCTTTTGTTGTGAATGAAGTAAGAGGTTGTTGGCAGGTTTTAATCCGGTAAGGTTTTACGACCTGATTTAAATTTTAAATAGATTGCTTTCACAGCTGTGTTGATAATAGGCTACAGGAAGGCAAAGATGGACACTGGGTGACCACATAAGTGCCAAATGCTGGACCCAGGTGACGGATGGTGCTGCGCAGACAAGAAAAGTCATGACCGGATTTGGGTATGTATTTTGAAAGAGCACACAGGATTTCCTGATGGATTGGATGTGGGATGTGAGAAAAAGATGTCAAGAGTTGCTTCAATGTTTTAGCACCGGATTACAAAGAATACTTTATATACTCTTTCATAGTTTTTCAATTGTTTCACATGAATATATTTTTATCACCAATATGACAGCCAGCATATTAAAATAGAGGGCTTACAGGGCTTGGCCTCAATTCACTATCAAAGCGTCTGGCAACTCATGGACTAATTATTTGCTAAATGGGTGAATGTGCTTTATTCTTTCTTTTTGATCTCAGCCTTGATGATGCAATAGTCCTGACATATCAGTAGGGCTCTCAGATTACCAATCAACAAAGAAACAAATTTCCAGTTGCTGTACAGAAAAGGTATTGTAATTACCAGCATTTTCAGGCTAAGGGAATTTTTCAGTAGGGAAACCTGAAACCTCTAAAAGTATGACTTTTGTTTCTCTTACAGCATCCAGTGAAGTACAGGTTCAGAGAAGGTACTCAATTATTATTTGGTTGTGTTTAAATGAAGTAGGGAATATTTAGAAGTTTTGAAATCCTTTTGATATATATTCCAGTGAGTTTCTTTGAAATTAAATTTTTTGGCTTCTTTCTGGATCCCTACCTGTGACTCATCCTTGAATTTTAAGTGCTTAACGGGAAACTGATGCACATGTTGCCAAATTGGCATAATTGGTGGATGTAATTGTAATAGATCCAGAGAAATGTATCTATTTAAAAAAATTCACATGGATATTCTTCCGGTAGCAAAACAGTCTAACAATTTTTATCTGAGAAAGTTCTTGTAGCCTTTAGTGAAACACATGTATGTATCTAAAATTATTTTGAAACATTTCCATGGCTACTTTGTTGTTTTTAATGTATTTTCTACTTTTGGTTTTATTGTGTATGGAAAACTTTTTAACAATTAAAAAATTCTGTCCCAGAAACCAGCCAGGTGAAAGGGGGAAGGTAAGGGCATAAATAGTGTGTTCAAAGGCCTGGTGGTGAAGGAGCATATGGACCTTGTGGAGCAAAAGAGGTTGAGTGTAGCTGGACAGAACAGCATGAAGAGGCAAGAGGAGGCAAAATGGGCAGATCGTGGAAGAACTTGTGCCCCTTTTGAGACTTCTTGCTTCATCCAAAGGGACTCATCATCATCCTAGGGACTCCTGTCTGATAGGAAAGTGACAGATTTTTTGCTTGACTGGAAAATTCCTGATCATTTTACAATTCATTTTGCATTACAATAAAGATTCCCTTTAAGAAAAAAAAACATTCTGTCCCATCTTTTAAAAAAACTATAGTTCTAAAACTACATACATAGTTTTTAAAACTACATTATAGTGATATATGTATGGTTATATATGTATAACCTATACAATATAAACTATACACAAATATATATATGTATATTTTAAAACAGTAAATGAATTTTGATAAATATACATATAAATGAATTTTGATGAATATAATATATGTATAAATGAATATACATATAATGCATTTTATATGTGTATTTTTGAATAGCATATAATAGAGTAAATGGCTTTATTTTTATGTTAATTATTTCAGAAATTATGTACATGACATTTCAATTTTAATTATACCCAAAAAACTTGATGTGTAAATTAGTTTGAATTTAGTCGTATTGAAATGAAATTAATGACTCATCCCAATATATTTTTTGTTACTCAAAATTATCTCAAGAGTTTTAGTCTAATATAACAGTTACATAAGATCCGTAGTATTAAAATTACATATGGGGCCATTAGTTATATTTAAAAGGAATGAATAATAAATATTTCCAATCATATTGCTTTACTATTTTATGAACTATTTTTCTGAGAATATAATGAAAACTAACTTTTGAAATATTCAGTGTGCAATATTTTTCCATTTTAAAAATGCAATTCTTTTCATTACAGAATTTATTCTATTCCTCTTCTCTCACCACTGTATGACAGGAATATATTTAGTTCAATTTATTGTTTTTCACTGGTTAAAGGCCTGAGACTTAGCAAAGTTATATGTTAGCCACAAGATTTTTATCCTATGGAGATGCAGATAATTTCTTCCTGATAGAATAGAAAATTCCAAAGGTTATAGATTATGGTCCTTTGAAATTTAACTAGTTTCATATTTAAATAAACAATCTTATTTTGATATTGCTTACTAATATTAAGCTTCTCAAATGCCCTTTGAACTAGTTGTGTGTGTGTGCATATGTTCCAATAAAACTTTATTTATGAAGGCAGGCAGTGGGCTGGATTTGACCCTTGGGCTGTAATTTGCCAACCCTGGCTGCATAGTATTTCATCGTAGCACAAAGTTTATAACAACCATGTGAAAATATTCAACTATCCCCACCTAGATTTTCTCCCCTTTTGGCAGGCAGGTGAGGTAATTTGGCCTCTTAGACTGAGGACCTCCAAAAGGCTTTTTCAGGGGAAAGACATAGGCTAGCTCTGGACCATTGATGACGTAGCCACCAAATCTCCAGAACACCTTGGTGCTGGCTTCTGTGTTTTTTCTGCTCTTCTCTCCCCCATTTTAACCAGATTGAAGGCAGTGTCACCTGCCCTCAAGCTTGGAAGTATCTTTGAACCAGTTTTAACATCTTCCTGATTCTTCATCAAATAACCCCATTGGCAGATGAATGGATAAAGAAGATGTGGTATATTTATACAATGGGATATTACTCAGCCACAGAAAAGAAGGAAATAATGCCATTTGCAGCAACATGGATGGATGAAGAGATTATCATACTAAGTAATGTAAGTCAAAGACAAATTATCATATGATATCACTTATATGTGGAATCTTAAAAAAAAATGATACAAATAAAGTTATGTACAAAACAGAAATAGACCCACAGACATAGAAAACAAACTTATGGTTACCAAAGGGGAAAGGTGGTGGTGACAGGGAGGGATAAATTAGGAGTTTCAGATTAACATATACACACTGCTATATATAAAATAGATAACCATCAAGGACCTACTGTATTATAGTACAGGGAACTATGCTCAATATTCTGTAATAACCTATAAGGGAAAAGAATCTGAAAAAAATAGATATACATGTATGTATAACAATCATTTTGCTGTACACCTAAAACTAACACAACATTGCAAATCAACTATACTCCAATAAAAAAGAAATTTAAAAAAATGACAAATAAAACATATGATATGTTTATTGTACATTTACATGAGACTCATGATCTTACCTATCTAAAATTATTCTTACAGTACAAGGAAAATTGCAACCTTTGAAATGTTATAAAGACACTGAGGAAAATGTATCATGTATAATCTCAACACAAAGATACCACTGTTTTTAAAAAGATTTTTTTTTCTCTTTTTCTCTGTTATGTAATGGGTTGAAAAGTGTCCTCCCAAAATTTACATACACCTGGAACCTCAGAATGTGACCTTATTTGGAAAGAAGGTCTTCACAGGTTAAGGACCTTGAGATAAAATTATCCTGGATTTTGAGCAGGGCCTACATCCAAAGAGTGGTTTCCTTCTAAGTAGAGATGAAGATACAGAGACACAGGGAAGAAAGTCACGTGAAGGTGGGGGCACACTGGAGATGGCCTGATACAAGCCAACAAAACCAGAAGCCACAGATGCTGGAAGAGACAAGGAAGGATCCTCCCCTGGAGCCTTCAGAGGGAGCATAGTTCTGCCAAAATCTTGACTTTGGACTTCTGGCTTCTGGAACTGTGAGAAAATTAAGTTCTGTTCTTTTAAGCCTCTGATTTATGGTAATTTCTTGTGGTAGCTCTATGAAACTAATATACTTTCCATTTTGATTCTTTTTCTTCCCTTTGTATACATTTCACAGGGAAGACTGAGGGGCTTCCTTATCTGTTAAAATAATAATAATAATAATCCTCCATACCTTAACATAGCCACTTTTCACATTTAAAAATGACCTTCACCTATCTTCTTCAAATAAAATATTGCAAAGCCAGGCTTAGAATTGTGAATTCACATGTAATCATCAGTTTTTCTCTCTTTTTAAAAATTAAATAATGAGCTTTCCCCAGTAGTATTAAAAAACTTTTGTTTAATATTATTTTTAATCTCTATAAATTAATCCCTCCTATAAAAAGACTTTAATTTCTTTAGATCACTCCCTAGTTTTGGAAATTCAAGTTTTTGAGTTATTTTCTCTTTTAAGTAACATTGTGTACATCAACATTTGTCTCCCTATTTCTGTAAAAGGGGTATTTAGAGAAGTGGAAAACACCCAGTCAAGAAGTAGGGATATTATTTTTGTCTCATGATTCATAATGAAAAATTGTTCCCTCATAGATACCCAAGAGCATTCAATATTAGCATTTTAATTGCCAATTTATTTTATGAAAAAGAAAATTGTGTCACTTAAATATGCATTTTAAAATTATTAGCAAATTTTAATCATTGCAAAACACTTTAATGTGTTTTGCAATGATTAAAGTTTAATCGTTAATACCATTTGTATAGGCTATTTTCCAAATTTATCAGCTTGTATCCCTCGCCCATTTATGATCTGGGGTTTGTAGAGGTCTGCTGCCCTAACAAAGTATCAGAGACCAGGTAGATTACAGAGCAGAAATTACTGACTCACAGTTCTGGAGGCTAGAAATCTGAGATCCAGGCGTTGGCAGGGTTGGTTCCTGAGGGCAGTGAGGGAGAATCTATTCCAGACCTGTCTCCTCACTTCTGGGGGTTTGCTGGCAATCTTGGCTTATAGCTACACTGCCTGGATCTGTGCCTACACATTAATAAGGCATTCTTGTATGTACATCTGTCTCTGTGGCCAAATTTCCCCTTTTATAGAGACACCAGTAATACCGGATTAGGACCCACCCTAATGATCTTACATTTTAACTTGATTACCTCTGTAAAGACCCCATGTCCAAATAAAAGCCACATTCTGAGTTCATAGGAATTAGAACTGCAACACATCTTTTTCAGAGGGACACAATTCAACTCAGAAGAGTGTCTCTGTTTTTCTTTTCTTTATAAATATTAAAGATATTAAATATCTACAGTGTTTTTACCAATATATTTTCCAGACTTGTTGCTTGAGTTTTATTCTCTTCGTGAGTGGCAATTAGTTTGTTTTTATTCTTTCTTCTGCTATCTTGTTTGTATATATTGCATACATACATCTTGTTGGTATATACTGCATAGTGTTTCTACAGTCAGAGATGTTTTATATTTTTGTGTGGTCAAATTCACTTATTTTTTCTTGTTTTACCAATTGTTCTTAAAATTAGAAATTCTTTATACAGAGATTGAAAATTAGCAATTTCTGTTTCCTACTTTTAAAACAAAATTTTAGTTTTTTCACATTCAAAATGTCCTCTTCTGTTCATCTGGAATTTGTTTGAGGCCCTTTTTAAAGATGGCTTTCCTGAGCCATTTTTATACATGAAAACTTGCACAAGGCAATTCATTTTGTCCACATGCTGTACAGAGTCTTAATGCTCTTAAGTTAAAATTTTTGTTTTGCTCTTAAGTTAAAATTTTTGTTTTGCCCAGTGACAAATATTTTTTTCCCTTGTCCTAGACTGTATTTGTTTTAGTCTATATTTCAACCATTTATATATGAAGAGTCTTATATGGGAGTCTTTTATCTGTCACCATTTAGGTGTGTGACTTTGAGTAAGATATTTCACTTTGGATTTTGGTTTTTTATTTGTAAAATAAAGACATTGATTAGTATTTTCATTGAAGTATCTCCCAAGACCTGAAATTCTGTGTTTCTACCCAGTCAGCCTTATGTAATAGAGATGATGCAATTATTTGTAGCCAAATAAAGAAGGAGGGTATTGCATATTATAAAAGGTGAAGTCTGAGGCTAACAGTTGTCTGTTTTCAGAAAATATCTTTTTTTTCCTTTTAGAGCCTCAGTTTCTTCCAATTTAAAATAAGTGGAGTTGTTTAGAACATTATGATTTGAGCAACTTAAGAGTATTAGTGGAAAACATAGGGAAAAGGAGATATTGGCAGCATCGAATGCTTCAATGATCACGATGGAATTGTTGATGGAAGAATGAAACAGGTGGGCAAAGGAAGGAAAATCATCTTTCAGTATTTTAAGGGTTGCATTCATATTTCAACTAATAGACTCAATGATCGGTATTGTGTTTTATGTTGGCATATTTATCATCAACATATTTCTCCTACTGTGTGACATAGTTGGCCAAATATAAGCAAGAATAAAGGAAATTCAGGTTATGCCCTGTCTGTCAGAAAAGCTACCAGCAATTATGAAATTAAAAATTCATACTGCATAGAGTCCCTCCAGTTACTGAAGGAGGAAGCAACAGATTAAAAGATAAATTATCTAAATGGACATTCATTCTTATCTTTGCCTTGTCACCATTAAAACCAGAATCCCACCTTAAGAAGAACCTTCTGGGCTCTTCTAGGAGCAGGACTTCAGCATCATGGCTGTGTCACTGGATGCCCATCCTAAGTCACAGCCTGCAATGGAGCCAACACTATGTTCTCCTCTCTGTGCTTCCCTCACAAAAGGGGTGAGTCCGTGGAAAGCCCGTAAAATAAATACAAGCAAATGAAAGAAAGCTGGGTACTTATAATTTGATAGGCTTTCTTCTTTCCCATTTTCATTACCAATTATCACTAAAATATTATTTGTGAAATTATTTTGTTTATTTTTTATCTACTCATATGAAGCGAGGGAGGGGGAGAAGACTGGGGAAATCAAGTAATACCTGTTTTGCTCCTTTGTCTCTCTATGTACATGACCTTTTCCTTAATCAGCATGAGATCCATTATTTCTCATGGCTGATGGGTTGGGGGTAGATTAAGATTTATCCCAGCAAAAATGAAAAGAGAAAGAAATCATCCATATTCCGTTTCAGACACCCCAAATCAGATTTTCAAAACTTGCGTGAGAAAATCAGCTCGGATTCCATGGTGTATGAGTATGACTTCTCCTCTATCAAGTCAAGACATAGATGTAGAACATAGAATTTTATGTAAGGGAGGTTATAAAGTAAGTCAAAAAGTAAGTCAAATCCTGGTCTGAATGGATTGAGGAAATGGAAACTAGATTACATGTTGTGATTTCACCATTTGGGTCAAACGATGAGATGGTGGTCTTTAGAAACCTATAGCTTGTTAAAGGTGACTTGAGAAGCACCCTTCTGTATGTTTCTCTGGGGACCACAACCTCGAGGAGACGCTCCAGTTGGGAGTCCGTTCCGCTGTGTGCAGGAACTTCGTGGCATCGGTGAAAGGCAGTCACTGGAGAGAATCCTAAGCCTCGCTCCCGCTACCCGTCGGCTGTTGTGCGCTGTGAAAAGGGAAGCCAAGGCATCGGCCTCCCCTGATACATGTGGAGGGACTTAGCAATGGCTGGTGGAGCAGAGGGTTGGGGTTGAAGCAAAGAGAACAAATTGAGAGCAAGGATCCCTGCCATGGGGTCAGCAGGTTCCAACAGCATGTGGGGCCGTTCACCCCAGTTCACGCTCAGAGCTGCGCCGCTCAGGAAGACACCGCAGACGTGAGAGGCCTCCATCCCTACTGCGGCTACAAGTTCACATCAGCCGCGCCCGGGGTGGGGCAGGGAGGGGTGGGATTGCAGCGTTTGGTTTTGTGGTGCTTGAAACTTAACTTTTGAAACTTTACCAAAAAAATAAGGAAAAAAAAATTACAAGTAAAAAAATTAAGAATGAAAATGAACGTGCATATTCAGAATGGAAAAGAACATACAAAGGAACGTTTAAATTTTCAAAAGTTATCAAATGCTCTAAAAAATGTATAGGAGGAAAAAGATATAACTAATTATTATTCATGAGCTTCCTGACTTACCTTTATCATACTTTTCATCCCTACATTATTCCCTGCTTATATTTTAACTGCTTCTTGATATGATGAGTTTTAGTACCCCTCCATAGAAAGATTAGGAAAGTAACTTTCCTCTGGCATGGTTAATAGTAATTGGCTTTTAAAAAATCATCAATTTACAATTAATTTCTTAAAAAATAGTATCAGTTGCAAAAAAGTTCCTTTCGGTTTCACAACCTATAATTAGTAATGCCATGTAGGTTTTTCACCTTGGCTGTCAAATCTGGAAAAGCCTTTGTCAAGCTTCTGTCGTACGTGTGCTTTGACATTTCAGGACATTTCAGGTCTCCTTAAATACTCTTTAAACTGACTACATTATTCCTAGAAACATTTCAAGACTGCCAGCAATAATTTAACTTACAGAGAAATGACTGCCAACTACAAAAGTAGATTACTCTAAATTTAGACTATATGGATTCCTTGTTAAATGTCCCCATAAGCTGATTCCAAAACTCCCATGGCTGTGCCAATGCCGCCAAACAAGAGGGGATCTGTGACAGAGGAAATCAGAATGGAAACAGCCAGTGGTCTTCACCAGTTGTTGTTAATATTGCAAACTCCATTAAAATGTATCACCCTGTGAGTAGATTCCAGAGCCCTGGATGGGACCCGAGCAGGTGAGCAACTCGGGGGCTTAAGTGTCATGATTTTTCACAGTCTCCTTGGGTCTGGCTTGGAGAGGAGCCCTCAGATATACAGAGAAGCAGGGAAAGAGGTAGATCTGAGAGAGCCGAATGACCCAAAAGAGAACATGTAAGTTTAAAATACTTTCAATTTATTATAACGAAACGATGTTATCATATTAAAACAAATTTACTGTTTTCTTCCTTGCTTCCACCACCCAGCTACCCAGGAGGTGGGGGCTCACGTGAACATCATACCTGTTAATTGAAATTAAAGGAGCTGTGTTTTCTTTCTGCTCCTGAATATAATATGAATAAACGTAGTACATTACTACATGTGGTTTTCAAGTTAATATCTATTTACTTTTAATGTAATCATAATGTTTAATTACACTATCCAACAGTTTTTGAATTTTATCATTGTATTTGTTTCTTATTATTAGACCTATAGGAGAAAAGCTTTAAATTTCTCAATCAGAATTTCTTAATATTATTCTAAGGTCAACCTCAAGGGCTAGTGCCAAATAACACACCAGAAGTGTGACGGGAACTGACCTATAAGGTTCTACGTGCAGAAATTCTAACAGTCCACTGTCCTTTGCAGCTACTTAAGCCATGATTTTTTTAAACCCAAGTGTGCAATCAGGCATAAATTCATAATGTAGATCGAGTTGTTTTTCCAACTTCTCTCTTTGCCACTCTGAACTTGTTTGTGCCCATGGACCTGACATGTAAGTTAGACTCCAAAATACAAAGATGAGCTAGTAAAATCACATTCATGAATCCTCAGAAGGCTTCAAATTGTGTTGCTGACTTAGCACAGTCCCTTTTCTGATACAGGAGGAAAAGAAGCCAATGGACTCAGTCAACAAGCACTGAGTACTCCTTGTGTACTCCTCTTTATTGAGCATCTACTCCCCTCAGTGAGGCTAGAATTGCAAGTACTTTTATTCTCTTTGGACAGAGTATGATGTTCAGGTAAGCCTTTCTAGACAGGTATTATCTAGGTTGAGATGTGAGGTATTAGGTCATAGGAAAGTGGGTGACACATTGCAAAAGCATGGGGATGAGAGCATGGTGCGTTTTCAGTGTAGAAAGAAAACTCCACTTGGACTGTGAGGTAGACATTACATTCGGAGGCAAGGATGGGGGAACAAGTTCAGGGATGGATATTTTACAAGGGAGGATGTCTGGAGTGGTTGTTGGAAAGCTAGTCCTTCTACCCTTAAGGGACTTAAACACCTAGGTACTTGAGGAGAAAACAGACTAACAGTTCTGTCTTGCCACCTGGTTATTAGAATCTGCCTTTACCTTTACTTTGAGAATCCAACAGTTTTACCTGTAGAGAGTGAAAAGGAAATGGTGAGGATTCTTCTTTCCATGAATGCTAATTTCCCTCGATCTTGGTGATTTACATAGCTTGTATAGCATTTAGACAAGCTAATATTTTGCAGAAATGAGACATAAAAACATTTACCAAAGCCTATCTTGGGCTAGACATTTTCACTTATGTTATCTCATAATTCTCACAGATAATACTCAGAATTATTATGGGCTTTTCTAGATTAAAAAAGAAGCTTAAATAGCTTGGGCAGGAGGTAAACAAGCTCATAAGAGGAGAGTCAAAATTTGAACACAAGTCATCTGTATTTACCTGTCTAACAATGAAAAATGCAAATTTTGAGTGAAGTTGAATTTAGGCTAATACCATAAAGCAAGTCCCTACTACTTAATCTTTTGGTGTTTTAAATGCACATGTTTATGTACTGCAAAGTATCCATAATAATGTATTGCTAGTTTAATAATTTTCATTTTGACTGCACAACCTCAAATTCAAAAAAACATCTTAACTAGGGAAAAATGTATTATGTATACAAGGCTGAGTCCAAGATTTCCAATTATTTTCATGTGGTCTTCACTCTGTCTTCAGAACAATCAATTAGACTCTTGCCTCCTGATGTGAATATCTGAATACAAATTAGGAATGAGGGGTATATCCACAACATCAGAGTATAGATCAAAATCATTCCCCAAGTTAGTTCGTAATGTTCCATTTAGGGGATAGTTATAACCAGGGGAAACATTACATGTGCTCATGGTAACAATGAGAAAAACCTAGAATCACTTCTGGAAAACCATAATTTATAAATCTGGAGATATTTCAGAGATAGTCTAAGGTTCTCATTTAAATGGTATGATATAATATTTATTTATTTATTTATTTTTTAACATCTTTATTGGGGTATAATTGCTTTACAATGGTGTGTTAGTTTCTGCTTTATAACAAAGTGAATCAGTTATACATATACATATGTTCCCGTATCTCTTCCCTCTTGTGTCTCCCTCCCTCCCACCCTCCCTATCCCACCCCTCCAGGCTGTCACAAAGCACTGAGCCAATATCCCTGTGCCATGCGGCTGCTTCCCACTAGCTATCTACCTTACTACGTTTGTTAGTGTGTGTATATGTCCATGACTCTCTCTCGCCCTGTCACAGCTCACCCTTCCCCCTCCCCATAACCTCAAGTCCGTTCTCTAGGAGGTCTGCGTCTTTATTCCTGCCTTACCCCTAGGTTCTTCATGACATTTTTTTTTTCTTAAATTCCATATATATGTGTTAGCATACGGTATTTGTCTTTTTCTTTCTGACTTACTTCACTCTGTATGACAGACTCTAGGTCTATCCTGATATAATATTTAAATGCGTATGTTAAGGAATTCTCACAAGATGTATGTCATTGTGACCTACTTTTTTAATCAACGGGGAGTTACACATTTCAAATAAGAGAAATATAAGACTATTAATAAAATTCAGTGACGTAGTGTACATAAAGCAAGTGGCCTCATGCCTGGCACACAGTTGTCACGATAGAGTTAGTTTCCCTCTAGTATAGCAGATGGGGAAAGCAAGAGTTAAAAAACCAACTAAAGGGGCTTCCCTGGTGGTGCGGTGGTTGAGAGTCCGCCTGCCGATGCAGGGGACACAGGTTCGTGCCCCGGTCCGGGAGGATCCCACATGCCGCGGAGCGGCTGGGCCGGTGAGCCGTGGCTGCTGAGCCTGCGCGTCCGGAGCCTGTGCTCTGCAACGGGAGAGGCCACAACAGTGAGAGGCCCACGTACTGCAAAAAAAAATGATAATAAAATAAAATGAGTTTTAGTTATAGAATGAGTTTAGAACTACAGAATGAGTTTAGCTGAGACTTTGAGCTCTATTCATATGAAGATGATTACTTAAAGTTCAGACGTATCTTACACTTTATTTTCCTTAATCATTAAAGACTGCTTGGAGAAATATTAGCCATAAACATTTAAGACCTGGTTAATATTTTGCTCTCTCCTTATGTTTATTTCTTTTTACATACCCCTGATTTAAAAGGTGATCAAGGTTAAAGGGCTTTCTTTTGACTTTTCACCATCTTCTTTTAAGCTATCCAAAGTCAATTAATGCAGTGAGTATAGATAGGTTTATCTATTGTACGATACTGGAGACTGTGTTTCTTCATCTGTACTATGGAGACATTACTACTTCTATGCTGATTAAATATGCAACACACTTAGTAAGTTGACTGGCATGAAACAGGCATTCTCCAAATGGCTGCTGTTGATGCTTTGGAGTGATTCAGAAATAAAGTCTAAAGCACATTTGAAATCCACTGTATTCTTCTAGTAAGTATATTGTTTTAATAAGAAACAGCTAAGGATCATGCCACCTGGGTTGAATAAAAGTAACCATGCTGGCCTAGGCACAATTGATGGGATCAAGGACTATAGTATCTGATTCAGACATGTCCACTGGCATCTGCACTTGGAAAAGGCCAATTCCTCCTGACATGGCCAAGATGAAGCTCTGCTTAGTGATATGCTCCATACTGAACAGTGAAAAAATTATCACTCTTAGAATATATAATTACTAAATAAACAAAGAGGAGGCAGACCATTTGATTTAGCTCTGAATAGTCTGGTGCAGAAAATCACTAAGATAATATTTGCTCTTATAAAAACTGAAACCCAAACCCAGAACAACAAGCATGGCTACAGAGACATAGAAACACTCTTTTTGTGGCAGAAGAGGGAAATGTCATGTCCTGGGACTTGCAGGAGTCCTTAGGATGGACTGCCAAGTGAGGATTCTTGGCTTTGTTCAGGAAAGAATTCAAGAGCAAACCAGAGTAAAGGGAAAGCAAGTTTATTTAGAGAGATACACATTCCATAGGCAGAATGCAGACCATTTCAGAAAGTGAGAGTGGCTCCAGGGCATGGGGTCACAGATTTTTATAGGGTAAGTAATTTCATAAGTTAAGGAGTGGGGGGAGTATTCTTGCTATTTCAGCGTAGGGTGGGAATTTCCCAGGAATTGGGTCACTTTCCAGTTTTTGGCCTTTTATGGTCCTCCTCAGGACACTCACGGCATAAGGGGGAGTGATTTTTAGTATTATAATGAAGATATAATGAACTAAGTGTCAATGACGAGACTATTCTCAAAGCCACCTTGGTTTCAGCTTGTTCCAGCCAGTCTTTATCACATCCCAATAGCTGTGCCCCTTCTTCATTATCTAGTGTTTGTGTCTTGCCCCTTTCCCTCCTGTCTCATTTTGAGCACTCTTATAATAAATGTCCTGTACCAGAGGCACCTAGGTTTTGTCTCTTCCTCCCAGTCCTTTTGTAAGCTACTGATGCCTGGTAGTGAGGTTTTCAGGAATAGACTTCAGACTTGACACGGATTTGGGTGGAGCAAAATGGGGAGCATTAGGTCCTCCCATGTAGTAATGGGAAACTAAGCATTTGGGTGTGGGGAATAAATTAGAAATTAAGGTATCAACCCCTTCTGCTGTTGTTTGAGGATGACACATGTAATGAAATCATGACTTCAGGCCATGAACTTGGCACCACACTAGGTTATTTTGGAGGGATTGTGATATGGAAGAATA
The DNA here is from genome assembly GCF_964270905.1 of Leucopleurus acutus. Taxonomy (NCBI): domain Eukaryota; kingdom Metazoa; phylum Chordata; class Mammalia; order Artiodactyla; family Delphinidae; genus Leucopleurus; species Leucopleurus acutus. Next base: position 63,399,982 of record NC_139153.1, on the reverse strand, counting down.
ACAGGATAAATAGGCAATTCTGGTGACCCTCTGTGTTCTACATAGAAAAAGCAATATACTCAGATATTCTGATTCTAGACAACTAACAAAACTGAGTTCCATATTTTGTCAAAATACTGAGTTACTTACCCATGTCTACTTCTCTGTTTCTATGTTCGTAAGGATATTTTTGGCCAAAGATTAAAATGCCAGGTACTCATTTTGGCTGCTCTATCTATGAGAAGGTTATGGCCAGGCATCTCAGCCCATTGTAGCCAGAACCTGGTTTGGGAATTGAAGGGCTGTCTGCTTGACCTATGGAAAGTGTTTTCATCCATAATAGAAATGTTGAATAAATATCCTTTTACTTGGACCAGATGCATTATTGGCTATTGTGATGCTTGGAACTGCAGTAGGCATATTTTGACCAGGAGAGGCAAGAGGAAAGCTGAGCCATCATGCAGAGTATGGTAGAAATGGAAAAGCCTCAGTCCCTGATGATATGGAGATCTTGGAACAACACCGAAATTCCTTACTACAGATTTTTTTTTTGTATAAGAAAATAGTGTCTCCTTATCAAAGTCCATTGAGGTAGGTCTATTGTTCTTTGGCTCAAAGATGTCCTAACTGCTACAATTATGTGACTCTGTAACACGTTCAGCTTGAATCCAGTGCTTTCACAGCTGTATGCCAGGCAGTGCAATGGTGTAGGCACGTAGAAAGATGTAAGGAAAAGGTGAATTCCCAGTTGCATTAACTTTTCATAGTTAAAATCAGGGTTCTGAGGGGAAGGAGTCAATATGGTGGAATAGGAGGACATGGAATTCATCTCTCCTCACAAGTACATCAAGAATACATCTATATTGGGCTTCCCTGGTGGCTCAGTGGTTGAGAACCCTCCTACCAATGCAGGGGACACGGGTTTGAGCCCTGGTCCGGGAAGATCCCACATGCCGTGGAGCAACTAAGCCAGTGCTCCATGGCTACTGAGCCTGCACTCTGGAGCCTGTGAGCCCACACACCTAGAGCTGGTGCTCCACAGGAGAAGTCACTGCAGTGAGAAGCCCGCACACCGCAACAAAGAGTGGCCCCTGCTCGCCACAACTAGAGAAAGCCTGCACACAGCAATGAAGACCCAATGCAACCATAAAAAAATTAATTAATTAAAAAAAAATGAATACATCTATAAATGGAACAATTCTCACAGAGTACCTGCTGAACATTAGTAGAAGACTTCAGACACCTAAAAGGACAGGAAAAATCCCCTCACAACCAGGTAGGATGAAAGAAAGAAAAAAGAAAAGAGGAATCAAAAAAGAGACCAGCAACCCTGGCAGGAAGCTGAAGGTGAGGAGAGGTCCCCCCACTCAGAAAAACTCCCTCACAATGGGGAAATCAACTGGGACAAAAAGAAACCTTCAGGGGATCAAAGGAGAACACAGCAGACGGTCTGCGGAAGGCGGGACAAAGTGAGAACTGTGCTCATGGTCTGTGTCGCAGACCTACACGCCCCAGCCTGAGCTGTGTGTCTCCTGTTGCGGAGGGGGGCTGGGTGCTGGAAAGTGGGGTTTGGAGCATGGACTCAGGGAGGGGACAACTGTTGGCTGTACAAAGACAGCCTGAAGGGACAGGAGTAAGGAGCTCCACAACCGGGAAAGTTTGCAGAGGAACCCCGGGACACCATAGAAGCAAGGCGTCGTTGTTGAGTGGTGCTCAAGGGATGGGGCCTCCATTGCAACCCCTTTCCCCACCCACTGGCTTCAGCCTCCTCAGGCTGTGAGGGGCACCCACCTGAGCAGTCTCGCCCACCCCTCAAGCCACGTCCTCCTCCACTTGTGTAGGCTCTGGGGCCCTGAGTACCAACCATCCCTAAACCTCCTCGGTTATCAGCCCTGTGTGCCCCTGCCTGAGACAGGAATACGCCAATGCTGGCAGGGGCTGAGTACTAAAGCGTAGGGTTAAGAGAGTGGGTCCAGGGAGAGGACAGCTGTTGGCTGCACGGATACAAAAGAGGGGATTGAAGTGAGGGGCTCCACTGTCAGGAATGCCCCTAGAGGAATCATGGTCTGCCTAGGAAATGAGGCACCATTGTTGAGTGGCAAACAAGGGGCAGGGCTGCCACTGCTCCCACACACCAGCCTCTGCCTCCATGGGCACTGGGAGGGTCTCCCACCAGACTGAGCATGCTGCAGTGTGTTGCAACTATCTGCTGGTCTCTGCTGCCACAGGCACTTCATGCACACTCCAGTTGTGGCTGCTGTACCCCTCCCCAGCCTGAGTAAGTGTGCCCCAATCAGCTGCTGCTTTTACTCCCTCTTGCCTGGGCAGGGAACAGACACCTGACAGTGGTTCACATGCAGAGGTGGGGCCAAAACAAAAGCTGAGACTCAGGGGCGGTGAGACGAAGGAAAAGAAATAGAAATATCTCTGTGCAGCTGCAAAAGCCATGGATTAAATCCTCACGATTGGCTTGGTAAATTCTGCATCTGTGCCTTAGTAAATCCTGTGTCTGTGGAATATCTGAATAGACAAAAAGTGTTCCTATAACAGAGACCAGTCTAGCTTTAGCAGCAGTGGACTTTGGGGAAAAGTACACACTAGAGTTGGGCCAGGCCAGAGTCTGAGCTGCCACCACAGTGCCCGCAGAGGTACGTAGGACCTATCTAGAGGTCTTGGAGGGTCTCCTGGGGAATTGGGGGTTGGCTGTGTCTCACTGTGGGAGCAAGGACTCTAACAGAGGAGGCACCAGGAAAATATTCTTATAACTATTATCCTTTTTTTGTTTGTTTCATTTTGTTCGGTTGTTTTTATTATTTTTTTATTTTTTAATAAATATTCTTTCTATTTTTAGTTTTTTGTTGTTTTGTGTTTCTGTTTTGATGTTTTGTAATTATTCTTTTTTTATTGTTTTTGTTCCCCTTTTTAATCTTTTTTATGTGTTTCTTTTATGTTTTCTTTGCCTTTTTTTTTTTTTAGTTTGCTTTCTGTTTTTGTTTTGTTTCTCAATTTGTATTTTTACTTTAGCCTTTATTGAATTTTTTCATTTTTTAATTCTTTTTTTTGTTTGTTCTATTCTTTATTGTTTTCTTTTTTGGGGGGGCTGTTTTTTTCTGTTTGGTTTTGTTCTTATCATTTGTCTTGTGTTTGGATGTCTGCTTGTTTTCTTTCTTTGTGTGTGTGTGTGTTGTTGTTCTTGCTGTTTGCTTGTTTTTGCTATTTGTCTTGTGTTTTGCTTGTCTGGTTGTATTCTTTTTTTTTTCTTTTTTCTCTGGTCATGCTGTGCATGTTGTAGTCTCTTGGCTCCCCAGCCAGGGGTCAGGCCTGGGTCTTGGGTGTGGGAGAACTGCGTCCAGGACACTGGACCACCAGAGAATTCCTGGGCCCAGGGAATATTATTCAGCATGCACTCTCCCAGAGGTATCTACCTTGACAAAAAGACCCAGCTCCACCAAGCTGCTTGCAGGATCCAGTGCTGGACACCTCACACTAAACAACCAGCAAGACAGGAACACAGACCCACCTATCAGTAGACAGCCTGCCTAAGGACATACTACACTCAGAGACACCCCAAAACACACCACCTGATGCTGCCCTGCCTATCAGAGGGAAAGGACTCAGCTCCAGCCACCAGAGCTCAGGCACGAGTCCTTCCCACCAGGAAGCCTACATGAGCCCCTGGAACAACCTCAATTACTAGGGGGCAGACAACAGAAGCAAGAGGAACTATGACCCTGCAGCCTGTGGAAAGGAGACTATAAACACAGTAAGTTAAACAAAATGAGATGACAGAGAAATATGCTGCAGACCAAGGAGCAAGGTAAAATCCCATAAGACCAAATAAATAAAGAGGAAATAGGCAATCTACCTGAAAAAGAAAGAATTCACAGTAATGATATTAAACATGATCCAAGATCTCAGAAATAAAAGAGAGGCACAGATCTAAAAGATACAAGAAATATTTAACAATGACTTAGAAGAACTAAAGAACAAACAATCAGTGATGAACAATACAATAAATGAAATGAAAAATACACTAGAAGAAATCAATAGCAGAATAAATGAGGTAGAAGAACAGAAAAGTGACCTGGAAGATAGAATGGTGGAAATAACTGCTGCAGAGCAGAATAAAGAAAAAAGAATGAAAACAAATGAGTACAGTCTCACAGACCTCCAGAACAACAATAAATGCACCATCATTCGAATTATAGGGGTCCCAGAAGAAGAATAGAAAGAAAGAGGGCCTGAGAAAATATTTGAAGAGATTAGAGTAAACAATTTCCCTAACATGGGAAAGGAAATAGTCAAGTCCTAGAAGCACAGAAAGTCCCATACAGGGTAAACCCAAGGAGAAACATGCCAAGACATATATTAATCAAATGAACAAAAATTAAATGCAAAGAAAAAATATTAAATGCCTCAAGGGAAAATCAACAAATAAGATACAAGGAAATCCCCACAAGGTTTTCAGCTGATTTTTCAGCAGAAACTCTGCAGGCCAGAAGGGAGTGGCAGGATATATTTAAAGTGATGAAAGGGAAAATCCTACAACCAAGATTACTCTACCCAGCAAGGATCTCATTCAGATTTGATGGAGAAATCAAAAGCTTTACAGACAAGCAGAAGCTAAGAGAATTCAGCACCACCAAACCAGCTTTACAACAAGCACTAAAGGAACTTCTCTAGGAGGGAAACACAAGAGAAGAAAAAGACACATAAAAACAAACCCAAAACAATGAAGAAAATAGCAATAGGAGCATACTATCAATAATTACCTTAAATGTAAATGGATTAAATGCTCCAACCAAAAGACACAGACTAGCTGAATGGATACAAAAACAAGACCTGTATATATACTCTCTACAAGACACCTACTTCAGACCTAGGGGCACAAACTGACTGAAAGTGAAGGTATGGAAAAAGACATTCCATGCAAATGGAAATCAAAAGAAAGCTGGAGTCACAATACTCATATCAGATAAAATACACTTTAAAATAAAGACTATTACAAGAGACAAGGAAGAACACTACATAATGATCAAGGGATTATTCCAAGATGATATAACAATTGTAACTATTTATGCACCCAACATAGGAGTACCTCAATACATAAGGCAAATGCTAACAGCCATAAAAGGTGAAATCAACAGTACCACAATAATAGTGGGGGATTTTAAGTCTACATATACACCAATGGATAGATCATCCAGACAGAAAATTAATAAGGACACACAAGCCTTAAATGACACATTAGACCAGACAGATTTAATTGATATTTATAGGACACTTCATGAAAAAAGAGCAGAATACACTTTCCTCTCAAGTGCACATGGAACGTTCCCCAGGATACATCACATCTGGGTCACACATCAAGCCTCAGTATTTTAAGAAAATTGAAATCATATCAAGTGTCTTTTCCAACCACAATGCTATGAGATTAATTACAGGAAAAAAAACCTCTAAAAAACACAAACACATGGAGGCGAAACAAAATGTTACTAAATAACCAATGGATCACTAAAGAAATCAAAGAGGAAATCAAAAATTACCTAGAAACAAATGACAATGAAAACACGATGACCCAAAACCTGTGGGATGCAACAAAAGTAGTTTAAGACAGAATTTTATAGCAATAAACCCCACCTCAAGAAACAAGAAAAATCTCAAATAAACTATCTAAATTTATACCTAAAACAAAAAACAAAAACAAAACAAAAACAAAAAAACCCAAAGTTAGTAGAAGAAAGAAATCTTAAAATCAGAGCAGAAATAAATGAAATAGAAACAAAGAAAACAAGAGCAAAGATAAGTGAAATCAAAACCTGGTTCATTGAGAGGATAAACAAAATTGACAAGCCTTTAGCCAGACTCATCAAGAAAAAAAGGCAGAGGATTCAAATCAATAAAATTAGAAATGAAAAAGAAATTACAGTGGACACCGTGGAAATACAAATGATCATAAGAGACTACTACAAGCAACTATATGCCAATAAAATGGACAACCTGGGGCTTCCCTGGTGGCGCAGTGGTTGAGAGTCCACCTGCCGATGCAGGGGACACGGGTTCATGCCCCGGTCTGGGAAGATCCCACATGCGGCTGGGCCCGTGAGCCATGGCCACTGAGCCTGTGCGTCCGGAGCCTGTGCTCCGCAACGGGAGAGGCCACAACAGTGAGAGGCCTGCGTACCGCAAAAAAAAAAAAAAAAAAAATGGACAACCTGGAAGAAATGGACAAATTCTTAGAAAGGTACTGCCTTCCAAGACTGAACCAGGAAGAAGTAGAAAATATGAACAGACCAATCACAAGCAATGAAATTTAAACTGTGATTAAACCTTTCTAACAAACAAAAGTCTAGGACCAGATGGCTTCACAGGCAAATTCCATCAAAAACTTAGAGAAGAGGTAACACCCATCCTTCTTAAACTCTTCCAAAAAATTGCAGAGGAAGGAACACTCCCAAACTCATTCTATGAGGCCAACATCATCCTGATACCAAAACCAAAGATTTCACAAAAAAAGAAAATCACAGGCTGATATCACTGATGAACATAGAGGAAAAAGATCTTCAACAAAATACAAACAAACGAAATCCAACAAAACATTAAAGGTATCAACTGGGATTTATTTCTGGGATGCAAGGATTCTTCCATATATGCAAATCAATCAATGTGATACACCATATTAAAACAAATTGGAGAATAAAAACCATATGATCATCTCAATAGATGTAGAAAAAGCTTTCAACAACATTCAACACCCATTTATGATAAAAAACTCTCCAGAAAGTGGGCATAGTGGGAAACTACCTCAACATAATAAAGGCCATATATGGCAAATCCACAGCACACATTATTCTCAATGGTGAAAAACAGAAAGCATTTCCTCTAAGATCAGGAAAAAGACAAAGGTGTCCACTCTCACCTCTATTATTCAACGTAGTTTGGGAAGTCCTAGCCATGGCTATCAGAGAAAAAAAAAGAAATAAAAGGAATCCAAATTGGAAATGAAGACGTAAAACTGTCACTGTTTGCAGATGACATGATACTATACATATAAAATCCAAAAGATGCCAGCAGAAAACTACTAGAACTAATCAATGAATTTAGTAATGTTGCAGGATACAACATTAATACACAGAAATCTCTTGCATTCCTATACACTAACAATGAAAGATCAGAAAGAGAAATTAAGGAAACAATCTCATTTATTATTGCAACAAAAAGAATAAAATACCTAGGTATAAACCTACCTAAGGAAGCAAAAGAGCTGTATGCAGAAAACTATAAGATACTGATGAAAGAAATCAAAGATGATACAAACAGATGGAGAGATATGCCATGTTCTTGGATAGGAAGAATCAACATTGTGAAAATGACTATATTACCCAAAGCAATCTACGGAATCAATGCAATCCCTATCAAATTACCAATGGCATTTTCTACAGAACGAGAACAAAAATTCTTAAAATTTGTATGGAGACAAAAACGACCCCGAATAGCCAAAGCAATCTTGATGGAAATAAATGGAGCTTGAGGAATCAGACTCCCTGACTTCAGTCTATACTATAAAGCTACAGTAATCAAGACAGTATGGTACCGGCACAAAAACAGAAATATATATCAATGGAACAGGATAGAAAGCCCAGAGATAAGCCCACACACCTATGGTCACCTAATCCATGACAATGGATGCCAGAATATACAATGGAGCAAAGACAGTCTCTTCGATAAGTGGTGCTGGGAAAACTGGACAGCTACATGTAAATGAATGAAATTAGAACATTCCTTAACACCATACACAAAAAATAAACTCAAAATGTATTAAAGATCTAAACATAAGGCTAGACACTATAAAACTCTTAGAGGAAAACATAGGCAGAACACTCTTTGACATAAATTGCAGCAAGATCTTTTTGACCCACCTCCTAGGATAATGGAAAGAAAAACAACAATAAACAAATAAGACCTAATAAAACTTAAAAGCTTTTGCACAGTAAAGGAAACCAAAATGGAGACAAAAAGACAGCCCTCAGAATGGGAGAAAACATTTGCAAATGAGGCAACTGACAGATTAATCTCCAAAGTACACAAACAGCTCATGCAACTCAGTATGAAAAAAAATAAACAAACCAATCAAAAACTTTGTAGAAGACCTAAATAGACATTTCTGCAAAGAAGACATACAGTTGGCCAATAAACATATGAAAAGATGTTCAACATCACTGGTCGTTGGGAAATGCAAATCAAACTACAATGAGGTATCACCTCCCACCACTCAGAATATCCATCATCAAAAAATCTACAAACAATAAATGATGGAGAAGGTATGGAGAAAAGGGAAATTTTTCTTTTTTTTTTTTTTTTGCAGTACACGGGCCTCTCACTGTTGTGGCCTCTCCCGTTGCAGAGCACAGGCTCTGGACGCGCAGGCTCAGCAGCCATGGCTCACGGGCCTAGCCGTTCCGCGGCATATGGAATCTTCCTGGACCGGGGCACGAACCCGTGTCCCCTGAATCGGCAGGCGGACTCTCAACCACTGCACCACCAGGGAAGCCCGAAAAGGGAAATCTTTTACACTGTTGGTGAGAATGTAAATTGATACAGCCACTATGGAGAACAGTATGGAGGTTCCTTAAAAAATTAAAAATAGAACTACCATATGACCCAGCAATCCCACTCCTGGGTATATACCCAGAGGAAAACCATAATTCAAAAAGATACATGCACTCCAATGTTCATTGCAGCACTATTTATAATAACCAGAACATGGAAGTGACCTAAATCTCCATCAACAGAAGAATGGATAAAGAAGATGTGGTACATATATACAATGGAATATTACTCAGCATTAAAAAAAAAGGAAGTTGTGTCATTTGTAGAGACATGGATGGACCTAGAGACTGTCATATAGAGTGAGGTAAATCAGAATGAGAAAAACAAATATCATATATTAACGCATATATGTGGAATCTAGAAAAATGGTATAGATGATCTTATTTGTAAAACAGAAATAGAGACACAGTCATAGAGAACAAACGTATGGATACCAATGGGGAAACACGGGGTGGGGTGAATTGGGAGATTGGGATTAACATATACACACTACTATGTATAAAATAGATAACAAATGAGAACATACTGTATAGCACAGGGAACTCTACTTGGTGCTCTGTGGTGACCTAAACGGAAGGAAATCCAATAAAGAGGGAATATATGTATGTATGGCTGATTCACTTTGCTGTATAGCAGAAACTGACACAGCAGTGTAAAGCAAATATACTCCAATTTAAAAAAAAAAATCAGGGTTCTGGTTGATCAAATTAAGATTTGTTTCACTGAATTGTGGACTTTTAGAAGGATTAAAGGAGGCTTTAATTTCGGAATACTTGATACACAAGGACATTTCTAACCATTTCCCTGCTACCTGAACCCCTCTCTCTTTCTTTCTTTTTTGGCAGTGAGGATGATCTTTCCAGTTATGAGACACAAAAGAAACTAGAGTTGGAATTTGCACTTACCTTAGCATCACTATGAAAATCCATACTCAGAAGGAGTGGGAATGGACCCAGGATGATTTGTACAAATCATCAGAGTATTGACAGAAGGTAGACGAGATGAGGTGGTCTTCGTTTTAGAGATCCTTTGTCTGGGAGACATGGACAAGTACTTGGAGCACACTTCATTTGTGTTTTTAGACCCATCAGGAATGCACATTAAAGCACAATCATGGACAGCTCTCAAGAGCTTTAACAGCGTGCTGTTTTAACTGATGTACAATTATACTAATCCCTGGTTCATAATGACTGTTGTGAAGAGCCAGCATTTGGCATAATTTAGGCAAATAAATTCAGTGTTTTGGGAAAAGGAATTTATATAGTAGATCTATTGACATCACCTGGCTGGCTGTTGGAGCTCACATTATGTTTCCTACAAAGTGTGTCCTCCTAGTTAATAGCCAGAAGGAGAGGCTGATAAAGAAGCCCCAGAAGGGGTCAGAGGACTTCTTGTCCTTTCTCCACAGGTTGGAGAGACTGTAAGCACAAGAGCTGTTGATTATAATGGGACTGGTCAGGTAGTGACAAGAGCAAAAGTGCGTGCAGTTCTCAAGATTTAGGGAATTATAACACCAGAGACATTTGGTCATGGCTTAGAAAGGATAAAATGAAATTTTAAAGTATTCCCTAAGATTTTATTTGATCTGTATAACCAAGGAAACTGTACTGGCCTGATAAAGATGGGAGCTGTGTTTCTTTCATACCAACAAGCCATTATATAAACAGTGTAGTGCAAACAGCCTGGGGGCAAATATTGACTTACCTTTAAACTTGCTGTGTGATTTGGGGTCTTGGTCTCTTCAAAATAAATGTAATGTGGGGTTAGGAATACTACTCCAAAAGGTTGTTGAGAGAATAAAGAGAATGTATATAAAATATTCAGGAAAGTTCTGGAAATAGTAAATATTAAACTTTGTTACTAAGACAAGGATGCATTGCTTCATTTGTTATAAGAAGACTGGAGACAATTAGAAAATGAGAAAATAACCTCTGGTACAGGCTCCTATAATATACAGACTATGCCACTGTGCTCTGTCTTCTTCAAAAACTGAAAAACTTATAAAGGCACGAGATTGTTATCTAGAAAAGGGACACTTCAAAAGTTTTCACACATTGACCCCAGTGGTCCACTGGAGTCTTATGTTGTTAAGTGATAGATGATTGTGACAGAATTTATCTCATAGTAGGTGGGAAAATGGAAAATTTTTTTTTCCAATAGTGATGTCCCAAATTCAGGAGTATATAGTTGGAAAGTGTATTTAGTAATTAAAAAAAAAATCAAGCTCGTGGTTCTCTAACCCATGGAGCAAATGATTTTGGATGGAATTATGATATTGAGGACCAGGAGGAAGCCATAACTTGTCCTCCTATCTACTAAATTTATGAACAAGAATAACATTCCATCTCCAGAAAAATACGTGAGATTTCAGTCACCACCAAAGATTTCCTAGGTACAGTAATTCCATTAGCTCTTTTATTTCTTCACTTTGGTCTGGGCCAAACATATTGAGTCCTAGAATATTATCTCAGTTTAACATAAATTTAACATATATGTAGTTCTTTTTGCAGGTGTTTTTACTTCATATTGCCTGGTGAAAAACTGATATAATTAAATTATCTCCCCTGAAAGTAAAAGTAGTAGATGAACAAAGAAAATGAAGATCTCTGGTAGTAACAGTATCTCTAACTCACTCTTTTCATTATCTGTGGAGCTTGTTATATACCCCAGTCTCAGAGTCTATGATATTACCAGAAACAAGCAAAAAATATGTGCTTTACTGCATTATATATGAATCTTGGTAATAAACACCCAATACTGAAGAGAAACCAAGTATGTCCTCTCAAAACTTAAAGGAAGATACTTTCCTTTCAAGTTCTGTTGGCGATGATCTTACTTTGGGGGGTGAAGAAATGTGAACATTACATTTCTTTATATGTTGCAAGTTCTGAGATAAAAACAAAAATTGAAGTCCTCATTGACTGCTGACAATAACCAGGGCCTCTAAACTTTATCTCATTCAGTAAGATAAATCAGTGAGACAAAAAGTAATAGTTCCTAGTTTCTAATGAGTGCTTTAAGAGTGCTTAAAGATAAATAGATCACTCAAAATGAGGATTTAAAAAACCCTGATACTTCAATGATTATCTCATCTTGGGATAAAGAAATCATGAAAAAGTGAATGATGCTTATGGCTGAAGCACACTCTTGCATAAAGGCAGTGGACAGAACGTTATATTCTTCAGCAGACGCCTTTCTGTTTGGTTTCCCTGAATTTTTCTTTATTATTCAAGATACAGCAGCTGAACAACTTAAAAAACAGGCTTCCAATTCTAATAAGTTAGTCTTAGGTTGCATGAGCCAAATAGAATTACTTCCCATTCTGAAATATCAACCCCTGATGCTGACATTACAATGGAACAAAAAGACTAAACCAAGGATCAGCAAATGTTTTCTGTAAAGGGCAGGAGAGTAAGTATTTTAGACTTTGCAGACCACTGAATGTCTGTCTCAACTACTTATCTCTGTAGCGTGAAGGCAGCCAGAGTTGATATAAAAATAAAGGGGTTTGGTTGTATCAACAAAACTTTATATATGGCACTGAAATTTGAATTTCATATAATTTTGCAGGTTATAAAATATTATTCATCTTTTGATTTCTATCCAGCCAAGTAAAATTTTAACAACCATTTTTGTCTCACAGGTCATAAGAAATTAGGCAGCAGTGAGGACTTGCTCATCCATCAGCAGGTTAGTACCAGCCCTGGGAACCTCCTTAGGTGTGCCACAAGCCATGCCAGGACCCAGCCTTGCCCAACAGCAGGCTAGCAGCCACCACATGAGGCAGAGTATGGAAGCCAACCAGGCTGGGATCCAGTCCCACCTACTAGTGCATCCACCTCAGGAAATAATAAAAAACCCAAATAAACAATCTAATGTTACATCTAAAGAAATGAGGAAAAGAAGAACAAATAAGATCTAAAATTAGTAGAAAACCTAAAAAGATCAGAGCAGAAATAAATGAAGGAGACTAAAAAGCAATAGAAAATATCAATGAAACTAAGAGTTGGTTCTTTGAAAAGATAAACAAAATTGATTAAACTTTAACCAGATACATCAGGAAAAAAGAGAGGGCTCAAATAAATAAAACCAGAAATGTAAGGGTAAATACAAAATTCATAAGAGATTACTATGAGCAAGTATATGCCAGTAAAATGGACAACCTAAAAGAAATGGATAAATTCCTAGAAACGCTGAACTAGGAAGAAATAGAAATAGAAAATAAGAACAGATTAATTATCATTCTGAAATTGAATCAGTAATGTAACAACTCCCAAGAAACAAAACTCTAGGACCAGATGGCTTCACAGATAAATTCTACTAAACCTTTAAAGGAGAGATAACACTGATCCTCTCAAACTATTTCAAAAATTGCAGGGGAAGGAATGCTTCTGAACTCATTTTACAAGGCCAGCATCACCATGGTACCAAAACCAGACAAACTTTTGGCTATTATAAATAAAGCTACTACGAACATTCATGTAAGTGTTTTTGAGTGGCCATATGTTTTCATTTCTCTTTGGTATATACCTGGTAGTAGAATTGCCTGGTCATAAAGCAACTCTGTTTAACCTTTTGGGAACTGCCAGAATGCTTCTAAAGTGGCTATATTACTTTACACTCTCCCAGGGGTGTTTAAACATTCTAATTATTTGTATAAGCGAATCATGCAATTCTTTGCTTTTAAATTTGGTAAATATATTATGCATAAAAAGTAGAACAAAGATGTAAACAGTGGCTATCTTTGACTATTAGGCTTATGATTCTAAGTTTATTTTTTATCTTTGTTTCATATCTGTATTTTTAATGCAATCAATATAGATTTTCTAGTAATAAATAAATCTTTAAATTAAAAAGTATAAATTAACCAAATTTGTTACATTCCAAATATACCACTTTTCTTTTGATACTTTCAAAAGTTAGACTTCTTTCACACATTTCTGATAAAATAATATATTTTTTTGCTTGAAAGAGAAGCAAAGCACCCTATTCAGAGGAAAGCCAAGGAAACTACATTTTATTTTCACTTGCAGATGCCATCTGCACAATAAATTAATTTCTCCCATATCTTAGTCTAAATTGAAATTGGTATCAGCAAAGGGAAAAAGAAACCTGAATGCAAAAATATAGTCTATTAAATTATGTCAGAGGTATTTTTTCAGGTATTTAATATCCTTTTCTTAAACATGAAATATGTGCAAAGTAGTTATCTAGGCACCAGGAAAGAGATAAGGATAAATAAGACATAGCCTCTGTTGTGAAGGGATTTCTCAATGTCATGAATCATTACTGATTAATTTGTTAGCTCATGAGAGCTTCACAAGTGTTACTGTTTCTGAGCTGTGGAAGGTGAAACCACAGATCATTTCTTTCTTTCTAAAGAAGCAATCAATGACTAACACTTATCATTTTCTCCATTGTATGGAATTTTTGTTTTTGACTTGATTTATTTATTTGTATAGACAAGAAATATCAATTCTTAGAGTCCAAGTCTTTATGGAGTGCTCTCTAATGTTTGTAAATGCCTTCCAGAAAAATAGCTGTAAATAAAGAGATATACTTATTACAGTAAAGGAAGCATCATTCCATTCAATGGGAAACTGGCTGTGGAAGGTGTTTACTTGGTGTAAACTGAGGACTTGGATGGTTAAAAAATTAACCTTAGAACAGCAAGATAGAATAATAATATGTCAATTAAGAATATATATTAATACTTTAAGAGTGATTATCTCAGAGTGACAGGATTCTGGATGTTTTTAATTTTATTATTTCTATTCTTTAAAATCTAGATGTTCTAGCTTAAATATATTAATTCTATTAAAATATATATTTGATATATTAACCAGATTTAGAATTTCAAAGAGTAGAGTCAACATATATTTTCCCTTCTCCTTTTAAAAATTATCCCAATGCATTAAGGAGGAGATAGAAATATGAATCCTAAATTCAAATGAAACTAGGTGACTTCTATAGCCATCTTATCCCAATGTATGATGGTAGAAGGCAGGTGAAGGAAGATGCACAATTAACCAATGTTCCTGCAGTTGCTGGAGTGGTTTGGTGAGAAGCAAGGCAATTTTCTCCATGGAACCCCAGAAAGTGTCAGAAAGTTGATGCAATGTAGTGTATGAGAGTGTTTGGGGAGCTGACTTTAAAGGAATTGCTATACCTTCAGGCTTCCACCCTAAACACATGGATAACTGTCCCTCCTGAACCTCCCATCCCCAATATAAATCTATATATAAAGAGGTATGCACACAGGAGGGCAAAGAGCAAAGTTGTACATAGAGAGACTAGGTAAAGATGTGTATACGGAATGGTGAAAAAGCTCCCTTTACCTTTCCTAAACTAGCTGTAAACTTCCTGTGATGATACTGACAGATCCTTCTCTGGAAAATCAACCGAAAGAGGCAATATTTATCAACATTTACATTGGAAGTTAGGGTAAAGCCAGCTGTTCACCCTATCACCCTCCAGGGAAGCCCTCCAGTCCACCAGCACAGAGCTACTGATTAATTTTGGTGTCTCATTCTTCAATGTAACCAACACTATGTAACCAGACAACTGAAATTCCCCAACATTAAAGATAGGTACAGGGCTTCCCCGGTGGCGCAGTGGTTGAGAGTCCGCCTGCTGATGCAGGGGACACGGGTTCATGTCCTGGTTCGGGAAGATCCCACATGCCGTGGAGCGGCTGGGCCCGTGAGCCATGGCCGCTGAGCCTGCGCGTCCAGAGCCTGTGCTCTTCAATGGGAGAGGCCACAACAGTGAGAGGCCCACGTATCGGTAAAAAAAGATAGGTACAAAATAAGTAAGCAGAAAAACTGCCTGGAGAAAACTTAAATCAAAGTAACTGTAATCAATATCTTTCAAAGGTAAGAGAAAATATTGCATCCATAAAAAAAAATGGTATGAAAAGAAACAATACAAAAGAAAAATCTCTGAAAATTATAAATATGATATCCAAAATAAAGAATAGAGTACAGGAAACGCAAGACAGAATGAAGTAAACAAAAGATGTAGAATGAAACAAAACAAGAAAGTAGAACAAAAACAAAAGACAAAGGTATGGACAAGAAAAAGAGGCCCAGCATGGCTCCTGTCTGCCAACTCAAAAGATGAAAAGAGTCTCCAGATGCCTCCCAGCCTGAGAAAGGAGGAGCTATTGTGTCTCCCTGTGTCCAAAGTTTGCTTCCTTTTCTCACTGGATGCACTGATATCAAGAACCCACACCTTCTTTACTCTTTAATCATGTAAGGCAATCATAACATCTGACAGTAAATTTCCCCCAAATCTATGACATTCAGGATTTACTCCTGGGCATCAGCAGTCATGGGTTTAGGACTTCCCCCAAGAATAAGTGTGAGGCATCTCTTTAGTCAGTGCATATTTATAAACACCTATTAAAATACAACCATTCTCCAAGTTCAAAGGTGTCTTCCTCTAATTCCAAATAAGATTTTCCAACTTCAACAATTTTAATATTCAATCCTAATCAGGCAACTTGCTATATTAAGTACAAGTAAGCAGAATTCTCTCTAAACCTGAAGTAATTCTTTTTAACAAACCTAATTCAATAAAAACAGAGTAATAAATTTTAACTTATACGAGAATGAAGGTGTTGAGAAAACTCAATATTTAAAATTTTATGTATAACGAAATGATTCTTTCTTTCAAGCCCTAAACATTGTGTAGTAAAAACTATTAGAATATTAGTCATTAATTTAACCCAGCTTAATACTTAGTTAATACTAATAATTTTCAAGGCAGCTTTTTTTTTTTTTTAATAACGCTTAGCCTTTCTAATCTCTCAGATTTCTTGAGTTTTCCACCCCACAACATGACCCCTGGTACCTTCACAAGATGGCTCCTGGGAAGAAGAATGTAGCTTTTACAACTTTATAGAGGAGGAGAGAAGTAACAGTTCTAGGGGTTTGTATATTCTGTGTTACATTGTATTTTCCAAAGATGGTTTCACCAAGATATATTACATCCCAGGTGGTGCCTTACAATGTGATATTGACACGCCTCTATCAAGAGGTGCCATCATTGTCCCCTCGTCTTGAACCAGGGTGCACCTTTGAAACTGTCAGCCAGCAGCATGTGGTGGAGACGATGACACATGATCTCCATAACTACTTGCTGGCTCATAAAGGCAAGGTGGCTTTTTCCTGCTTCTCACTGTCTCTGTGTCTCTCTGTGTCTGTCTCTCCCTTTCTCTCTTGATGCTTCTCCATAGAATCCAGCCCCCAGGTTAACCCAGCCACCATGTTGTAAGGAAAACCAGGGCACATGTCAAGGTCACATATAGACATTCAAAGTGATAGTCCAACCATGCCTTAAGCTCAGAACTGGCACCAACTGTCAGGCATGTACATGAAGGAACCTTCAGAATATTCCAGCCTCCAGCCTTCATGTGTTCCAACTGAGGCTCCAGACAACCTTGTCTGAATTCCTAATGCTCAGAAACTGTGAATGATAGTGAATGATTGTTTTTGTTTAAACCATACAGTGTAATTTGTGATGCAACAATAGAAAAAGAGTGACATGCTCCCTTACTTTAAGCAGTAACTGCTTCTCTGAATGATGTACGTGTTGAAATCTAGCTGATCAGAGGACCATGCAGCTCCCTGACCTACTCAGCTGTACTTGGGCTCCCGTGGGTACTGTAGCCACACTCTGAGATCCAGCTGTGACTTCCATTCAGCCCTGAGCTTAGTGAAAATCTTGATATATATTTCTAAGTTCTCCATGTACTTTGTTTCATATTGATTCTTAAAACAAGCATGAGATGTTGCTATGACAAGTAATAATAATCCAACTTTAAAGATGATGAAATAGGTTGATTGAGATCAATACATTTCTTAAAGACTCTAGTAACAGGTGACACTGTGGGAATTTAATCCAGATCTTCTGACATTACATTTAACACTTCCTTATCTGTTGCCAACTTGATACACCCAATGTATTAAAATATCATACTGTGAAATAGTAAAATCACTGACATTTGCCTTTATTCTTTTACACATATACAATTTCTTATCAATAAGTTCCTGCCAACAAGGCTTTTAACAGCTTAAATGATGGGAGAAAAGCCTTAGAAATGTGCATAGACTTGGGCCCAGTATTTCTACTTCTAGGAGTTTATCTGGAGAAAAGTAATATATGAAAATATTATAGCTATATGAATGTTTTGGGGCTAAAACATTACAATTTTAACAATAGTTTGATAGTTAAATCAATTACGATCCAATCCGATCTCTATGCAGACATTAAAAGTTATCAATGAATATTTTTGACAAAGCTTAATATGTAAAGTTTAAAAGGTTATAAAACACTATGCACTGTATTATACCAAACTTATGTGTCTCTGTATCTGCATACACCAAGTCTGGAGGTCTATACATTAAAATATGAGCAAATGTTTTACCTGATGTTGAGATTTGGGTGTCCAAACTTATTTCTTGTCTTTGCTGCCTTAACTACAGATCCAGACATTATTATAAAATGAAACAGAAATAAGTATCATGGATAAATCTAATGCTCATTCTATTAAAATTATGCTGTAGAGTCCTAGCCTATTCAATTCCATGCATCATAGTTGTGTCTGAACTTGCAGCTGGGCCCAGTCCTTAGAGCTAAATGACTCACCTGAGCTGAACTGTTGTGTGCCTTTATCTCACTAATTCCTCCCTTATTGCCTCAAACCAGACATGTCCCAGGACTTCAAATAGTGAATCAAAAATACACATGTTGACATTTATTTTTAAAGTCTATTTTTCTTTATCTTAAATATGGGAGTTTGAGGTTGAGTCAAAAGCTTTTAAGAATTTTGACCTTTAACCACATGCTCCCAAGAATGGATGTAACGGCTCTTGTCAAGTTTTTCAAACTCAGTTCCTTTTCCTCTTCATGCTACATAGGTAAGTTTAAAGGCCCTTTTAGCCAAATTTAACTTTAAAATAATTTTATTTTAATTTTGGGGGCACAACTGTAGGCTTATTCTGGATCCTCACATCATCCCACTCTATCAAATTCACTCTTAGTTGTCGTTTATAAGTGCCCTTTAAAAATCCAAGCTCATCAGTCAAATATCCTTATTTGTCTTTTGGGTATTTAACCTAATGTTCCTTCTTCTCAGACCACTTTTTTATTTTTTTGATAGTCTCTTAATTTTCTTGAATATTTTCCATTTTAGAACATCAGTTCATGAGCTCTGACATATTTTCTCAGAAATTTTTGAAATTTGTGTCTAAAGTCAAATATAGGTTTAGAATTTAGATACAGTAAAGTTACTTCTTGTAAAGTAAATAGAAACAGTTTTTTTTTTTTTGTTTTTTTTTTAGGTAGGAGATACAGATTAAGATGAAGTAAATGTCATAATTGCCTAATGGTCACAGGTAATATTTTCCTATTTGGTTTAGCACATATATTAATAGATGAAAACAGCAACAGAATAACCCCTAACAAAGGGAAAACAATCAGGGACTTTGGATATCTGGGAGTAGCATGATGCTTGAACAGAAGAAAATGGAACTTAGAAATTGTTGTCAGCTTCTTCAGGTGAAGGTATTAAACTAGGATGTTCTGCGTTATCAAAACTTACAGTGTTGCCAGAGCACATCCAGGAACAAAATCATCTGTGGAAAGGAGAAACCAAGGCAACCCTTGCAAAAAATGCCCAAGTAATTCACCTCAGTCTGTACCTAGGTGATTTATGCCTTTCAAACTCTATATTTTATTCTTATAAAATGTAGCCATTGTTATCAAATATATAATTTATGCAACTGAGTGATGATGATTGAACTATGACTTTCAACTCACCAAAAATACCTATTAATAAAGCAAAGGTAAGCTTATTGGATACACTGCCATCAGGGCGAACACAACCTTGACAGGGTCTTAGAAGTTCCTCAAAAGAGGGGGAGTCAGGGAGTCTATTTGTAAGGCATTGCGACCTGGTCTGGGAAACTTAAAAAAGTCAGTCCATAAGGCAAGATATACTCAGGATTTAGCAGATCTTATCACATAATAGCTTTGGACTTGGGGGCACATTGGGGCAAAGGTCTTGAAGTCAGTTTTGATGAGTAAACTGTTTGTCTTGATAAGTAGGTCTTTTTCGTTGGTTCACAGATGTATCTTCCAAGAGCATATATTCCCTGGAGCAAGTAGCTAGGTTATTTTTGCTTAATCCCAGTGTTCTTTAATAGAGAGATAGGAAAGCATGCCTGGTCCAAATATAATTTAACAAGGGAGAGAAAAAATTATGCTGGTTTTAGTTTATCACTTGCATTCTTGAGTAGGAGAGTTGGTCTACACCAATAGTTCTCACACTGGGTTACACATCAAAACCCCTATTCCACCTAAATAAAGTACAGGGGTAAAGGCCCTCTTCTGAAGATTATGATTCAGTAAGTTCAGATAAGCTTTCCATGTACTTAAAAATATCCATTCTTAATTCTGATGAACAACCAGAGTTGAGAACCTCCAGATACTACAGAAACCATGGGTGTGGCTTGTTTCTTGGTCCCTTTGGGCTGCTGTAATAGAACACCATAGACTGGGTGGCTTATAAACATCACATATTTATTGCTCATGGTTCTGGAGATGGGGAAGTCCAAGATCAAGGCACCAGCAAATTTGGTGTCTGGTGAGAGTCTGCTTTCTAATTCATAGATGGCCTTTTTTCTCTGTGCCCCCACATGGCAGAAGAGGCAGTGGAGTTCTATGGGGTCTCTTTCATAAAGACACTGTCAACTGAGAAAATATTCACAACCCAAAAGTTGAGAGTTATGTTTTTTTCGACGGGAATTTTTAGGACTTCAAGCCCAGGAGGCAGCTTCTCAAGTAACCCTGAAAGAACTTTTCTGAGGAAGAGGCAAGTTGGGGAGCCAGGGTATGTAGGAGTATTACAACAAAGGGCAGGTAGTAAGAACAAAGGATTATTGTTAATTAAAGAAAACTAGAAATCTCGAGTTAAGGAATTTAGCGCTTTTCTATGTATGGGAAGATGCAAGAGTCTGGGGGCTCACTGAATTCTCTCCTTTGATATGCACCTCAGCTCTCTGTGGCCAGTATCCTGTGTTTTCTATCCTGAGTTCCCTCAGGGCTCACCAGCTCACCACCAGGTGGTGGCTTCAATCACTGATGACCATGACATCCTTTATTTACTGATATGCCAGCAATATTCCATTTATCAACACTGATCCCATTCATGAGGCTCTACCTTCATGACCTAATTACCCCCCGAATGCCCCACCTCCAAATATTATCACATCGGGTATTAGGATTTTTCATATGAATTTGGAGTGGGGGGCACATTCAATCTATAGCACCTGATGTCAGCTAAGTCACTTGGAGTTGTCAGCTGGAAAAAAAAAAAAAAACACTGCACAACCTAAAAATTGAGAATTATGTTTTATTTGGTGGATTTACTGAGGACTTAAGCCCAGGATATGGCTTCTCAGATAGTTCTGAGGGGCTGTTCTGAGGAGGTAATGGAGGAGCCAGGATATATAGGAGTTTTTGCAAAAAAAATCCAGGTAGTTGGAACATCAAAAGATTACTGTTAATTAAAGAAAACCAGAAATCTCAAATTAATGAATTTAGCACTTTTCTATGTATGAGAAGAAGCAAGAGTCTGGGTTTCTTGAAAATATTCCTTTGATAGGCACCTTATCTATCTAGGGCCAATATCCTGTTTTTCTCCAACCTGAATCTCCTCAGGGTGCACTACTGGGGATGGCTTCAGAGCCTGATGGCTTGCTGACAGGCAACTTGTTTTTTTTTTTTCATCCCAAATTCCCCACAGGGTGCACTGTCTGGCATGGCTGCAGTGGCTGAGGGCCTGGTGGCTTCAACATCCTTTGTTTACTGAAATGGCAGGCAGCATTCTTTGTCTACAGAGACATGGAGACAAAACAGCCTCTGTAGGGTGTGCTACCACTGGGGTGGCCAAGTACATTAGTTATGATATATGTAAAGTTGAAGAAAGATACATTTGCAAGTAATAATATAAGTAATCAACACTTACCGTGGGAGTATTTCAGTTCCAATAATTATGCTATTCCTGGTATTCCTTTTTCTAAAAATTACTTTCAGTAAGGATGAAGATAAATGATAGTTGGGTGCTTTCTATAATTTCTTTTCAATAAGCATCACAGAACTGCTATTAATCCAAACATGTCTGATCAACTAACATTTTGCTGTTTTGTAATATTCACCCACTCTTTTTTTTTTTTTTTTGCTGTATGTGGGCCTCTCTGTTGTGGTCTTTCCCGTTGCGGAGCACAGGCTCCGGACGCGCAGGCTCAGCAGCCATGGCTCACGGGCCCAGCCGCTCTGCGGCATGTGGGATCTTCCCGGACCGGTGCACGAACCTGCATCCCCTGCATCGGCAGGCGGACTCTCAACCACTGCGCCACCAGGGAAGCCCTTCACCCACTCTTAACATCATTGTCAGTTTCTGAAATAATTCAGATTTTCTTCTTTTAGAATCTGATTTTCTTCTGCAACACTTGAAGATCACTTACATAAAAATAACTCCAGATTTTCAGAAAAGATGCACATACTGTTGTCAAATGCTCTTTTCATTATGTTGATACATATAATAGATACCTAAACATCTACTAAAATTAAGTGGCTCAGTTGAATGCCTAAAGTTCTCATCAACCAGTATTTCCCATTCTTTTCTTTGTAATATGTTCTAAATATTAACATATTAATATGTTAATAGCTAGGCTTAACTTGCTGCTTATAAAATATCTGCTCATAAACCTTATCCGGGTTATAAAAAGTTACACTCTTGGAAGGTATAGTCCTTTCAAATTATAGAGCACAGAGATTTAATTCTGTGAATGAGAGTTGCTAAGGGCACATTCAGTTTAAATTAATTAGTAAGCATCTAGCATACCTACTGGGAGGGGAGCTTAAGACAATTTAGAAGCTGTCCTCCAGAGAACTTGTTGGTTGGAAAAAGACAATCACAGAGTTTTCATTCAGACCAGAGACTTCATGCTGCTGCATAATTCCTGTGGCTTTCTGCTTTACCAAGAGGAGAGAGAAAAAGAGGAGGTGTCAGAAGGAACACAGCAGGGATGATTGGTATTCAGCCGGATAACTGAGAATGCTAAAAAGACAAGTTTATGCCTACTCTCTGATTAAGATGGAACTGATCAGTTCTCTCCCCAGTGACAAGTAAAGAAGGAAGGGAAGCTACCTTTAGGAAGTAGAAAAGAGATTCTGCAGATGGGAAAAGGTCAAGCACAGAAAATATTATGGAGAATGAATTTTAAAAAGCAATGCACTTAACCATGAATAGAAACAAGAATGTAGTTAAAAGATAAAGTAAATGAGGAAAACTTAGCAGTTCTAAAGTGTTTGTATTTTTACAAACTGTACTTAAGTGGTTATGTTATCTATTTAATGAGTAGCTGTTCTAGTTTATAAATATATTACTGTTGTAATAAAAACAAGGATAAAAACTACCTTTGCTAAGGGCAAAAGAATGATTTATTAATGAAGCTGAATCTGGCCTCTGTACCCTGACATCAAATTAAATCTCAGAGACAAAGTTGTGGGTGAAGTAGAAATGAATAATTTTATTGCTTTGTCAGGCAAAAGGGGACCACAGCAAGCTAATGTCCTCAAAACTGTGTGTCCCCACTTGGACAGGGTAGTGAGAAGTTTCATAGTAATGGTTCAAAGAGGGAGTGATCAGCTCGTGGACATCCTTCTGATTGGTTCGTGGTGAGGTAAGTAGGACTCAGCATCATCAACCTCCAGGTACAAACCTGTCTGGTGTCTACGTGCTTGTGGGATGCATACAGTTTTCTTCTTCCACCTGGTGGGGGTTTTCGTATCTTCAAAACAGCTCAAAGGTATTGTTATGTGTATCCCTTGATGGGGAACCAGGACCTAGTCCCAAGGCTGCACTATTGTTTCTCTTGAATGTTTGTTTCTCCCATATCTTGAATCCCTTCCCTTCCCTAATTAACAACTGTTTGAACCTGCTGTTGGAACTCAAGGAAGGTCACGGAGGCTGAATGAAGCCTATGTTCTGTCAGCAAAGAAATGCGGGACACAGAAAGTCTTTTGCGCCCAGGAGCCCCACAGGATCCTGCTCATTATCACTAAGGCTTCTAATAATATCATCACTACTTAGACCTCCAAACCATGTTTTAGTGGATATATCATCTCCTTATTCTCAGGGATGTGTCATTGTTCTTTGGGTCCCCCACAATTCTCATTATCGTGCTTTACACCTAGCAGTGACTCTGTACATATTCTTTACTGTGTATGTGTGTATGTATGTAAACTTTATGTACAGTGACATACGCAGATCTTAAACATATAATTCATGAGTTCTGACAGATACATACACCTATGTAAGTAACACTCTAGACAAGATAGAGAACAATTCCATCACCAAGCAAGTTCTTCCCTGTCCCCTTTGAGTCAAACTTCACCCCATGGCCAACAACCACTGTTCTGATTTCTATGTTCCTAGACTAATTCTTCCTGCTTTTGAATGCCATCTGAATGGCATTATTAGTATTTTTGTCTATTTTTCATGCAATAGGTTTTTAAGCTATACACACATTATTATTTATATTAGTTCATTATATTTTATTGCTGAGTAATGTTTTGTTGTATTAATATACCACAAATTGGTTTTTCATTCTCTACTGATAGACATTAGTTTGGCAAGTTTTTTTCCAGTTTGGGATTATTTTAAATAAAGCTGCTATAAGTATTCTTGTATTATTCTTTTTGTGAAAACATACTTTCACTTCTTTGTGCTAAATATTTATGATTGAATTGCTAGCTGGTAGGGTAGGTGTATATTTAAGTTTATCAGAAAACTTCTAAAGAGTTTTCCAAAGAGGTGGTACCATTTAACATTCCTACTAGCAAAGTAAGAGAATTCCAGTTTTTCCACATCCTTGCCAACATTTGGTGGTGTTATTATTATTTTAAAATTTTTGGCTGAACTAGCCTTCAAGATGGTGGAGTAGTAAGATATGGAGATCACCTTTGTCCCCACAAATACATCAAAAATACATCTACATGTGGAACAACTCCTACAGAACACCTACTGAATGCTGGCAGAAGACCTCAGACTTTCCAAAAGGCAAGAAAATCCTCACATACTGGGGTAGGGCAAAAGGAAAAACAGAGACAAAAGAATAGGAACAGCACCTGCATCTCTAGGAGGGAGTTGTGAAGGGGGAAAAGTTTCTACATGCTAGGGAGCCCCTTCACTGGCAGGGACGGGGTGTGAGTGGAGGGGAAGCTTCAGAGCCATGGAGACAAGCACAGAAACAAGGGTGCAGAGGGCAAAGCGGAGAGATTCCTGCACAGAGGATCAGTGCTGACCAGCACTAACCAACCTGAGACGCTTGTCTGCTCACACCCTGGGGTGGGTGGGGGCTGGGAACTGAGGCTCAGGCTTCAGAGGTTAGACCCCAGGGAGAGAACTGGGGTTGGCTGCGTGAAGACAGCCTGAAGGTGGCTAATGCACCATAGCTAGCTCAGAGGGAGTCCAGGAAAAAGTCTGGACCTGCTGGAGAGGCAAGAGACCATTGTTTCAGAGTGCACTAGGAGAGGGGATTCCTGCTCCATGTGCCCACAGAAGGCAGAGTGCTGCCTAAGTGAGCTCCAGAGATGGGCACCAGCAGTGGCTATCAGCTAGGATCACAGAGACAGGCATGCACCACTAACGCTGCCACTGCTGCCACCAAGAATCCTGTGTGCAAGCGCAGGTCACTACCCACATCCCCCAGGGAGCGTGTGCAGCACGCCACTGCAAGGGTTTGCTGATCCAGGGACAACTTCCCTGGGAGAACACATGGCATGCCTCAGGCTGTTGCAACATGACGTGGGCCACAGCCGACACTCCCCACATTCCAATTATGACTACCATACCCCTCCCTCTCCCTGGCCTGAGGGAGCAAGAGAGCCCTAATCAGCTCCTCCTTTAACCCCTTCCTGTCTGGGAGGGGAACAGAGTCCTGAGAGTGGACTACAAGCAGAGGCAGGGCCAAAACCAAAGCTGAACCCCAGGAGCTGTGTGAACAAAGAAGAGAAAGAAATTTCTCTGTGCAGTCTCAGGAGTAGCAGATTAAATCCCCACAATCAACTTGACAAACTCTGCATCTGTGGAATACCTAAAGAGACAACGAATGTTCCCAAAATTGAGGCAGTGGACTTTGGCAGCAACTGTAGACATGGGGCATGCTTTCTGTGTTTGAGTTGTTTTTGGTTTTATGTTTAGTTTTTAGTGCTTGTTACCATTGGTGGATTTGTTTATTGGTTTGGTTGCTCTCTTCCTTATTTATTTATTTTATTATTTTATTTTAATTTTTTTTCCTTTTTGCTCCTTTTGTGAGGGTGTATGTGTATGTTTCTTTGTGTGATTTTTGTCCCTTTAGGTTGGCTTTTACCATTTCTTGTAGGGTTCTGTCCATTTTTTTTCTTCCTTTTCTTCCAAGCCCTGTGTCTGGCAGGGTCTTGGTGCTCTGGCTGGGTGTCAGATCTGAGCCTCCAAGATGGGAGAGCTGAGTCCAGAACATTGGACCACCAGAGACCTCAAGGCCCCATGTAATATCAATTGGAGAGAGCTCTCCCAGAGATCTCCATCTCAACACTAAAACCCAGCTCCACTCAGCAGACAGAAAACTCCAGGGCTGGATGCCCCATGTCAAACAGCTAGCAAGACAGGAACAAAACCCCACCCAATAGCAGAGAGGCTGCCTAAACACACACTAAGTTTACAGACTCCCCAAATCACACCACCCACCAGAAGGGCAAGATTGAACCCCACCCACCAGAGCATAGGCACCAGTCCCCTCCACTGGTGACTCCACAAGCCACTGAACCAACCTAACCCACTGGGGGCAGACACCCAAAATAATGTGAATTCTGAATGTGCAGGCTGTGAAAAGGAGATGTCAAACACAGTAAGTTAAACAAAATGAGAAGAGAGAGAAATATGCAACAGATGAAGTAACAAGGTAAAAACCCACCAGACCAAACAAATGAGGAAATAGGCAGTCTACCTGAAAAAGAATTCAGATTAATGATAGTAAATATGATCCAAAACCTCAGAAATAGAATGGAGAAAATACAAGAAACGTTAAACAAGGACCTAGAAGAACTAAAGAGCAAACACACAATGATGAACAATACAATAAATGAAATTAAAAATACTTTAGAAGGAATCAATAGCAGAATAACTGAGGCAGAAGAACGGATAAGTGACTGGAAGATAAAATAGTGGAAATAACTTCAGCAAAGCAGAATAAAGAAAAAAGAATGAAAAGAATTGAGACAGTCTCAGAGACCACTGGCACAACACTAAACACACCAACATGCGAATTATAGGGATCCCAGAAGAAGAAGGGAAAAAGAAAGGGATGGAGAAAATATTTGAAGAGATTATAGTTGAAAACTTCCCTAATATGGGAAAGGAAATAGTTAATCAAGTCCAGGAAGTACAGAGAGTCCCATACAGGACAAATCCAAGAAGAAACATGGCAAGACACATATTAATCAAACTATCAAAAATTGAATACAAAGAAAAAATATTAAAAGCAGCAAGGGAAAAGCAACAAATAGCATACAAGGGAATCCCCTTAAGGTTAACAGTTGATTTTTCAGCAGAAACTCTGCAAGCCAGAAGGGAGTGGCAGGACATATTTAAAGTGATGAAAGGGAAAATCCTAAAACCAAGATTACTCTACCCAGTAAGGATCTCATTCAGATTTGATAGAGAAATCAAAAGCTTTACAGACAAGCAAAAGTTAAGAGAATTCAGCAACATCAATTCAGCTTTACAACAAAAACTAAAGGAACATCTCTAGGTAGGAAACACAGGAGAAGGAAAAGACCTACAATAACAAACCCAAAACAATTTTAAAAATGGTAATAGGAACATACATATAGATAATTACCTTAAGTGTAAATGAATTAAATTCTCCAACCCAAAGGCACAGGCTGGCTGAATGGATACAAAAACAAGACCCATATATATGTTGTCTACAAGACACCCATTCCAGACCTAAGGACAGATACAGACTGAAAGTGAGGGGATGGAAAAAGATATTCCATGCAAATGGAAATCAAAAGAAAGCTGGAGTAGCAATTCTTATATCAGAAAAAATACACTTTAAAATAAAGACAATTACAAAAGACAAAAATGGACACTACATAGTGATCAAGGGATCAATCCAAGAAGAAGATATACAATAGTAAATATTTATGCACCAAACATAGGTGCACCTCAGTACAAAAGGCAAATGATAACAGCCATAAAAGGGAAAATCGACAGTAATGCAGTAATAGTAGGGGACTTTAACACCCCACTTTCACCAATGGACAGATCATCCAAAATGAAAATAAATAAGGAAACACAAGCCTTAAATGGCACATTAGACTAGATGGACTTAATTGATATTTATAGGACATTCCATCCAAAAACAACAGAACACCTTTTCTTCTCTAGTGCTCTTGGAATATTCCCCT
The DNA here is from genome assembly GCF_964270905.1 of Leucopleurus acutus. Classification (NCBI taxonomy): domain Eukaryota; kingdom Metazoa; phylum Chordata; class Mammalia; order Artiodactyla; family Delphinidae; genus Leucopleurus; species Leucopleurus acutus. The sequence goes on along the minus strand of NC_139153.1, from coordinate 63,371,869 downwards.
GGATAGATCATATCTTGGGTCACAAATCAAGCCTTGGTAAATTTAAGAAAATTGAAATACACTACTAAATAACCAAGAGATAACTGAAGAAATCAAAGAGAAAATAAAAAAGTTCCTAGAAACAAATGACAATGAAAACATGATGACCCAAAACCTATGGGATACAGCAAAAGAAGTTCTAAGAGGGAAGTTTATAGCAATAAAATACTACCTCAAGAAACACGAAAAATCTCAAATAAACAACCTAACCTTACACCTAAAACAATTAGAGAAAAAGGAACAAAAAAACCCCAAAGTTAGCAGAAGGAAAGAAATCATAAAGATCATATCAGAAGTAAATGAAAAGGAAATGAAGGAAGGAAACAATAGGAAAGTTCAATAAAACTAAAAGCTGGTTCTTTGAGAAGTTGATAAACCACTAGCCAGACTCATCAAGAAAAAAGGGGAGATCATGCAAATAAACAGAATTAGAAATGAAAAAGGAGAAGTAACAATTGACATTGCAGAAATACAAAGGATCATGAAAGACTACTAAAAGCAAATATATGCCAATAAAATAGACAACCTGGAAGAAATGGACAAATTCTTAGAAAAGTACAACCTTCCAATCCTGAACCAGGGAGAAATATAAAATATGAACAGACAAATCACGAGCACTGAAGTTGAAACTGTGATTAAAAATCTTCCAAAAACCAAAAGCTCAGGACCAGATGACTTAACAGGTGAATTCTATCAAACGTTTACAGAAGAGCTAACACCTATAGTTCTCAAACTCTTCCAAAATAAAGTAGAGGGAGGAACACTCCCAAACTCATTCTATGAAGCCACCATCACCCTGATACCAAAACCAGAAAATGATGTCACAAAAAAAGAAAACTACAGGCCAATATCACTGATGAATATAGATGCAAAACTCCTCAACAAAATACTAGCAAACAGAATCCAAAAGCACATTAAAAGAATCATACACAATGATCAAGTGGGATTTATCCCAGGGATGCAAGGATTCTTCAATATATGCAAATCAATCAATGTGATACACCACATTAACAAATGAAAGAATAAAAGTCATATGATCATCTCAATAGATGCAGAAAAAGCTTTTGACAAAATTCAATACCGAGTTATGATAAAAAAAAACTCTCAAAGTGGGTATAGAGGGAAACTACCTCAACATAATAAAGGCTGTATGTGACAAACCCACAGGAAACATTGTTCTCAATGGTGAAAAACTGAAACCATTTCCTTTAAGATCAAGAACAAGACAAGGTTGCCTACTCTCACCACTCTTATTCAACATAGTTTTGGAAGTTTTAGCCACAGCAATCAGAGAAGAAAAAGAAATAAAAGGAATCCAAATCAGAAAAGAAGAAGTAAAACAGTAAAATGTTTGCAAATGACATGATACTATACATACAGAATCCTAAAAATGCCACCAGAAAACCACTAGAGCTAATCAATGAATTTGGTAAAGTAGCAGGATACAAAATTGATGCACAGAAATCTCTTGCATTCTTATACACTAACAATGAAACATCTGAAAAAGAAATTAAGGAAACACTCCCATTTACCATTGCAACAAAAAGAACAAAATACCTAGGAATAAACCTATGTAAGGAGACAAAAGACCTGTATGCAGAAAACTATAAGACACTGATGAAAGAAATTAAAGATGATACACACAGATGGAGAAATGTACCATGTTCTTGGATTGGAAGAATCAACATTGTGAAAATGACTATGCTACCCGAAGCAATCTATAGATTCAGTGCAATCTCTCTCAAACTACCACTGGCATTTTTCACAGAACTAGAACAAACAATCATAAAATTTGTATGGAAAATGCAAAAGATCCCGAATAGCCAAAGCAATCTTGAGAAAGAAAAACAGCTGACTTCAGACTATACTACAGAGCTACAGTAACCAAGAAAGTATGGATCCTGGCACAAAAACAGAAAGACAGATCAATGGAACAGCATAGAAAGCCTAGAGATAAGCCAATGCACATATGGGTACCTTATCTTTGATAAAGGAGGCAAGAATATACAATGGAGAAAAGGCAGCCTTTTCAATAAGTGGTGTTGGGAAAAGTGGACAGCTACATGTAATAGAATGAATTTAGAACACTTCATAACACCATACAAAAAAATAAACTCAAAATGGATTAAAGACCTAAATGTGAGGCAGACACTACTAAACTCTTAGAGGAAAACACATGCAGAACACTCTATGACATAAATCACATAAAGGTCCTTTTCGACCCACCTCCTAGAGAAATGGAAATAAAACCAAAAACAAACAAATGGAACCTAATGAAACTTAAAAGCTTTTACACAGCAAAGGAAACCATAAACAAGACAAAAAGACAACCCTCAGATTGGGAGAAAATATTTGCAAATGAAGAAACTGACAAAGGATTAATCTCCAAAATATACAAGTAGCTCATGCAGCTCACTATCAAAAATCAAACAACCCAATTCAAAAATGAGCAGAAGAACTAAACATACATTTCTCCAAAGAAGGTATACAGACTACCAACAAGCACATGAAAGAATGCCCAACACCACTAATCATGAGAGAAATGCAAATCAAAACTACAATGAGGTATCACCTCACACTGGTCAGAATGGCCATCATGAAAAATCTGCAAACAATAAATTCTGGAGAGGGTGTGGGGAAAAGGGAACCCCCTTGCACTGTTGGTGTGAATGTAAATTGATACAGCCATTATGGAGAACAGTATGGAGGTTCCTTAAAAAACTAAAACTAGAACCACCATATGACCCAGCAGTCCCACTACTGGTCATGTAACCTGAGAAAACCATAATTCAAAAAGAGTCATGTACCACAACATTCATTGCAGTACTATTTACAAGAGCCAGGACATGGAGGCAACCTAGGTGTCCATCGACTGATGAATGGATAAAGATGTGGCACATATATACAATGGAATATTACTCAGCCATAAAAAGAAACAAAATTGAGTTACTTGTAGTGAGGTGGATGGACGTAGAGTCTATCATACAGAGTGAAGTAAGTCAGAAAGAGAAGAAAAAATACTGTATGTTAATACATGTATGTGGGATCTAAAAAAAAAAAAAGGTTCTGATGAACCTAGGGATAGGACAGGAATAAAGCTGCAAATGTAGGGAATGGACTTGAGAACATGGGGAGTAGGGAAGGGTAAGCTGGGATGAAGTAAGAGAGAGTAGCATTGACATATATACACTACCAAATGTAAAATAGATATTTAGTGGGAAGTGGTTGCAAAGAACAGGGAGATCAACTGGGTGCTTTGTGACCACCTAGAGCAGTGGGATAGGGAGAGTGGCAGGGAGTCACAAGAGAGAGGGAATATGGGGATATATGTATACATGTAGCTGATGCACTTTGTTGTACAGCAGACACTAACACAACATTGTAAAGCAATTATACTCCAACAAAGATGTTGAAAAATAAATAAATAAATAAACAAATAAATAAATAAATAATAAAAAATTTGGCCACCATAGGGTGTAGGAGATAATATTTCATTGTGGTTTTATTTTGTATATTCATGATGACAAGGATATTGAGCAACTTTTTGTGAGTTTCATGGCCATTTGGAAAACACTGACAAATGTTACAAAACAATGTATGTGTCTTCTTAAATTCTTTGCTTCTTTTTAATTAAGCTATCAATCTAGTTGTTACTGAGTTATAACACTTCCTTACATATTCAGAATATGAATGTTTTGTCAAATATATGTATTTAGAATATTTTTCCCAGTGTGTGCCTTGCCTTTTTATTTTCTTAATACTACTTTTTAATGAGCAGAGGTTTTTACTTTTGATGAAGTCAAATTTATAATTATTTTTCTTATATTGTATTCTTTCTAAGAATATCACAAAGATATTCTCCTATGTTTTCATCTAGAATAATTATAGCTTCCAATTCTATCTTTGGTCTATGCTTCATTCTAAATTAAATTAGTGGATAATGTGATGGAAATATACTTGTTCTAGCATGATTTGTTAAAGAGATTCATTTCTCCTCTGAGTTTGGGTCAGTATTTTGTTGAAAATCAATTGATCATCTTTTTTCTCTTCCATGAATCTATATATCTATTATGTTGCCAATATCACACTGTCTTCTTTACTATTTACACTATCTGATTACTATTTACAGATTTATAAAAAGTCCTGAAATCAGGGAAGGTGAGACTTCCAAATCTGATCCTCTTTTATTAAACTTGTTTTAGCCTTTTTTTTTTTTCTTTTAATGCGGGCCTCTCACTGTTATGGCCTCTCCCATTGCGGAGCACAGGCTCCAGACATGCAGGCTCAGCAGCCATGGCTCACGGGCACAGCTGCTCTGCACCATGTGGGATCTTCCCGGACCAGGGCACGAACCCGTATCCCCTGCATCGGCAGGAGGGCTCTCAACCACTGCACCACCAGCGAAGCCCCTAGCATTATTACTATTTTTTTTATTGGAGTATAATTGCTTTACAATGGTGTGTTAGTTTCTGCTTCACGACAAAGTGAACCAGTTATATATATACAAATGTTCCCATATCTCTTCTCGCTTGCATCTCCCTCCCTCCCACCCTCCATATCCCACCCCTCCAGGTGGTCACAAAGCACCGAGCTTATCTCCCTGTGTTATGCGGCTGCTTCCCATTAGCTATCTACCTTACGTTTGGTAGTATATATATATGTACATGCCACTCTCTCACTTTGTCACAGCTTACCCTTCCCCCTCCCCATATCCTCAAGTCCATTCTCTAGTAAGTCTGTGTCTTTATTCCTGTTTTACCCCTAGGTTCTTCATGACATTTTTCTTTTCTTAAATTCCATATATATGTGTTAGCATACGGTATTTGTCTCTCTCTTTCTCACTTACTTTACTCTGTATGACAGACTCTAGGTCTATCCACCTCATTACAAATAGTTCAATTTCGTTTCTTTTTATGGCTGAGTAATATTCCATTGTATATATGTGCCGCATCTTCTTTATCCATTCATCTGATGATGGGCACTTAGGTTTTTTCAATCTCTGGGCTATTGTAAATAGACCTGCAATGAACATTTTGGTACATGACTCCTTTTGAATTATGGTTTTCTCAGGGTATATGCCCAGTAGTGGGATTGCTGGGTCATATGGTAGTTATATTTGTAGTTTTTTAAGGAACCTCCATACTGTTCTCCATAATGGCTGTATCAATTTACATTCCTACCAACAGTGGAAGAGGGTTCCCTTTTCTCCACACCCTCTCCAGGATTTATTGTTTCTAGATTTTTTGATGATGGCCATTCTGACTGGTGTGAGATGATATCTCATTGTAGTTTTGATTTGCATTTCTCTAATGATTAGTGATGTTGAGCATTCTTTCATGTGTTTGTTGGCAGTCTGTATATTTTCTTTGGAGAAATGTCTATTTAGGTCTTCTGCCCATTTTTGGATTGGGTTGTTTGTTTTTCTGTTATTAAGCTGCATGAGCTGCTTATAAATTTTGGAGATTAATCCTTTGTCAGTTGCTTCATTTGCAAATATTTTCTCCCATTCTGAGTGTTGTCTTTTGGTCTTGTTTATGGTTTCCTTTGTTGTGCAAAAGCTTTTAAGTTTCATTAGGTCCCATTTGTTTATTTTTGTTTTTATTTCCATTTCTCTAGGAGGTGGGTCAAAAAGGACCTTGCTGTGATTTGTCATAGAGTGTCCTGCCTATGTTTTCCTCTAAGAGGTCGATAGATTCTGGTCTTACATTTAGGTCTTTAATCCATTTTGAGTTTATTTTTGTGTATGGTGTTATATGATCTAGTCTCATACTTTTACATGTACCTGTCCTGTTTCCCCAGCACCACTTATTGAAGAGGCTGTCCTTTCTCCACTGTACATTCCTGCCTCCTTTATCAAAGATAAGGTGACCATAGGTGTGTGGGTTTATCTCTGGGCTTTCTATCCTGTTCCATTGATCTATCTTTCTGTTTTTGTGCCAGTACCATACTGTCTTGATTATTGTAGCTTTGTAGTATAGTCTGAAGTCAGGGAGCCCGATTCCTCCAACTCCTTTTTTCGTTCTCAAGATTGCTTTAGCTGTTTGGGGTCTTTTGTGTTTCCATAAATTGTGAAATTTTTTGTTCTAGTTCTGTGAAAAATGCCAGTGGTAGTTTGATAGGAATTGCATTGAATCTGTAGATTCCTTTGGGTAGTAGAGTCATTTTCACAATGTTGATTCTTCCAATCCAAGGACATGGTATACTCTCTATCTATTTGTATCATCTTTAATTTCTTTCATCAGTGTCTTATAATTTTCTGCATACAGGTCTTTTGTCTCCTTAGGTAAGTTTATTCCTAGATATTTTATTCTTTTTCTTGCAATGGTAAATGGGAGTGTTTTCTTGATTTCACTTTCAGATTTTTCATCATTAGTGTATAGGAATGCCAGAGATTTCTGTGCATTAATTTTGTGTCCTGCTACTTTACCAAATTCATTGATTAGCTCTAGTAGTTTTCTGGTAGCATCTTTCGGATTCTCTATGTATAGTATCATGTCATCTGCAAATAGTGACAGCTTTACTTCTTTTCAGATTTGGATTCCTTTTCCTTTTCTTCTCTGATTGCTGTGGCTAAAACTTCCAAAACTATGTTGAATAAGAGTGGTGAGAGTAGGCAACCTTGTCTTGTTCCTGATCTTAGTGGAAATGCTTTCAGTTTTTCACCATTGAGGATGATGTTTGCTGTGGGTTTGTCATATATGGCTTTTATTATGTTGAGGAAAGTTCCCTCTATGCCTACTTTCTGCAGGGTTTTTATCATAAATCAGTGCTGAATGTTGTCGAAAGCTTTTTCTGCAACTATTGAGATGATCATATGGTTTTTCTCCTTCACTTTGTTAATATGGTGTATCACGTTGATTGATTTGCATATATTGAAGAATCCTTGCATTCCTGGAATAAATCCCACTTGATCATGGTGCATGATCCTTTTAATGTGTTGTTGGATTCTGCTTGCTAGTATTTTGTTGAGGATATTTGCATCTATGTTCATCAGTGATGTTGTTCTGTATTTTTCTTTTTTTGTGGCATCTTTGTCTCATTTTGGTATCAGGGTGATGGTGGCCTCATAGAATGAGTTGGGGAGTGTTCCTCCCTCTGCTATATTTTGGAAGAGTTTGAGAAGGATATGTGTTAGCTCTTCTCTAAATGTTTGATAGAATTCACCTGTGAAGCCACTGGTCCTGGGTTTTTGTTTGTTGGAAGATTTTTAATCTCAGTTTCAATTTCAGTGCTTGTTATTGGTCTGTTCATATTTTCTATTTCTTCCTGATTCAGTCCTGGCAGGTTGTGCCTTTCTAAGAATTTGTCCATTTCTTCCAGGTTTTCCATTTTATTGGCATAGAGTTGCTTGTAGTAATTTCTCATGATCTTTTGTATTTCTGCAGGGTCAGTTGTTACTTCTCCTTTTTCATTTCTAATTCTATTGATTTGAGTCTTCTCCATTTTTTTATTGATGAGTTTGGCTAATGGTCTATCAATTTTGTTTATCTTCTCAAAGAACCAGCTTTTAGTTTTATTGATCTTTGCTATCATTTCCTTCATTTCTTTTTCATTTATTTCTGATCTGATTTTTATGATTTCTTTCCTTCTGCTAACTTTGGGTTTTTTTTTTTTGTTGTTCTTCTTTCTCTAATTGCTTTAGGTGCAAGGTTAGGTTGTTTATTCGAGATGTTTCCTGTTTCCTAAAGTAGGATTGTATTGCTGTAAACTTCCCTCTTAGAACTGCTTTTGCTGCATTCCATAGATTTTGGGTTGTCGTGTCTCCATTGTCATTTGTTTCTAGGTATTTTTTGATTCCCTCTTTGATTTCTTCAGTGATCACTTCGTTATTAAGTAGTGTATAGTTTAGCCTCCATGTGTTTGTATTTTTTACAGATCTTTTCCTGTAATTGATATCTAGTCTCATAGCGTTGTGGTCAGAAAAGATAATTGATACAATTTCAATTTTCTTAAATTTACCAAGGCTTGATTTGTGACCCACGATATGATCTATCCTGGAGAATGTTTCATAAGCACTTGAGAAAAATGTGTATTCTGTTGTTTTTGGATGGAATGTCCTATAAATATCAATTAAGTCCATCTTGTTTAATATATCATTTAAAGCTTGTGTTTCCTTATTTATTTTCATTTTGGATGATCTGTCCATTAGTGAAAGTGGGGTGTTAAAATCCCCTACTATGAATGTGTTTTATGTCTGTTAGTATTTGCCTTATGTATTGAGGTACTCCTATGTTGGGTGCATAAATATTTACAATTGTTATATCTTCTTCTTGGATCGATCCCTTTATCATTATATAGTGTCCTTCTTTGTGTCTTCTAGTAGTCTTTATTTTAAAGTCTATTTTGTCTGATATGACAATTGCTACTCCAGCTTTCTTTTGCTTTCCATTTGCATGAAATATCTTTTTCCATCCCCTTACTTTCAGTTTGAATGTGTCTCTAGGTCTGAAGTGGGTCTCTTGTAGACAGTAAATATATGGGTCTTGTTTTTGTATCCATTCAGCCAATCTGTGTCTTTTGGTGGGAGCATTTAGTCCATTTACATTTAAGGTAATTATCGATATGTATGTTCCTATTCCCATTTTCTTAATTGTTTTGGGTTCGTTATTGTAGGTCTTTTCCTTCTCTTGTGTTTCTTGCCTAGAGAAGTTCCTTTAGCAGTTGTTGTAGAGCTGGTTTGGTGGTGCTGAACTCTCTCAGCTTTTGCTTGTCTGTAAAGGTTTTAATTTCTCCATCAAATCTGAAAGAGATCCTTGCTGGGTAGAGTAATCTTGGTTGCAGGTTTTTCTCCTTCATCACTTTAAATATGTCCTTCCACTCCCTTCTGGCTTGCAGAGTTTCTGCTGAAAGATCAGCTGTTAACCTTATGGGGATTCCCTTCTGTGTTATTTGTTGTTTTTCCCTTGCTGCTTTTAATATGTTTTCTTTGTATTTAATTTTTGACAGTTTGATTAATATGTGTCTTGGTGTATTTCTTCTTGCATTTATCCTGTATGGGACTTCCTGTGCTACCTGGACTTGATTAACTATTTCCTTTTCCATAGTAGGGAAATTTTCAACTATAATCTCTTCAAATATTTTCTCAGTCCCTTATCTTTTTCTCTTCTTCTTCTGGAACCCCTATAATTCGAATGTTGCTGCATTTAATGTTGTCCCAGAGGTCTCTGAGACTGTCCTCAGTTCTTTTCATTCTTTTTTCTTTATTCTTCTCTGCATTAGTTATTTCCACTATTTTATCTTCCAGGTCACTTATCCGTTCTTCTGCCTCTGTTATTCTGCTATTGATCCCTTCTAGAGTATTTTTAATTTCATTTATTGTGTTTTTCATCATTGCTTGTTTCATCTTTCATTCTTCTAGGTCCTTGTTAAATGTTTCTTGCATTTTCTCTGTTGTATTTCCAAGATTTTGGATCATCTTTACTATCATTATTCTGAATTATTTTTCAGGTAGACTGCTTATTTCCTCTTCATTTATTAGGTCTGGTGGGTTTTTATCTTGCTCCTTCATCTGCTGTGTGTTTTCTGTCTTCTCATTTTGCTTATCTTACTGTGTTTGGGGTCTCCTTTTTGCAGGCTGCAGGTTCATAGTTCCTGTTGTTTTTGGTGTCTGTCCCCAGTGGCTAAGGTTGGTTCAGTGGGTTGTGTAGGCTTCCTGGTGGAGGGGACTGGTGCCTGTGTTGTGGTGGATGAGGCTGGATCTTGTCTCTCTAGTGGGCAGGTTCACATCTGGTGGTGTGTTTTGGGGTGTCTGTGGCCTTATTATGATTTTAGGCAGCCTCTCTGCTAATGGGTGGGGTTGTGTTCCTGTTTTGCTAGTTGTTTGGCCTAGGTTTTCCAGCACTGTGGCTTGCTGGTCGTTGAGTGAAGCTGGGTGCTGGTGTTAAGATGGAGGTCCAGGCTACACATTTACAATTGGCCTCCTATTTGCACTTCCTGGGGAAGGAGGCAGGTGGGCTCCAGGCTAGATGTTTACAACCAGCCTTCTGTTTGCACTTCAAGATGCAAATAACAACAGGAACAGGGTAAATAGCTAGACTTTGCTTCCTGTGGACACTAAGATAACAGTCATGGCAGGGACGGAGAGGGGCTAAACCCTATTTGAGTAAAAGATCAAGAGGTCACATATTTCCCATCCTTGAGGCAAGGGAGACACTGCACATGTGCAGAAAGGCTCCTTGGGGGTCTAAAAGGAGGGGGCACCACCTCAGAATAGGTGATGCCAAGGCTTCCCATAGGTCTTTGGGCTGGAATCCATCTTGGAAAAAAGTTGCACACGAATGTTGGGGAGGGTCCTAGGACAGGTCAGGTGTGGAAAAAGAAACCAGATAATTTGCCAAAGGTAAACAAAGACCCAGAAGAACTGCCCTGTATAAATGATTTATCTGCCTCTTTACTGCACTCCTCCTCATTAGGGAGAACGCCCACACCCTTTCTCTCCAGGTGTGTATCTCTGCCTTGTGTCTGTCTTCACTAAACAAACTCTTTCTCTGTGTGCTCTCCCACTTGTTGTGCTGTGTCTCTAATAATAAATGGTGTATCTGGTTTTACAGCTTTTGCCTCCTTGAGAAATGCATTTTTCAATGAGGACAAGGGCCAGTGGAATTTTGCTTCTGACCTTTAGCCTCTGGTGGACTAGCAGCTAGGATTCCTCATTTTCATCCAGGCTGCTCAGATTCAATTCCTGGGCAGGGAACTAAGATCTTGCTTCAAGCCACAGCTCCCTGCTATCTCTCTGAGACCCATCTGATATTTTATTTAGCTCTCAGATCCACTGCAGTCACCCTGTCCTGGTTGTTGTAGAGTCTCTCCCTGAATACGTGCAGCCTAGCCCTCATCTAACAACTCACAGGGGATCCACATGAAAACCCTCTATGAAGACTGTTCCACTTTGGATTATATCCCGCCAAGTCGACCTACCACCCCCACCCTGGACAGTGCTCAGTGCCTCCTCCTCATTATGAAGACCTCCACTCACTGCCTGAGGCTGCCTCCCTTCATGCATTTTGGGAAACTTCCCCCAGGTAGAAAGACTGGGTGAATGTGGGGCTTATATATTTTATTTCCATTCACTCAGAAAGCCCTAAATGGCCCATATCCAATGCATGAAAACAAGTGCCTCATATACTTTGTCAAGTTTTGTGCTTTACAACACTGGAAGAATAGGTCCTTTACCAGCTACACCATCCTGGTGAGAAATAGAAGTTGATAAATATTTTTAACATTTTAAGTGAATCAATACTATAATTTCAAATGGAGACTCCAGAGGCAAGTCACCAGGCTTCCAGGAGCATCCACTGCAAGCACATGTACAAAGTCACTCAGTGTCCATTGGACTTGGCTTGCTCATTCTAGCTACAGTCCTCTGGAAACTACTGTTCATTCACCTAGAAACCAAATTTATAATTAAACTTCACCTTTGCCTTAAAGACTTAAAGCTGAAAGTTCATCTTCTTTACTAAGCTTCTTAACAATAATCACTTACATATGTTGCATTATTTTCATTTTTTTCACTTCCCTTCAAGTCAAAGGACTGCTTTTTATCTCTCTTTCATGTATAAATTGTTCCAATTTTCAACTGTTTTGCAAATTCCATAAAATAAATTCATTTTTTGTTTTCTGTAGGCTGTACTTATCCATTCAAAGGGATCCATTATATAGAATATTTGTGGAAAGGGTAGTTCTAAATCTTCTTCCTTCCTATGTCCAGTGTACTAATTTTGTATGCTTCATTTGGCTCAAAGCTAATAGAAGCAAGTCCCTGTTTCAACTAATACTAATTGGAAAATTCACAGGTTTTTAATCTCTAGATTTCATGTTTTTCTAGTGCTGTAGACCCAAGGTTTCTAAATATTTGCTGAACAACTCTAAATGGATGTTTTACTGTCAAATCCAGAATTTCCTCTTTCTACTCTCCAAAATTTCTTCTCTTCCTATGATTTCTCTTACCTCTCCCTCAAAACTCAAATGAGAAATCACAGAACATTTTTTTTTCTAATCATCTCACTTACTCCCCACTTGCAGTATGATTTATTCATTGTATTTTGGAATCACTTTTCTTATCCATTCTCTTTCTATTGCTACTGACATAATCCTATTTAAAGCCTTATCACTACTCCCAGCAGGATCATAGCAATAATTTCCTAAATAAATATGTACCTCTATTTTCCACAGGCTGCCAGAGTTATGCTTCTAAAATTGACTTATAATATCATATCCTTACACAAAAATCTCTGTTACTTATGGAAAAAAGACCAAGTTTCTGAGCATTGATTTAAAGTCTTTTATCAGTTCCCTAGACCCCATTTTCAGGTACATCCACCACCCAGTGTGTTGCACTCTATTTGGGGTGGTACATCCTTGGTGTACCTGTCATCAGTTCTAATTTTCACTACCCAGAGCAGGTACTACACATCACAGTACACTTTTCTGTATTCTGGATGTCTGCTACCAATGAGTTAATTTGCCATTTCTCATTTTTTATAAGCCACTAACCAGATATATTCATCCATCCCTCCACACTGGTTAAACTGATCGAATTGATGATACAAATATTCTTAAACTTTTACTATTGTGCTTCTGCTGTTTTATTATACTGGAAATGTTTCTTCAATGTAAAAATGGAAGTTTTTTTTAATGTAACTTGCTTATGGTTTTCACTATTTTTGTAAACAATCATCACCACATTTATGGAGCTTCACTTGTGTGTCAGGTAGTATACTAAATGCCTCACATATTTTTATTATTTCATTAAATTCTAAAAAGAATATGTGTTACTCTCATTGCTTTTTACATCTTATTTTAGTTATTTAAATAAATGGCATATTGATTTCTAGATATAGATTCCTCAAGAGCAGGATTCATATCAGGTTTATTTTTGCTTTCCTCATCATGACTGTACCCTGTAATGTACAACTCCCTGGACTGAATTTAATTTTCCTCCCCCCCCCCTTTTTTTTTGTTGCTTCTTTTTGGCTTTCTCTCTTTTGCCTTTGTAAGTTTTTTTTTTAACCCTAATGCATTTTCTATTTGTGGATTTTTGGTAATTTTAACTGAAGTTTCCTGTTGTTTCACCAGCCTATGGATGCAGCCTGAGAAACTTTAAGGTAATAATCATTTTTCACTCTATCTTATCACCATGTTACTGAAGCCACTAATTTCCAGGAGATGACTTATGAGTTTTTGAAGAGCCTGCTCATGTTCTTCTTTATTATTCTCTGTGAAGATTTTTAGGGGCATCTTTCCACTGCAGATGCTACCAGAACACTTCATTTCCTGACTTTACTCAACCCACATATCTTTGTTTTGTCAGAATAAGGTTGTGTTTTTGATTCCTCAATGTATTGAAGCTAAAGTGTCTTCTGAAAATATGAGTGGAGAATACACTCTATTCTACCTGTTATGACCATTGTCACTTTACATCAAACTGGTGCTACTTTTACTTCTGAGAAAATACTCTATTAGAGCAACTACTTCACCTTCTGTCTTTTACTCCTTCACCATAAGGAATTATTTATAAACATTTGTTATTTGTCTTCCTGGCCTTTATTTTACCATTTGCTGTCATTAACCTCAGTTTTTAGATGAAGATCAATACCTCAAAAGCTTTCAATTGAGAAAGACAAGTATTATATGATATCACTTATATGTGGAATCTAGAAAATAGTACAAATGAACTTATTTACAAAACAGAAACAGACTCACAGACATAGAAAACAAATGTATGGATACCAAAGGGGGAAGGGGAGGGAAGGGATAAAGTAGGAGTCTGGGATTAAGAGATATACACTACTATATATAAAACAAATAAACAACAAGGACTTACTGTAACTTGTTTTCTTTAAATAAATACAGGGAACTACATTCAATATCTTGTAATAACCTATAATGGAAAAGTATATATATATAGTCTCCAAATCAATTTGCTGTGCACCTGAAAGTAATACAATATTGTAAATCAACTATACTTCAATTAAAAATATATAAAAAGACCTTTCAATGTTTTCTGTGTGGGGATTCACACCTGTGTTCCATGGTTGAACACTGGACTCAAGCTTAGGTCAGTGTGAACAAGCATGTTATATTAGCCACTCTATTTATTTCACATGTTGAAATGTGACTTAAGTCAATCTGATCAGAATGAACATATAGATTTCCAGAGGGGCTACTAGAAAAGAAGCTCACTATTTCCAGTGGACTTCTGTAGCCAGTTTGACACTAGGAGTGAAGTATTTATTTAAGAAAAAAAGAAGCCAGAAAAAGAAGTGAAGCCAAGAGGTGGAGAGAAAGAAACTGAGAATGGATGGCATCACATTAAACCCTTTGTACCACTGAAGCCTGGCAATTACTGAATTTCTCAGTTGTGTCAGGCAATACCTACTTTTTCTGCCTAAGTCAGTTTGGGTTTGGAATTCTCTCACTTGCAACAAAGGGAGCCAACTTAAAGACTTTAGGTAGGGTCCATGGTACCATTTTCTAATACTGAAGTCACTGTAACCTAGAGGGGCAAATTGAAAATACTATATTCTTTTTTTTCTTATTTAACTACACAGAATTACTTTTTTTCTTGTGATGAGAACTTTTAAGATTTATACTCTTTTTAAAAACATATTTTATTTTATATTGGACTATAGCTGGTTAACAATGTTGTGTTAGTTTCAGGTGTACAGCAAAGTGATTCAGTTATACATATACATGTATCTATTCTTTTTCAAACTTTTCCCGTTTGGTTTTTACAGAGTATTGAGCAGAGTTCCCTGTGCTATACAGTAGGCCTTTGTTGGTGCTTAGCAACTTTCAAATATACAATATGGTATGATTAACTATAGTGACCACGCTGTCATAACATTCCCAGGACTTATATACAATACGATATGATTAACTATAGTGACCATGCTGTCATAACATTCCCAGGACTTATTTAAGTTATAACTGAATGTTTGCACCTTTTGATCCCCTTCACTATTTTACCCAACCCCTGCCCCCGCCTCTGGCAACCACCAATCTGTTTGCTCTATGTATGAGTTCCGATGTTTTTGCTTCTATTTTTGTTTTAGATTCAGATAGAAGTATATGTCTTTCTCTGTCTGACTTATTTCACCTAGTATAATGGTTTCAAGGTTTATTTTGTAGAAAATGGCAGGATTTCCTTTTTTATGGCTCAATAATATTTAATTGAATGTATAAATATCACATTTTCTTTATCTATTCATCCATAGTGGACACTTAGGTTTCTTCCATGTTCTTGGCTATTGTAAATAATGTGGCAATGAACATGGGAGTGCAGATATCTTTTCAAGTTAGTGTTTTTGTTTTCTTTAAATAAATACTCAAAAGTGCAGTTGCTGAATCATGTAACAGTTCCATTTTTAATTTTTTGGAAAACCTCCATACTGTTTTTCATAGTGACTGCACCAATTTACATTCTTACCAACAGTGCATGAGGGTTTCCACTTCTCCACATCCTCACCAACAGCTGTTACATCTTTTCTTTTTGATAATAACCATTCTAACAGGTGTGAGGTGATATCTCATTGTGGTTTTGATTTGCATTTCCCTGATGATTAGTAATGTTGAGCATTGTTTCTTGTACCTGTTGGACATGTGTATGTCTTCTTTGGAAAAAATATCTATTCAGATCCTCTGCCTATTTTTTAATCAGTTTTTTTTTTTTTTTTTTTTTTTTTGCTATTCAGTTGTAGGAGTTCTTCATATATTTTATATACTAACCCCTTATCAGGATATGGCTTGCAAGTACGTTCTCCCATTCAGGAGATTGCTTTTTCATTTTGTTGGATTCCTTTGCTGTGTGTAACCTTTTAATTTGATGTAGTTCCACTTATTTATTTTTTGCTTTTAGTGTAAAATCCAAAGGCATCATTGTAATGACTAATGTCTATGAGCTTATTGCCTGTTTTCTTCTTGGAGTTTTATGGTCTTAGATCAGTCAAGTCTCTAATCCATTTTTAGTTAATTTTTGTGTATGGTGAAAATAGTGGTCCAGATTCATTCTTTTTCATGTGGCTTTCCAGTTTTCCCAACACCATTTATTGAAGAGACTTTCTTTTCTCCATTGTATACTTTTGGCTCTTTTGTCTTAATTAATTGACCATATATGTGTGGTTTTATTTCTGAGCTCCCTATTATGTTCCATATGTGTCTGTTTTATATGTCAATACCATACTGTTTTGATTACCATAGCTTTGTAATATCATTTGAAGTTAGGAAACATGAAACCTTCAGTTTTGTTCTTTTTTCTCATGGTTATCTGGCTACTTGGGGTCTTTTGTGTTTTCATACAAATTTTGGAATTGTTTGATCTATTTCTGTAAAAATGCATTGGAATTTTGATAAGGATTGCAAAAATGCTATATTCTTATAAGTACCTTACCCTACTATTTCACCTATCATTCCCAGACACAGACTTCTGTCTGTGAGATCAGGACTTGACTTGAAATCAAGCAATGATAAACCCTTTCCCAGGACTTTAAATTGGGGACCAGGGATAATAAAGCAATGTTGTCCCTTGCAGCAATGATTCAACCATGTGCACAAGCCAGTCTTATTAAATAAAACCTAGAAGGCAATGAAAAACCAGATCTAGAAGCATTGAACATTTCAATAAATTCCTCCTTTTTTCCTAAACAAACTTGATTACAGATTAAGACAAGTAACAAAGTAGTGATTAACACAAGACTTAAAGTCCAGGTCTGTTGGACAACAAAGCACATTCACACCACAACTGGAACCTACGTTGACACTTTTATTACGTTCTCTTGGTGCCTGATATGGCACTTGGCACAGTGAATGCATTTTTGTTGGTTAGGTCCCTATGCTAATTTCATATTTGATAAATCTTTTTTACAAAAATATTTTATATAAAATTTTGTAGGAATCCCTTGAGACAATGTCACTTGAGTTGTTTCCTATCACCTGCTTTATTCAAGAAGCAGCCTGGCTATGGGACAGCATTCATGTTTGTGCTCTACTGGGAATGCCCCATTTTGGCCAGGTCTTACTCCTGTATGGTAACTTGAGATCTTGCTTTCAGGTAAAATGTCACTGATTGAATAGGACCAAGTACTCCTGTACTGAGATAAAAAGCATGATAATGAGCAAAATTGTCTAGAATAGGAGGGGTGTCTGTGCACTTTTGCTGAAAGACCATAACTTTTAATAGAGCAATATTTCTTCACAAATATTTTTTCTCCACTGTAAATAATGGAAAAGGCGTTTTCAATCTGAACTTCCACCAGCGTCAGCCTCTGCATGAATTTGTACCATTTTTATGCCCATGTCTAAGTCCTGTGATCAGGTACAATATAATTTCTGAAAGTCATTTCTTGTGCTATTTCAGTCTATGATGATTTGATGAAGAAAATTTAAAAGTCCATTGGCTTTAAACTTCTAACCTACACATTCTGTTTAAGTTCCTTGAAGAAAGAAAGAAAATCCCTGAAAATGACAGTGATGAATGCTTCCAAGAAAGGCATATTGAGGGGTCAGTTCACAGACAGACATTTTTATTAGGAGGGTCTGAAATACATTTTCAGAATCTCCCCCTGTCTCAGCCTCATAGTCATAACGTGGGTTAAATAATGTGCTGAGTCCAAGAGGTTTAGCACAAGTCTCTCTTCATTTCATGTAGCAACTCATTAAGGACTTCGAAGGTGAACTGAACTAGATAAAAGTTCTGCATCTCCTGCCATTCTGATCAGTCATCCTCACGCATTCTTACCTAAAAGCTGGGGTTGACTCTAAGGATTCCTATTCCCATTTTCCTCTGTAAGATTAGCAATCAGTGTGTAGAGTCTCTGGGGGAAGCATGTTAGAGCAAAAGCTGATGGTATCCTGGGCGGGAGTCTAACTCTCAGTGAATTTATCATGCAATCAGGGTGTTTTTGTTGATAATTTGGATACAGTGTTTGATGGAGGGAAATTTACCAGTGGAAACATTCTCTAATGAACTTCAAAAGATAAGACTCATATTTCTATCATACTTTTTTCTGCCAAATTAACTTTCAGCGGGCATGATGTAAGAGAGATAACATGAACAAAAAGAACTGCTGACTTTAACATGAACAAAAAGAACTGCCGACCTTAACAGAAACCAGAATCTTTGTGTAGTTAAAGGGGAATGTTCTTATTCTCATTTCTGACTAATCTGTTAGCTACTTGTTTAACATCCTCTTTATCTAACTCTTAAAATGTCTTTATTATTATAACCGAGATGAAATTATAAAGAAGGAAATATTAGAATAGACTTTGAGTGTTTGCAGAAGCTATCTTTATTGTTATCATATTTTCAAAGGGAACTGAGCAATAAAGATGAGAGGAACCTCACTTCCTTTCTGAATTCTTAACATCTGCATCTTAGTTATCATGTGATGGCAGCTAATTCTGGTCTAATAAATATTGTGAAAATAATTACTGTTAAACTTTAAACTAAGGTTTTAGCAGCAACATGGATGGACACAGAGACTATCATACCAAGCGAAGTCAGAAAGAGAAAGACAAATACCATATGATATCATTTATATGTGGAATCTAAAATATGACACAAATGAACATACCTACAAAACAGAAACAGACTCACAGACATAGAGAACAGGCTTGTGGTTGCCAAGGAGGAAAGGGGTTTGGAGGGATGGGTTGGGAGTTTGGGTTTAACAGATGCAAACTAGTATATATAAGAGGGATAAATAACACGACCCTACTGTATAGCACAGGGAAATATATTAAATATCCTGTGATAAACCATAATGGAAAAGAATATATATGAAAAATAATATATATATACATATGCATAACTAAGTCACCGTGCTGTACAGCAGAAATTAATACAAGTATACTTCAATAAAATTTAAAATTATGAAAAAATAAAATAAAATAAAGTTTTATATAACTCTCTTAAAAGAGCCTGTGTTGCAGTATACAGGCTCAATCTTAATTTCTGCCATTACAACATAAAATAAAAATACAGACTTGGTAGGAAAGTTAAAACGACATCTAGAAACAGGCATTGCACTTCTCTTTGACAACTCCTTTCTCCACCTGCCCCACTCCCACTGAGAAGATTAAAGCTACATTTCTCCCTGGAGGTAGAAAGTTAATGAGAAAATCTAAGGGCACATATTCAATTTCTTCTCTTTCACAACCCTCTCTTAGGATAAAGGACTCAGCTGCCCTTTATTTTTACACTGCAAAACACAAAGGATCCAAGGACTTCCCTGGAGCCAGAGCAGGTGAGGAGTGGAGAGCACATCTGCCTCCTCACTGCTTACCTATCCCCATTCACCTTGTCTGGGGTCTATCGTGAACCTCCACTGCCAACCTCCACTACAAAGTGGGGACATGTGGCTTCTACTTGTTTACCTGCTGGCAACCACTTCCAGAACCCCATGACCCTTTAGGGATTTATAAAACCTAAAGATGTTCTAAAGGAATTTATATGAGTTAATGGTAATAATTCATATATATTTTGATCTAGAAAGAGAAGATTTAAATAGTGACAACAATAATAATAGGGGAAAGGTGGGGGGGAGGGATAAATTAGGAGTTTCAGATTAACATATACACACTACTATATATAAAATAGATAACCAACAAAGACCTACTGTATAGCACAGGGAACTCTACTCAGTATTCTGTAATAACCTATATGGGAAAATAATCTGAAAAAGAATGGATACATGTATATGTATAACTGAATTACTTTGCTCTACACCTGAAACTAACACATTATAAATCAACTATACTCCAATATAAAATTAAAAAAACATCTAACACTTACGTAGCTATTACAGTGGGTCAGGCAGTGTTCTAGCACAAAAATAAAATTATGGCTTTGAAACATAGGGTATAGATTGTAACTAATCCTATAGCATGACTACAATTGATATGGTCAACATCCGTCCCACTCCATTCGTAAGTGTTTCTGTATTTCAAAATCTAGAAAACTAAGAACTGCATCTCCCAGATACTTAGAGCCAGGGTTTTGGATGAAAAGTAGTTTCTACCAATTAGGTGTATTCATATGAGATCCAGAAGGTATCAGTGAGGCTAAAGCCTTTTTTTTGCTGCTGCTTCTAGAAGCATGCCCGATTGTGGATATTTATAACAGCTGTTCCTTTGATACCTGGATTGTTGTTACAATTTTACACTCTTAAATTAATTCCAGTGGCAGCCTCCTACTTCCTACTCCTCCAGTCCTGCGAAGGAGAGAACCTTATTCTCTGTATTAAATTATTTTCTTCTTAACAATTTTGAAGGGACTTCTGCTTCTTAAACTGGAATTTGACTGATACCATATCTGAAACCATAAACATCTGCATACAACAGACCTACAACGAGGGAAATCTGCAAGTGTTACCTTACCTGGTAGGATCTGAAGACAACGGTGATCTGCTTATGGTTGAAAAATGAAATATTGGCAGCCCATCGACTGCCGAGGCAGAAAAGTGGCTTACATGATCATTAGTAAGTGCTGAAACAACATGACCGGGGAAGTCAGATCTTGGTGGACCAATTAGGGGTGAAAATAGGACATGGTTGAATGAGGATCACAGGCACTGTGGAGTGGGCAGATTAATTCTGACAGCTCTGGGGGCATTCAAAAGTACTTGAAAGAAATTCCATCAAGAGAATGAGAAAACAATCCACAGATTGGGAGAAAATTTTTGCAAAAGATATATCTGAATAATGAACGTTTTATTTTTAATCCTTCCACCACTTTTCTCCTTTGGTAATCATAGGAATGTTTTCTATGTCTGTGAGTCTGTTTCTGTTTTGTAAATAAGTTCATTTGTATCATTTTTTTAGATTCCACAAATAAGTGATATCATATATTTGTCTTTCTCTGTCTGACTTACTTCACTTAGTAAGATAATATCCAAAAGATACAATAAAGAATCTATGAAACAATGGTACATCCATATAATTAATACCATGTAGCCATTAAAATTATATGTGGTAGAATAGTTAATAAAACGAAAAGATATTGAAATGCTATAGTGAAAAAGTCAGCTCACAAAATAATATAATGAGTCCTTAAAAAACGAAATACATAATACACAGATATAGAAACAAAAATACTTGAAGGAAATGTGGCAAAATGAGTAAAGAGTTTTCTCAGGGTTTTTTTTGTTTTTTTTAATTTTCTCCATTTTGATTATCAGCATTTTCTACATTCCTGATGAATAACAAACATTTTTAAAGAGAGCATGCAAAAAGTGCATATTGAAAAATAATATGATAGAGAGAAAACCAATTTAGAAATGATAACCTTGACAATACCCACTAATATTTCAATTAACAAATTCCCTGAGATGTGTCAATGGGAGATAGAGATAAAATGTTTTCTGTGTAATATCCTGGCAGTTACTCATCAGTTCACTGAAGCAGGCTGCCAGCACAACCTTGTAAATATAATCAAGGTAGCAAAGCAAAGCCATGGACAAGTGTCTCTGCTCACTCTTTTTTTTTTTTTTTGGTACTTTATTTATTTATTTTTAACATCTTTATGGAGTATAATTGCTTTACAATGGTGTGTTAGTTTCTGCTTTCTTGATTGCCAGTGGCAGTGGTGGAGATATTGAAGGTTATGGAATATATACAGGGTGGCATTTTTTAGTAAATAATACACACAATTTCAATAGCAGTGATCTTCAGTCGATACAGAAGAATGTGTGAGTACCACATTTATCAGCCATGACATAGAATTCAGTCAAATAAAACAATGGTCCTTGGGCTTTCCTGGTGGCTCAGTGGTTGAGCATCCGCCTGCCGATGCAGGGGATACGGGTTCGTGCCCCCGTCCGGGAAGATCCCACATGCCGCGGAGCGTTTGGGTCCATGAGCCATGGTCGCTGAGCCTGCGCGTCCAGAGCCTGTGCTCCGCAACGGGCGAGGCCACAACAGTGAGAGGCCCGCGTACCGCAAAAAAAAAAAAAAAAAAAAAAATATATATATATATATATATACTTTTATCATGAACATTAAAAACATTAATATTTCTAAATATTAATGAATTATTGTTGTTATGAAAATATGATTATGTCACTCTCTCATCCTGCAATGTCTAAGTTTAGTAAACCATAGGACCCAAGGAATTATACATGTGACATATTACTGCAAACAAGTCTGTCTGCTCAGGATAATCAGGAATAAATAATTCATCAGGTATGCTGCAGGTGTCCAGGCATCCTCTGTCGTGCTCATCTTTACCAAAAATAAACTCCAAAGCTGCTGAACTTGCTTCTGGTTCTCCAAAGAAGAGCTCAGCGAGGAACTGCCATTAATTTTTTTTTTTTTAGAGATAATTGTGGAGTCAGATCAATGTCAGGAAGAATAAAAACTGATCTTCTTGAATGTCATACCTTGAATGCCAAAGAAAGCGTTAGTCTGAAATGAATAGACCTTATAAACATCCCTAACACCCATAGACATTTTTCTTACTGATATGGTTCTAAATGTATGACACCAACTCATAGTGATGGGAATACTTCCTTTGTCAGCCAAGGATGAAGTGTTATGTTCTGAACTACATACTCTTCCTGAAATTCTTACAGTATCTTTATCCCAGTTGGTTTATTCTACTCTGTTTCTGCTAATGATTGACTTTTTGGCTCAATATTAAAATATACAATAGGTTTTTTGGCTTTTCTTTTATTCCAGACAGTCTAGTGTAAAACACTGCTACTGGACACATAGAATAGGAATTAGTCCATCCTTATTTAAGTTTGGAGACTTTCAGATTTAGAAGGGGTAAGTCACCCATGAGCCTGAGTTCACAACGTTGTTAAATGATGGATTGATATGGATCTGACTTAAAGCTTTTTAAAATATAATTCTTTCTATTTTATTTGTGGCACCCATGGCTGTCATACATTTAAATTTATTTAGTGTTGGCTTTGTGTTTATATAAATACCTCTTTTGTGGGTGTCATCTGTCTCTACCTATCTGCCAAGTAGGAGAGGTGTTGACTCAGGAACAATATAATATAACCTCAATAATTAGGTGGCTGGCCAGGTTCACTTCAGTTCAGGGTTGCACCATATTACCAGTGTTTCCCTAGCACTCCCCACCCCCACCCTACCTACATCTAGATGGAGCTAGACACCTAGCTCATGCCAATGGAAAGTAAACAAAAGATATGCATGTTACCCACGGGCCAAGAGCATTAAAAAGAAAATTGCTTTCTTCATCCTTCTTTTTTTCAGACAGTTTTCATGGCTTGTTCAAGGTGAGCATAATTAACTTGTAAGCTTCATGGGAAACATAGCAGAGTCACAAAAGTCGAGAAAAACCAGCACTAAGAAAACATTTGGAGTGAACTAGGCACCAATACCTGTTTTAGATTTCCATTAATGAGAAATAAACTTCTATTACACTTAAGCCATTATACACCCTGAAGTTGGTTTGTTATAGCAGCTGTCATCACACTGCTTTGTCCTTGGACTATTTCCATGCTCTGAAAACCTTCTTAGTGGTGGATACTCATCCCTAAACACATTCTATCCACTCACTTTTCTCAGGGCTCAACATGAAGACCCTTTGCTAGATATGTTATTTGCTTAAAGTAATAACTCTGTGGAGTAGTTTTAGGGTCCTATTTTTACCTGGGCAAAATATGGACAAAGTCTTCATTTCAACTGAAATGATGGGCTCTGTTACAAGGTTGCCAGGAGCTCCACCTGACATGGGACAAAAGAACCCTAGATCCCTCCATTCATTCATGTTTCATTTCACAAATAGGAACAGAGGACCTGCTGTATGCCAAATATTGTACTATGTTCTAAACTCAAAAATTAAATAGGACACAGCCCTCCCTCCAAGAGCCTACCACCTGGTACTTACTGTGAAGCACTGTGAGTCCTCTAGTCAGAGTGACTGAATTTTAATTTTGGCTTCCTGACATATTGAGTGATCCAAGTAAAATCATGTAGCTTCTTTATGCCTTTGTTTCCTTATATGTGAAAGGGAAATGATAATAATACAAATGTCACAAGGCTATGGTGAGAATTCATTGAGATTTTTGTAGAGTTCTTGGCATAGTTCTTAGGAACTTGCTAGAGATCAATAAATGTTAGATCATTATTAAATGTTGAGAGCAAGGTATATGCATGACCAAATCATGTAGGGCAGTGCACCTTGAACACTAGGGTTGATATGAATCACCTGGGACTCATTAAAATTCAGATTTTGAATCAGAGATCTGCAGTGGGACCTGGATTCTGCATTTCTAGCAAGCCCAGATGATGCTAATGTCTCTGATCCAAGGACCACTTTTTGGTATAGCAAAGTCTAGACCCACGTTGTCCAATAGAACTTTCTGTAATGATGAAATGTGCTATATTTGTTCTTTCTAATATGGCAGCTACTAACCACCTGTGGCTATTGAAATGTGGCTAGTGCAATGGAGAAACTGAATTTTTAATTTTGTATTATTTTATTTTTTATTTATTTACTTTTATTGGGGTATAGTTGATTTACAATATTGTGTTAGTTTCAGGTGTACAGCAAAGTGAATCTGATATACATATACATATATCCACTCTTTTTTAGATACTTTTCCCATATAGACTATTACAGAGTATTGAGTAGATTTCCCTGTGCTATACAGTAGGTCCTTATTAGTTATTTATTTTATATATAGCAGTGTGTATCTGTCAATCTCAAGCTTCCAATTTATCCCTCCCCCCACCTTACACCCCTCCCCGTAACCATAAGTTTATTTGCTACATCTGTAACTCTGTTCCTGTTTTGTAGATAAGTTAATTTGTAGCCTTTTTTTAGATTCCACATATAAGCAATATCATATGATGTTTGTCTTTATCTGTCTGACTTACTTCACTCAGTATGACAATCTCTAGGTCCATCCATGTTGCTGCAAATGGCATTATTTCATTCTTTTTTATGGCTGTGTAGTATTCTATTGTATATTTGTACCACATCTTCTTTATCCATTCTTCTGTTGATGGATATTTAGGTTGATTCCATGTCCTGGCTATTGTAAATAGTGCTGCAGTGAACACTGGGGTGCATGTATCTTTTTGAATTATGGTTTTCTTCAGATATACACCCAGGAGTGGGATTGCTGGATCATATGGTAGCTCTATTTTTAGTGTTTTAAGGAACCTCCATACTGTTCTCCACAGTGGCTGTACCAATTCACATTCCCACCAGCAGTGCAAGAGTGTTCCCTTTTCTCTACACCCTCTCCAGCATTTATTGTTTGTAGATTTTTTGATGATGGCCATTGTGACTGGTGTGAGGTGATACCTCATTGTAGTTTTGATTTGCATTTCTCTAATAATCATACTCTGGTTTATCTTCAGATTGTATACATTTTTCACCTTGTATTTACTGTTAATAAATGCAAATTTACTTGGACATATGAAGCTAATGGCTAGTGTATTCAACATCAGAGGTCTAGACTAGTAGTTCTTAAGACTGGCCACATGTTCAAGCAAGGATCAGTAGCTAAGAATAAATGTAGAGGATTGGGTTACATAATCATTGGCATAGTGAAATTACCTTCAGAAGTTTGAAATTACCTTGAAGATTGCTAGAAGAACTGTTGTTCTTTAGAGGTTCCATTTACCCTAATGTTTGTCAAACAGTGGACCAGGTTGTACCACGTGTATTCCTTGTCCAACTGTATTAGTTAGGAGGAATGCTTTCAGCAAGGAGGAATTGAAAATCCAAATTACTCTGGTTTAAACAAATAAGTTTCTCTTCAAATAACAAGCATTTCAGGGACAGGGAGTGGTTGGTTGGTCTAGCTGGTTAACAATGATCTCAGAGACACAGATGCTAGTTTTCTCCTCCAACACTTTAAGCCTGTTAGCTTTTGTCTTCAAGCTTGTAGCCTCATGACCCAGGATCCTTAAATCAGCTTCAGGTGTCCATATTCAAGACAAGGTTGAGAAGCCCAGTCAACCTGCACCTGCACCTGCACCATTTTATTAGAATACTTACATCTTATTGTCAAGGGTGGTTGGAAAAATTAATATTTAGCTGGGTGCATTGCTGTTTCAAAAAAAAAAAACCTGAAATTTTGGCAGAAGTAAGAAAGTGGTATTGATACTAGTTAGGCAACCAATAGTGTCACACATACAATATCAAATTATTATTTATTCATGCAAACATGAATAAATACATTTTTTAAAATAAGTGAGACATCAGTAAGAGATATCAATTATCCATATTCATTATGAATTTCAAAGAAACTGATGAGGGGATAAAACTATGGCATGAATGAATTAGTGGTAAGCACTGAATCCATCTGAATAATAAATAAATATAAATAAATGAAATTATGGTTACTATGTTGATTACAAATGTTAAAATATTTTGTAAAAAGCCTCAAAATGTCAAAAGATGATCAGTATTAATAGAATGGGGAAAACAATTACAAACCCAACCAATAAATATCAGGAGATTAGTAAAGTGGTAGAAGAAAAATGTAATTCACTGTTCTGTTAAGTTGAGAAACATAGCTTATGTGTTTAAGTAATTATTTTAAGAGAATAAAAGTAAACACAAATAGAATTTTTTAAACAAGCTATGTACCTTCTAAATCACTGCAGGAGTTGAGGGGCTCAGATCAAGTTTTAAAGAAATGGATGAGATTTTTTAAAAATAAAAAGAGAGGGCTTCCCTGGTGGCGCAAGTGGTTGGGGGTCCACCTGCCGATGCTAGGGGACGCGGGTTCGTGCCCCGGTCCGGGAGGATCCCACGTGCTGCGGAGCGGCTGGGCCCGTGAGCCATGGCCGCTGGGCCTGCGCGTCCGGAGCCTGTGCTCCGCGACGGGAGAGGCCACGGCAGTGAGAGGCCCGCATACCACCAAAAAAAATAAATAAATAAAAAAATAAAAAGAGAAAAAAACATCAAAGAAGCAGTAAGCCAAAGCTTGACATAAAATTACAATACAGAAAGCCCATCTGTTATAACAATATATATATAGTAGGAAAATAGCGCATGAGAAAACTACTCAGCTTGACTCAAAAAAGAAAAGTTTATTGTATGTTATATGTAATATATATACCACACAGAAATTTAAATATGCAAACAGTAAAAGAACAAAGAAATACCAGACAAACCACACAAAATGAAAAATAATCTTAATAAAGTTATAGTTTATAATATATAATATGCAGTATTATATATAATATAAATATATATTTATAATATACATATATATACATATATACATACACATATATATAAAATATATGCTGCATATAAAAAGTATCAACTAGGATGAATCTATTTTATAATGACTCTGAAATGACTTTGCAAAAATCATAATAATCCTAAAATTTTATGTATTATTTGACATAACCCTGAAATATAGATTATAAACCTGCTGGAAATATAAGAAGAATTTAGCAAAAATCAATATTAATAAAATTGTTTTATCATTCTGTTCTTAGTTTTTAATGAACTAAGATAAAATTTCAGCAATATAAGGTAGTTCTGAATATTTTAATTGATGGCCCTAGTAGATATGTATCCTGGAAACAAAGACACATCTTGGGATACATGAAGCATGAATTTAAATTAGTCATAGGTATGGACATGTAAAACATAATATCAAAAAAACCTAGAAATAGACCATTTCACCACACCCTTATAATAGTAAAGTCAAAATAAAAAAAATTAAGGAGGAAGTCTTCCAACTATTGGAAATTTAAATTTTTTCTTGAGAAAACTAGAATCAAAGATGAAAATAAGATGGCAATTGTGGTGTATATAGAAAAAACATAATCTTAAGAACATATATATCAAGCTTATGAGATAGAATGCAGAATTTCTTCAGAGGAAAAATGTGTCGCCATATATACTTTTATTACATGACAAGAAAAAAATAAAAATAAGTGCATTTGGCACTCAGCTAAGAAGGGAGAAAATAAATTTTAAAAATATTTTTAAATCATAGGATTAAGGAAAAATAAGTAAAAGACAAAAGTTAATAAATTAGAACACAGAAAATTATAAACTAGATATGAGATGGAGACCCAAGATGAGAAAACCATTTCCTTCTTTCCTTATTGGAAGGAAGTATTAAGTATATATAAAAATATTCAATTTGGTGAGATGTCATTTCTTGTTTCTATAGGTTGGAGAAGTTTTATAGAATTGTGAACAGCCCATAAGGTTTTACAAAGCAATTCTCTGATAATATCACACACTTCCAAACAAAGCATGTAGTCATCTCAAACTTCAGGAAATACCAAATCGTTCTCTCAGGGGAGATGTACTACTCCAGCTCGCTTTAGCTGTCATTGGGCCCTGTGATGCACATCCAGGGTGTCTGCAGGTCTGTCCCCATCAGACCATAATTGTTGCCTCTGCTCCGACATGGAACACTGACAGCAAGAAATAGCTC
This sequence comes from Leucopleurus acutus, assembly GCF_964270905.1. Classification (NCBI taxonomy): domain Eukaryota; kingdom Metazoa; phylum Chordata; class Mammalia; order Artiodactyla; family Delphinidae; genus Leucopleurus; species Leucopleurus acutus. The sequence continues at coordinate 63,343,439 of NC_139153.1, read as the reverse complement.
CATTCTGAGCAATCCCTGCTATCACTTAATGATGAACATGCTGAAGGGTAATTTTCCTTTACCAACCCGGCCTTCTGAATCTCCATTTGTAAATTGATAAAGAACTCTTTTCATGGATTTTGAACAACATATTTTTTATTCAATACCTTGGAATCTCTTGCCATCTTGCAAATGAATTGCAGCAAACAACATGAATGGCTAATTGGTAATGCTGGGAAAATGGCACTCCATCAAAGCAATTATGTGAGGGAAATGGAAATGTTTGCATGCTTTTGTTATTTGTGTTAAACATATCCCAGGGAAGATATTTGATATATGTCAACTAAACAATCATTACAGACTCCTCTTAGCAAAGTAAAGCCACAGAATACATCAGGTCATTAGAATTCTGACAGTGTGTTCAGTGTGATTTCTACATATAGAACATTCTACAAAGCACTTGCCATTCACATCACTATGAAGCCTCCTTATGTTCTGTATCAAGGGGTCCATACACGATGAAACAAAGAAACCTGGTCTCCAATTCCAAGCCTCCAGTCCCTACCTGGTAGATGGGCCTCTTTATTTAGAACACAAATCTAAACTTGTCCCCAAATGATGGCCCTATCACATGCTTGGTTGATTTCTTATGTATCCTTGGAAAAGCCACATTTTCCATCTGTGCAATATTGTCTCTTTTAGTAATAAGGGTTAATAATTATTGTCAGAACATGTACTTTAATTTGTTTGTTGTTATGTGCAGGCAAATTCAGCTCTTTGAAGCTATTATACTGCAAAGCTGTTCTCTATGGACAAGCACGTCTATGGATTAATATACATATTTACAGTAGTCTAATATGAAAAATTAAGACTATGTGGTATTCACGTTCTCAAGCTTGATTTTTGTAAGGGATGTGGGGTTTATCACCATGGAGGAGAAAAACCGTTAAGGCTAAAGTTAGAAGTCTGAATTTAGTCTCAATTTCACCAATTAGCTCTGTGAACTTTTATGAACCATTTACTTGTCTGGGCCTCATATTCTTTACATATAGTATCAGGGTAATACTCCTAACTATTCTATATCACTTTTATATGTTGGGTTTTCTAAACTCTAATAAGATGTTTGAAATTTTAGGTATTATTTTTACTCTTGTTGCTTTTTTTGAAAATTTCATTGAAGTATAGTTGATTTACAACATTGTGTTAATTTCTTCTGTACAGAAAGTGACTCAGTTATACCAGTTATACCTGTATATATATATATATTCCTTTTCATATTCTTTTTCATTGTAGTTTGTCACAGAATATTGAATATAGTTCCTAGTGCTTTGGTAATAGTTATAGGAATGGTTGATGGTACTGGCCTGGCCAAAATGTTCATTCGTTTTTATTTCAGTAAGATGGCTCTAGTAGCATTTAGTTGTGTTTAACTTCATAAAACAATTTTGTTAGTTTGTAAGTGACTGCTGTCATAACAGCATGCACTTAAAAAAAAGACATCAAATTTGGTGAATTTTTGTGTAGCCATTTTAATGTTGAAGATGGAAGAAAAAGAGCAACATTTTTGGCATATTATGTTTATTGTTTCAAGAAAGGTAAAAACACAACTGAAACACATACAAAAAAGATTTGTGCAGTGTATGGAGAAGGTGCTGTGACTGATTGAACATGTCAAACGTGGTTTGCGAAGTTTCGTGCTGGAGATTTCTCGCTGGACGATGCTCTACTGTTAGGTAGACCAGTTGAAGTTGATAGCAATCAAATCGAGACATTAATTGAGAACAATAAACGTTATACCACATGGGAGATAGCTGACATATAATATCCAAATCAAGTGTTGAAAATCACTTGCACCAGCTTGGTTATGCTAATCACTTTGATGTTTGGGTTCCACATAAGTTAGGTGAATAAAACATTCTTGACCGTATTGCCACATTCAATTCTCTACTTAAACGTTATGAAAATGTTCTGTTTTTTAAAAAAAATGTAAGGGATGATGAAAAGTGGATACTGTGCAATGACGTGGAATGGAAGAGATCATGGGGCAGGCGAGATGAACAACCACCAACCACACCAAGGCCAGTCTTCATCCAAAGAAGGTGATGTTGTGTATATGGTGGAATTGGAAGGGAGTCCTCTATTATGAGCTCCTTCCGGAAAACCAAATGATTAATTCCAACAAGTACTGCTCCCAGTTAGACAAACTGAAATCAGCACTTGACAAAAAGTGTCCAGAATTAGTCAACAGAAAACACAAAATCTTCCATCAGGATAACGTAAGACCGCATGTTTCTTTGAAGACCAGGCAAAAACTGTTACAGCTTGGCTGGGAAGTTCTGACTCAACCTTCATATTCACCAGACATTGCAACTTCAGATTTCCATTTATTTCAGTCTTTAGAAAATTCTCTTCATGGAAAATATTTCAGTTCCCTGCAAGACTGTAAAATGCATCTGGAAGAGTTCTTTGCTCCAAAAGATAAAAAGTTTTGGGAAGATGGAATTATGAAGTTGTCTGAAAAATGGCAGAAAGTAGTGGAACAAAAGGGTGAATATGTTGTTCAATAAAGTTCTTGGTGGAAAAGAAAAATGTGTCTTTATTTTTACTCAAAAATGAAGGCACTTTTTGGCCAACCCAATAGAATGATGGCATTAAATATTTTGTTTTGTTCAAATACAAAAATGTCATTAAAAAACAGCCTGCTCTGAACAACATATAACACTGAGGTTAATTTGATTTTAATACCAATGTCTTAAAATCTTTGTAGTTCTTAGCTATAGAATTAAGAGTCTGACCAGCCTGCAAGAAAGCTTTTCAGCCTAGAAAAATGATAAGTAGTAAGGCCCAGGGCTTTTATCAAGAGCCAGTGCTCTCCCTTAGTTGTTGGCTCTTTTCTCACCGGGCTGGGGTGCTGGCCCTTGTGTGCAGTGGGAAGGGGAAGTGAAATGAAAGTGAGTTTCCTTCTCAGTGTTATGAATTGAATATTCCTTGAAGACTTAAAAAGAGCAGGTGGAGATGGGTTGCCACTTAGGTTCTCTGGAGAGCGAACTGTGAGTTGCAGGTTAACTGAAAGATGTTTATAAAGTAGCGGCCTTAGGACCAATCCCTCTGGAGACAAGGAAAAGGCAGCAGCAATGGGCAGAGGGAGAAACTGGGATTCAGCCTTAGTGGTAGCCTAAGAGACCACATAGAGAGGCTCTATAGCTATTGACCTTCCAGAGTTGTTAAGATTCGGGCAGAGTTGGCCTGACCTCTTTATGCAAGGATTGGTCCAACATTCTTTGTGGGCTGCCCTGGGAAGGGTGGGATGTTTCTGAAAACAGCCAGCAGCTGAGACAAGCCTGAAGGGGCAGCCACTTAAGCATATCTGCCAGCAACTGGGACATTAAGACCCTCTTTGAAAGGAAATCTTGGCACATCACAAGGTTCACAACAAGCCCCACTAGCTACAGAGAAGAGGTAAGGGGGTTGAGAGAAAATAAAATTAATGAGTTTAATATTTATTATGTTCCAGGTGCTGGACTAGACATTGCCTTGGTTATCTCATTTAACTATTACTACTCTCTATGTGTTTAAGTGGTTACTTTATTTTACAGGTGAGAAAACCAAGTTTCAGAGAAGCTAAGTAGTTTGCCCCAATCCACATAGCAAAGAGGTGGCCAAAGAAAGGTTGCTTGGGTACAGGGCTCACGTCATTAACTAGTTCCCAATCCTGCCCTAGAGAAGAGACTAAGAATCTTAAGAATTCAGGATTCAAACCTAAATAGGATTCCTCCCAACGTCATCCCTTCCCTTTTATCACAATAAAACTAAATATCCTATCTAATTATTTTTGACTTGGACATCATCTTTGAACAAAGAACAAACATTTAATGGTCAATCAGTTGAACATACATTCTGGAGTAGCTTTATTGTGTCTATTATAGTACAGAGAATTTATAAAAATGCTAAAATAGTAATAAGAAAAATGTTATGCAGTGTTACATCAGGATTTATACCTTGGTTTTTGGAGTAATTCAAGCAAAGTCTAATGGAAAAATAATGAAGAAGAGAACTGATTCCAATACTCACAGTCCAAAAGTCAATTAACATTGCTGTCCTGTTGTTCACTGTTTAATACAGCACAACAGTTTTCTAGTTCTGGGTGAAGTTATCTTTCATGAAATGCAAAGCTTCTTATCAGTTAAATCAAATGAGTTCCAAATTGCAAACTCCCAATATATTATGACTTTCATAATTCATCTTCAATAACACAAGGAAACGGGAGAGAAAATAATTCCATATGAAAGTTGAAGTCAGCTTCAGCAGCTCATAACAATTATCACTCTCAAAAGCTGGTGCAATGCCAGATAATATGTTATTTCAAAACTACAGTTACTTTTTCTATATATTTTATTTAAACTAATCATTGATCATATTAATAATTTCCACTGAGTCTGTTCTTTCAAACAGTCAAAGAAGGATTATTAACCCAAAGCTTCCAATTGATAGATTTAGAAACATATCCTTAAAACAAACAAAAATAAATAAAAATAGAAACACTCCTACAAATTTTTAGTAAGGAAAAAGAATGTCTTTAATATTTCCTTGTCTACTTAATTCTTTTCTTGTCATAGCAATTCTACCACCCTGGAAATAGAGATGACACCAGTGCATTACCTACCTTCATGCTAATAAAACGCAGCACTTTTCATGTTCATCGTATGAAATAGTGACACGCTTTGCTGTACAAAATGGTTGTCTTTCTAGATAGTCAACTCTGATTAATGGAAATATAACTGAACTTGAAATTCAAAGACATGAGTTTTTGGTCTGACTATGCCACTTACGGGTTGTATGACATAACTTGATATGGCACCTCTGAGCTTCAATTTTCTTATTTTTAAAATGGATATGCAAAATAACTAAACCTCATGGGTGTTGGGAGGATAAATTTAGTTAATATGTGTGAAATAAACTTTGGAAACATTAAATACTAATGCCTATGCATAATATAAATCATGTTCCAATAGGAGACTGCCAGTTAATATGGCCAGTAAGAGTATATGAGGGAGAACCTTCAAGATGGTGGAGGACTAAGACATAGAGATCACCTTCTCCCCACAGATACATCAAAAATACATCTACATTTGGAACAACTCTTACAGAACACCTACTGAATGCTGGTGGAAGTCTTCAGACTTCCACAAAGGCAAGAAAATCTCCACATAACTGGGTAGAGCAAAAGAAAAAGAAAAAAAAATGAGACAAAAGAATAGGTACAGGACCTGTGCCTCTGGAAGGGAGCTGTGAAGGAGGAAAAGTTTCTGCCCACTGGGAAACCTCCTCACTGTCAGGTACAGGGGGGGAGATTTGGAGCCTCAGAGGGAAGTGCAGCAACAGGGGTGTGGAGGGCAAAGTGGAGAAGATCTCACACAGGGCATCAGTGCCTGCTGACTAGCACTCCTAGCCTGAGATGCTTGTCTGCCTACAGGGGCAGGTGGGGCTGGAAGCTGAGGCTCAGGCTTCTGAGGTCAGACCCCAGGGAGAGGACTGGGGTTGGCTGTGTGAAGATAGCCTGAGGGGGCTAGTGTGCCACAGCTGAGGGAGTTCGGGAAGAAGCCTGGGCCTGCCAGAGAGTCAAGGGACCACTGTTGCAGGATGTGCTAGGAGGGGAGTGCCCACCATAGGAGCTTCTTGCTCTATGCACTCACTGACAGCAGGGCACAGCCTACACAAGCTCCAGAGATGGGTGTGAGCCACAGCTGTCTTCTCAGACCCCAGAGGCAGGCACGAGAGCTACTGCTGCTGCTGCTGTCACCTAGGGTCCTGTGTGCAAGCACACCTGCCCACACCTTCCCAGGAAATTGTGAAGCTGGCCACTGCCGAGGGTCCTGTGATCCAGGGCCAACTCCCCAGGAGAATGCAGTGTGCACCTAAGGCTGTTGCAAATTCCCGCGGGCCTCTGCCACCACAGGCACTCCCCGCACATCCCAATTTTGACTGCCACATCCCTCCCTCTCCCTGGCCTGAGCGAACAAGTGAGCACTAATCAGTCACTGCTTTTGCTCCCTCTGGCCTGGGTGGGGAACAGACACTTGAGGGTGGCCCACATGTAAAGGTGGGGCCAAATCCAAAGCTGAACTCCAGGGGCAGTGCGACCAAAGAAGAGGAGTGGAAATCTCTCCGTGCAGCTGAAGGAGCAGTGGATTAAATCCCTGTAATCAACTTGGTAAACCCTGCATGTATGGAATATCTGAATAAACAGTGAGTCTTCTCACAACTGAAGCTGCAGACTTTGGGGGCAACTGTGGACTATGGGGGCAAGTACATGCAGGAGTCAGGGAAGATCAGAGTCTGAGCTGGCCCCACAGTGCCCACAGCAGGTCCAGAGACTTACCTAGAAGTATTGGAGGACTTCCTGGGCAGGCAGGGATTGGCCTTGGCTCACTGGGGGGCAAGGACACTGACAGCTGAGGTCCCAGGAAATATTATTATTATTACTATTATTTCTGTTTTTGCTTAGTTCTGATGTTTTACTTTTTTTGTTATTCTTTTAATTTTTATTTACTTTTTATTTTGTTTTCTTTGTTATGCTTTTACTTTTACTTTTTTTTCTATTTCTACTTTACTTTTTTGTTATAGTCTGTTTTTTCCAGTGTTTTTGTTTTTTACCTTGTTTTGCTTTTTATCTTCTTTTTAACAATATTTTATATTTTTCAATTTTTACTTAACTGTTTCTTGTTTTGTGCTTTTCCCTTTTGTTTATTTCTTTCTTCTGTTTATAACTTTTTTTATCATTTTTGTATGTTTGTTTTATGCTTTCTTTGCCTTTTTCTTAATTTGCTTTCTGCTTTAGATTTGATTTTGGTTTTTTGTTTTGTGAGTTTAGTTTTTAGTACTTGTTTTCATTTTTGGGTTCAATTATTTGTTTTGCTGCTCTCTTTTGTTTTCTCTTTTTTTCTTCTTTCTTTTTTTTGTATGTATGTTTCTTTGTGTGGTTTTTTTTGTTTGTTTGTTTGTTTTTTGCGGTACGCAGGTCTCTCACCACCGTGGCCCCTCCTGCTGTGGAACACAGGCTCCGGACGTGCAGGCCCAGCAGCCATGGCCCACGGGCCCAGCTGCTCAATGGCATGTGGGATCCTCCCGGACCAGGGCACTAGCCCATGCCCCCTGCATCAGCAGGTAGACTCCCAATCACTGTGCCACCAGGAAAGCTCTCTTTGTGTGTTTTTATCTCTTTGGTTTTCCTTTTTACCATTTCTCTTGGGGTTTTGTTTCTCTGCTTGTTTTCCTTTTTTCCCTTTTCCTCCATGCTGTGTGGCTTGCAGGGTCTTGGTGCTCTGGCCAGACGTTGAGCCTGAGTATCAGAGGTGGGAGAGTTGAGTCCAGGACGTTGGACCATCAGAGAACTCCCAACCCCAGGCAATATTAATGAACAAGAGCTCTCCCAGAGGTCTCTGTCTCAACACTAAGACCCACCTCCACACAACAGCCAGCAAGCTCAAAGCGGGTCACCTCACACCAAAAAACTATCAAGACAGGAATGCAAACCTATCCATTAGCAAAGAGGCTGCATAAACTCATACTAAGCTCACAGACACCCCAAACACACCATCGGAAGCAGGACAAGATCCAGCTCCATGCAACAGAACTTAGGCATCAGTCTCCCACACCAGGAAGCCTAGACAAGCCACTGGATCAAACTGACCAACTGGGGGCAGACACCAGAAGTAAGAGGAAGTATGACCCTGCAGCCTGTGGAAAGGAGACCCCAAACACAGTAAGATAGACAAAATGAGAAGACAGAGAAATATCTTGCAGATGAAGGAGCAAGATAAAAACCCATAAGACCAAACAAATGAAAAGGAAATAGGCAGTCTACCTGAAAAAGAATTCAGAGTAATGATAGTGAAGATGATCCAAAATCTCAGATATAGAATGGAGAAAATCTGATAAACTTTTAACAAGGACCTAGAAGAACTAAAAAGCAAACAAACAGTGATGAACAGCAAAATAACTGAAATTAATAATACTCTAGATGGAATCAATAGCAGAATAACTGAGGCAGAACAACGGATAAGTGACCAGGAAGATAGAATGGTGGAAATAACTGCTGCAGAGCAGAATAAAGAAAACAGAATGATAAGAATTGGGGACAGTCTCAGAGACCACTGAGACAACATTAAATTCAACAACATTTGAATTACAGGGGTCCCAGAAGAAGAAGAGAAAGACAAAGGGTCTGAGAAAATATTTAAAGAGATTATAGTCTAAAATTCTCTAACATGTGAAAAGAAATAGTCAAGTTCAGGAAGTGCAGAGAGTCCCATGCAGGATAAACCCATGGAGACACATTCTGAGACATACGTTAATCAAACTTTCAAAAATTAAATACAAAGCAAAAGCATTAAAAGAAGCAAGGGAAAAACAATGAATAACATACAAGAGAATCCCAATATTTTATCAGCTGATTTTTCAGTGAAACTGGGCAGGCCAGAACGGAGTGGAAGGACAGATTTAAAGTGATGAAAGGGAAAATACTACAACCAATATTACTCTACCCAGCAAGGATCTCATTCAGATTTGATGGAGAAATCAAAAGCTTACAGGCAAGCAAAAGCTAAGCTAAATCAGCTCTACAACAAATGCTAAAGGAACTTCTCTAGTAGGAAATATAAGAGAAGAAAAAGACCTACAAAAACAAACCCCAAACAATTAAGAAAATGGCAATAGTAACATACATATCAATAATTACCTGAAAAGTAAATGGAATAAATGTTCCAACCAAAATACACAGACTAGCTGAATGGATACAAAAAAAAAAAAAAAACATATATATGCTGTCTACAAGAGACCCACGTCAGATCTAGGGACACATACAGACTGAAAGTGAGGGGATGGAAAAAGGTATTCCATGCAAATCAAAATCAAAAGAAAGCTGGAGTACCAATACACATATTGGATAAATTAGACTTTAAAATAAGGAATGTTAAAAAAACTAGGAAGGACACTACATAATGATCAAGGGATCAATCCCAGAAGAAGATATAACAATTATAAATATATATGCACCCAACATAGGAGCACATCAATACATAAGGCAAATGCTAACAGCCATAAAAGAGGGAATTGACAGTAACACAATAATAGAGGAGGATTTTAACATCTCACTTACACCAATGAACAGATCGTCCAGACAGAAAATTAATAAGGAAACACAAGCTTTATATGATACAATAACGAGATAGATTTAATTGATATTTATAGGATATTCCATCTGAAAACCACAGATTACACATTCTTCTCAAGTGCACATAGAACATTCTCCAAGATAGATCACATCTTGTGTCACAAATCAAGCCTCAGTAAATTTAAGACAATTGAAATCATATCAAGCATCTTTTCCGACCACAACAATATGAAATTAGAAATCAATTACAAGAAAACAAAACTGGAAAAAACACAAACACATGGAGGCTAAACAACATGCTACTAAATAATCAAGAGATCCCTGAAGAAATCAAAGAGGAACTCAAAAAATACCTAGAGACAAATGACAACGAAAACACAATGATCCAAAACCTATGGGATGCAGCAAAAGCAGTTCTAAGAGGGAAGTTTATAGCAATACAAGCCTACCTCAAGAAACAAGAAAAATGACAAACAATCTAACCATACACCTAAAGGAACTAGAGATAGAAGAAAAAAACAAAACTCAACGTTAGCAGAAGGAGAGGAATCATAAAAACCAGAGCAGAAATAAATGAAATAGAAATAAAGAAATCAATAGCAAAGATCATTAAAACTAAAAGCTGGTTCCTTGAGAAGATAAACAAAATTGATAAACCATTAGCCAGACTCATCAAGAAAAAGAAGGAGAGAACTCAAATCAATAAAATTAGAAATGAAAAAGGAAAAGTTACAAGAGATACCACAGAAATACAAAGCATCCTAAAAGACTACTATCAGCAACTCTATGCCAATAAAATGGACAACCTGGAGGAAATGGAAATTTCTTAGAAAGGTATAATCTTCCAAGACTAAACCAGGAAGAAATAGAAAATAAGAACAGACCAATCACAAGTAATGAAATTGAAACTGTGATTACAAATCTTCCAACAAACAAAAGTCAAGGGCCAAATGGCTTCACTGGTGAATTCTGTCAAACATTTAGAGAAGAGCTAACACCCATCCTTCTCAAACTCTTCCAAAAAATTGCAGAGGAAGGAACACTCTGAAACTCATTCTATGAGGCAATTGTCACCCTGATACCAAAACCAGACAAAGATACTACAAAAAAAGAAAATTACAGACCAATATCACTGATGAATATAGATGCAAAAATCCTCAACAGAATACTAGCAAACAGAATCCAATGACACATTAAAAGGATCATACACCATGATCAAGTGGGATTTATCCTAGGCAGGGATGCAAGGATCCTTCAATATATGCAAATCAATCAATGTGATACACCATATCAACAAACTGAAGAATAAAAACCATATGATCATCTCAATAGATGCAGAAAAAGCTTTTGACAAAATTCAACACCCATTTATGATAAAAACTTTCCAGAAAGTTGGCATAGAGGGAACCTACCTCAACATAATAAAGTCCATATACGACAAACCCTCAGCAAACATCATTCTCAATGGTGAAAAACTGAAATCATTTCCTCTAAGATCAGGAACAAGACAAGGATGTCCACTCTCACCACTATTATTCAACATAGATTTGGAAGTCCTAGCCATGGCAATCATAGAAGAGAAACAAATAAAAGGAATACAAATTGGAAAAGAAGAAGTAAAATTGTCACTGTTTGCAGATAACATGATATTATACATAGATAATCTTAAATATGTCAACAGAAAACTACTAGAACTAATCAATGAATTTGGTGAGTTGGAGGATACAAAATTAATACACAGAAATCTCTTGCATTCCTATACACTAATGAGGGAAAATCTTAAAGAGAAATTAAGGAAACACTCCCATTTACCACTGCAATAAAAAGAATAAAATACCTAGGAATAAACCTACCTAGGTAGACAAAAGACCTTTATCCAGAAAACTATAAGACACTGATGAAAGAAATTAAAGATGATACCAACAAATGGAGAGATATACCATGTTCTTGGACTGGAAGAGTCAATATTGTGAAAATGACTATACTATCCAAAGCAATCTACGGATTCAGTGCAGTCCCTAACAAATTACCAAAGGCATTTTTTACAGAACTAGAACAAAAAAACTTAATTGTATGGAGATACAAAAGTCCCCAAAGAGCCAAAGCAGCCTTGAGGGAAAAAAATGGAGCTGGAGGAATCAGACTCCCTGACTTCACATTATACCACAAAGCTAAAGTAATCAAGACAATATGGTACTCTCACAAAAACAGAAATGTATATCATTGGAACAAGATAGAAAGCCCAGAGAGAAACCCATGCACCTATGGTCAACTAATCTATGACAAAGGAGGCAAGGTTATACAATGGAGAAAAGACAGTCTCTTCAGTAAGTGGTGCTGGCAAAACTGGACAGCTACATGTAAAAGAATGAAATTAGAACACTCTCTAACACCATACACAAAAATAAACTCAAAACGTGGTAGAGACCTAAATGTAAGACTGTACACTATAAAACTCTTACAGGAAAACATAGGAAGAACACTTTTTGACATAAATCACAGCAAGATCTTTTTTGATCCACCTCCTAGAGTAATGGAAATAAAAACAAAAATAAACAAATGGGACCTAATGAAACTTAAAAGCTTTTGCTCAGCAAAGGAAACCATAAACAAGACAAAAAGATAACCCTCAGATTGGGAGAAAATATTTGCCAAAGAATCAATGGACAAAGGATTAATCTCCAAAATATATAAACAGCTCATGCAGCTCAATATTAAAAAACCAAACAACCCAATCCAAAAATGGGCAGAAGACCTAAATAGACTTTTCTCCAAAGAAGATATACATGACCAAGAAGCCCATGAAAAGCTGCTCAACATCACTAATTATTAGAGAAATGCAAATCAAAAATACAATGAGGTATCATCTCACACCAGTTAGAATGGGCATCATCAGAAAATCTGCAAACAGCAAATGCAGGAGAGGGTGAGGATAAAAGGGAACCCTCTTGCACTGTTGGTGGGAATGCAAATTGATACAGCCACTATGGAGAACAGTATGGGGTTTCCTTAAAAACACTAAAAATGGGGGCTTCCCTAGTGGCTCAGTGGTTGAGAGTCCACCTGCCAATGCGGGGGACATGGGTTCGTGCCCTGATCCGGGAGGATCCCACATGATGCGGAGCGGCAGGGCCCGTGAGCCATGGCCACTGAGCCTGCGCGACTGGAGCCTGTGCTCCACAACGGGAGAGGCCACGACACTGAGAGGCCTGCATACTGCAAAAAATAAATAAATAAAAAATAAAAATAATAATTAAAAAAATGGAATTACCATATGACCCAGCAATCCCACTACTGGGTATATACCCAGAGAAAAACAATTCAAAAAGACACATGCACCCCAATGTTCATTGTAGCACTATTTACAATAGTCAGGTCATGGAATCAACCTAAATGCCCATCAACAGACAAATGGATAAAGAAGATGTGGTACATATATACAATGGAATATTACTCAGCCATAAAATCGAACGAAATTGGGTCATTTGTAGAGACATGAATGCATCTAGAGGCTGTCATACAGAGTGAAGTAAGTCAGAAAGAGAAAAACAAATATTGTATATTAACACATATGTGTGGAACCTAGAGAAATGGTACAGATGAACTGGTTTGCAGGGCTGAAATTGAGACACAGATGTAGAGAAAAAACATGTGGACACCAAGGTTGGAAAGTGGCAGGGTGTGGGAGTGGTGGTGTGATGAATGGGAGATTGAGATTGACATGTATACCCAGATGTGTATAAAATGGATGACTAATAAGAATCTGCTGTATAAAAAAATAAATAAAAGAAGAAAATTCCCTAAAGATCACTAAATAAATAAAGAAAGAAAAACCAAACAATCCAATCTAAAAATGGGCAGAAGACCTAAATAGACATTTCTCTAAAGAAGACGTACAGATGGCCAACAAACACATGAAAAGATGCTCAACATCACTAATTATTAGAGAAATGCAAATCAAAAATACAATGAGGTATCATCTCACACCAGTTAGAATGGGCATCATCAGAAAATCTGCAAACAGCAAATGCAGGAGAGGGTGAGGATAAAAGGGAACCCTCTTGCACTGTTGGTGGGAATGCAAATTGATACAGCCACTATGGAGAACAGTATGGGGTTTCCTTAAAAACACTAAAAATGGGGGCTTCCCTAGTGGCTCAGTGGTTGAGAGTCCACCTGCCAATGCGGGGGACATGGGTTCGTGCCCTGATCCGGGAGGATCCCACATGATGCGGAGCGGCAGGGCCCGTGAGCCATGGCCACTGAGCCTGCGCGACTGGAGCCTGTGCTCCACAACGGGAGAGGCCACGACACTGAGAGGCCTGCATACTGCAAAAAATAAATAAATAAAAAATAAAAATAATAATTAAAAAAATGGAATTACCATATGACCCAGCAATCCCACTACTGGGTATATACCCAGAGAAAAACAATTCAAAAAGACACATGCACCCCAATGTTCATTGTAGCACTATTTACAATAGTCAGGTCATGGAATCAACCTAAATGCCCATCAACAGACAAATGGATAAAGAAGATGTGGTACATATATACAATGGAATATTACTCAGCCATAAAATCGAACGAAATTGGGTCATTTGTAGAGACATGAATGCATCTAGAGGCTGTCATACAGAGTGAAGTAAGTCAGAAAGAGAAAAACAAATATTGTATATTAACACATATGTGTGGAACCTAGAGAAATGGTACAGATGAACTGGTTTGCAGGGCTGAAATTGAGACACAGATGTAGAGAAAAAACATGTGGACACCAAGGTTGGAAAGTGGCAGGGTGTGGGAGTGGTGGTGTGATGAATGGGAGATTGAGATTGACATGTATACCCAGATGTGTATAAAATGGATGACTAATAAGAATCTGCTGTATAAAAAAATAAATAAAAGAAGAAAATTCCCTAAAGATCACTAAATAAATAAAGAAAGAAAAACCAAACAATCCAATCTAAAAATGGGCAGAAGACCTAAATAGACATTTCTCTAAAGAAGACGTACAGATGGCCAACAAACACATGAAAAGATGCTCAACATCACTAATTATTAGAGAAATGCAAATCAAAACCACAATGAGGTATCATGTCACACAGGTCAGAATGGCCATGATCAAAAAATCTATAAACAATAAATGCAGGAGTGGGTGTGGGGAAAAGGGAACACTCTTGCACTGCTGGTGGGAACGTAAATTGGTGCAGCCACTATTCAGCACAGTATAGAGGTTCCTTAAAAAACTGAAAGTAGAATTATCCTATGACCCAGGAATCCCACTCCTGGGCATATACCCAGAGAAAACCATAATTCAAAAAGACACATGCACGCTGATGTTCATTGCAGCACTATTACAACAGCCAGGTCATGGAAGCAATTAAATGTCCATCGACAGATGAATCGATAAAGAAGATGTGGTACATATATACAACAAACTATTACTCAGCCATATAAAGAAGCAAAACTGGGTCATTTATAGAGATGTGGATGGACCTAGAGACTGTCATACAGAGTGAGGTAAGTCAGAAAGAGAAAAATAAATATTGTATATTAATGCATATATGTGGAGTCTAAAAAATGGTACAGATGAACCAATTTGCAAGGCAGAAATAGAGACACAACTATAGAGAATCAACATATGGACACCAAGGGGGAAATGGGGGGGCAGGGCGGTGGGATGAATTGGGAGATTGGGATTGATGTATATATACACTAATAAGTATAAAATAGATAACTGATGAGAAACTGTTATATAGCATGGGGAGCTCAACTTCACTTAATTTTATAGTAGAAACTAACACAACTAACACAACTAACACATTTATATTAGTCCTCTTGTTTTAAAAGTTGTTGACATGTCTTCATTCTTTGATCTAGGTATGGTTTAATATTTAGAATTCCAAGATAAAACAATAATCATGACACATCATATGTATATATATGTTTTTCCCTCTTTTTGTATAGTGATATATATGTGTATATCACCATACAATTCACAAAATGCAAGGCAAAGATTTGTTTCTCAACACAAAACTCATAAAAAATATCTGCTGCACTGAACCCTCAGGAATGAATTCTTGGATAATATAATTGTCAGTTTCTTTCCATCCACACACTTTATTCCCACTTAATTTGTTATTTCAAATATGTTATGAATTGGGAAATTAGAAAGGTAAGCTTGATGAAATTTTTGGTAAAACAAGGGTAAATATGTTCTGAATGCTGATCCTAGGAACTATCTTATGAATAGAATATGAACTATAGGATATGCATATCCTAGGAACTATGAAATACACTTGTATGTAAGATATCTATTGTCTGCACAGAGGGATTTCAGGACTATTTTCAGATTACCCAGATAGCCTCTGTTGTTTTATCTTGCTAGGGAACAAACACAATTTGCACGTATATATTTGATTGTACCTGTTTTTTTTAGCATTTTTTTGCCCTTTAAGCCATTTTTTTCAGGCATATAGGAAAACCAGTATTGTGGTTATAGCTCAATTTCATTTTGTTTCTCATTCTATACTGTTCAGTCACAATTTGAGGAGGGACTATTATGCATAATCCTGTCCTATTACTCACAATCCTGCAAAATAAGATTTTTTTTCTTTCTATAAATAAGAAAACTGAAGTTCAGAGATATTAAATGATTTCCCCAAAAGGATACAGCTTGGAAGTGGCAGTGTTGGGATTCATGTTCTGCTCTGTCCAGCCCTAAGCTCACATTCTTCTCTGGATTCAGCCCCATACTGTGTAACCAGCATCTCTGAATGTAGAGGGTGTGCTATAGCCTTTGCTCAGTCTCCACTAACAAGACAACATCTCTAGGGAAATCTTCAGGGAAATGCTTAGGGAGATGCTTAAAGATATGCATCTCTAAATTTTCCCTTTAAGGAGAAGGAAGGGAGGATAGAATGTCCCACATGGTGACCAAACACCAGACCTGGAGTTGTATGTTCCTACTGGAAATAACCCAGGAAACTCAGAATAAGAGCAACAGAAGTTGGCTGGATAACAGGGATCAAATGCTGGAGATGCAAATTATAAATAATAGGTCCTGGTTCTAAAAACAGGAATCAAGCTGTTGGCTCAGGGTCAAGACAATGAAACTGTTAAAGAGGTTGGTTTAGGGTGGATCTAGTCAGTGACTTAGGGTCTGGAGCTGTTATCAGGAAAGTCATGTTTGTCTGCTACTGGCGGTGAGATTTTTGAGCAAAGAGATTTTGTCTCATGTTTCCAATGCTTTGATAGCAACCACAGCTCTGTCTTGTTTGCTAATTAAGCTATGTCTTGTTTGTACTTAAGAGAACCAGGGGATTGGGCTGGTCTGCAAGCAAGCAGCAAAAGTCTCCTTGGCTTAAAGCACCAGTGGCAGAGTAGAGGTGAGGGAGTGAGTGCCCAGAAAAGAACTGGAGGGTCTGGGCAGGGGTGGGGTGGGGTGAGAGTTCACAGCTACCTTCTCATTTTATTCTGTCAGGCTCAGAGGAATTAGCGAGGACTCTGATCAGAGTGACACTGACATTAGCCAACATACCAACACTTGGTAGCTTTGATCAGATGTTTGAAAAGTTCCTTATTCCATCATAGTTGATTTCTCAGTGAATACTGATTTTATTTTGTTTGCTTCTGTTTTGTTTTGTTTGTTCTTAATGGGCAAATACAGCAATTTGATGACAAGAGGCACTGCAAACACTTGACTGTATTTGCAGTAGAAAGAGCAAGAGGTCAGCTTTTTTCTCACATCAGTATTGATATTCTGGGCTCTGACTTCTATTTTGCAAAGATTGTTACAGTCATTTTTCTTTTCTCAGCTCAGCCCTGGAGGCACAGACCTTTTATGACATGTACAACTCTATGGGATGGTAAGAAATAAATGCTTCTTCATGCGGAGGTCATTCTGTTATGGTTCTAACACACTACTTTTCTTAAAGTAATTGACAGAGATTTGGAATTATGTATTAACAAATGTTTGAGAGCTAACACGTGATCAGGTGGTTTAAGACATATTTCTGTTGCTTCATTTGGTCAGACATTGTGATGCCAAACTTTGTTGGTCTGGTTGGAGTTTGGTTTCTAGCTGGAATCAAAGAGCACCCACACCATAAACCAATTCCTCACATCCTTCTGACGAAGTGGAAGCAGTGAGGAATAGGTCTTGTGGTGGCACAGTTTTGCAAGATGTCCAACTTGTAAGACCCTATTTTTGATAGCATGTGTTGCTGGTTCATAATGGTCAAAAAAAATTCTCTTTGTTAAAGCACAACTATTGTAATTTATACGCACAATTTCCTGTCAACTAGGAGGAAAACAGAATTGCACCATTTTGCAAATTTTGAGGCTTTCTACACTGAGT
This sequence comes from Leucopleurus acutus, assembly GCF_964270905.1. Lineage (NCBI taxonomy): Eukaryota > Metazoa > Chordata > Mammalia > Artiodactyla > Delphinidae > Leucopleurus > Leucopleurus acutus. The sequence continues at coordinate 63,325,932 of NC_139153.1, read as the reverse complement.
TTTAAAATAATGGTATTTTAAAGGGAAGGAATGGGAGTTTGGGATTAGCAGATGCAAACTTTATATATAGAATCAATAAACAACACAGTCCTACTGTATAGCACAATATTGCTATATTCAATATCCTGTGACAAACCATAATGGAAGAGAAGATGAAAAAGAAAAAGAATATATATATATATATATATATATATATATATATATATACACACATGTATAACTAAGTCACTTTGCTGTACAGAAGAAATTAACACAACATTGTAAATCAACTATACTTCAATAAGATTTTAAAAAATGAAAATAAAATAATGGTATTTTATAAGGAGGAAACTGGGTACTTCTTTATTGTACTGAATGAGTCACTATGGTGTTGCCTTGACTGTGCCCCTAAGACACAGTGATGCTATAAACCAGAATCATCATAATTTTACCTTAGTTAATTTTTATAGGCTTTAAAAATAATTTCTCTTAATTTTTGTATTATTTTTCTTTTAAAACTATACTGTTTTCTATATAACATGTGTTCCATATTTTTAAATGCTAAGAATGCCCTGGAAATAAAGTAAAATAAGCTTTCTCTAAGATATTGTGCTAACCTGAAGACTTTGTCTAAATTTACAAAACAGAAAGCTGTTTTTCCCCCAAATCAACCCTATTCTTCTGATGAAAAAGTGAACCTGGAAAGATTTTGTTCTATGATTTTAATATTAGTGCCAAGGAATATTTATGTGAGAGGACAATAAAAAAGTGGTGAATATTGACATGACTTGCATTAAATGTGATGGCCACTGTTTTAGGTCTCTAATGCTATTTAACAGATCACCACACACTTAGCAGCTTGTAACAATACAATTGTATTATGTCACTGTTTCTATGTATTTCTGCTGGTCCTCTGCTCAGTGTCCCCTGAGACTATGTCAAGGTATCAACTGGCTTCATCCTCATTTTGGAGATTTGATTAGGCAAAGTTCCACCTACAGGCTTCCTCAGGCTCTGGCAGAATTCATTTCCTGTTGTTGTATGACTGAGATCCCACTGTCTTACTGGCTGGCTACTGAAACCGTATACAAGCCCACATGTCCCTGTCTTTTGTAGCAAGAGGCTTGGCTTAAGTCTCTTAGGCCTCCCCTGAGTCTCAAAAGACTGGCTCCAAATAATAGCTGTTGGGCCAGCAACTTGTAACAATTTAGGCTATAAATCTGCTGCATAGCAGAATCACCAAATTCCCAGTTCCCTGAAAGATGTAGATAAAGGTCTGACACACAGGATTCCTGAGTTGTTTTTTATAGGAAGCAGAGACCCACCAGATGAAAACTGCTGACCACAAGCATGTAAGCCTCAGACCAGTTGAAACCAGAAGGTGGATGATGCTGGAAATTTCACCTTGATGCCAATCAATTTGAGAATTGAGCACAAGCAGATCACACACCCTGCAGCCCCTCCCTCATTCTGCCTTTAAAACCCCTTTCCTGAAAGCCCTTGGGGAGTTTGGGTCTTTTGAACTTGAGCTGCCTGTTCTCTTTGCTTGGTGCCCTGCAATAAATGCTGTACTTTCCTTCACCACAGCCTGGTGTCAGAAGATTGGCTTTACTGTAAATGGGTACCAGGGATTACTCTCCATACCCAGAGGGTGCTCTCAGGTCCTTGCCATGTTACTCTCTTTGCTCTGTGGCAGTTTGCTCTTCTGAGACAAACAGGGCAGTAATTCATGCTCTGAATTACTTGTTTCAAGAAGGACCCTCTCCCTTTTAAGGGATCACCTGATTAGCTCAAGCCCATCCAGGATGATCTCCATTTTGATTAACTCAAATTCTTTTACAGCTGCAAAAGTCTCCTGGTCTTTGTTGTATGGTGTGATCTAATCGTGGGAGTGAAATGCATTCTATTCATACTCCTGTCCTCACCCAAGGAAAGAGGATAATACATAGTGTGGACATTAAGGGTTGGGGACCATGGAGGCCGTCTCAGACTTCTGCTACCACCACAGCTTCTTTAACTTAACTCATTGTTCTGACAAGAGCAGCAAATTCTGTTAATTTATGTGCTTGAAGTACAGAAGAATTTCTCCTAGAGACCAGGACTGTTATTTTAAAACTGAAGTAAATATGTGTGAGAAAGCAGAAATCAGAATGGCACTGAGAATATTTATCCTTCTGCTTCTGGCCACCTGCCTGACAAATCCTCAGTCCCCCCATGAAAAAAGACACCTAAAAATGCAGGGTATTTAAAAATATCTCTAATGTATCAATGAGCTGGAAATTTAGTAAGAAACACAGAAAGGGCAAAGCTAAATGAAAATAGACATCCAAGATATTGGTGTTTTCTTGAGGATGGTGTTGAACTTAGGGGCTTCAGGGAGAAAAGACAGTGCCCAGCTGCCGGAGATGTCAGGTCTAGTAAGAAACTTTTCCCAAAAAGCTGGGATTCCTCCATGGAACAGGGCTAGTCTCTGCAAGTTAGAGTGAAATAGAATGAAACAGCCCACTCTGGGGGGCCACCAGGAAAATTGTCTATCATGAGAGGAAGTGCACAAAAATTTAGAATATTCGTTAAATGGTCCTCAGGCAGGTTTGTAGTCCAAATTCATCTTAGCTTGGTGTATTGAAAATATCTCAAATTAAAAACCTGAGGGAGGGAGGGATAAATTAGGAGTATGGTATAATAGATACACACCACTGTGTGTAAAATAGATAAAGAACAAGGATTTACTGTATACCACTGGGAACTATATTCAATATCTTGTAATAACATATATTGGAAAATAATCTGAAAAAATATATATGTATATATAAATGAATCACTTTGCTGTCCATCTGAAACTATAACGACATTGTAAATCAACTCTACTTCAATAAATTAAAAAAATAATAATACTAGAAAAAATTCTGTAGTAACCCCAGGTGCATGGTAGGAACAAATACAGACCTTTACTTCCACAAGTAACTCATCTTCACATAGGACTCCAAGTGTTTTACATAATAAGTTTCCCCAAAATATAACTTTATCATCACAAGTCCCTCTTTCTCTCTCTCTCTCTCTCTCTCTCTCTCTCTCTCTCACACACACACACACACACACACACACACCAGGAAACAAGGCATCATGAAGGAGTGTAAGCAGAAAAAAAATACAAAATGAAATCAGAGATTCTGGCCATCTCTATACAAGCAGTAATTGAAACAAAAAACATATAGTTTGGGAGGAAATAATCATAACACTCATTATTTTGAATGAAATGATTTTCCATAAAAAATACCCCAAAGAAAATACAGAATTTTCAGCATCTATGGGTATATATGAGTATAACAAGTTTGCTGAATATGTTCTACAAAAAGTAACTGATTTTTTCTACCTTAACAACACACAGGTAGAAAATATAATCATAAAAGCATACTATTTACATTAACTTGAAAATATAAACTAGGAATGAATAAAAAATTTTTTCAAGACTTTTATGAAGAAAACTTGACTAAAAGACATCGAAGAAGTCCAATAATGGAGAGATACAACACCTTCACACATTCAAAACCAATGCTGAAAGATCTCAGTCCTTCCTACAGATTCAATGAGTTTGAAATAAAAAGCCTAACATACTTAGAATTTTTAATACTATGTTAATGAGGACTGAGATGTATGTGTGCAGAGATACAGAAAGTTGTAAAACAGACTGGGGAGTCTCAAAACAGTGCTCTAAATGTATAGAAACTTGGTTTATGACAGAACTATGCTACAGATCAGTGATGAAAATATTTATATCAGATAAAAAAATAAATTGATCCCCACCTACTTCTCCAAAATAAGTTAAAGATGGACTAAAACCTAAATGGGAAAGGCAAACTATAAAACTTTTAGAAGGCATATAGGAGAATAATAATTCACTACAGGAAAAATATCTTAAGCAAGATATAAAGATATAAACCAAAATGAAAATGATTGATAAATTAAAATTTTAAAACTTTTGCTCATTAAAACACCGGAAAGAGAATAAGTCAACCAACATACTGGGACAAGAGGGTTACAATGCAAATAATTTACGAGGATTGTTATCTGGGATAAACAAAGAACTCCTATAAATCAATAAGAAAAAGATTACTAATTAAAGTGGGCAAAATATTTGGTTGGATACTACATACAAGAAGCAACTGTGGTAGATAAACATGGAAGATTATTAAACTCCTTGGTAACTAAAGAAATACAAACTAAAAAGCATACCTACATGATTACCAATATTAAAAACTATGATAATGTCAAGTGTTGGCAAAGATTAGGAACAAGAACACTTGTGCTTTGCCACTTGGGGTGTAAGTTGGAAAATAATTAGCCATTTTCTATTAAAGATTATGCTCATGCCATCTAAAGTAGATTTTCTATTCCTAAATATACACTCAGAGCATTTCTTCCCAACATGTTTCAAATTATGACACATTTACAATGAAAATATACATTTGGTCTATAGTAATGTAAAGTTTAGAGATCCTGAGAGCATTTATAATGAGATTTTGATTTGTAAAAGTTTATTAGATTCTCCTTTTTTGCATATAATCAATATTTTTAAAGTAAAATAAAAAATATTTTCAAATAAATTTAATATTAAATTTATCTAAAACTTCCAAATCATGTGTTTTCAGAATATTTATGGCAACTTTGAATTCGTTTCCATGAACGTAACTTTATCGACCCTATACTTGCAGTTGCTCTGTGCAATTCTTGATCCTGCCTCTTGCATAATGAATTCTTCACATTGTCAAAAATCAGCATCAACAAAGAACTTTGTTCATGCCGATATGTAGTACAAGTTAAAATTAGCTTCTCAAACCAATAAACATGTACACCAGTTGAAACGATGTTTACAGTAAAAAATGCAACTTCTTTTTGTCCCAGTGGCAAAGTTGCACATTCTGGCAATAATGTGAACATAATTTTAATTTTAATTTGGTTGATCTTTTTCATATCAACTGTAATGACTAATTTTGTGTGTTCACTTGGCCGGGCCATAAGGTACCCAGATAGTAGGTCAAACATTATTATGGGATCGTCTGTGATGATGTTTTTTGGATGAGATTAACATTTGAATCTGAGACTGAGGAAAGCAGATTGCCCTTCGTAACTTGATTGGGCCCCATTCAATTAGCTGAAGGCCTGAATAGAACAAAAAGGCTGACTCTTCCCTGAGTAAGAGAGAATTCCACTTACCTGACTGCTTTGAGCTGGGACGTCAGTCTTTTCCTGCCCTTCAGACTTGACCTGAAACATCATCTCTTCTTGGGTCTTGAGTGTACCAGCTTTTAGCCTGGAACTTACACAATAATTCTCCTGGTTCTCAGGCCTTCAAATTGAACTGAGACTACACCACCAGCTCTCCTGGGTCTCCTGGTTGCTGACTGCAGATCCTGAAACTTCTCAGCCTCCAAGGAATTGTGTGCGATAATTCCTTACAGTAAATTATATATATATATATATATATATATGTATATATACATATATATATATATAGTATTAGTTCTGTTTTTCTAGAGAACTCTTACTAATACATCAACTATTTCAAAATAATGCAGAAGCCCCAATTTCAGAAAGCCAATTGTAACAAGCCTTTTTGTTAGTAAAAGGGCACATCAGCCATAAATGAACAGGATTATCTGATATATTTGAAGACGGGGACTCAAGGACACCACCTGGAATCCCTGACTCCCAAATTTTAACCAGTCTCATCTAATCTGAAAGCTGTTCTCCTTGGCCACTTGGAACTGAACTCCAAACAACTTCCAGGGCCCATTATCTATAGGACAATGACTCACTCTGCAGTCAGCTTTTACAGTCAGTATCCAGGTGACAGAGGACATTGTGATGAAACACAGAGCATCTGAGGGCTCTGGTCACCATCTAAGGAGAATGAGAGGGAGGCAGCTAGTGTTTGAAGAAACCTGCCCGGGGTGTCAGCCAACCTAGATTTCCCTAGGGAACCTCAGAATGAAGTCAACCAATATTTTGTAGCACAATTTATAATCTAAATGGCATGACTCTTGAAAAGCTCTATCATAGAGAAATTCCTTCGCATGTGCATCAGGCACATATACAAAAAAATGTTCATGGAAGCACTATTTGTAAAAGCAAAATACACAGGAAATAAAACAAATGTCCAACAAAGGTAAAAATGTCAGACAATGGAATACTTTATCCCATTTGAAATGAATGAATTATAGCCACTTGCAACAGCATAGATGAAGTGCATAGTGCAGAACAAAGAGACAAGTTGCAGAAGGCTATATACAAACTAAACATATTACAGGTATTTATTTGTATTTGAATAATACAATACATATATTACACATTATACAGTACAAGTAAATAACTAGGAACAAATACATACAAGTATAAAGAAAACGAAGGAAATAGTAGACACAGAATTTCATGATGATTATTCCGTCTGAGAGAGAATGGGATTCAAATGGAATCAGGATGTGACACAAAAGTTAATGGTAATGACTTTGAAGTTAATGCTGTTTCTTTATTTCCTTAAAATCGATAGTGGATACTCAGGTGATCATTGTATCACCATTATTTATGTCTTTATGTATTTTATATTATTTTGTACTTATGTTTTGATAAAAATAAAACAATGAAAAATATAGCCTTGATTTTTAAGTCAAACTTATACTCAGTAAGAAAACAATTATGCAAATAAATGCATTCATTATATTTAAAATTTCTACTATAATAATTATATTTTAAGAAATGGATCCTAAAATGTTTCAAAAGAGAAAATACATTGTACATCCTTGGGTAGGCAATATGAGACTGGATTTTAGTATAAAACTGACAGAATGACCTGACCAGGAAAGAAGCATCTTTGAATTTGAACACCCATATATAAGGAACATAGACAATATGAAAATTTTAAATGCTTAGCAAAAAAAAGGGGTAAAAAAAATTAAATTGTAACATTACAAGAAAAAAGTCAGATTCTTTGAGAGTTGTATGATGTGAATTTGTCGAGGGTTTGGTTGAGACTTTGTTAAGAAAACAATTAAAATGCTGATAGTAAAGTGAATAATTACATAATTAGTTAACTTTCTTTACTATAAAGTTCTTTCGTCAAGAATTTTGCTACATGTTAAAGGAGATTTGGAGAATCTTTCAAGCTGCTGAGGGAATCAAAAGATTCCACATCTCAGCAGGGAAATGCATTTATTAACATTTCCACCAATATCAGCTTTAAAAAGTGCACAGTATTGCCTCTGTTGGTATTTTGGGAATCCCTCTCAAGTAGGTTAAATTTGATAAAGTAATTGGGCTGTCACTGGTACACACAGTGGTAAGAAACTAGGTTCTTGTGATATTGTGACACCAATACATATCTCCAAGATGCTAACTCTGAGGTGCAAGGTTAGCTCTTTTCAACTAATTATGGTTGTCTAGTACTCAATAATTATTGCTACCAAGTTAGGTGCTTTACATATATCACTTACTTTACTTCTACAATACAATGGGCAGGTATCATTCTCATTTTACAGATAAGGAGACAGACAATGGGAAGTTAAGGAAATTGCCCAGATCAATGGAAAGAGATGGAGCCAAACTCATATTCACTGTAGGTTTCTTGAAGATACATGTGTGTCTGACTACTTCTGACAGAAACAAAATTTTGACTGAGTTGTACTTGATCATACTTTTTACCTCTATTAGAGAAATATAACTCCTGTGGATTTCTTGAAAAATGATAATAACCACAAAGTTTTGGTAGGTTTTAATATTTTCTTTCAGTTCCCTTTGTCTGGTAATTAACACAATCACTAACCCATAGTAGCCTGTTTGGACACTGAGAGTTTTGTCATTATTCACTCTCACTGCCCTTCCTTTTTCTTTTTTTCTTTTTTATTGGAGTATAATTGCTTTACACTGTTGTGTTATTTACTGCTATACAACGAAGTGAATCAACTGTATGCATACATATATCCCCTCCCTCTTGAGCCTCCCTCCCACCCTCCATCGCACCCCTCCAGGTTGTCACAGAGCACCAACCTGAGCTTCCTGTGCTTTATAGCATGTCACGCTAGCTATCAATTATACACATGGAAGTGTATATATATTAATCCTAATCTCCCAATTCCTCCCACCCTCCCCTTCCCACCCTGGGTCCACATGTCAATTCTCTATGTCTACTCTCTCTTCCTGCCCTGCAAATAGGTTTTTTTGTACCATTTTTCTAGATTCCACATATGTACATTAATATATGATATTTGTTTTTAACTTTCTGGCTTACTTCACTCCTTATGACAGATTCAAGGTCCATTCACATCTCTACAAATGACTGAATTTCATTCATTTTTATGGCTGAGTAATATTCCATTATAGATATGTACCACATCTTCTTTATCCATTCATCTGTCATTGGACATTTAGGTTGTTTCCATGTCCTGGCTATTGTAAATAGTGTTGCAATGAACACTGAGGTACATGTGTCCTTTTGAATTATGGTTTTCTCAGGGTATATGCCCAGGAGTGGGGTTGTTGGGTCATATCGTAGTTCTATTTGTAGTTTTTTTAAGGAACCTCCATAATGTTCTCCACAGTGGCTGTATCAATTTGCATTCCCACCAACAGTGCAAAACGATTCCCTTTTCTCCATACCCTCTCCAGCTCTTATCATTTGTAGATTTTTTTATTTTTTATTTTTTTGCGGTACGCAGGCCTCTCACTGTTGTGGCCTCTTCCATTGTGGAGCACAGGCTCTGGATGCACAGGCTCAGCAGCCATGGCTCACGGGCCTAGCTGCTCCGTGGCACATGGGATCTTTCCAGACCGGGGCATGAACCCGTGTCCTCTGCATCGGCAGGCGGACTCTCAACCACTGCGCCACAAGGGAAGGCCCTGTTTGTAGATTTTTTGATGATGGTCATTCTGCTTGGTGTGAGATGATACCTCATTGTCGTTTTGATTTGAATTTCTCTAATAATAAGTGATATTAAGCATCTTTTCATGTGTTTGTTGGCCATCTGTATGTCTTCTTTCAAGAAATGTCTATTTAGGTCTTCTGCTCATTTTTGGATTGGGTTGTTTTTTTTGATATTAAGCTGCATGAGCTGCTTGTATATTTTAGAGATTAATCCTTTGTCAGTTGCTTTGCTTGCAAATATTTTCTCCCATTCTGAGGGTTGTCTTTTCATCTTGTTTATGGCTTCCTTTTCTGTGCAAAAGCTTTTAAGTTTAATTAGGTCTCATTTGTTTATTTTGGTTTTTATTTCCATTAATCCAGGAGGTGGGTCAAAAAGGATCCTGCTGTGATTTATGTCATAGAGTGTTCTGCCTATGTTTTCCTCTGAGAGTTTTACACTGTCTGGCCTTACACTTAGGTCTTTAATCCATTTTGAGTTTATTTTTGTTTATGGTGTTAGGAAGTGTTCTAATTTCATTCATTTACATGTAGCTGTCCAATTTTCCCAGCACCACTTACTGAAGAGGCTGTCATTTCTCAATTGTATATTCTTGTCTCCTTTGTCAAAGATAAGGTGATCGTAGGTGCATGGGTTTATCTCTGGGCTTTCTACGCTATTCTGTTTATCTATATGTCTGTTTTTGTGCCAGTACCATACTGTCTTGATTACTGCAGCTTTGTAATATTGTCTGAAGTTGGGTAGCCTGATTATTCCAGCTCCATTTTTCTTCCTCAAGATTGCATTGGCTATTCTGGGTCTCTTGTGTTTCCATACAAATTGTAAAATTTTTTTTGTAGTTCTGTAAAAAGTGTTACTGGTAATTTGATAGGGATTGCATTGAATCTGTAGATTGCTTTCAGTAGTATGGTCATTTTCACAATGTTGATTCTTCCAATCCAAGAACATGGTATATCTTTCCATCTGTTTGTGTCATTTTGATTTCTTTCATCAGTGTCTTATAGTTCTCTGCATACAGGTTTTTGCCTGTTAGGTAGGTTTATTCCTAGGCATTTTGTTCTTTTTGTTGCAGTGGTGAATGGGATTGTTTCCTTAATTTCTCTTTCTGATTTTTTTGTTGTTAGTGTATAGGAATGCAAGATATTTCTGTGTATTAATTTTGTATCCTGTGATTTTACTAAATTCATTGATTAGCTCTAGTAGTTTTCTGGTGACATCTTTAGGATTTTCTATGTATAGTATCATGTCATCTTCAAACAGTGACAATTTTACTTCTTCTTTTCCAGTTTTGTTCTTTTATTTCTTTTTCTTCTCTGATTGCTATGGCTAGGACTTCCAAATCTATGTCAAATAATAGTGGTGAGAGTGGACACCCTTGTCTTGTTCCTGATCTTAGAGGAAATGCTTTCAGTTTTTCACCATTGAGAATAATGTTTGCTGTGGATTTGTCATATGTGACCTTTATTATGTTGAGGTAGGTTCCCTCTATGCCCACTTTCTGGAGAGCTTTTATCATAAATCCGTATTGAATTTTATCAAAAGCTTTTTCTGCCTCTATTGAGATGATCATATTTTTATGCTTCAATTTGTTAACATGGTGTATCACGTTGATTGATTTGCATATATTGAAGAATCCTTGCATCCTTGGGATAAATCCCACTTGATCATTATGTGTGATCCTTTTAATGTGTTGTTGGAGTCAGTTTGCTAGTATTTTGTTGAGGGTTTTTGCATCTATATTCATCAGTGATATTGGTTTGTAATTTTCTTTTTTTGTCAGGTTTTGTTATCAGGGTGATGGTGGCCTCATAGAATGAGTTTGGGCGTGTTCATCTCTCTGCAATTTTTGGAAGAGTTTGAAAAGTATAGGTATTACCTCTTCTCTAAATATTTGATAGAAGTGACCTGTGAAGCCATCTGGCCCTGGGCTTTTGTTTGTTGGAAGATGTTTAATCACAGTTTTAATTTCAGTGCTTGTGATTGATCTGTTCATATTTTCTATTTCTTCCTGGTTCAGTCTTGGAAGGTTGTACTCTTTAAGAATTTGTCCATTTCTTCGAGGTTGTCCATTTTATTGGCATACAATTGCTTGTAGTTGTCTCCTTATCCTCTGTATTTTTTCAGTGTGAGTTGTATCTTCTCTTTTTTTCTTTTCTAATTTTATTGATTTGAGTCCTCTTGCTTTTTTTTTTTTTTTTGATGAGTCTGGCTAATGGTTTATCAATTTTGCTTATCTGCTCAAGGAACCAACTTTTAGTTTTATTGATATTTGCTATTGTTTTTTTCATTTCTTTTTCATTTATTTCTGCTCTGATCTTTACCTTTTCTTCTATTACCTTTGGTTTTTTTGTTGTTGCTGTTGTTCTTCTTCTTCTTTCTCCAGTTGCTTAGGTGTAAGGTTAGGTTGTTTATTTGAGATTTTTCTTGTTTCTTAAGGAAGGATTTTATTGCTGTATACTTCCCTCTTAGAACTGCTTTTGATGCATCCCATAGGTTTTGGGTTGTTATGTTTTCATCGTCATTTATTTCTAGGTATTTTTTGATTTCCTCTTTGATTTCTTCAGTGATATCTTGGTTATGTAGTAGCATATTGTTTAGCCTCCATGTGTTAATAATTTTTAGTTTTTTTTTTTTCCTGTAGTTGTTATCTAATCTCATAGTGTTGTTGTCGGAAAAGATGCTTGATATGATTTCAATTGTCTTAAATTTACTGAGGCTTGATTTGTGACCCAGGAGGTGATCTGTCCTGGAGAATGTTCCATGTGCACTTGAGAAGAAAGTGTATTCTGCTGCTGTTGGATGGAATGTCCTGAAGATATCAATTAAGTCCATCAGGTCTAATGTGTCATTTAAGCCTAGTGTTTCCTTATTAATTTTCTGTCTGTATAATCAGTCCAATGGTGTAAATGGGATGTTAAAGTCCCCTACTATTATTGTGTTATTGTCAATTTCCCATTTTATTGCCATTCGCATTTGCCTTATGTATTGAGGTGCTCCTATGTTGGGTGCATAAATATTTACAATTGTTATGTCTTCCTCTTGGATTGGTCCCTTAATCATTATGTAGTGCCCTTCCTTGTTTCTTGTAATAGTCTTTATTTTAAAGTCTATTTTTTCTGATATGAGTATTGCTACTCCAGCTTTCTTTTGATTTCCATTTACATGGAATATCTGTTTTCCATTCCCTCTCTTTCACTCTGTATGTGTCCCTGGGTGTCTTGTAAGCAGCATATATACGGATTTTGCTTTTGTATCCATTCAGCTAGTCTGTGTCTTTTGGTTGGAGCACTTAATCCATTTACATTTAAGGTAATTATCAATATGTGTCTTCCTATTATCACATTCTTAATTGTTTTGTGTTTGTTTTTGTAGGTCTTTTCCTTATCTTGTGTTTCCTTCCTAGAGAAGTTCCTTTAATATTTTTTGTAGAGCTGGTTTGGTGTTACTGAATTCTCATAACTTTTGCTTATCTGTAAAGCTTTTGATTTCTCTGTCAAAGCTGAATGAGATCCTTGCTGGGTAGACTAATCTTGGTTGTAGGTTTTTCTCTTTCATCACTTTAAATATATCCTGACACTTCCTTCTGCCCTGAAGAGTTTCTGCTGAAAAGTCAGCTATTATCCTTATGGAGATTCCCTTGTATTATATTTGTTGCTTTTCCCTTGCTGCTTTTAATATTTTTTCTTTGCATTTAATTTTTGTTCATTTAATTAATGTATATTTTGGCATGTTTCTCCTTGGGTCTATCCTGTATGGGACTCTCTCTGCTTCCTGGACTTGATTATTTCCTTTCCCATGTTAGGGAGGTTTTCGACTCTAATCTCTTCAAATGTTTTCTCAGACCCTTTCTCTTTCTCTTCCTCTTCTGGGATCCCTATAATGTAAATATTGGTATGCTTAATGTTGTCCTGGAGGTCTCTGAAACTGTCCTCTTTTCTTTTCATTCCTTTTGTTTTATTCTGCTCTGTGGCAGTTATTTCCACCATTCTATCTTCCAGGTTACTTATCCATTCTTCTGCCTCACTTATTCTGCTATTGATTCCTTTTAGTGTATTTTTAATTTCAGTTTTTGTGTTGTTCATCACTGATTGTTTGTTCTTTATTTCTCCTAGGTCCTTGTTAAACATTTCTTGCATTTTCTCAATCCATGCTTCCATTCTATTTCTGAGCTATTGGATCATCTTCAGTATCATTACTCTGAATTCTTTTTCAGGTATATTGTCTATTTCCTCTTCATTTATTTGGTCTTATGGGTTTTTACCCTGCTCCTTCATCTGTTAGATATTTTCCTGTCTTCTCATTTTGTCTAACTTATTGTATTTGAGTTCTCCTTTCCACTGGCTGCAAGGTCGTAATTCCTCTTGCTTCTGGTGTCTGCCCCCAGTGGGTGAGGCTGGTCTAGTTGCTTGTGTAGGCTTCCTGGTGGGAGGGACTGGTGCCTGCATTCCGGTGGGTGGAGCTGATTCTTTTCCCTCTGATGGGCCAGGCCATGTCAGGTGGTATATTTTGGTGTGTCTGTGAGCTTAGTACGTCTTTAAGCAGCCTGTCCACTGATGGGTGGGTTTGTGTTCCTCTCTTGCTTGTTATTTGGCATGAAGCGTCTAGCGCTGGGGGCTGCAGGCAGTTGGGTGGAGCTGGGTCTTGGATTCGGCTGGAGGCCTCCATGAGAGCTCTCACTGATTAATATTCCTTGAGGCTGGGAATTTTCTGGTGGTCCAGCATCCTGGACTCAGTGCTCCCACCCCAGAGACTTAGGCCCAACTTATGGTTGGGGAACCAAGACAACGCATGCTGCTCAATATGGCAATAAAGACGATTAAAGAAAAAAAAAAAAAGCAAGAAAAACATAACCCTAGACAGACAAATGGTAAAAACAAAATGAAAGCAACAAGAACAAAAACAAAGAAACATACACGCACAAAAGAAACAAAAACAGAACTAAAGGAAATAAAAAATAAGAGAACAACCAGACAAAATAAGAATCTAAAAATGAAATCAAAAATCAAAAAACAAGTAACAAAAACACAAAACAAAAACCAAACCAAAGCAGAGTGCCAAATGAAGTTCATAAAGCAAAGAAAATAAAACAGACAAAAAGGATTAAAAGGGAAAAAAGAAAAAAAAACCACACAGAACAACAGAAAAGCAAAGTAAAAATAGAAATATGGAAAGATAAAAATTATGTCAAAAAAATCCCAAAAGACTAAATAAAGCAAAACTTAAAAAAGAAAACAGCAGGGATTCCCTGGTGGTGCAGTGGTTGAGAGTCTGCCTTCCAATGCAGGGGACACGGGTTTGTGCCCCAGTCCAGGAAGATTCCACATGCCGCGGAGCAGCTAGGCCCGTGAGTCATGGCAGCTGGGCCAGTGCATCTGGAGCCTGTGCTTCGCAATGGGAGAGGCCACAACAGTGAGAGGCCCATGTACCATAAAAAAAAAAAAAAAGAAAACAGCAACAACAACAATGAAGAGAAAAAAAAAACCAACAACAGAATGAATCAAAACATTATACAAATAATAGTAATAATAATGTTTTCCTGGGGTTCAGCTGTCAGTGTCCTTGACCCTGCTGTGACCCGCGGCCCACCTCTGCCTCCCCAGGAAGCCCTCCAATGCCTCTAGCCTGGTCTCTGGACTCCCTGCGTGCCTGGTGGGGACAGCTTAGACTCTGATCTAGCCCCACTCCTGTATGTGATTGTCCTCAGAGTCCACAGTTGCCAGAGCTAGACTGTTTTCATTTGTGGGAACACTCATTGTCCATTCAAGTATTGTATAGACACAGGGTCTAACTAGCTGATCATTGGGATTTAGTCTGCAGCCTGTGCAATTGATGGAAAGATTTTTGATCCTCTTCCTTAGTCACCCTGTCCCTGGGGCTCATCTGTGGTTTTATCCCCACCTCTGTGTGTGTATCACCCACAGGAGTCTGCTCCCGAGGCTGCCCTGGAGTGCTTGAGTCTGCCCCCGTAAGGACAGGGTGCAGAGGTGGCACGGCTACTTGGATTGTGGGACTCCCAGCAGCACCAGGTGTGCAGGGAAGCCAGTGACCATGGGTTCAAGAGATATGGCCCTGGGCTTCCCTGGTGGTGCAGTGGTTGAGAGTCTGCCTACTGATGCAGGGGACACAGGTTCATGCCCCGGTCCCGGAGGATCCCACATGCCATGGAGAGGCTGGACCCGTGAGCCATGGCCACTGAGACTGCGCGTCTGAAGACTGTACTCTGCAACGGGAGAGGCCACAACAGTGAGAGGCCCGCATACCGAAAAAAAAAAAAAGAGAGATATGGCCCTAGTGGGAATCTTTTCTAGTGTCCAGAGGCAGGCATCCACCTGTGGGAAGAAAGAGGCTACAATGGTGGCTCCACTCCCTGGGTGTGACTCAGCAGTAGCGCCCTGCTTCCACAGTAGTCTGGTTTTCCTCCATAAGCATTCCCTGTTGTGGATTTCCTCCCTGCTGTCCCCTCAGGCCATCTCCCTGCAGCCAACAGCAGTCCTCACCATGGGTTTGCTCTCTAATCCCCACACTCTAGCTCCCAGCCCCCATGCACACCGGTGGATACATGTCCCCATCTAGGGCATGTAGGGACACAGTTCAGACCATCTGTGTAGTTTTCACTCTGTCCAGTCTGCCACAGATCAATCGCTTCACGCTCCTCCAACAGCCTCAGATGTTTCCCTTCTGTCCCAACTGATTTCCTCTTTGCTAAAGGGGCTTCCCTGGATGCAGGAATCTCTCCTCTGCTTCAGCTCCTCCCTCCCCTGGGGTGCAGGTCCTGTCACGTTTCCTCTCCTCCTCTTTCTCCCTTCTTTATTTCATCCTACCCAGTTTAGTGGGGATTTTTATAGTCCTTTCCAGTGTCCAAGGTCTTCTGCTGGTGTTTAGCTGGTGCTCTGTGAGAATTGTTGCATCTGTAGATGTATTCCTGATGCATCTGTGGAGAGAGATGAACTCCACATCCTCCTACTCCTCCACCATCTTGGAACCCCCCCCTTTTTCTTAAAATTAAGAGAACCCTGACTGTATGTGCCCAGGCTAAAATGGTATTTTAAAGCCATCTTTGCAGCTAACGGGAGGTATGTTAAAAAAGTTTAGCTAATGAAATATAAGCAGACATCTGTTGAGGATTTCTAGAAAGTTTTACATCTTTGAGATAGGTGTCATGCCTTATTTTTTTTTGGCCATACGTGGGCTTCTCACTATTGTGGCCTCTGAGAACCACGGGAGCCACTTTTGTGGCTCCCATTGCGGAGCACAGGCTCTGGACACGCAGGCTCAGCAGCCATGGCTCACGGGCCCAGCCGCTCCACAGCATGTAGGATCTTCCCCAACCGGGGCATGGACCCATGTCCCCTGCATCAGCAGGTGGACTCTCAACCACTGTGCCACCAGGGAAACCCGTGCCTTTATTTTTATCACTACCTCTTCTTCCTGAAGGTTAAGTAGGTTATTCTGGAATCATGCACACAAAAGCTGCATGCTAAAAGTGGGAATAGAAACCTGGGTCTCAGCACCTTGGAGTAAGCCCTAATCAGTCTTTCTTCCATATTTCTTGTTGCTTGGAAAACTCAAATACACACACATTCTTGATTAAACCCTTATAGTTGTTTTTCTACTTCATGAAGCCAAATGCAATTCTATTACATAGACACTTAATCAATGCAAGAAAGATGCATGATTCTCCAGACTCTGCACACTCAGGTAATACAAGGCAAAATTTAATATTTTCTTAACCAAGAAAATTTAGGAGGTAACTCTTTTTCCAAACTAAGCACATGCATTCCAAAGTAAAACAAAAGTTAATTTTTTAGATTCTCTCTTCCAATCTTTGGTAGAAAAGATAATATTTAGCTAGCTATGAGTACTTTGAAATTTCAAATACATAATTTGTACATTTTAAAATTCAGGTTATATTTGATGCTACATGCAGAAGCATTAATTATGAGCCAATCAGTATTTGAAGTGCTCTGTGATTCTCTTAGAATATTTGATTAAAAAACAGATGCAGGTGTAATCAATAATGCATGTACATTCAATCAGGAATCTTGATTTTTGCTTGTTTATTTAATTGACATCTCAGACATTAACATACCTCTAAGGTTCTGTTACACTAAGAAAGTGGTTATTTCTCCATAGAGACTAATTTTTAATAGCCTTAGCAATGTTCTTTTAAGAAGAGTTGAGAAAAAAAGTTTATGTTCGTAAAATATCCATCTCTATTCACCATAGCAATGAAGTAATAGCAAAACAAAGTATTTTTTGTTCTCTGCCTCTAGAGTTAGTCTATTCAGGAGGCAAAAAATGTAAATAAAATGTTTTCGTATTTCAAAAGAGGAAAATCCTTAGGCTACAGAAAACTCAAGCACATATAAAATTAGTGTTGTTGAGAAGGGCTAATACTCACTTTTTGGACCAATTACTGGGTATTTGATATCTACACATAATGAAGTGTAATGGATGGGAACCTCTATTCTTTCTCATGCTAGAAGTGCAGGCTATTTGGAGGAACTGTTTCTTTCACCTTCTATCCCTGTGATTTTGTTGGAAGAGGATAATCACAGTTCCCTGCCCTCTGGTCTCTGGTTTGTGTATGTATCAAAACTGGGTCACTTGGAGTTCTCCACTTGTATTTTCTAATGAGAGCTAGAGGAAAATGACTCCATTTTCTTTATGACATGAGACTATGATTGTAGTGATGTTTGTGGTAAGATACCAGGCCCATGAGGATAGCCAACTTGAGAAAACTCCCACACAGAGGAAAGAGGAAGGAAGGAATAAACTCTTTCATCTTTTCTTGATTTGATTATGTCAGTCAGTATTTCCCTATTTTGATTAAACTAATTCGTTTCTCTCCCCACATAATCAGAGAAGTCCAAACATTCAGAATAGTGTTGTCTTAATTCATTGAACAAAACATTTATTTAATAACTCACTACATTAGTGGTAAAAGATGAAATCTAGCTTTCCCGGAACTTATGATTTGTCCAAAGAAACAAATACATTAAAACAACTCTGGTACACAATATACTATCTCAAAATGCTTTGAGATGACAGAAGAAGGGTAATTTTCAGCAAAATCAGAGAAGATTTCAAGGAAGCTGTGGTATTGGAGCTCAGTCTTAAAGAATATGGAGAATAAGTAGAAAAGAATAGAAGAGCATAATGGGTAAGTAAATACAGATACAAGAGCCTGTGCATGAGGGTGTAAAAGTAAATTGTATGTTTGGGAGAAGGGTGAATATCATGGCATAGCTAGTGCATGAGATGTCTGTGTTAGAGGAGTGACTGGAGATGAACCATTAAATGTAGATTAGGGATGGATTTCTAGGACCAGATGCTCTATGCTATGGAAATATAGCCGTTGAGGGGTTAAGTTTTACAATGGGAATCCTACTCTATTTTTGAAGGAAAGTTCTGGGAATGGGACAACTTGAAAACAAACAGCAGTTTGATGAATGTGCTATAAACAGAAAATCTGGAGAGAAAGATTCCCATTAGGAATATCTTATAATAATGCCTGATAAAGAACAAGGGAGTCCATTATTGATGGTAGTCATAGAAATGGAAAAATTGATGAATTCACCTCTAGGAGAAGATTCCTAAAGTGTAGTTAGAAATATGGGGCTAGAGTTTAGAAAGGAGATTGGAATTAGAGATAATAGTTTGGGTATTCATTAGAGTATAAGTGATGATGGGATGGGAAGTACCAGGATTCTCCAGTGACAATGTACAAGATGAAAGAAGGCTGGGGAATGCTAGAGGATATTCAACCTTAGAAGACTAGAAAGAAATGGGTGAACCTGATTGAAAAAGAAAGGTTGGCCATCAGGAAAGGAGATAATTTGAATTCACATCCCTGACCCACCACGCTTCTTTTTGCCAGCTCCTTGCTGGGCAGCTCAACAAATAAAATAACCCTATTAAATGAGTCTTGAGGAAATCACTTTGCTACCAAAACTTGGCTTTTATTATTTGTGTAGGTAGCAGAGGCTGGAGTGAAGACCAAGAAATTACACTGCTTGCCTGACATCAGTTGGGTGAGGAGAGGGCTGTGCCTTCTCTCTTGTGAAATCAAGTCCTGGAAGAGGCTGTGCAGTCCTCTTGGTGCCAATGGCCCAGGAAACGGTTGCCCCTAAAGGGCTACACAATATTCCATGTGGTTGGAAGAAGATACTCCTCCCCAAGAGTATTTAATTAAGATTAAAACACCACACAGTCTTCATCACATGCTTCAGTGTAAAGGGTCCTGATATTGTCAGCTGACTTTATCCACTGCCTCACAGGGAAGGGACTGTGGTGTCTCTCAAGGGTTGCCCATTCCTAAGAAACCTCAACGTCCTGTTTTATGAGGATGTGGAGGTAACCTAAACTCATGAGAAGGCAAAGAGATCCATTTTTAAAAGACTCAGTAAAAACAGAGAAAGAGGCTAAGCTGGATAATAAGAACAGGTTGTTCCCATTGAGGCAAAATAAATGAAAAGACAGAAGAAAGCTTGAACAAAAAAGAAATGTAGGCTCTCAAAAGGATGTAATTAGAGCATAAGAAGGTCTTTATGAAACCAAAGAAGCATGATATTTGAATTATAAAATTTTGTACAGGAATAGAAAAAGAGGTTAGTTGCTTTAGTGGCTTGAAAGAATAATGGAAGAACTATCTAACAAGACAAAAACACAGAAAAGTGATAATCACTAGAGAAAAGGTATAAACTACAGAATAAAACTCAAGTGCTTACAGGATCTTGGCAGATAGTATAAGTGTGTGGATTAGATTAGTAATAAGACAATAACAAATTGTATAGATTGTGGCTGAAATGGGGAGTCCACATCTTGCTCTATAGATATTCAAATTTTATTTTTTAAACACTCAACAGGTCAAAAATAGTCTTCTACTGGTAGGAATCTGTAGAGTATATCATACTTTTCAGACACTGATATAAAGAATTTTCATAACTACAGTTCACACACAAGCATGTGCACAAATACACACACAAAGTACTGTGTTCCATTTATTAAAAAGTTTTTATATGCTTGCACATGATTTTTAAAACCTTATTTTATACCTAAAATAATACCTTTTTAAGCTATTGTCTACCAGAATCCAGTAAACCAGAAATTAACAAAAATACACAAAAAATTGAACAGCTTGGAAACAACCAACCTAAGCTGAATCCTATGAAATTGCTGATATTACCTTTTTGACTTACAAAATGGTAATCCATAGGAGTCAACCTAATAAAATCCTCCATCAGAAGTGAAAGCTGAAATTCTCAATCATGTAGGAATTAACAAATGGGAACATTTTATGTAAAAGCCAATGCTTTAATCAGAATAAAATTTTACATTTTATAAAAAGAAAGAAAAAATAAATACATGTGCAATTTAAGAGACCAGAAAAAAATAGATTAAAAAAAAGTCACAGGGGAGGGATAGACTGGGAGGTTGGCACTGAAATATACACACTGCTATATCTAAAATAGATAAGCAACAGGGACCTACTGTATAGCTCAAGGAACTCTACTCAGTGTGCTGTAATAACCTAGATGGGAAAATAACTTGAAAAAGAATAGATACATGTATATGTATAACTGAGTCACTTTGCTGTTCACCCAAAACTAACACCACATTTTTAATCAACTATACTCCAATATAAAATAAAATTTAAAAAAAATTAAAACAAAACAAAAGTCACAGAGTTTCTTGTTCAATGTCTTATAAAATAGCTGTATTAAAATAATTACCCCCTAATAAAATCCACAGGAAGAAGGGATGAGAAACTGTCAGCAGATGAGAAATTACAAAACAGTCCTTGGAGAAAGAAAGTGAATGGATGAATAGTGTCTGAAGGAAAAGAGCAGAGGGATCCTCAGTTTGGAATTTGAGTTGAGGGGCCTTGTTGGCCTGGTGAACCAAACAGAGGCCCCAGAGCCTGAGACTATTGGATGAGAATGGATGTTGTGTTAGCAGGTGTGAAAACAAAGTGTTAATTTATTGTGGGCTTTAATTTGCATTTCCCTGATTAATGATATTGAACATCCTTAATTCTTATATATTTGAATAGCTTCTTTTTGAAGTACCTGTTTGAGTCTAAGTCCCCCCTTTTTCCTATTGCTCTGAATTCCTTTTTGTTATTAATTTTAAATTTTGAATAAGAGGTCTTTGCCAAATATATTCATTGCAAATATTTTCTACCACTCTGCTGATTGCCTTTTTGCTCTCTTACTAATGTCTTTCCATGAGTTGAAGTTCTTAATTTTATTTTGGTCCAATAAACTTGTGAGCATAAAAGTTCATAAGGATATAGAGGATTGATATCAGCAAGAGGCCCACATCTTTCTGGCCCCATCCAGAATACTGAGGTGTGCTGCATGACTGGGAAGCAGGAAGTGGCTGGGAGAACAGCAGCCAGACCTCCTGAAGGGCATCAAAGGGATGCAGATTCTATTGCATGCTTTGTGGACTTATCAGGAAACTTGGCCTCAAGATGCTTGGACACCTTGTTTATGGATCTCCCACTTGACTCACGGGCACTCCCAACATGTTTTGTAATACACACACACACACACACACACACACACACCATGTGACTGGCCCCCTGTGCATACTTCTGAGGGGGGCAAGTGTAAGTTTTGTAGATGGTGAGAACACACAGAAAGCCACCCTGACTCTGTGGGGTTGGGAGGAAGTACATAAATTTGAACATTCAGCACTAGAGAAAGTAAACAGGGGGTTCTCAGCATGTAGCCTGGCTTTGCAGGATCCAAAGAAGGCACACAAACTTAAAATTCCCTCACAAGAGGGAGCAAGAAGTCTAGAGCAGACATATACAGAGAAAAAGGTCTGAGTGAGCCTCAGAAAGCCTAGCAGGACTGACAGAATGTATTTCTCTCCTGAAACCCGTCAGTAAAGACTGGAAGGGGTGACTACTACTGCAGATGAGTGAGTAGCAATACAAGACTTCAGGGAATCTGAAGAACCAAGAAAGCATGACACCACCAAAGGAACACAATGATTTTCCAGGAACTAACCCCCAAAATCTGCAATTGCCTGAAAAAGGCATCAAAATTGTTGCTTTAAGGCACTTCAGTGAGCTGCAAGAAAACACAGAAAGACAATTAAATGAATTAAAGAAAAACATACATGAACAAAACAAGAAGTTTAACAGAGAGATAGAAATGATCAAAAGTAACCAAACAGAAATTCTGGAGCTGAAGAATACAATTAATGAAATGAAAAATATAATAGAGAGCATAATAGTAGACTTGCAAAAGCAAAAGAAAGAATCTGTGAACTTGAAGAGAGTTCACTTGAAATTATCCCATCAGAGGAAAACAAAGAAAAAAGAATGAAAAAGTGAAGAAAGCCTATGGGATATCATTAGGAGAAACAATTTATGCATTAGTGGAGTTCCAAGAAGAGAGGGAGGAAGGGTCAAAAAGAGTACTGCTGACTCTGCTTTCAACATATATACAGAATCTGATCATCTCTCATCATGTCCACCACTATTTTTCCATCTTCTCTAGACTAGAAGACTGAAAGAAGTTCCTAAATAGTCTCTGTTTCCATTTTTGTATCCCCCAATCTCTACAGCTAATTTTCCACATTGTAGCCACAAGGAAACGTTTACAATGTGAAACAGATCAGTTCACTTCTCCAGTTCAAATTTTGTAATGGTATCCCATCATACTTAGAAAAAAACTCAAACTCATTACCTTGGTCTTCAAAAAAAATTACATGATCTGTCTCCTCCCTACCTTTCTACTCATTGCTCACTCAACTTCAGGTACATGGGCTTACTGTCTTCTGATAACAGGGCATTTACACATCTCTCACTCACATCTTCATGTGGCAGGTTCCTTCCATTCCCTGGTCAAATGACCCCCTACTCCAGTATGCTTTTCCAAACCAAACTAACTAAAAGAGGACCCCTTCCTCCATATCTGTACGTGTTCTCTACTTCTTTTACTTTATTTCTTTGAACTAATATCTCTATAGTTATATTGCCTTTTTATCATTTTACTTAATTTTTGTCTGTGTGAAGTCTCTATCAAGGCAGGATCTTCCCCTACCTTGTTCCTAACTGTATTCCAGTACCCATAATGGTACCTAGTACAATGGAAGTGCTCAACAGATACTGGTTCAACAAACAAATGGGTCAGAATGAATGTTGCTCATTTTCTTGCATGTTCTCTAAGATGATAAGTTGGGGAAGATCATTCTATCTGTAAAGCACAATAGAGTATAGTATAATGATTGCATGCCCTGGAGCCCAATTGCCTGAATTAAAATTCAGTATTTTCAGAAGGTATCTTGTATGATTCTGAAAAATTACTTAACTAGTCTGTGCCTTAGTTTTCTTCCAATGTGAAAAAAGGTTAATAGTGGTACCTATATACAGAGTTGTGAGAATTAAATGAGGAATATATCCAAGACACTTAGAACAGTGTCTAGTACTTAGCAAGCATTAAGTAGATATTAGTTATTATTTCCTTTTAATTTGTATTATTCTAAGTCTATTTCTACATAGTGTTGGTTATAGGCATGCAGTATTAAATCCTAAGTTGAAAAAGAAGAGCTCAAGTTTTTGTTTTGTTTTATTTCTCTTTTCCCTGGACTTTTTCTCTGGCTAGGCCACGGGGTGTTTATAATTGATGCTACAGCTCCTACTCTCCTCATCAGAGTTTCAGCAGAGTCCTGTATTTGACTCTCTATCCTTTAATTCACTTAGTTACATAGGTACTTTAGAAGAATCTGGCATCATCTTTGCTAAACCTTATTCTTCAGTTCATCATATTCTTTGTCCTTTATGAAAGTAATTTAATTTGTAAAACAATTTGACAGGGCCTATACTTATTCTTTAATCACATCCAACAAATTCAGATAATTGAATGTGTTAAGTCAAGCTTTATCCTTAAGGCAACATTAATTCAATCTCCACAGCAGAAACTTTGTGACAGCAAAAACTTGCAAGTTTGGTTAATTAATAAATAGTAAGCTTACCAGAAACATGACATTTTTTTACTATATCAATCTATTTTAAAATCTTTAAAAATTACTAGTTAGCCTACAGGACAACTTGAATAATGCATTAAGTTTAGTGAAGTAAACAAAAATAAATAAGTTTTATGAAATCTTTCTTCAACTAACATAACCTCTAGAAGGGAAAATATACAACCACACTTATAATTATGATAAAAGGTAGGAGAAATAGATACCCAAAGGGAAGTTTCCATAAAGTACTATGTGAGGTGAATTGAAGCAAAAGTTTTTTCTGAATAGTTGCCCTATGAAAAGCTTCACTGAAAGGTAGTGTTTGAGGAGAAAAACATAAGGAAATATTATAATAAGGAATATGGTAATATAAATAATAAGTATAATAGGGAAAATTATGTTGGACATGATAACATGATCTGGAAGGAAAAGGGACATTCCAATACAGGGAAGCATCATATGTAAAGCCATCAAGGCTGAAAACTTGGTACATATGTAGAGCACAGCAAGAAGTCATTTGGATTGTAGCCTTTAAATACAAAGATTTCTAAACACATTTGGAAAAGTATGTTGGTATATAGTATAGATTATTAGGAGCCAGGTTTTGACTTTATAGTCAAAGAAGAAGTACTGCAGTTGAGGAAAATTGTTCAACAGTAGTATGTAAAGTGGCTTGTGTATAGAAAAGACTGTTGGTAGGGTGACCAAATAGGGGAGAATCTTAATCTGAGAGACAAGAGAGTGTAAACTATGGCTTTAGCAGGAACAAAAATGGGGGAAAAGGAAATAGAGGTAAACTCAATGACAGCATGTGGAGGATGAATCAAAGGGGAAGATTCAAAAATGTCTGAGAGTTTAAGACTTGGAAATGGATGATTAGCAAGAGCACTTAAGGAGAGCCATGTAGAAGGGAGCATGAAGTGTTGACTTTAGACGTGCTGGGTTTTGGGCACCAGGCATCCATGTAGAGATACTCAAAGGGGAGTAAGTTTTCAAGTCCTGGAACAAAGGGCAAAGGTTAAAAATGAATCTTAGAGCCTTCTGTACACAGCAAGAGCTGAATTATTAAGGATGAAAGTGATTTTCACTGGAGAACTGTGAAGAAAAGAAGACTGGAGACACTCCACAAGAAGCAACCACAGATGGGAAGCATAGAGGAAGAGACGCTAAGAGACACAGAAAGTAGAATAAGACAAATAGAGAGTCACTATTGCCAGGGAGTTTCAGGACTAATACCTGATCAGCAATATAAAACTAGCAGACAGTTGTTGAGGAAGAGGGAAATTGAAAATATAGCCATTGACTTTGTAAGTAACAATCATCTGATTTCCTTCCATGTGGTAAGCAGGAAGCCTAGACCACTGGGCAGTGTGTGAACCAGAATGGGCAATTCAAAACCAAATTTGGCAGATCAATGTATTGAGTTTTCCAGACTGGGTTTGCAATCTGATGAAGCGAAAGACAGAATTCAGATACAAAGTGAAAGAGAACTGAAACCAGGGACATCAGATGAATACAAGAGGGTTCAAACAGAATCAGATTAGCTTAAAATCAAAGGTCAGTTTTAAAGGGAGTTTTTAATCATGAGCTTGGGAGTCCTTTAAGGACAAAGTCCTGATCTGGATGGAGGTGAATCATCCTATTATGGACAGGGGGTACCACAATTTTTATAACATATTTTTGGACTTGTGATCTCAGCTTCAGCCAAAAATTTGTGCACAGCTAGGTTCATGACCAGAAAACTGAGAGAAGCAGCAGAGTGATCCAACAGAAGGTTATATGAATGCAAATTTCAACACCTGAAAAACATCATAAAATGTGTCCACTTTAGACATCATCAAGAGCGTTGGGAGAACCATTGGCCAGACAGAAGACCGTTTGCAAGACTGAGGAGGCTTCTGGGAGAGAACTCATCCCAGGTAAAGAAGTCGTTTATTACAAGCAGACCCTGAAGTATTTTAGTGGCCAGAGGAAGTAGTTATTCAAGGCACAGAATTATAACTGTAAGAGCTAGTTCACTAAAACCTCTTAAAATAGTTAAGCTCAGTAAGTACTTTAACAGAGAATTCCCAAAGTCAAGGGAGGCATTTCCTCCCAACTCCTAGATATATAACAAGGGAGTTGGTGCCCTGTGAAGGTGACAGCGGGCAGGAGAGACTTTGGATCCCTGTGGGCCAGTGTCAGTAACCACAGGTACTCTATTAGCAGCAGGACGTCAGTGGAAGTGGGCTTATTTGTGAATACATGTGAAATGCCTCCTAAAAACTGCCCTTCTGTCTCCCTCAAAATTAAATTCATGTGTGCATATACACACACATACAGACTGGTGAACTCACATGTGTTTATATGGACAGTTCACAAACAGGTCCTGCTTCATGTAATAGAATCAATGCATGAGTGAAATTTGAGTTATTTCCATTAATATGCTCTGGTTTGCCCTATAGGTTAGTAAGGCCCAAAGAAATTAGGATAATTGAATCAATGTTCCCAGACTTCTCAGCAATTCCTGCTATACAGTGGAATAGAATTGGCTTTTTTTTTTAAACATCTTTATTAGAGTATAATTGCTTTACAATGGTGTGTCAGTTTCTGCTTTATAGCAAAGTGAATCAGTTATACATATACATATGTCCTCATATCTCTTCCCTCTTGCAGCTCGGTGCTTCATGACCACCTAGAGGGGTGGGATAGAGAGGGTGGGAGGGAGGGAGATGCTAGAATTGGCTTTTAAAGTCAATGGGCTGTAGCTGCAGCTGCTGTGTTTGCTGGTAGCACTAGTGTCAGATGAAACTCTTGAAAATGAGTTTTATGGTCAAATATGTTTGAGAAACTCTGAATTAAATAAACTGAACTATATCTATTTTTTAAAGGCTTTCTTTGGGCTTTCAGATGCTAATTGTCAATTGACTCTAAAAGAGGGTACATTTTGCAGAGTCCCAAAACTTTGACAATGAATCCTTTCTTCACAGAACTTTCCATGGAATGAGTTTTCCATAGAATAGATTGAGAAATATTCCTCTAATTAGATGGGAATTACTTTTAGAAAATACTATCTGCTGTTCTCTAACTCCACCTCCCACCCGGAAAAAATTTTAATCAGAGTGAAAGAAATAGAAAAGGGTAGAAAGATAGAAAATTTCACAAAATAAGATGGTTAAACATTGGAATCTAAAAAGGAATATTACAATTTCAGAATGCCCAGGGATAAAGACATTTGCTATAAATTGATGCCATGCACACAGTATGTTTGCAAAATATTTGTTGATTGAACGTATGAATGAAATTTGTATAGTAATGTTTAAATACTGTATATAGTGTTCTTATTAGTTAAAACGTATCAGTATTCCTTCTGTTGTTTCCTCTTAGAAAAGGAGAATTAAACACTTGACTTACAGATTATAAAATCAAGACTAATAAAAGTTCAGTGGATCTTGAATTAAAACAAATTGTAATTTGAGTTCAGTAATATCAAGAGATACAAAGTAATGTACATTTTTTGAGCCAGTAAAACCATCTCCAGGAATTTATACTAGAAAGAAATTTATTACAAGGAAAAAGAATAAAGAACTACATGAAAAGGCATTTATTAAAGAAATATTTAAAATAAAATTAGAAACAATTTGAATCCAAACTGACATTAATTTGGAGTCTAGCTCTGTCACTTTCTACCTGTGTGATCTTAGGAAACCTTATATAACTTATAAGATCTTATATAACTTTTCAGAGGCTCAATTTTGCAATCCATAAAATGGAAATAATAATAATATTAATCTCATAAGGCTTTAGTGAGGATTAAAGATAATGCAAATAAAGCATTTATCTTGGGGTTTCACACATAATCATCAATCAATAAAAGTTATTTTAACAGGTAAATGGCTAAATCATATGACATAAGACATTAGAATATTTTCTAGTTACTATGAAGGTTATATAGAAACATGGGAAAATGCAGAGTTTAGTGCTAGGTGAAACCTATAAACTCTTTTTTAACAATTCCAGGATAAATCATACGTAAAATAATTGGTTTGGTATGATTACATGTAATTAGTACTATGTTTTTATCTGTTCTTTAGTATTCTATATTGAGCTTATACACATTTTCTTTTAAAAGCTATGTAGAGTTATGATGATCTTACATAAGGATAACTTGTGCCAACATCATAACAATTTAAGATTTCAGTGATTGGTGAAGCAGCAACATTTATTAAGTACTGAGTCTGTTTCACACTTGCACTGGCTAGACTTGGAGAAAACATTTTGCACAGTAGTTTCTGATTTACAAGATATTTTCACATACACTTTGTTTTTTGTTTGTTTGTTTTGACTGTGCCATGCAGTTTGTGGGATCTTAGTTCCTGGGCCAGGGTTTGAACCTGGGGCACAGCAGTGAAAGCACCGAGTCCTAACCACTGGACCACCAGGGAATTCCCTACACTATGTTTTTAATTCCTGTGCCAGCACTGTGATTACAACAAGACAGACATTTTACGAGTGACCCATGATCCCAGACTTACAACGGAAGTGATTTTGTTGAATATCCTGTAAACTATAAGATGGAAACAGGACCACAAATCACCTCCGGGTTTTCTGTCCAGTCCTCTTATGAGCTGCCTCACCTATAAGAGCTTGAGAATGTTTCTGAACTTGTTCATAAAACCATTCTCCTTATCTGGGATCATGGTACTTTCCATGTAACATATATCTGCATCCAAGTTGGCTTTTGCTTTTATTATATGTAGAAGATCCATTACCATTTCTGGTTAGCCTCTCAAAATATGATCTGTAGAAAAGCAGCCCCTAAAAATGCTGTGAGAACATAGGGACCTGGTCAAAGAAGGCTGTGCACTGTTAAAACATGAGCAGAAGCATCTTAAAAGCTCTGAGAAGCTTTACTACAACCATACTTCCTGTTAAGTTTTGCCTTGTCTTGTGATTCTCAAAAATACTTGGCCACTGAAATTTTCCAGAAAACTATTAATTCATGGAATGATGATTATTCACATCTTACTTGCAAAATTGCTAGAAGAGTCAAGCCTTTTCAAATGTTCCCTAGAAGTTACCCAGTAGCCTGAGCAAGAAAGTCATTTAGCTGCTGATTTTTCCCAATGAGTAAGAATAGTACAGGGAGGAAATTTACCCAACATGGTTGGAGAGTGTGTCATTTGAGGCCACAAGGCCTCCTG
Organism: Leucopleurus acutus; assembly: GCF_964270905.1. NCBI lineage: Eukaryota > Metazoa > Chordata > Mammalia > Artiodactyla > Delphinidae > Leucopleurus > Leucopleurus acutus. The sequence continues at coordinate 63,296,873 of NC_139153.1, read as the reverse complement.
CATGCAGTGTTAGTCTTCAGAGATTTCCTTCCCCTTGGTGGGTCTCACCCTCACTTGCTGAAGCTGCCTTGTCACTGGACACCTCTTTCCAAGCCAAGCCAACACTGAGGTCCCCAATATTGTCATACTTCCCTACTCCTTCAAAAAGTGCAATATTTCCTCCTTTATGCCAGACCATGTTCTGCTAATCTAAGACCCTCACCCTGCATAGTGGGCTTTAGTGAATCTATTGTAGATAACTTTGGAAGAATTTATTCAATTTACAAAGGTCCTACTTCTGTGAAAACTGCTTCATGTGGCGTATATATATACAATGGGATATTACTTAGCCATCAAAAAGAATGAAATAATGCCATTTTCAGCAACATGGATGGACCTAGAGATTATAATACTAAGTGAAGTAAGTCAGACAGAGACAAATACCTTATGATATATGTAGATTCTAAAAGAAAAAAAGAAGACACAAGTGAACTTATTTCTCAAACGAGACTTACAGGCACAGAAAATAAATTTATGGTTACCAAAGGGGAAAGGGAGGTGAGAGAGAGATAAATTAGGAGGTTGGGATTAACATATACACACTACTATATATAAAATAGATAACCAACAAGGAACTACTATATAGCACAGGGAACTCTACTCAATATTCTGTAATAATGTATATGGGAGAAGAGTCTGAAAAACAGTACACACATGTATATATAACTGAATCTCTGTGCCATACAGCTGAAATTACACAATACTGTAAATCAACTATACTTCAGTAAAGAATTTTAAGAAACAAACAGAAACCTACCAATCTGGGTTGCTGCACACAATGGGGAATGTTCTTAGACTCTTGCTCATTATTAGTCAAGCCAAGGGTAGACACAGGACTAATGCTGAGCCAACAAGATTCAGTTAAGACAGAGCTGGTCTAATTCCTTCTGGCCTATTCGCCTGGAGTGAGGGGATTTAAACTCAGGAGCTGAGGCTGACATTGTGTGGCTGCCATATTCTCAGAGAAACATGGACAGAGAGAAATGGCAGCATTTCAAAGAGGAGCAACAGAGACTGTGCAGCCCCAGTGGTGGTGGTGGGGAATTGAAAGAGAGAAGGAGAGAGAATTTTTTAAAAAGAGTTTTCTGTTTCTGATAGCTTTCCTCTGTAGTACCCCCACCTCTGATCCTGGCTGTTTCTATTCTTGTATTGAGAGACGTCTCAATTACTTTACAATAAACTATTTTATGCATATTTGAAAGATGCTTTTGTTACTTGCAACCAGAATATCCCTAATTAAGATAGAGCTGTAATGAATAAACAAGTCACTCCCTTTTCTTATTAGCAAAGTTTTCTTGAGGACACAGTGCCTCATCTCAGATGAGGGATTACAGTAGTTATTGCTCCGGGCATAGTGACAGACTGGCAGGAGGAACTTTCAAATTTCAATGTGTAGACAGCTGCCTTTTCCATCTCCACATGGACCTGGCTCAGGATCATATATAATCAGAAGTAGACATCCCCGAGCTGCAGAGGGTATGTAGGGTGAACATTCTCAAGTATGCACTCCCTAAATTCAGAGTACATATGTGAGCTGACGTGACTTCTAAATTTTATTCCAACTTTTCTCATCCTCCCCTGCACAGCTTGGTGAGTCCCTGAAATTATGACCTCATTCCAAAAAGCTGGAAGAGTCTCCTTTACAGTTTCTGTGCTGAAGTGTAGTTTGAAATCTTTTGAATATTACAACTTTTTTTCACATTTAAAAAAAAATTATTGAAGTATAGTTGATTTACAATGTTTATTAATTTCTTCTGTACAGCAAAGTAACTCAGATATACATATAAAACTGATATATATTATATCCATATAATATATATTCTTTTTCATATTCTTTTCCATTATGGTTTATCATAGAATATTGAATATATTTCCCTGTTGTATACAGTAGGACCTTGTTGTTTATCCATTTCATATGTGATAGTTTGTATCTGCTAATCCCAAACTCCCATTCCTTCCTTCACCTTCTCCTCCTACCCCTTGGCAACCATAAGTCTGTTCTCTATGTCCGTGAGTCCATGTCTTTTTCATAGATAGGTTCGTTTGTGTCATATTTTAGATTCCACATACAAGTGATATCATATGGTATTTGTCTTTCTCTTTCTGACTTACTTCACTTAGTATGATAATCTCAAGGTCCATCCATGTTGCTGCAAATGGCATTATTTCATTCTTTTTGATGGCTAATATTCCATAGTATATATGTACAACACCTTCTTTATCCATTCATCTGTTGAAACAGTGTTTAGGCAAGAGATACCACAGGTACCACAGCAGACTCAGGATTCCAGGGAACGATGGGTCAAAGGAAACCCCAGGCTTTGGCAGGAGGCAGAGAGTAATCCAAAGGCATAAATAAAACACATACACCTCAGGACCTACAGTTATTTTTTACTGTGTCTTTACAGAAGGATGGGAGTCACTAGCTGGTACCAATTGATGCCAAAATCCTAGGTATGCAGGACCCCTCACGGTCTCTACTTCTTTTCTGAATCCCCCTATTTAAGGCCCCCATCACATATGTGTTTTGCCTCTTGAAATCTCTGTATTATACTATGCATTGATATTTAGCTTTCTGTGTATAGATTCATCCTCCCAGAATCAAATTATGAAGTGTGAAGAAGAAAATATGTATCCTAAGTCTCTACTTAGAGACATAATAAGGTAAGGGTTTTACCCAGTCACTGATCACAACATTATCAAAATAATATAATACAGATGTAATCTGATTCATGCAAATTTTAAGAATCCTTGTCTTTCAGAAATCATTGCTCTTTCTTTCCTTACTACACACACACACACACACACACACACACACACACACACACACACACACACACACACAACAGAGTTTCCCCCTGCTCTGCAGCCCTAGCCAGTATGGAAAGCTCACCTCTTGTCAAAGCCCATTTGATAAAGGTCGATTAAGGGAGAAGTGAGAACACAGGACTGTCTGTACCTCCTCTATTCCTCGTCCCTTATTTATGGAGGTGAGAATCATTTTAAGAATCCTTAGTTTTATCTTTGTTTGTGTTTGGTGTTAGATACTGTGGTAGGTGCCTTACTGAAGCTAATCAGGGATGGCCTTAGATTTCTTATTGGATCCTTCTTAATATCAAGCACTAAGTTAGCTCATGAATCCGTGTGTGAATAACTAAATCCACGACTATTAAGTACAAACTTTTATTTTTGTTGACTGGCAAACAAAAGGGATTGTGAAATGTGGAGAAACAGAATTTTATATCATTAGCCAAATGATATCTTTTCATTCAGAATCATCAGACCTCAGCCCTGATCTCTCCCTCTACCATGGAATTGCTCTGTCCTTCTCCTTAGCCAAATGTCATAGAGAGAAGCAAATTCAGTATTCATCGCAAAGGGAAAGGATTTGCACTACTTAGCTTGATCGCCAGTTGCATGTAAACAGGTCCAAAAGTTTGAGCACGACCCAGACATAAACACCCACAGCATAGGAAGAAATGCACACTGCAGGGGAAAAAAGTTTTGAAACGAAATGCTGGATGATTTAATTCTGAACTGCCTTTTCTTCATCACTTCACACATGAAGAAAATGTAAGGCAGAACTGGGTATGTCAGAGAGAAATAGTAGTAAGAAAGCATAAGAAAAGGAGCATTCCTTGAATACTTGGGATTTTTAAGGCCATCATAAGTGAAATTTGCCTCCCAAAGTGTCAAAAATCCGATGAAAAGCAGAGAAATCCCACTGAGCTCTGAAATAGCACCTTCCCTGCCCCCATGGTAGAACACTGTGAATTTTGAAGGGGAGTGTAGCAGATATGAATGCTTTCAGTGAGTGATGAGTTTGCAGTGTGTGGGATGGAATGCTTTATTATTTTTATGATATTGTAGAATAGAGGGCTTCTTATCAAAGCTTGCTTCTAATGGCCCAACAAATCCATTGCTTGAAATTGGAGGAAAGTGATTTCATAATCCTAGACTCAATTATTTTTTCCCTTTGAATTTGCTTTGACCCATTTTGGAATTCTTTGGATTAGTTTCATCAAACTCCTGGTTCTTTCATATTGTCATAAAATGAAGCTCTGAGTATTTAATCTTACTGGATAGAAAAAAATATAAATGAATGAGAAAGGAAAGATAGTAATGATTTCAGTAGGGAAATAACAAAGGAGGAAAAAGCAAGTAGGAGACTGCTTCAAAGGATAACTTTATGTGATGTACAAGAATCGTGTGTGGAGTTTGAGAACAGTGTTGAAGAATACAAGTTGAGGAAGGACACAGGTTAAGTTATCCGCCCCAGGCAGCAGGTCAGAGAACCTGTCCACAGATGTGCTGTTTGATCCTCAGAGGACATTGACATTCTCCTGAATGTGGATGCCTCTGGACATGATGAGGTGTTCCAATCCACCACAGCCTTGCCAGCTCTTACTATGGTGCTGTTGACTGGAAAAAAAAAAGGACAACCTAAAAGTTGAGAATTATGTTTTATTTAGTGAACAAAACTGAAGATTTAAGCCTGGGATGCAACCTCTCAGATAGCTCTGAGAGATTACTCCTAAGAGGTAAGAGAGGAGCCAGGATAAACAGGAGTTTTTGCAACAAAAACCAGGTAGTTGGAACATCAAAAGATTACTGTTAATTAAAGAAAACCAGACATCTCAAGTTAATGAATTTAGTGCTCTTCTATGTCTGGGAAGATGCAAAACTCCGGGCTTACCAAAATCATTCCTTTGATATGAACCTCAGCTTTCTGGGGCCAGCATCCCGTGTTTTCTCATCCGAGTCTCCTCAGGGTGCACCATCTGGGGGGCTGCAGTGACTGACTGCTAGATGGCGGGCAACCTGCTTTTATCCTGAGCTTCCTCAGGTCTCACCATCAGGGGCAGCTGTAAGGTGAGGGCTTAATGGCTGCAACATCCTTTGTTTGTTGATATGGCAGGCAACATTTTTTCATTGACAGTACCACATGCAGCTGGCTGCTTCACGCATTTCTATAACCTGTCCTCTGAAGACATTTGCATTTGTGATTTCTGATCTAGCTCAGTCTTCCTATTTTAAATTGTAGTAACCAAGGCTGAGAGAAAAAAAGCTTTTTCAAGTTTACCCAAATGGAGACAAAATGAAAAGTAGCACAGAAGTGAACTTTCCCTGTGTTCAGTTGTGAGTATAATCTGCACAGGTCCACATTACTTTAAAACAATTCTGAAAACTCAGACTTTGCATAATTCATTTAGATCAAAACTGGATCTGAACTAAGGCAACCTATTAGTAAGATATTCATATTTCACTCCAAAATATGTGTATTATAATAATGTGTTTGATTATAGGTATGTTTATAATATGTAACATATATTGTGTTTTGACCTATATATACTAAAAAATGTGGAATTTGGAAACAGATCTAGTGCTAAAGCTTTAAGTAAAGAACTTTGCACAACACACACACACACACACACACACACACACACACACACGGCTCTCAATAAAATAAATAAATAAATCAGAGGAGTATTTAACTCCCAAAGCATTAGTGGGTATTAGTTTCCCCTTAGCTTGGGCAATCTAACCCAGAGAGAGCCTTTCTTGGCAGTGGGGATCCATCGTCCACCTTGGGTAAATCCCCTTTAAGATGGCCCCAGACTGTCTCAGGATAGTTCACAGGAATCCTTTAAATATCCTTTACCTGGAGAAACATGTGTGGTGCACACTGGTCCCAGTGTGGTCGCCTAATTTAGCCACTGGTGGAAAGCTCTAACTCTCTCATCATTGATTTTTTTCCAGATGTATGCCTTATATTAGTATGCTGAGGCCCCCAAATCCATAAGCCAGAAGCTCTAAATTCTTTTGAATCTCCTCCTTCTTCCATTGTGTTTGAGTTTAGAAAAGGGGTCCTACCCTTTCCCCAAGGGAGAAGATGTAGCATGCTTAAGACACTGAAATTCTCTCCAAAAGATTCCTCTACTTTTCAACAGCTCCAGGTCTTTCGTACCCTCAAGAAGGATATGTCTCCAAGGGTTGTGAAAGATTTTAGGATAATTCTCAGCATGTCTTGCATAGAAGGTCAGCATGTGCCTTACATATAGAGTTGTTGGCTCCTATTGTTTTGAGATTCATCCATATATGTGACAGAATAGTTTCATGTTAGCATCCAATGACACGAAGATGTTTCTCCTGTCTCTTGCTCTCTCAGCTTACACACACATATGTGAACACACACACATTATATTTTTAAGAAAAAAAATAAATCTTAGTCTGTCATTTACTTCAAATTAAAAATAAATGTCTTTATCCTTATTTCAATAATAAAAAATATCAGAGCAAATAAGAGCAATCAGAGCAAATAAGAACTAAAGGTTTTGGTATTTCGAGAATATTAGTTTATTTCAAGTTGACATTTTGTTAGTTTTCTGAACAACTAGTTTATTGATTCATTCACTGATTCAAAAATAGCTGTGTCTGTGCAAGGCATTTAGGGGGTATGGAAACTAATAAGACATAGTCCCTGTTCTCAGTGATGTCATGATGTTATTATAGAAATGTTTTTAATTGTACCAACAAGCAATCCATACTATGATAGCAACATGAATAAAGTGTGAAGGGAGCATGGAGAAAGCAGAAAAGGGAAGCTAGAGGAGCAGGAGAAATTAGGAGACAGCATGCCACAGGAATGATATTTGAGTGGGAAAGTTCCAGCTGGTTGAACGGAGATAAATCTCTTCAAGCCCTGGTCACAATATGAGCAGAGGTGCAGAGACATCAGAACATGGTAGATCCAAAGGGAATGAGTGCACGCTACACATTTGCCATGTCCTACAATCCTCAACTTTACAGATCAGAAAACTGAAAGGGATTTTTTCAACTTAATTTTTTCAAAACTTTAAATTCAGCATTTACTGTGTATCAGATCTTTTGCTAGACACTAGACTGAATGAAGAACTCATCTGTAGTCAACTTTTGCTGGCTTAAGAAGTTAATTGAGGTCATGATGTGAAATAAAAGTGTGATGACTTGATGAAACTTTTCAGCTGTGGTTATGTAAAATATAAAGTTCGAACTTTGATATTTTTCACAACACCATTAGAGTTTTCTCAGAAAAATAAAAATTAGAACAGCCAGTGAGTACAATATGACATTGGATGGCATACACGAAAGTAATTTTTAGCTACCAAGATCTCCCATAGACACAAGGTGATTAACCACAGCAGGTAGAATTCTTATAAAACAAAACCAGACCTTTCTGTGTCATATAATATTTACACTTTCTTTTTTTTTGTGAAGTAGATTTAAAGGAAGAAGGAAGTAGAAGTAAAACCCAAACTCTGGAGGAAATGTGGATAGGAAGAGAGTTTCATATTTCTACTGGTTCCTTGGGTGACTGGACCAGAGTTCCAGCTAGTGGAGGGGAAATTTGGAGGTAGCTTGGAAAGGCATGTATGGGGTTCCACTAATAAGTGGCCTCTGATAAGTGAGACCAGGGACAGCAGATGTCTGACATAGGGGAACTGTGGTAGCAGGATAAGGGAGAGAATGGTCCCTAGAAAAATACACTCCTCTCTTTTCCTCAGCCACAAGGACAGTCCTTGGATTCATGCAGCTCCTGAGATTTAAAAAAAAAATGTACACCATCCAGATAACAAAAAGTGTCTGATTGGTTTTGTCATTGATAGGCCAGGATGGGAGTGGAGGTTCAGTCCAGGGATTGGCAAATTTTCTTATGTGGTTGAGATCTTCAGAGTCCTTTATAGCTCCACTAAGAAAGAGAAAGGAAGCAGAGTCAATAATTCAGTCATTCAAGTGTGTGTGCATGTATGCATAGTACTTACTATGTGCCCAGCCATCATGGAACATTCATTGTTGTCCTGATCCCAGTCATCTATAGATTTTGATTTCACACTAGAGATATTTGGAGGAGATGAGAGAGATGGTGGCAATGAATGTCAGTTATTAATCTTCTTTTATAGCAATTAATTATGTATGGCATATGCATTTCCCAGAAACCAGAAGGGAAGTGCTCTATGCCATTTGCTAGAAATACTTTAAAATTAAAAACTCAATATAGCTATTACCCTTACTGTGAAAACTTTAGTATTCAATTGGTTATTGAGATTCTTATGAAGGGACAATGGGTAATTTCCCTCAAGTAAACAAATGAGTATAATTTTCCTTTCTAACCAATTTCTCAAGAAGTAGAACGTTAAGGCAGTCATAAAAGTCTTTAGAGACATGCTGTATAAGTTAAAAATAAGAGAAAGAAAAAAGCTGATGCCATTAAGATGCTTATTTTATTAGCAATGCTATAAATTCTGCCCTCTTGAGGAAGATTAAAATATCCATTCCAGATTGCTCTCTTAGGGAATCATATCATATGCTCCCCATGGAGATGAGGAAAGATGTCAAACCCCATGAAAATCCCCTAGTATTAAAAAAATACACACACACATTTTTTTCCCCTAGTGGAATATTGCCTTCAATAAGCGATGACATTTTGAGGGGAGTGGCAGAAGAATTTTTCTTTCCTTCCTTGCATTTTGCTGTTTCTAGATAGTAATGTTTCTTCTTAAAGGAAACAGAGAAGTAAAATATTATCCATCATTCACAGAAACAACAACCTGTGGAAATTTAATGCAGATTTTTAAAAGAGGAATTCAATGTGGACTCATCACCTTTTCCCAGTTCTGGCTGTCAGGGGATGCAGGAGATGAGGAGACTCATTCCAGTCTCAAGGTCCATAGCAGTCATTTGCCATCAGAGTAACCAGTGACATTTTATATCCAATAATTATCAAAGGTAAGCCTGGCTGGAATTAATATGATTCCATTGAGAGAAACTTGCACCAAACCATTTATACAAACTGTAGATAATTTTTCTTAAGTTGCTAGTTAAAAACAGAGGCTTGGAAAGAACTCTAACTTAGCCATTTTACTTATGTAGAATTCCCTCCCACTGCTTTCCTATCAGCTAGGGGTGCAAAATCAATCAATTTATTCAACATAATAGTGGATACGTTTTGGTGAGGGGGCAGTGTTGAATGCCAGAAATTTCTTCCTCATACTGAACTGAAATGTTGTTCCCTATAACATGTTTCCTTTCTTGTTCTGGAAGAAAGTAGAAGCCACTGTCGCTGAGAATATTTGAAAATAGCAATTGTGTGATGCTCACTTCTTTCCTTCTTTAGGTTAACCTGCCTAAATTTGTTTGTTTAAATTTTTATTATAACATATCGGTCTCTGAGCTTCCTCACCTTCCTGGTTGTCTTCTGTTTAGTTGTACATATGTATGCACACATGTATGTATGTTTTCTAGTGACTTTAAATAGATACATATAAATAAATGGGTATATGTATCTATTTATATACTTAAATATTTATATATATAAACACACATATATAAATACATTCCATTAGAATGATATATTTTTTAGAAAATGATTTGAATCCCTAAAGGGATCAAAGTTTGCATATAACTTTAATATGTTGTAACATACACTGATTAATAATTTAAAATGTACTGCATTGGTCTAGCATTTAGAAGGTAACAACACATACATTTCAATTCTTAACTATTTAACATAGCTTTAAAATATTGTATACAAAATAAGTGCTGTTTTAGACCATTTCAGGACTCCATACTGATCATGAACAAGAAGATCATCTGTGATTGAATATCTTAGCTTTCATAAGGAATTATTTGTATGATATACAGTTTTTATTAAACTAGATGAAAATATGACCAGTGTACGTTGTCCTTCCCCATAATCCACCCATGCTGACTCTGTTATATGGCAGCCATGTGCCCAGGGGTTGGCATTAATTGATAAGACAATGAGTCTCAACTGTAATCTCGATGTCATCCTTTGTAATGCATTCCTTGTTATCCTAACATGAGAGTCAGCCACTTACTTATTCAGAAAAAAATGTAATATAATATTTTAATTGTAATACAAAGTATCCATTAAAATTATGTAATGTTAATGCTATCATGTGGGTTTCAATATGTAAATGCTCAGTCACAACTCCACTAGAAACATACTCAAGTCACTAAATTCTCAAATATCTTTACAGTGAACAAGTTCACATTTAAGAGAAGTCAGAAAATCAGAAGCCATCCCATACAAGAAGTACAGGAATAATGGAAAGTAGAAGTGTGGATGGAACTTAAAGCAAAAGGATTAGTAATAATGGACCAGTACCAATTTCAATTGTATATGACTTTCTACATGAGTGTCTATCACAGGACATTTGAAAGTCTCCTGGAACACCAGGGAATTCTTTTTTATGTAGAATTATTCTGTGCATGACTCCTGGCATCCTTCACCTCCCCCTACCTTCATTCACTAAATACCTTTAAATCTCTTTAACAATTAGAATAGGTTTTTTTTTTTTTTTTTAAGCTGCTTCAAATTTCTAAAATGCTTCCTCAGGGTTGTTCTGCTTTTGCTATGATTTTGCTAGTCAAGTTTAATTCTATCCTCTTATCAAGGAGTATTGAGTCAAGCATCCCAATCTAAGATCTAAATCCATTGGCATGTGGCATTCTTATGGTCACATGGGCCTCTACTAATCCATCCATATGATTCTGTCACACTACTTTTGCTTTCCATATGAAAGGGCTTAGCCAAAGATGGAACAGTAAGAGACGAAGGTAAAGCAAGAGACCTATTGAGTTAGCCCTTATTGAACAATTCTCTTTTTATAATCATAATACCTCCATTAATAAGACAATATTAGTATTTCATATTCTACTTCTTTTCCAACACACAAAACACCTTCTAACTATTAAAAGTAGATTATATGGATCCTTAATGTTTGGCAAAAGATGGAATGACCAAAAAGCAAAAAGACAAATATGTGAGGAGTAGAAAGACATCTAGGTCCTAGATCTGATTTTTACACCAACTAATGGAAGCATTTGGCCAACTCATCTAATATTGCCATGACTAAGTTTTCCTAGGAGAAAATTGAAAAGATTAGATGACATATTCTCACATCAATGTCATAGGTCTCTGGGGAGGGCTAATGGCTCTGAGAGGTGTTCTGTTGGAAATATATTTAGGCCAACCCATAATGCAAAAATCAAATGTGGAGTAATAATAAAGAACTCTTAGTTTGAAAGACTTCCAAGATATGTCCAATTACAATTCTTTTTAAAAATTCAACTTTTATGGATATATGCATTTAATCATTTAGTGAGTCAAGTCTAAACCATGCAATTTTTTTATAGGAATTAGAATGTATTCTTTAAACATCCACACAGTTTTTCCAGTAGAATGATTTTAGTATGCAGAGTATCTAACCACAGGAGATCAAAAACGTTTAAAAAAACAAGACGAGTTCATTTGAGATGAAAACTAATGCCTACTAAATAAGTTTAATTTAAAATGTAACACCACTAAATAGAAAAGGCTCTGATATTAAAGAAACACAATGCAAGAGCAAAATCAATAGAATAAGATAGCATTGCAATTGATTAAATATGTGACTTAACACCTCCTCAGAAGCTACAGGATAAAAACCCTGAATTTGAAGTAGACAATCATTTCAAAATGCCTTTATATCTCATCTTGCCCTAATCATCCATAACTGAAACACTGTTATTCTAAGATTATAAATAGCATCAAAACCTGTGTAATTGAAATTGGGTGGGAATGCCAAATTAGGATAGCAGCTTTGTATGTGAAATACATTTGTATCATCAGTCAATGCTGTTGGCTGTGGAAAAAAAAAATCTGAGACTTTATTCAAAATAAGCACTTCAATTATTAATATCAACCTAATTAGAAGTAAACAAGATCAAAGTAAGGCAATCAAAAGACACAGAATGACTGGGGTACTGAAGTGAAGAAAAATGTTTAAGAACCATGAGTACAAATCAATGCATGGTCTATCTAAAATCTGGTTAGCTAAAATATGCAAATTACAGGGAAGCCACAGCAAGGAATGAATTATAGAAACTATTTGGATAGCTGGATCAAGAGAATATGAATGATTCCTGCTGAGCGTGTACGCATTTACCTTAAGAAGCAGCTTGCTATCAGAAGGAACATGGAATTTACAGTCACTGGTTATGAATATTGACATTTCCACCTACTCTCTGTGTGAATTTGGAAAAGTAATCTCACCTCCATAAGGCACAATTTCCTCAATTTTATATAGGACATAGTGACACCAGCTGTTCATAGGGTAGTTCAAATGAGATCTCACATGTCAAAGCAGTTTGTAATCTGTAAAATGACATTCAAATGCTGGTTTATTACTATTTCTTTGCAAGTGTCTTACATGATTCTTTCAGTCATTACCTTTGCCCTAACCAGGGGAACTGTTAGTTAAGGGTATAGTCAGGCCACCAAGATTGTAATCCAGTTCTTCAGTCACCCTGTGGTAGACGTGTCAACTAGTCTGCCTTCCTAAAATGCAGGAAGTACTCAGAATCATAAATCACTCTTTTACAATTTGATCACTACTGGACTTCTATGTTGATATAACAGAAAAATTAAGTTGCTCTTTCCCCACAATGTGAAGACATAATCTCTAGGTCAGTTAATTCAGTGCATGTAATTATTATGCCTTGTTCACAGAGACTAATAGCACTGGGAGGGAATTAATTGTTTTTGGAGTGTTCTTTGTTTATGCCTTACCATAATATGGTTTGGGATTAACACATTTAGATCCCGAGAGTAAATAAATGATAGATGGGCTTAAAAAGTGTATGGTTCATTTTTTTCTAAACATGAATTTTGAAATGGGTAGATAAATCCTGAAGTGTTCTAAATTCTACTTTCAGTTTACTTAATATGTTTTTTCCTTACAAAAAATAATAATTTACTTATTCTTATCGTAGAGTACAAGTTCATTCTGTAAGGATACTTTCTTTGATATTCTAGCATATAGAATTTATTTCATTAAGTGACTCCTTTTAATACTCTAGAAGTCAATTCATGGAAATTACTGTTGCAAATTATTCCATATAATATGTTTTTATATAGAATTCCACTAAAGGTAATTTAGTCAGTTAAATTACAAGAAATAAATGAGGAAATCCTACTAATAAAATGATTCAAGAGACAATTCTGAGGGAAATAGGTAGTATAGAAAATTCTTATTTATTTATATTAATCAAGCATAGAATTAACATTAATTGTTTAGAGACCATCTAGCAGACAAAAGGAAATCACAATTTAGAAATCAAATAAGAAAAAAAAAGAAAGAAAAAAAAAAGGAACTAAATGGTACTTTTACCATCTGAATAGAAACTTTTCTCAAAAATAAAATTTCCCTTTACTTCTAATTCTTCAGGTTGAATTACTTATTCATGCAACCAACAAATATTTAAAAGTGCCTGTATGTGATATTAAACCAAAAATTTTGGGGAACACACTTCTGCCTTTATGTTACTAATAATCTAGCTGGAGAAGCATAACATCTATGGAAAATATCTATAAAAATTAAGTATATTTATAATAATGTAATACCTTTGCACAATGCTTGATAATTCTCAAAGCACTTTTGAATATAATTATTTTGTTTGACCATTGCAGGCAGTAATTATCAGTGGTAAATATTTGATACCAGTAAAGAAATGCCATGGTTCAAAGAGAATTTATGGCCTAGAGATATTGAAAAATAGTGCTCTGGACTCTAGGAAGGGATAAAAATGATGGTATCTATCACAGAAATGGAAAATAAGTTGGATCAACTGGTTGGTGGGAAGATGAATCCTTTTTTGGACAAAATGAGATAGAGTTGACAATGGTAGCCTTAGGACATATATGAGAAAACTTCCAGCAGGTAATAATATGTATTTATAAAATACAAAGATGGGCAAAGGGCAAAGAACATGAATAGGCATCTAACAAAGAAGAAACTCAAATGACCAGAACACACTTTTTTTTTCCAAAGAAGAAAATAAAGTATCTAGGGGACAGATGAAACTTTAGATATAAGACAGGAAGCAAGTTAGGGTCAGATATGTGGATTTTTTGAAGCCATCCACATAGTAAGAACATTTATAAACTGCTACAAACATGTCTGTAATGGTGACAATTGAAATAATAAGTTATAAAAGACATTGTAACAATGGCTATTGCACTGGTAAATTGTAATGGTCATTGTGAACAGTCCAAAAATAATCTATCAAAGGAAATTTTACCAATAGATCAATAAACTAAATAATTTGGTGAAAGCTGGGGGAAACGGGTTGACTGTAAGAGGAAGAGAGTAGAAGTATAATAATTTTTTAAAATAATTGCAGCCAAAGAAGAATCCAGACACCTAAAGGGCAATACCATTTTACCAACAAAATTTTAACGCTAAAATCCATCCATGTTGGATGAGAGGTGAAATTGCAAGAATTCTCCAAGAAAGAGAGGGGAGATAAAGGAGAGTGAAGAGTTAACTTTGTAGAGAAACGGGAGAAAGAAATGACAGTTAAAGAAACAGGAAAGAGCTTCCCTGGTGGTGCAGCAGTTGAGAGTCCGCCTGCCGATGCAGGGGACACGGGTTCGTGACCCGGTCCGGAAAGATCCCACATGCCGCGGAGCGGCTGGTCCCGTAAGCCGTGGCCGCTGAGCCTGTGCATCTGGAACCTGTACTCCGCAACGGGAGAGGCCACAACAGTGAGAGGCCCGCATACCGCAAGAAAAAAGAAAAAAAAAAAAAAACAGGAAAAATTTTGAGTTAGCAGAAAAGGGAAGAAGAAGAAGAGTGTAGCAAAAACATAACGCCCCCTCCTCCCCTCCCTCCCCCCCGTAGCTTCAGAAGGTGTTCTCAAGCAGTAAATACATGAAACCTTGCAAAATGGACAGATGGCTAGAGAAATGTGTCACTAAGCACAACTGTGGCTCACCTCAGATAGAAATGGCCGACTGACCAGAGTCAGTATTTTTTACTTTTTCCATTTTAATATGTTTCCATTTCTGAAAGTGTTGGAATATATTAAATATATTTAAAATTGTTAAACAGCTACTATGATCTCTTAGTTTTCAGAATTAGTTTTGTCTCACAAAATGGGGTGAGACAAGTTCTTAACAATTTACGAGAATCAGCAATAAGGAAGGATGCAGGAAAGGGTTTATTTTAGTGGTGAGAGGACTGTTGTTTCCTGAGCCGACTGAAGAGGCTTATTCCCAGAACTGAGCGAATTTTGTTTGGCTTTGCTTTGGATTCTTTCTCCCCTCAAAAATAATGATTATTCAAAACAAGCCTATTGGCATAATAGTCTGATCTGATTATCAGTCTGAAGGCTGAGTTCAGAGAAGGGGAGGGAAATCTATTGCTAAAACTTCTAATTATCTTAAACTACTACATTGACAGAAGTCTATTTTTTATTGCATTTTGAATTCACGTGATGTTTAAACCCTTTCAAAAACATTTTATTCACTGCAACTCTAGTGTTATAGAAATTCTAGTGTTTCTTCAAGCACTATTATATTTGTCCTTTGACTTGGTAAAAATTTGTTAATTAAATGATGTATAAAATGTGTATAAAACCTACATATAAATATCATATGATAGAATTGTATGATATTCACTAAGAAATCTAGATTCTACGTATACCTTTGGCCTCTAGCAGTTTTTTTTTTTTAACCAGCATTGAAGATGACCCCAGGCCTGAAGAGCATGATGACTATTTAGCAAATTTATTCTTTAAACCAAATAATTTGAGGAAACCACAACTACTGTAAAAGATGGGAGAAGGAGCTTATATTTCAGTTGTTTTGTGAACTGTAGAAAATTATTCACCATCTCAGTCGTATCTTTATTATAATTTCCAATCATGCTTTTAAGAGAGAAGATGGTATATGTATGGCTTTAGAACCATCAGTAAATATCATTTGGTATTTGGATAAAAAGCACAAAGTACTCTCGACCATATCTTCATTTCTAGGTAGAGAACAGCCCACTGCTATGAAATAAGAAATTTCCCCAAATCCATCCTCCTAGGTTTCTTAAAATTTGTCATGTGTAAACTTAACGTGATGAGTAAAATATGTACTTTTGATGAATAAGTAATCTTTGCTGTTAAAAACATCACAAACTTTATTACAGGACAATGGTGAATTTGTTGAGGAAAGGGTATGTTTGTCGCCTCTGAGCATTATCAAAGGAAGAATGGCAAAATGAAAATCTCAAGTTTCCCCCCCAACTCTTAGTATTGATAAAAAAAGGCACAGGACTACAGATCTCTAATTCCTTTGAAAAGCTAATCATTTGGTATAATTCCCTCAGGAACTCATATTTTTTCTATTTTAGAATTACTTTTTCCATTTCTTTGGTTCACTTTCTTTCAAATTGGAAAAGTCTCTATGCATAGCTCTTTTTGTTGAGAATTAAGTGGCTTACAATCCAGAAAGCATCTAAAGGAGTGCTTGGCACTTGGTAAGCACCACACTGGTGTTTATTGCCTGTGTAAAATCCTCAGGGGAAGGGACTTTTTTTACGTGTCACTGTGTTACCGAATCTAGGACTATACTTCATACTGAAGGACATGAATTGGACCCAGAAAGTCTCAGGCTTCCCTTGTATTGCTTCATTCACAGGCATCGCAATGCAGTGTAAAAAAATCAAAAATGGCAATCATTTAACTAAGAGTATTAGTGAGGCCAAACTTAACTGTGAAGGTGTCCAGGAAATTGTTTGAGTCTCTTAGCAGGCCCAAGACTCAGTTGACTCAAGTGTACAATGGATTGAGTATTATCACCTGTAGTGTCTCTCTCAGCTCTACATTTTCTCTGAGACATAAATTGCATTTTGAGAGATACTTTTAGTGAGGACAGAAAACACACTAGAAATTTCTCTTATAAAGAAGCCTCAATATGTGGCATCTAAAATATGATACAAATGAACCTATCTACAAAACAGAAACAGACTCACTGACATAGAGAACAGATTGGGGGTTGCCAAGCGGAGGGGTTGGGAAAGTGATGGAGTGGGAGATTGAGGTTAGCAGAGGTAAGGTTTTATATATAGGACAGATAGAAAACAAGGTCCTGCAGATGTAGAGAATGGACTTGAGGACACGGGGAGGGGGAAGGGTAAGCTGGGATGAAGTGAGAGAGTGGCATGGACTTATATATACTACCAAATGTAAAATAGATAGCTAGTGGGAAGCAGCTGCATAGCACAGGGAGATCAGCTCGGTGCTTTGTGACCACCTAGAGGGATTGGATAGGGAGGGTGGGAGGGAGACACAAGAGGGAGGAGATGTGGGGATATATGTATATGTAGAGTTGATTCACTTTGTTATAAAGCAGAAACTAACACACCATTGTAAAGGAATTATACGCCAACAAAAATGTCTAAAAATAAAAACACAAATAATGTCCTGCTGTATAGAACAGGGAACTATATTCAGTATCCTGAATAAACCATAATGGAAAGAAAATATAGAAATATACTGTATATATATGTATAAATGAACCACTTTGCAGTACAGCAGAAATTAACACATTGTAAATCAACTATACTTCAATTTAAAAAAGAGTCTAAAAACTAAAAGAAAAAGCCTCAGACTGCAAGTACATGTACTATGTCCACATCCCAATTTTCCTGTGAGCTTAACATTTCCTATAGAGTATTAGTTCATCTCTAAGCTTTTATTTACAGAGACCTCACTCTTTGATGTCAGAAAAGTCCAGGCAATTGCTACAAAGAGGTGACTAACTTTGGGAGGCTGATACTCTTACCTTTGTGCTTCTAGATCTCTGTGGCCTTTTCATTCATCTGTAGTGACCGAATTTCCTGTGATCATTACTGGGCTTTAGGAAGATGCTGGTGTCATATCCAAGGTGGCCTTAAGAATAACAACAGGCTGATGTATTCCCAGAAGTTCAGTCATTCTCTAATTCTTGGCACACTTGTGATTTCAGTTAAAGAAGATTGTTTCCCATTATGATCCAGTCTAATGTCTGAGAGCTTCAGTGAGGTAGTGAGAAATGCAACTGTGAATTATGAAGATACAAAAAGGAAATTAAAGGTCTTAGCTATCTTTAAAATTTTTTTAGCAATCAGTTTTAAACACTCTAAGCAAAATAATCTATGTATAAACTAAACCCTGTATATCTTCATAATCTTACATGAATGCTTTTCTATCTCAAACTGTCTAGCAATAATTTGAACAGGAAAAGATGGCTTGTTACCTAGGAGACGGGGTTGGCAAACTATAGCCTGGCACATATATTTTATAAACAAAATTTCATTAGAGCACACCCATGAATTGACTATGACTGTTTTTACGATAAGACTGTATGGCCCACAAAACCTAAAATACTTACTTACTGGCCATTTATAGAAAAAGTGTGCTGATCCCTGGCTTAGAACCTTACTTCGTTTTATGACATGAGTCTGAGGGCTTAGTGTTACATCCAGAGATAGAGGCAAAATCCCAAAGAAACTTACCTCTTCCAATGCTACTAAAATTATTGATAAAATTTTTAACCATTCATGAAGGAAAAACTTTTCTATTTTTAATTCAAATTTGTAAATAAAATGTAGTCAGATCCTTTTCATAACACATAGTACATCATTTAAGATAGGAATGCCTTGGTCAAAATCCCACCCTGAAAAACAGTTATGGTGTATAGTATATTTTTTATTGAATTATAGTTGATTTACAACATTATATTAGCTTCAGGCTTGCAGCATAGTAATTCAGTATTTTTACAGGTTATATTCTTTTAAAAGTTATTATAAGATAATTGCTAAAATTCCCTGTGCTGTACAATATATCCTAGTTGCTTATCTATTTTATACATAATAGTTTGTATCTGTTAATCCCATACCCCTATCTTGCCCCTCCTTACTTTCCATACCAAGTAACCACCAGTTTTTCTCTATCTCTGAGTCTGATTTTGTTTTGCTATATACATTCATTTGTTTTATTTTTTAGATTCCACATATAAGTGATACCATACAATATTTGTATTTTTCTATCTGACATTTCACTAAGTATAATATTCTTTAGATCCATCCATATTGCCACAAATGGCAGAATTTCATTCTTTTTATGGCTGAGTAATATTCCATTGTATGTACTTTACCAGTCTGTCTGTTGATAGATACTGGGTTGCTTCCATATCTTGTTTATTGCAAATAGTGCTTCTGTGCATACTGGGCTGCATGTATCTTTTTGAATTAGTGTTTTCTTCAGATATATGCCCAGAAGTGGTATCACTGGATCATATGTAATTCTATTTTTAGCTTTTGTGGAAACTCCATACTGTTGTGCAAAGTGGCTGTACCATGTTACATTCCCATCAACAGCGTACAAGCTTTCTCTTTTCTCCACATCCTCTCTCACATTTGTTATTTGTAGACATTTTCATGATAGCCATTCTGACAGGTGTGAGGTGATATCTCATTATTGTTTTGATTTGCATTTCTCTAATAATTAGCCACATTGAGTATCTTTTCATGTGCCTGTTAGCCATTTGTATGTCTTCCTTGGAAAAAAAGTCTATTCAGGTCTTCTGCCCATTTTTTCTCTGGGTTGTTTTGTTTTGTTTTTGATATTGAGTTGTATGAGCTGTTTATATATTTTGGATATTAACCCCTTGTTCATCATACCATTTGCAAATTTTTTCTCCCATTCAGTAGGTTGTCTTTTCATTTTGTCAATGGTTTCCTTTGTGTGCAAAAGCTTTTAAATTTAATTAGGTCTCATTTATTTATTTTTGCTTTTATTTCTTTTGCCTTAGGAGACAGAACAAAAAATTATTGCTATCGTTTATGTCAAAGAGTGTTCTGCCTATGTTCTCTTCTAAAAGTTTTATAGTTTCAGGTCTTAAACCATTTTGAGTTTATTTTTTATATGTTATAAGGAAATGTTCTAATCTTATTGTTTTACCTATAGCTGTCCAGTTTTCCCAAGACATGTCTCTGGACTCCACGACTGTTGAGAGATCAGGTGGGGTGATGATCCTGAAGTTACTCAGAGAGCAGGGGCCAGAGATCTAAGTTTGAGTGTTGATGCTAATACAGTATCATTTGTACTTGCAAGTTGGACGGACCTAACGATGCTCAGATTACATTTCTATTCCACACCTCATGCTTCGTCTGACAATTGTTTAATTAAATTTCAATGATCACTCTGCCCCAAACTGCCTTTCAACCTCACCTCCCAGCAGTATTTTCACTCATCCCTCTGCTCCTACCGTTCACCAAAATCACATTGAATTACCTTCCTGACACACTCACTTCAGTGCTCTGTGCTTTTGATCCTATTTTATCTCTCCCTGGAATACTTCTCTCATTTTTTCTTCCTCTCAAAATCTTAGTCACTCTATAAGGCTTAACTAGGTAAATGTTATCTGTTCTCCTATTTCTCAAAGAGCACAGACTCCCCCATGCATTCATGGGTCACTTCATACTTCCATAAATCATCACGTGGTATTTTAAGTCTTCGTAGTCCTTGTATCCCTCTTCCTGCTGTATGATATGTTACTTGTCTTTTATTTCCCCAGTGACTGGTATGACCCTTGATATATAATAGAAGCTCAATAAATATTACATATTTTTTACATTATTGAACTCAACTCTAGCACAAAGTGTGAGTTTTTAAAAGCTCTCAAAACACGTTTATGGGGAATGCCATTTTGCCCAACCACTTTTAAATCATTGCTGTCTTTTGTAAAAGTGGGAAGAGATTGTAAATTCACTCTAGTTTTCCAAAATATACGTGCTGATTACCTTTCACAGCTTTTCTGTGCGTTATCATTCAAATGAGTCTCTTTATGGCATCCCTGACAGGTGGTCTTGAGTGGCTCAGATTAAATGGGTGTTTTCATGTGCTCATGGGGAAGGCTTAGTTTTGGCTTATTACTGGCACTAAATCCATTCAGATCTATTGAAAAATTTACTCTTCAGTTTTATATCCTAGTGAGTTATCTTCCTTTCAGAAACGTTTATCACAAGTTTCAAAAATATTAGTGTATGCTGTATATGGCTTACTTTGTATCTTTTTTAAAAGCTGTTTGCTTACACTGGAAAATGTTTCTGATGTTTAATTAATGTTAAATCCCTAATACAAAGAATATCCTCACAGGCCAAAACAAGAATCAAATTGGACATGATCTTACCGAACACCCCTCTCTCTGTGGACTGTTGGCATAGAATTTTATGTGCCGTCTAAACTCACCTTGCTCTCCTAATGATTTGTTGTTTCTGGGATATATCTCCACTTAAAGGGTGAGATAAGCATCTCCACAAGACAGTCACAAATAATTATCAAATGAAACGCAATGCAAGAGCAGTTCTGAGTTCTCTTGCTTTCTTGTCTCTCCAAGACTGATCTTTGACATTTATTCAATTGTCTTTTAAAATCTGGGTCTTAATTGGTACATTTCCAATTCTCGAGGAATAAATTCACACAAATCTGTCAGAAATGAACATTTTTGAAGCTTCTGTTAACAGCTGCTAGAAGCAGCTGGACTCATAGACAGTTTAGAATATGACAAGTCATCTAATTCCTTTGGCACTGAAGGCTGGCGTGACTTTAAATCCTTGAACTGCTGTACTCAGAGTTTAAAATAGACAAGAATTGTGTTGTGTTTTTTGAATGTGGAATTTCTCCACTTATTTTACCATTCATTTCTTTAGCACCTCTGTAATACAGAATGATAGCAAATGCCAAATATAAATATTATCGTATTAAGAAAAAGAAGACATGGCTATTAGTTTGGATGGTTGGCAAGGGGAAGGCTGTGTTGAGGAGCTGAATCTTAAAAGTCAATCAATTTTACTCATTAAAAAAGGAAATAATTGAACAGTTATTTATACCACATACTTTACTATTCAAGGGATAATTACAAGAGTAATGCATGTGCCTTGCCTTATCTATATATGGTGTCAATGTGATTTAAGCTACAACATTCATTTATTCATTGTTTTATTTAAGTTGCATGAATAATCAAGACACTATTGTTCCTCTATATGAACTGAAGTGTGTTTTACATTGTCAATGCATTATAGAAAGAAGAATTGCTTTCTTTATATGGGTTTGTAAAGAATTGTTTAAGAAGTTCAATATTTTAGATTAACTCACACATGTCCGGGATGGGCATTGGTTTTTGCTATTTACCAAGGCTAAGTAGCCATTTGCATAGTTAATGAAGGTTTTTTGTGTGATGTAAATACTCAAATCGAGAATACCATTTTAAGTAGGCATACCAGGATTATAAATTATTTATTGGAAAGTTAATGAAGGCAATTCTATAAAAACAACCATTCAATTTTGTGAACTTCAGCTGACCATGAGGCATGTTATTTATAAATACAGAGGTTGGGAAAGGCCATATTAGTTTGATATGGAAACATAACACATTATCAACTGAAAAAAAGTGCACAAAGTGAGAGCTGTGAGTTAAGGTTTTTTTTTTTTTGAATTTTCTTTTATCTATTTTTTTTATACAGCAGGCTCTTATTAGCTTTCCATTTTATACATATTAGTGTAAATATGTCAATCCCAATCTCCCAATTCATCCCACCACCACCACCCCCACCCGCCACTATCCCCCCTTGGTGTCCATACATTTGTTCTCTACCTCTGTGTCTCAATTTCTGCCCTGCAAACCGGTTCATCTGTACCATTTTTCTAGGTTCCACATATATGCATTAATATACAATATTTATCCTTCTCTTTCTGACTTACTTCACTCTGCATGACAGTCTCTAGATCCATCCACGTCTCTACAAATGACCCAATTTCGTTCCTGTTTATGGCTGAGTAATATTCCACATCTTCTTTATCCATTTGTCTGTTGATGGGTATTTAGGTTGCTTCCATGACCTGGCTATTGTAAATAGTGCTGCAATGAACATTGGGGTGCATGTGTCTTTTTGAATTATGTTTTTCTCTGGGTATATGCCCAGTAGTGGGATTGCTGTGTCATATGGTAATTCTATTTTTAGTTTTTAAAGGAATCTCCATACTGTTCTCCATAGTGGCTGTATCAATTTATACACCCACCAACAGTGCAAGAGGGTTCCCTTTTCTCCACACCCTCTCCAGCATTTGTTGTTTGTAGATTTTCTGATGATGCCCATTCTAACTGGTGTGAGGTGATACCTCATTGTAGTTTTGATTTGCATTTCTCTAATAATTAATGATGTTGAGCAGCTTTTCATGTGCTTCTTGGCCATCTGTATGTCTTCTTTGGAGAAATGTCTATTTAAGTCTTCTGCCCATTTTTTGATTGGGTTCTTTGTTTTTTTAATATTCAGCTGCAGGTGCTGTTTGTATATTTTGGAGATTAATCCTTTGCCCCTTGATTTGTTGGCAAACATTTTCTCCCATTCTGAGGCTTGTCTTTTCATCTTGTTTGTAGCTTCCTTTGCTTTGCAAAAGCTTTTAAGTTTCATTAGGTCCAATTTGTTTATTTTTGTTTTTATTTCCATTACTCTTGGAGGTGGATCAAAGAAGATCTTGCTATGATTTATGTCAAACAGTGTTCTTCCTATGTTTTCCTCTAAGAGTTTTACAGTGTCTAGTCTTACATTTAGGCCTCTAATCCATTTTGAGTTTATCTTTGTGTGTGGCATTAGGGAGTATTCTAATTCTTTCTTTTACATGTAGCTGTCCAGTTTTCCCAGCACCACTTATTGAAGAGACTGTCTTTTCTACATTGTATATCCTTGCCTCCTTTGTCATAGATTAGTTGACCATAGGTGTGTGGGTTTACCTGTGGGCTTTCTATCCTGTTTCATTGATCTATATTTCTATTTATGTGCCAGTACCATACTGTCTGTGTTACGGTAGCTTTGTAGTATAGTCTGAAGTCAAGGAGTCTGATTCCTTCAGTTCCATTTTTTTCCCCTAAATACTGCTTTGGCTATTTGGGGTCTTTTGTGTCTCCATACAAATTTTAAGATTTTTTGTTCTACTTCTGCAAAAAATGCCATTGGTAATTTCATAGGGATTGCACTGAATCTGTAGATTTCTTTGGGTAGTATAGTCATTTTCACAATGTTGATTCTTCCAGTCCAAAAACATGGTATATCTCTCCATCTGTTGGTATCATCTTTAATTTCTTTCATCAGTGTCTTATAGTTTTCTGGATAAAGGTCTTTTGTCTCCCTAGGTAGGTTTATTCCTAGGTATTTTATTCTTTTTGTTGCAGTGGTAAATGGGAGTGTTTCCTTAATTTCTCTTTAAGATTTTCCCTCATTAGTGTATAGGAATGCAAGAGATTTCTGTGTATTAATTTTGTATCCTCCAACTTCACCAAATTCATTGATTAGTTCTAGTATTTTTCTGGTGACATATTTAGGATTATCTATATATAATATCATGTTATCTGCAAACAGTGACAATTTTACTTCTTCTTTTCCTATTTGTATTCCTTTTATTTGTTTCTCTTCTATGATTGCCGTGGCTAGGACTTCCAAATCTATGTTGAATAATAGTGGTGAGAGTGGACATCCTTGTCTTGTTCCTGATCTTAGAGGAAATGCTTCCAGTTTTTCACCATTGAGAATGATGTTTGCTGTTGGTTTGTCATATATGGCGTTTATTATGTTGAGGTAGTTTCCCTCTTTGCCCACTTTCTGGAGAGTTTTTATCATAAATGGGTGTTGAATTTTGTTGAAAGCTTTTTCTGTGTCTATTGAGATGATCATATGCTTTTTATTCTTCAATTTGTTAATATGGTGTAACACATAGATTGATTTGTGTGTATTGAAGAATCCTTGAATCCCTGGGATAAATCCCACTTGAATATGGTGTATGATTCTTTTAATGTATTGTTGGATTCTGCTTGCTAGCATTTTGTTGAGAATTTTTGCATGTATATTCTTCAGTGATATTGGTCTGTAATTTTCTTTTTTTATAGTATCTTTGTTTGGTTATGGTATCAGGGTGATGGTTGCCTCATAGAAGGACTTTGGGAGTGTTCCTTCCTCTGCATTTTTTTTTTTTTTTTTTTTTTTTGCGAAGGATGGGTGTTAGCTCTTCTCTACATGTTTGATAGAATTCACCTTTGAAGCCATCTAGTCCTGGACTTTTGTTTGTTGGAAGATTTTTAATCACAGTTTCAATTTCACTACTTGTGTTTGGTCTGTTCATATTTTCTATTTCTTCCTGGTTCAGTCTTGGAAGGTTATACCTTTCTCAGAATTTGTCCATTTCTCCCAGGTTGTCCATTTTATTGGCATAGAGTTGCTTGTAGTCAACTCTTAGGATGCTTTGTATTTCTGCGGTGTCAGTTGTAACTTCTCCTTTTTCATTTCTAATTTTATTGATTTGAATCCTCTCCCTCTTTTTCTTGATGAGTCTGGCTAATGTTTTATCAATTTGTTTATGTTCTCAGAAACCAGCTTTTAATTTTATTGATGTTTGCAATTGTTTTCTTCATTTCTTTTTCATTTTTTTTCTGCTCTGATCTTTATGATTTTTTTCCTTCTGCTAACTTTGTGTTTTGTTTGTTCTTCTTTCTCTAGTTCCTAAGGTTAGATTGTTTATTTGAGATTTTTCTTGTTCTTGAGGTAGGCTTGTATGGCTATAAACTTCCCTCTTAGAACTGCTTTTGCTGCATCCCATAGGTTTTGGATCATTGTGTTTTCGTTGTCATTTGTCTCTAGTATTTTTTGATTTCCTCTTTGATTTCTTCAGTGATCTCTTGGTTATTTCATAATGTTCTGTTTAGCCTCCATGTACGTGTGTTTTTTACAATTTTTGCCTGTAATTGATTTCTAATCTCATAGTACTGTAGTCAGAAATTATGCTTGATATGATTTCAATTTTCTTAAATTTACTGAGGCTTGATTTGTGACCCATGATGTGATCTATCCTGGAGAATGTTCCAGGCACACTTGAGAAAAAAGTATAATCTGCTGTTTTTGGATGGAATGTCCTATAAATATCAATTTAATCTATCTCGTCTCTTGTGTCATTTAAAGCTTGTGTCTCCTTATTAATTTTATGTTTGGTTGATCTGTCCATTGGTGTAAGTGAGGTGTTAAAGTCTCCCACTCTTATTGTGTTACTGTCGATTTCCTCTTTTAGAGCTATTAGCGATTGCCTTATGTATTGTGGTGCTACTATGTTGGGTGCATATATATTCATAATAGTTATATCTTCTTCTTGGATTGATCCCTTGATCATTATGTAGTGCCCTTCCTTGTCTCTTGTAACATTCTTTATTTTAAAGTCTATTTTATCTGATATGAGTATTGCTACTCCAGCTTTCTTTTGATTTCTATTTTCATGGAATACCTTTTTTCATCCCCTCACTTTCAGTCTGTATGTGACACTAGGTCTGAGGTGAGTCTCTTGTAGACAGTGTATATATGGGTCTTTTTTTCTATCCATTCAGCAAGACTGTGTGTTTTGGTTGGAGAATTTAATCCATTCACATTTAAGGTAATTATTGATATGTAAGTTCCTATTACCATTTTCTTGATTGTAATGGGTTTGTTTTTGTTGGTCCTTTTCTTCTTTTGTGTTTCTCATTAGAGATGTTCCTTTAGCATTTGTTGTGGAGCAGGTTTGGTGGTGCTGAATTCTCTTAGCTTTTGCCTGTCTGTAAAGCTTTTGATTTCTCCGTCAAATCTGAATGAGATCCTTGATGGATAGAGTAATCTTGGTTGTAAGTTCTTCCCTTTCATCACTTTAAATATGTCATACCACACCCTCTGGCTTGTAGAGCTTCTGCTGAGAAATGAACTGTTAACCTTATGGGTGTTCCCTTGTATGTTTTCTTTTGTTTTTCCCTTGTTGCTTTCAATAATTTTTCTTTGCCTTTAATTTTTGTCAATTTGATTACTATTGTCTTGGCATGTTTCTCCTTGGGTTTATCCTGCCTGGGACTCTCTGTGCTTCTTGGACTCGGGTGGCTATTTCCTTTCCCATGTTAGGGAAGTTTTTGACTACAATCTCTTCAAATATTTTCTCAAGTCCTTTCTCTCTCTTCTCCTTCTGAGACACCTATAATGTGACTGTTGCTGCTTTTAATGTTGACCCAGAAGTCTCTTAGTCTGTCTTTATATCTTTTCATTCTTTTTTCTTTATTCTGTTCCATGGCAGTGAACTCCACCATTCTCTCTTCCAAGTCACTTATATGTTCTGCTACCTCTGTTATTCTGCTATTGATTCCTTCTAGTGTATTTTTCATTTCAGTTATTGTATTGTTCATCTCTCTTTGTTCTTTAATTCTTCTAGATCTTTGTTACACATTCCTTGCATCTTCTCGATCTTTGTCTCTATTCTTTTTCTGAGGTCCTGGATCATTTTCACTATCATTGTTCTGAATTCCTTTTTCTGGAAGGTTGCCTATCTCCACTTCATTTAGTTGTTTTTCTGGAGTTTTATCTTGTTCCTTCATCTGGTACATAACCCTCTGCCTTTTAATCTTGTCTATCTTTCTGTGAATGTGGCTTTTGTTCCACAGGCTGCAGCATTGTAGTTCTTCTTGCTTCTGCTGTCTGCCCTCTGGTGGATGAGGCTATCTATGAGTTAAGTTTAACTGGGGCAAAATGATGAGTATAGCCTGGGAGTCAGCATTTCAGATAAGTTCTGAGAAACTGCTCCAAAGTGGTAGGGGGAAAGTTAGTATATATGTGATTTTGGTGAAGGGGGAGTACATGCAATCAAGCACACATTTTTTGCAGAAGCTTTCTACTAGTCTTGTGAAGGTTAATGCTAGTCACAATGAGCAGTTATCACCATGAAGGATTTTAGTGCTTTTCTAAAATGAAGATATGAGGAGATGCAAGAATTGGGCTCTCAAAATTGTCTCCTGAAAATATCTAACTATCTGAAGACGTTTTCTGCCAGTTTTCCTCAGAACACAGAGTGCCTCATTCCTGATCTCTACCCTGAGTCCTTTCAGGGGGTGTTGAAGGTCAGTAGCTGTAGCAGCTCATAATCTGATCCTTTTAGAAGTAGATGGCAAGAGCCAATTTGTAGGTGACACCACTAAAATGCAGAATACTTACTTTTCTGATCTTCTTCTAGAGGTTATAAAATGAGTTAAAATAAGCTTTGCAGAAAGCTTTGTAGAACTCAGAGGGACCAGAAACAATGGAATGATGTCTCAGGCATCACATTGCTTAAAAGAGGAAATATGAGCAGGTTAACTAGTAAAAATCAGGATAAATTCTGTCATGGTGGTGTTGGATAGATAGCGGGGATATTTAGAGAAGTGAAGAGGAAAGAAAAATAGGAAATAGAAAGTGTTTGGATTAAAAATCTGAAGTTCACAAGTGAGAATGGTGTGTTTTACCATCAGTAGGAAAGACTTGGCCTTGAGCTGAGGACTTAATTTGGTGTGAAATATACAGAAAGACCAAGTTAGCTTGATATAATAACTTCAAAATATGGATGATATTTTTCTTATAGCTCTTAAAAAACGGCAGATTTTGAACAAGTAAGGATAGATGATTGTGAAGATCAGTTAGGGGAGCAGAAGAGTAGAGAGTAAAATGAAATGTAAGCAATACACCAAGTTTGTACTCCTTTACATAGTCGAGACATGACATGGGCTGTGGCTGTGGTAGTGAAAAAAATGAGAGAAGACAATTGAGAATTTAGTGACAGATTGAAAAGAAAGCTATTTCAAAACTGGCTTTGAGATTTGAAGCTTGGCTATTGGGAAAGAAGAAAAATTATTGACAGAAATGAAGAATCAGTTTGGATAGGAGATATGGCATTAAACTTGATTTTAAAAAAATAAATTAAAAATAAATGTATTTCATTTGAAAAGATGATGAAATAAGCAAGGAGTGATAACATGGAGAAAGCATGTGTAAGGACAAATAAAAAGTAAAAAATATACAACTTAATTCTCATTTACCTTAGAAAACTTGCAAGTACTTTCTCATCTGTTCAAATGTATATAAATCCTTATGAAGATGAGATATGCTTTTTGTCAGCTTTATGACCCCAAAAATGTCCTTCTCTTGAACCTGTGAGACTTTGAAATGCAAGCGTTGAGGGAGACAGCACCCCATCCAACCCCCAGTTTCTATCGGAAGGGTAGGAACCTAACTTGCAACTAGGTGAGCCCTGTCTCACTCCAAGTTGCAAAACTACATTCTGTCATAAAGAGAGATGAATAATGCTAATTAGCTCACACAGATGGTCACCCCAATATCCAGGCAAAGTTAGGATGAATTATGAGTGACAGATGGTACTTCAAGTCCTCTTAGTTGAGGACTAGTTATAGCTTATGTTGAAAACATGTCTCTGATGGGTTGTATCTGCTTGGCTATATATGGGTGTGAGATTTATTTTTGTCTTTACCATTTCTTAGCTGATTGTCTACAATGCTTATCTCATTCTGATTTAATACTTATTCAGTAAGATAATTGTTTCTTTCTCTTCTACCTTTGTGAAGAGGTTTTCTGGGTTAGGAGAAGATTTTGTTTTTAATTATATTTTCCCACTGCCTGATATTGTAGACAAAGGGTCAGTGTTGAATATGGACATTTAAATTTCTCATCATAGAGACAACAATTGAAAATGATGAGGGTAAGAACAGTTAACTAAGAAAGTGAAAGTGAGAATAGTTAGGGGCAAGGGTCTACATTTTTTAGAGCACTAGAGGGGCAGGGATGGAAGAAGAAGTGGGTTAGTGAACCGTGGGAGTGGGAACCTTCTCCAGTGAAATACTGGTAGAACTATTCTGCATAATAACATAGAAGATGAGGAAGGTAGAGAAACAGTTTATGAAATAAATGTTCAGCTGTCCAAAGTCCCCCATGACATGGCTTCTCGTCTGTCTCTCCAGCCACTCTTTTCCTCTCAACATTCAACTCCTAAGGTAACTGGACATTTCGAGTCTGTTGGTTTATTTGAATCTCAGTGATGATCCCTTGTCTGGAATCCCCTTTCCTTCACCAAGATAAGCTCTCCTCAGTCCTAAGGCTAAGTGTTGGTATCTCATCTTCCAGGAGGCCTGTCCTAACCACCTCCCTCCTAACTAGTGCTCCCCATGTGCTCCCTTAATGCCCTATGCATATTTCCTTTACAATCTTTCACATAATTTTTATAATGACCTTTTCTGTGAATCATTAATCAATACTGTGTGCTCCTTCGGGGGCAAGGGTGGGGAGAGTAAGGATGGCTTATCTATCTGTGTGTTGTCAGTACTTAACATGAGGCCAACCACATTAATATGTTTGTTTAATCAAAACAGATAAGCGTCAGGAGGGCTTAATAGAATGAGATTTCTTTAGCAGAATGAATCCTTGTAATCAGCTCTGTTGAATATGTAAGCCTCTAGCTACTTGTGAATTGCAATGTGACTAGTCCAAGTTGAGCTGTACTGTAAGTGTAAAATACACACTAAATCACTGAGTCCAAACATTGTGAAATAACCTTTGAATGATTTTATATTTATCACATGTTTACCAATACAACATGATAAAATGATATTTTGGGTTAAATAAAATATAATAGCAAAATTTTCTCTTTTAATTTTTTAAATGTAAAATTGTATATGTGGCTCACATAATATTTCTATTGAAAAGCACTAGTCTAAATGAATGAATTTTCAATAATATGTTCAAATATAAAATCACTAAAATTAATATACCTAAATGCTGGAAAAACTATGATATTTTCTGATATTTCCAACTCTAGAGATAATGGCTCCTTGGTCAAAACTCAGGCTTTTGTCAGATTTTTAAAATGATAGGTCTGGAAAACCAACTTGCTTCCTGACAAAATTTTATAGAAAACACTTAATAGAACAAGCAGGCTAGAATTTTTCCTTTTAAGAGATGAGTTCCTAGCACACTCAGTGTGTGGGTTCTTACAATATCCTAGCTCTAATATCCACACTGATCAGCCCCTCTGTGCCCTAAGAATATGTAAAGCAGAATTAAGGTAATCATTAATCCTTGATGAGTTGATCATTTGCTTGTCATCCGTGGATTCAGCACACATTTACTGAATGTTTTGAGTGCACAAAGCACAACTGCAAAAATAGAGGATCCCACACTGAAATAAACAAACACGATCTCTATATTCACACAGCTTACAGTTTAAACAGAATAGAAACAAGAATCAAGTAAGTAAATGAATAAATAAGATCATTCCACGTTTCTTTGAGGATTGCTTTTGGTCACACATAACAGAATACCTGGACAACAATGGCTTAAACTGTAAGGATGATCAGTGTTTGTAGAACAAAAAATTCAGAGAAAAGCAGCATCAGGTAGGGTCAGACAACCAAATAGGGACCCGGAGCTCAGGGTTTTTCCCCTTTCCAAACCATAGTTTTTAGTTTGATTGCTTTTAGTTTTTATGATTTTTTTAAATTTTCAAGTGTTTATGATGGATGGTACAGCTCCCAGTATCTCATCTGAGATCAAGAGAGCTCTTCTTTCCCAGGAATGCTCAGCACTCTTCCCCTTATTGAACAGAACTGGGTCGCAGGGACTTGTTCAGCTGCAAGCATGTGTTCACAGACCCTGTAATGGAGCCGGCAAGAGAGAAGCATGTGTTCACAGACCCTGTAGTGGAGCCGGCAAGAGAGAAGGAAGTTGCAAAATAGCCCCAGTGTGGTTTTCTTTCTCTTTTGATTGCACTCAGATGGGTCTTACAAAGAAAATAGAATAATGAAATAGAGAACAACTGGTGTATGGGGGGAATATTTGAAGAAAATCTGAAAGGACATTTTAAAGGTGATATTTGAGAAGAGACTTAAATGATGAGAAGAAAACAACCTTGCAAATATTTGAGAGAAAATGTTCTGTGGACATGTCAGTCCAGTAGAAAATTCAAAGCTTCTTGTTCTCAAAGGGGATCCTGTACAATTTGATGCTGAGCCTCTGTATTAATCAGGGTTTTCCCAAGAAACTGAACAAGCAGGGTATACTATTATTAATAGAAAATAATTTCTTTTAATTCTCCCCTCATATAACTTTTTGACAATACACTTTACTATTTCTCCAATTTCTCTAGAAGATTTTAAACTTAATATTTTAAAATGAATAATCTAAATAGTCACTCATTTCAACAACACTTCAGCTAATTAAAAAAGGCAAGTGCAATGAATATTCCTGAATAAGATATTGAATTGACAGAAACCTAAAACAGAATGAAGTACCTGACACTTTCCTTTCAAGTCATGTTGATATTAAAAGAGATGAAACATAAGTACACATGTTGTAAGACATTAGATGATAGCTTTCCATCATCATCATAACAATGCTGCAAAGTGCTGCATTTGGTAGGCTGAATCCAGAAATATAAACTAAATGGAATATAGTATTGAAAAGAGTATCACCTTTGCAAATTTCTGGTTAAAAAAATCTTACTTCTTTCCTTCCTCCTTTTCTTTCTAGAAATCTCACTCATTTCTCTTTATCTCCATGAAGAGAATCCAAACATCAGCCTATAGCAAAAACATTCAGAAACACATATTCCCATCAAACAGAGGCAGTAATAGACAGTTCTTACATGACAGTAATGACAGTTCTTACATCACACTGATGCCAGATTTGCTGTATGCTTCTTACAGGCTGGAAAGAGTAGGTGGATAAAAAAGACAAAAGCAGTTGTGACGAGAAGAGGAAAAGAGAAGTCAAATAGAAAATGGTTGGAAAAAAATATGTATACTGTGCCAAAATATCACACCAGCACTAAATTGAGAGTTAGGAAGGGCCAATAGTAGACTCTAGTGTCAAATAATTTGTGTATTGCTTCAGTTTAAGTTAAAATATTGTCTAGATCTGAACAATCAAGATAGCAATAATAATCAATAGCTATAATTAGAATTAAGATATTTATCATCCAATATTCAAATTTATTTTCAATATTATATACACTATATGCTATATATAATATGAAAGAGCATGTGTACTTTTCATTGTGCTAGGCACTGATGGTTCACAAATCCACTGATGGATCTAATATTGGCTGCAATTAAGAAGATCATGATCTAATAGGGGGATTTGAGGGTAAGGACCATGATGATGGACACCTAAAAATTACAGAATTACAGTGCAATGTGACACATGCTCCAAAAGACCTACATCCACAGAGCCACACATGCACACAAAAAGAATCAGATAATATTTTACACAGCAGGTGTCACTTCCATTGAAGTCTTAAGGCTGATGAAGTTGTTAAATATACTGTAGACTGATTCACTCAATACCCATTTCTACACCTTTTTCCAGTGCTATTTTCCCAGAAATCCTTGTAAATAGGTGTGACCAGTGAGACATAAGGGGAAGTCTAATGGGGATTTATGGGAAAGTCTTTGCTCTCATGCTGAAGGTTCTGCCCTTTTTTCCACTTTTGCTTCTTTATTCATCTCTAATCTAGACTGTGGAAAGGACGGCCAAGCTACACCAGTCATACTGTCTAACATTAGGAAAGACAGAGAAATTTTCTTTGACACCTTGAAGCTCTAAACAACACCAGCAACCACCAATCTGATTTAATCTTGGTGCATGGAAAGAAGGAAACCACTATTTAACCAAACCCTTGTAGAGTATTCATTTTTTTCCCTTGCAGCTGAACGCTTCTAAGCCATAGGAGGAGATGAGATCACTCATTGTGAATGCAGAAGAAAAAAGAAAGAAAGAAAGAAAACAGTCACAGGGAATCCCCAAATTAAAGGACTGCAAGGCTGGAGCAGATAGCAATGTCTAGAATTCCACAGGCAGATTAAAAATGGTTTTGTGGACAACAAAAGAAGAGTCATTTTCTCATAGAATAAATGTTCAAATAGGTCAGTTGCTGTGAAATTTGGGTAAAAGTGAGAAGAGGCTGTTGGATTTGACCATTAGTGGGGGCATTGCTGTTGTGGAGAGAGTAGATTTAGTGAAGTGCTGAGGATGTGAATGAGATGGGCATGGACTGTGGAGCACATGGGAGAAGGTGTGAGAACAGTGAGGACAGAATGATAAAGGTACATCATTTAAATGGCAGAAAGAGATATGACAGTGATTTTGAGAAAGAAGCAATGTTGGGGAAGTTTTCTTTAGCTTCAGGATGTGATGAACTTAAGAAACAATGTTCACTGGGGAGAGAAGTACAGTAAGGACAAGAGGTCATGAAGGGAATGGAAGAGAAATGATGCCCAGGCGTGGTATGGAGGGACCAGAGGCCAGCTCCCCAAAGGAGCAGCATCCATGTCCTTCAGAGAGGAAAGGGTGGGTGTGGATATAAGAAAGAGGGATACAGAGAGAAACCACTGCTAATATTCTTTATTTCCTTTGTGAAAAGATTTAGTCAACTTCTTAGGGCAAGAAGCTAGACGTCAGGTACAGGATTTCAGGATCTGGTAGAGGTTTGGAACAACCAACTGAAGAGATGAGATTGGACAAGGACTCCTGGAGGGCCAGGTACAAAGTTGCAAAGATGATTTAAGCCCCATCTACGGCTGTAAGCTGTTGGTCCTTCAATAAATGCCTAGAGTCTGGACATGACAGCTGCTGGTTGTGCACAGATATGGGTTTGGGGTAGATGTCTGATGAGGCTTCTTTTCTGCACCCGATTCTCATTTGTATAAAGCACAACAGTTACAATAAGCATCAAAGGGAATTTGGAAGAGGTGAAGAAGTTGCAGAAGGACAGAGAGTCCTAGGGGGTTGGAAGGAGGGGTTGAAGGAGTGACATGTGGGTACACAGTGGGTAGGGGGAGGCATTCCTGTCTGCTTTGCTCTCAAGGGAATTGATTGGGGAAGGAGAACATGGGCCTTCACCCCTTTCTGGCCCCATCTTGCTATTTTCATGCTCCTCCTGAGACAGGCTGGGATCTGGGACGCTTTGCTGCAGTGCTGCAATGCTTGCACCCGGACAGCAAAAGAAGAGACTATAAGGGACTAAAAATAACTGTGTGCATGTGTAGTTGGGGCAAATTATGGACAAAAAGATACAAAAAGACCAAAGAACCCAACTGATACTTCTGAAGAGTAGGTAGCAGAAACAGGGAGCAAAAGCAGAAACAGGGAGCAAAAGCAGGGTACTGCGCATGCCTCCTGCACTCAACACCACCAAAGTGGTGGGTAGACCACCTAAGCCACCCCTCCAGCTGACCCCTCAACACATCCTTACCCTCACCCTATATAAGGAGTCAGCTCAACGCCCCTGGTGGAGCTAGTGAGCAAGGGAAACTATTCCTTGTGTTCACTCCCTGCTGTGGCTGCAGGGACCCCAGTGAAGCCTTGGCTGAATTTCTTGTCTGGCCTCTAGTCAACTGCTATTGATTGCAGAAGGCCAAGAACCCTGGTCAGTATCACTTCCACCCCCAGAGTCACACAATTCAGCAATAACTTCATAGTGTCCCCAGGAACACATCCCATAGTGTAAGTCCATATTTTCTCTGTTTTAGGCATTTGTAAATGTTTTAAAAATGTTCTAGGTTCTGAATAAATTGTACTTCAACCTCATCTGCTTGTAATATATATGACACATGCATTTATACATGTGTTGTATCTTTTTCTAATTTTTATCTCATTGCAGAGAGAAATCATTCTAAAGTGAGGTTAACACCGAATAAGAATATTTTAATTTTCAAAGGAAATTGTTTCTATATTTAATTAGACTAAACTGTAATTCCTATATTTTTGAAGTATTATCAAAGCATAAAATTTAAAAATATATTTCAGCCTCAGAAGGGCATTCGAGTCTATGGCCTGTAAGGGAATTCTCTATTTCTGTTTAAATATGTTCTCAAAATGCTTGATCAGCCCAGCTCTTGACTCCTCTGATCGGCTACCCTGGGGCAAATGATTATTCTGGCAACGCAGAGCATCAGCATTTTTCTGTGGGTTTTCCCTCAGTGAATAACAGCAGACATTTTTCAAAGACAAAGTAGTACTTCTGAACGGTCTTCCTAAACCTGTGATTCCATCAGACATGAGCAGGGCAGGAATTTTCTTCCCTCAACTCAGAATTAGCAAGATACCTGTCAAACCGGCTATACCTGCCTACATTCTCAGGCTCAGGGCGGCTCCCTTACCCTCGTTAAAAAAAAAAAAACCATCGAAGAAAGCAAGACTGTGTGACTAAGGCCATATTCAGTACTATTAGAGACTTTGCTAGAAGCCCAGGAAGAAATTATGATAAATGTTCAAAGTTCTTGACATATCTGAACAATAAACTGGCAATTCAGAAGAACTGACCTCAAAGAAAACCTCGGCCATCACGTGGAAGGTTCTATGTCACCTTGTAGGAGTGACTTTGGAATGACTGAAGGATGTTGAAAGTAAGGTAATTCAGGCACAGAATAAAAAGTTGCTTTTTTTTCCCTTATAACTGGAGCTTTCTGGTGGTGGAAGGGCACACTTCTATGACTTTGGAGGTAGGGGCTGATGAACCTTCTGTGAGGATTGCTCTAAGAGTGGAAATTTGAACTAAATACTTCTAAATTTCTATCCATTTGGAGTCAACAAATAAATATGTTTCCAACATTTCTCAAGTTTTATTCTTTATGGGAAGTTAATATGCTTTTTAAAAAATGGTTCTCCAGTTAATTTATGTTTGGGAAACACTGCAAGACATTTTCCTTTTTTCAGACATATGGTGCACATTAGTATATTAAATTTTGAGTAGGCATATGTTTTAACCAAATGCTTTCCAAATGTTTCCTACCATAGAACTGGCTTTTAGTTTGTTTTCAAGGCTTTTAGAAGGAAGTTTTTGTTTTATTTTGCTTTATTTTCTTTAAAATTCTGGTTAACTTCTTAAGGACACCAGACGCATAATATAAAGATTTGAGGATGATCTATTGCCCTAATAATCTATATTTTCTAAGCAATATGCTAAATTCCAATGGTCAGAAAATATAAGACCAGCTCTTAAAATGTGTGGCTTTTTAAGTGTCAAGGTATTATGCCTTCCTTCTAAAATTAAATCCCATATACTATTTATCTTCTAAGCTATGATACATAATAAAAATCCTTTACAGTAAAGCTCATAACTTCCTGAGAACAGGTGTGTGGCTCAACTAAATGCTTTGCTCAGAAGGAAGGTGATGCTCTTACCTGCCCAGAATCACTGTGCCTGGGAGAAGGGAGGGGTCATTATTTCAAGACAGTCACACACCCTATTATTGTAAGTGCTGCTCATGAGTGATGATGGCTGTCATTTCAGGCATAAAGCAGAAATAATGGTGAACTTGATTTTAAGGCTCCTATTTTGATGTAGATTTCATGAATCAGCTGCTTCCTTAAAAGTAACTCTCTAAAAGCAAGAGAGTGATATCCTAAATTGGATCCTGGAACATATAAAAGATATTAATGAAAAAAAAAAGGTAAAATCCAAATTAAAGTCTGTAGTTTCAGTTAAAGTATTGTAACAATGCTACTTTTGTAGTTTTGAAAAATATACTATGGTTTTTCTGGTAAGTTGTGAACATTAGGGGAAGCAAGGTGAACATGAACTCTAATATCTTTGCAAATTTTCTAATTAAAATTATTCCAAAATTGAAAAAAATAATAATCCAATATGAGGAAAGAAGTATTAGAAAGAAGAAGTATTAGAAGTATTAGAAAGAAGTACAATATGTAAAGAAATCTAAAACCAAAATTATAAAAAGGCCCCATGTTATTTCTTAAACCTTAAGAGATGGAGGGAGGTAATTTTATCCTTGGCATCAGTATTCTTCTTAGAGAGATGACTTTTTTTTAGGAATATACCTTGATAAGCTTATAAGACAGAGCCTAAGAGCATGGTCAAGCCAAAAAAAGAGTTAAGGGACCTCTGCATGACATTAAATTGGTTTTTGGTTTGTACAGGAAGGAGCAAAACACAGAGATAATAAGCGGAGAAGGAAAGAAGAGATGAAAAGATCCAGTGATATGGCTTGGGCAGCAGAAGTACGAGGATGAAGCTACCAGTGAATAAAGGTCCACAGCAAATGGTGTCAAGCCTTTTAGAACCAAGAATATCAACCACTTAAAATAGTTTGCATGTTACGCCATAAATCTCTCACTTGTCTCTTTAACTTTCTACAAAGTCAACAGTCTGTGTGCTTGAGTATTTGGATGTTTCTGTATGAGGGGAATGGGTTGGGAGGTTTGGGTGTGAAGTACAGAAAAAGCTGACTCCTTGGACAGTTGAAATGGAATAGCACAGATCTGATGTGAGCAGTACAATGAGACAACATTTAATGTTCATAAACTCAGGAAAATAACTCTAAATCCAAGGGTGACCAGGATTGGTTGAATTTTAGGAGTAGCCTTGGTTTTACACAATTCACTGGCTAGCAGATAAAATCAGTCTTATCAAACATTTCAGGGCTTCCCTGGTGGCCCAGTGGTTGAGAATCCACCTGCCGATGCAGGGGACACGGGTTTGTACCCTGGTCCGGAAGGATCCCACATGCCGCGGAGCGGCTGGGCCCGTGAGCCATGGCCGCTGAGCCTGCGCGTCTGGAGCCTGTGCTCCGCAACTGGAGAGGCCACAACAGTAAGAGGCCCGCGTACCGAAAAAAAAAAAAAAAAAAAAAAATTCAGGGACAGAGATCCAAACAGCCATTAGACTTCTTTATTCTCACAATAATATATATTATGCTAAACTAATATGCACTTGTCTGCTCATTTTAGTCATCTTTTTAATAAACAATTGGATTTTATAATGATTCAGAGTGAGGCATTTTTTACGTATTATTCACAGAGGATATAAAATGGCCAATCAGACGTGACAAACCCCATGTTTGATTTCTATAGTGTTTTAAAATATTTTGAATTGGTTTCCCAAATTGATGAATTTTATATATATATATATATATATATTTTTTTTTTTTTTTTGCGGTAAGCGGGCCTTTCACTGTTGTGGCCTCTCCCGTTGCAGAGCACAGGCTCCAGACGCGCAGGCCCACGGGCCATGGCTCACAGGCCCAGCCACTCCGCGGCATGTGGGATCCTCCCGGACCGGGGCACGAACCCTCGTCCCCTGCATCGGCAGGCGGACTCTCAACCACTGCGCCACCAGGGAAGCCCCTGAATAATATTTTTATCATAAAAGTCTTAGTTTCTGGCTTCCTTTGAAAAGTCAGAAGGTGAAGCCACATTGCACCCACAATTTCAGATGCTGAAGTAGGTGGAGATGG
Source organism: Leucopleurus acutus (assembly GCF_964270905.1). Lineage (NCBI taxonomy): Eukaryota > Metazoa > Chordata > Mammalia > Artiodactyla > Delphinidae > Leucopleurus > Leucopleurus acutus. The sequence goes on along the minus strand of NC_139153.1, from coordinate 63,257,854 downwards.
CGCAGAGGAGTCTCCCAGGGTTAGGCATGAGCTTTGCAGTCACTCCCCCACCCACCGGCCCCCCATCTCCATCATTCCCTAGGGCCTCGCTCTGAAGACCCCTTCACTCATTTCATCCCCGAGCAATAGGGCATTTAACTGGCAACCACAGTCTATCATAGTAACTCCTCTAATGAAACAAATGAATTTTACTGTTAGCAATTTGCACATAGTAGCATACTTGGATATATCACATTATTTAGAAACCATATTATAGAAAAAAAACCACTTCAGTTTTGGATTTAGACAGATCTTTTTCCCCCCAGCTTTATTGAGATATAATTGACATATACCATTATCTAAGTTTACAGTGTACAACATGTTAATTTGATACACTTATATTTTGCAAAATGATTGCCTTTGTATAGTGTTAGCTAAAACCTCCATCATGTCACATAATTACTATCCTGATGACTAAATCTTCTACTTACTAGCAGTCTCCACTTTGAGGACTTTTCTTCCAATCTTTGTTCTATGTATTTTTGTGTCTATCTGTCCATCTACTTATCTTTATATGTCTAAATTATGAATATACTGTATACACTGTTTGGTATTTTATTATTTTACTTACAATTCACTTTAAAATTTACTTTCATGAGCCCCTCAGTTTCCTTATCTGTAAATGGGGATAATAAGCCCAACTTCGCAGGGATTTATAAGAATTAAATATGATTCTGTATGTTGTCATTAATGCATCACAGGTACTCAGCAGATAACCTCCTACCCCCTCGTTTTCATTACTCCCAGGTCCAGTGACACATGTGCCCAAATTTTGGTCAGTGGGTTTATAAAACCCACTGACATGAAGGGATAAGGTTTCAAAGTAACTGAATGGCTTTTTTTCTATAAGTTTTAAAATTGAGGTTTAAATTCTTCTGATAGGTGGACTTTCAGGTCGCTTGAGATTTTGTGACACTGAAATCGAACACAAATGACCTAATTTTTCATAATAGAATTATTTTTTAAAAATATGGTCCAGTCCTAAGCTCTGCAGTCTAGACCATGCTGAGATAGGGTAGAGAGGATGCTGCAGAGGATTAGAGAAGTTGATGCTGACTTAGTCTTTCCTAGTCATGCTAACAATTACACATTTCTTTAGTTTAACATGTGTTCTGCTATGGTCAGAAAAAAACTTGTTAACTGAGAGAGTTTTGTTTGTTTGTTTTATCTCTTAAAGACATTGTCTGGCTTGTAGAAAATGAAAATATTGGAGATGTATATCTACATCTGTATGAAATAGTGAAAGGGAAATTTTCCCAATTGTTTTCCTTAAAGTGGGTGGGATACCAGACGAGATATTCCAAATGGAAATTCCATAAGTAAATAATTTATTCAATGAGTAGTTCTTGATGTGTTCTATGTGTAAGGCACTTTGTAAAATGCTATAGACAATTTAACATTGAATGAGACATGTTCCCTGGCCTCAAGGAGATTACATTCTAGCAAAGAAGTACACAAACAACTCTAGTGCAGGAAATATACAATACAGATCATACATGAGGTGAAAAGAAATAGAAGAGAGAGTTTCCAGGCATAGGGATTAGGAAATATCACAGAAGAGACAGCAGTCAAGTCAGTGCATGTTTTCCTGATTCTGATTATGAAGACAAGGTAGGTTCATTAGACAGAATTTGGGAAATGCATATAAATATTTTCTAAAGTAATTAAAAATAATTGTAACCATATCCCTCAGAGATAAATATTGTTGACATTTTACAACTTGTATTTTCCTGTATCCATATATTTTTTTCAAAATTATGAACATATGGGATACACTTTCTTAATTTATTTAAATGTACTTAATTTAATTAAAATGATAATCTGAGCATTTTCCTTTGCTATTATATTTCTATAAAATAGTATACTCTTCAGTAATAAGACATACCTACATCCTCCGCCTCCAAGTGTGTTTCCTCTGTCTAATTGTGAGAAAACATCTGACAGGCCCTAAATGAGGGACATTCTACAATATAACTGGCCAATAGTTTTCAAAATGTCAAGTTCATGAAAGACAAAGAAAGACTGAGGCACTGGCCCTGATTGGAGGCGTCTGAGGCCTCACAACAACTAAGTGCAACATGGGATTCTGGACTCAGTCCTACAGCAGAAAAAAGATATCAACAGGGCAAGTGGAGAAATTCAGAGATGGTCTGTAGATTTGATAACAGCATCATATAAATATTAATTCCTCACTTAGATAGTGGTACTAGAGCTATAGAAGTTATTAGCATTAGGCAAACAAAGTGAGGAATAAACAGAAACTCCATGTGATATTCTTGTAACTTTTTTGGTAAGTTTAAAATTACTTCAAAGCAAAAAGGAAAAGGAAAACAGAGACAGAATTTAATAAAGCATGCCAACCTAAAGAGAATAATATAATTTTATGTTTACATAATATTTCATCACATGGATATAACTTAATTCAACCAATTCTCATTATTGACATTTACTGTGTCTTTTCATTTTGCTATTATAAATCATAATGTGATGACATAATGTGATGTCCTTCCAAAGACAAGAGTCTTTGCTGAAATGAAAGCTACTCCAATAATGAAAATGTGAGGTAGAAGAAAAAATAATTTCACACACGGAAAGAAATGGCCTGAGAAAATATGTAAAGTGGCAGCAACCCAGGCATGACCAACGTACTATATGAAGTCAGGTTCCCCTGGGAGAGAAGTTCACTATCAAGCCAAAGTAGTAAGATTGGATTGTACTCTAGGGTCCCTAAGGCCACAATTTGTACTTCACTTGATAGATTGAAGGTTTGCCTCCAGATGTTTTTCTCCACCTGCCTCTCACTAATATCTAGCATGATACTTGTGATTTTTTTAAAATTGTTGCCAGGGAGGCTTAGAAACACAAAAATGTTTATGAAAATAATAACTTTATAAAAGGAATTTGGACTCTAAAAACAAGATCATTTACTAGGTCTATGCAAAAGATAGCAGCTACTCATTTCAGTTTAGAGTGGTGAATATGTGAATATTTAACTTTTAACAAGCTGAGAACCAGCTGAAACTAAGGGTCAGAAAGAGATCTACAATCATTTGATTTTGATGGCAATTTCTGAAAATTATTCACTTTTTACAGGAACTGAATATAGATAGATGAAATTATAATAGACAAATGCCCTTTACATACATGAGGTACATTTAATAATATTACTTATCTTTTACCAACACCTTATATATTATGCATCATAAATGTGAAATGTAACTCAAATTTTGAGACATGAATTCTGAGATAGTATTTTGCAGCTTATTACTCTAAAAGCTTAACCTTTAGTTAAAATTCTATGAGCCTAGTTTCAAGTCATTGGAACAAATTATCCCTGTTATATAAATATTATGTAAATACATTACCTCTCCCATCGGATTACTCTTCATTGAATTTCTTAATATTGCAACCAGGTTTCCTAGTCAATATTAAGTTCTAAAAAGAATACAATCAATTAGTCTATTAGTATTTAATGTAGAGTTAACCATTTCAACAAGACATACATAATCTCTATATTTAAATTTGATCAATAGTTCCACATTACACACATTTACCTTTTACAGAGCTGTTTTCATTCTGTGTACAGAGTGTTTGAAAATCTGATTAAAACAGAAATTTGGAAACACCTCATGTATTCTCCTCTTAAGTTTCCCCATCTTTTTGTTCAGAGAGAAAATATTTATACATATGATTATCTTTATACAAATAGATTAGATGAGTGCCTACTTAGTTGGTTTTGAAGGCCTCTGGGCAAAACTGCTGCCACCCAAAATGCTCCGATTATCAATAAAGGATGACCTTTGTAGGCCTATTAGCCTGCGTGAATGTGGCCTGAGAAGCACTGTACCAGATGCATAACAGTATCTGGTGGTGCTAAAGCCCACCAGCAAAAGACCCCACACCCCAGTGTGTGCTCTGCCTCAGTGGAGCACACATTGATGAACTTGACCTGGTTGACCTCAACAGCATGGGAGTTCCTAGTGGTTTTTGGCTGATGGGCGTTTATCACTGTTAGTGATTTACCATTAGCTCCCTCTGAGTTTAGACTGAGTGAGATAGATGGAGAGAGGAAGTGAGAGGCCCCAAGTTAAATTTCAATACATCTTGGCCCTACAGCTGTCCATATCAAAAAGGATTAATAAGAAGGAAAATAAAAAGAAAGGAAATATAACCTTGACTTGAGTAGTGAAACAGGAGATATTGTGCTAAATGAAGTTGCAGCAATATTTGAGAGATGTTTAGAATAACCACATCATTGCTCTCCAGACAGTCAAGTGCAATAGAGAGAGAACTTGATCGATACAGCAACGTAGAGTACATGTGAGTACATGTGAAAACCAGTGTCATGGTCAGTCTGCCAATGGCAAACAGCACAGTTATGTGAAAAAGACACTAGCCTTGGATTCAGAAGAAAGGAATTTTTTTTCCAGGCTTTCACATCAACTACTTATGTTACCCTGGGCTAGTAAATTTCCCCTGATGATTCTCAACCCTTTATTGGTAACAGAAAAGGAGCAGACTTGATTAATTTATTTTTGTTTTTCTTATTAGTAACAAGGTTCTTTACCTGTGAATATTAGCTACCAGTGACAATGCACAGGGTGTTAAGTTTAAATAGCAAGATCATAGCAAACAGAAAAAAAGAACAATCCATAAATATTCTTGCTTTTCAAATCTGAGGTAGGGACAGAATTGAGTTTTTAAATAAGGGTATTCCCTTCCCATGCTTCTCAAAGTATGGCCTTCAGCATGCCCTGGAAGCTTCCTAGAACTGGAATCTCAGGGCCCTCCCCAGATTTCCAGAATCAGAATCTGATCTCAGGGTAATTTGAGTACAGAATTATGTTTGAGAAGCACTGCCCTAGATCATGGCTAGTATGTAAAATTCACAAATCTCACCTTGAGTTATCGGCATGCTTGGTTTAGGGCCTGGTGCATTGCAGGAAGACCATGCAGTGGGAAGAGGGCTGGATGTGTCGTGGTCTGGGAATGGGCCTTCCCCATTCCTGATCTTGTTTTCTATGTGGACATGTGATTATTCTGGCTCCTCTCTGCCTCATCACTTACTCCTTTCCAGGAGTAGTATCATGTCATTGGTTGATTTTGAAAGGAAAACTGGGAATGCTTTGTTTAGTTTCTGCCTTCGTTCTTTGGGAATTAGCTGCCTACAGGGAGTGTGCATTCTTTGCTGTCCTCCAGGGGCCCACCCTTCCCTTCTGGAGAAAGTCTGTCCTAGTCCAGCCTCGTGTGTACCTCTGACTGGCTGCCTGAGGCTGCCTAATCCTGCTTACCTTAGGATGCCCTCTGGTGCTCTAGGTAAGCTGTATTCTCCAACCTAGCTATCATCAGCAATAAAGATGGTTATTCTTTGTCTTCTTTTACATTTTGTTCAGAAATTGGGTGTGGAGAACATGATGCTATTATTTAGATGTCCTTAATCATCCTAACAGTTATCAGCAGGTCTGAATCTTGATTCAGGTGGTCACTGAAGATTAAAGGTCTTCAATTTCCTTTCCTGTAATGTGAGGTTGTTGGATCATATCAGTGGTACCCAAAGCTGGGTCAGCCTTAGAATTATCCATGGAGTTGAGAGAACAGTATACAGATCAAAATTTACAGCAGAGGGACCACACATCTGCATTAGGCAAAGGTGATTTGAGTGAGGCAAATCTTGGAGACTGTTTTAATGGATGTCCTTGTTCTTGTACTCAAAGTGTGGTCCATCTTCCAGCAGTGTAGGCACTACATAGGAGCTTGCTAGAAATGTAGAGCACTTGGCTTTGCTCCAGAAATACTGAATCAGGATCTGCATTTTAACAAGGTCACCAGGCTTTTATGTATGCATGTTAAACATGGAGAAACCTTGCCTTGGACAATATTATCTCAACAGTCCTTCCCAATCTGGAACTGCTGGGATTTTATTTCCTTTTCATTGCTCTGTCTCTGGTTCCTGTCATGTAACAAGGTCCTCAGTAAATATTTATTGAGCAAATTAATCCATTCTCTGCTCTGTTCACTGTAATATGACAATAGCTTAAACACTCAGTTATGTTCCTATGTATTTATCCCTTAATAAACAGCAGACAGAGGCATCAATCTCTCACTCTAGTCACTGAGAGTTAGAACAACCCTGAGTGTAAAATCTTGCTCACTTCATGCTCCCTCCCCTTTTCTGAATTCTGATAATAATTTAATGAGAAAAATCTTGTAGGACATTCCGTTGCCCAGCTTATAATTATTTCCCTTATGATTTTTTTTTGGCCAAATTCAAAGGGCTTCTCTCAGATTTATAGTCCTAGACCTCATTCTGGAAGCTTTTAACAGTATTTTAACAATATTTATAATTCTCTCCTTCTGGAAACTTTCTTCACTTGGCTTTCATGATATAAGATTTCTTTGTTCTGTTTTTGATCACTTCTTCTTTAGCTTTTTTACAGTCTCCTTGTCAATCTATTTTTTTAAATAAAAATGATCCATTCTTTATGGCACTGCTGAATTATTGCCTCCAGAATGAAGGTTTGAAGTCTCTACCATCTCTAGTTAAATTAAGAACAAATCATCATTTAATTTTTGTCTAGTCATTTTATATGGGCTTAGAAAGAAAAGATCAGTACAAAAACATCTTACATTCCACAGCTGAGTTTTGCAGGTCTGGTGCAATTTTACAGACAGAGTAAATGGTTAATAAATAAATCTTTACATAATGGGGGGCCAACTTTGTTATATAGGAGGAGGAATTGGTCGCTAGGGGTGGTCTAGGGCAGAAAATTACCCCACTGGATCTTTAAAGAAACTCTGGATTCCTGAGACTTGTCAGGAGGTCTGAGAAGGGAACACAGAGTTGATATTAAAATGAAAATATCCCCCAGGTGATTCTAAAGCAAAGCCATGGTTAGTATCTACGGAAATATCCAATTTTGTAGATAAGAAAGTCCTTTAAGGACAAATTCAAAAGTCTAACTAAGAAACATTATAAAGAAGGCTTTTCTATTTCATTCTGCTAGCTAATATCATAGCTATCATGATATTTTGTGGGGGGAAAAAAGGAAAAGTCAGATAGAGATACAAAGCTGACAAAAATTCTAGTGGCTGAGTCTAACCATTGCCTAATACCACAAGTATGGGCTGGCTTTAACTCTGACTGGGAATGAAATTTTGATTACAAAGATGGCTTGACTGCAATAGTCAAGGTAAACGTTTCTACCATTTTGAAGATAGTTATAGCACCGTTGTCGTAGTCATCTAACAAGTAGCAGGAATAAAATTAGAATTTCCTTTCATGTAAAAAAGGAAAAGAAATGTTTGAAAATTTGTGACCAAATCTTCATTTGGATTATTATCCATTATTTCTGACATAATGGTAAACAATCCCATTATTCACAATCAGGCTCAGAACATCATAAAGTTTACCCATGTTGAGTTAACATCGGGCACTTAATTATTCTGTCTCCATGCGTCTGCAGGGCCCAGTGAATTTATGGGGCTCAAGCCAGGTTTTCTAATTCATTTCGACAGGTGTTCTCAAACTTCCTTTCGCAAATTTGTCATCAAAAAGGATTTCTTTGTCATGTCAATTTGTATATAATAACAGATGCTGTTGTTGTTCCTGTCTGAAATGGGGCACCACTGCTTGGCGTGTGGGGGGTTGGGAAAGGTTTGGTGACATTTGCTGCAGGACTGGTTATATCTCTTTACTGAAAAGACCGGTGGAACATTCTGGCACTCAATCAATGCTTGTTGACTGTCTTCCCAGCTGTTTATTCAGCAGGTCGCTACTATTCTTCATTATGAGAAATTGTGTCTTGTCCTTCTGCTCATGCCATCCTATACTTATTCCACTTTTCAGCACCTAATTCAATATTGTGTTGGTCAACCCTGTACCACAACAATACACCCCCAAATTTCAGAAGGCTCCTTATAATTTTTCCCATTTCTGCAAGTCTGCATGGAACTTTTACTGTGATTTCCATTTACCTAGTTTTCAATTCACAGTGAGAATATTTCTGTTGTAGGTTCTGCTTGAGTGGCAGTGTTCTGTGTCAGGAGTAATAGCAGCTGAGTTTAGCAAGAACAAGACAGGTACAAACTCTCTACAACCAATCTCATTTGACCATCATAACAACACTACCATGCTAAATCCATTTTTTTCCATTTTGCAGATGAGCAAACTGTGTAAATAATTAAAAGAGTAAAACTATGGCAATGCAATTTCTTCTGATTTGACATGATTGAGAAGGGATATTCACTCTTTGCTACATTGAAATTTTACCGTGTCTATTAATGAAGCCTTCAAAGCCAACATTGTAGTAAAGAAAATTATTGCTGAATATATGCAAAAGAAGAGGTAGATATACACTAGAATTTAGTATGGGCAATTAGTATTGCAATACAAGTTTTCCTACTAAAATTATGGTGAGACACAAATGGGAGCCTGGCTATATATTGCAATGTGGGGGCAGCAAGGCTGGGGAGTGCAATCTTCTTTGTAGAAGTTCATGAAACGATGGTTCATCTCAAAATACTCTAAATTAAAGCCATTGTTCTCAACTAATCTTAAACAGTCATAAAAGGGCTAAACACAGCCATGACATATTAGCAGCCAAAGTTCCTTATTTAGGAAATTAAAGAGCATAAAATCAAATTAAAATATATCATCTCTGCTGCTGATTCTTCTAGTGCTGGGCTTTCTGGAACTTTCTTTTCTAAACTTGCCCTTATATTGCTCTTTTGCTGCATAATGTTCATTTGATCAGAAATTGATTTTTAAGGTGCATTTTGTAACAGATTTTATTTATCTCTTTTTTTCCAATTAGTACATGAAATGAAAAATATTGTGCTACATGGAGCAGGTAGCTCTATTATAATAAGTCATTTAGATTTTATGGCTATTTCTGCTACTAATAAACTGTGGAGTAGTACTCGGGTGAAATGAAATCGGAAAGGTCAGAGCCAGGGGATGCTTAGTGGAATTAATATTTTTAAATTATTTTTTTCTTAATTTTTCTTTCTCTAATTTTTAAAATAAACTATTAAGCAAAGGTTTGGAAGAGAGGTCTCAGCTCTGCATTTGAATGTGTACATATAAGGAAAATAACTTCTTATAAGCTCTCCTAGATGTGCTTGTGATTTTAGCTTCTGTCTGAATGAGCCTACCTAGAAACTAAGAAGATATTTTAACTATGTTTCTTCCTGCTCAGGTTGCCCATTCCTCTTACCCCTTCTCCATTAGGTAGTTAGGTGCTAGGGTTACTGATAAATTAGGTCTGTGCCACTAGTGTTCAGCAAACAGATCAATTCAGGCTTTAACAGCCAGTAGTTAAGATCAGGGCAGGGTCACAAATGGACAATTCACTAAGCCAAGCAGCCGGCTGCTGTGTGTTTCTTGTCCAGTGAGGTGGGACTTTGCTGTGGCTGCTACTTTGGTTGTAGAAATCTATGCTTTCAATCACTATGGATACCTTTTCTAGGGAATGGACTCCTCGGTTAGATTTTTTTCTCCATTCCCAGCATTTTTACCCATAGCCACTTCATGCATTTATCCATCCTACCTAGCCTCTGAGGTGTTAGAATTTCAAATCCTTGACATCTTACACAGAGATTTATCAGAAAAATATATTTGCCTAAAAATAACAATCTTTTAAATATGCATACTAAACAATTATGAAAATAGCCTATAGAAAAGTGTTTAAAATTGTGACAACATATCAAACATGAAAAATTATAGTATATTTGAAATATACCAAATTCATGTGAACTAAGTTCAGACCAGAAATCCCTGAGCTAGTTATGTTTCTACCTGTGGATGGTTAGGGGTCTCTGTTTACCACCTCCTTCATTTCCTGTACATCATTCTGTTTAAGGGTGCTACAGGGGACATTAGACTCTTCCTTATCACTCAGTGTCAAAGAACTATTATTTCTATTAAGGCTTTGCTATCCCCTCTGCAAATCGTTTCAACTTCCGTCCTTTGAGACCTCCTTTTCTTGTGGGCATCTCACGCCACACTCCTTCAAAGTTCATCTCCTCTGGCTTCTGCTGCTTCTCTATTGGCTGCCCTGTTTCTCCTGCAATCAAGTTCATCCTGCCCACACTTCACAGTCATCAAACACATTCTCTGCATGCCTGTTGCTGTCTACCCCTGAGATCGCTCTCTGCGCTGCCCTCCAGCTACATGGACTGGTCCTGACTTTCTCGTCTTCAGTCTCCACCTGGGGAAGGCTGCTTCTCCATTCCTCCGGCTGGATATCCATCATTTCCTCAGTTCCCTCTTCTTTCATCTTCCCAGGATTATAAAACAAGCTGACATTTTCAGTCTTAGAAGCAACTTGTTTATATGACTGAGCAGGGTAAGAGAGTAAATACAATGCACGTGAGTAATGATGTGAACCAGCAACATATGTTCTCTATCTGCAAGGAGGAGCATATATGTTACAGTCCAAACCTCTTTACTAGGAGAAAATTGGAAATTTTCCAGATCTGTATATTTAATAAACTTAGATACTATTTAACAAGAAAAAAGTTAAGTAATTAAGAGAAGGACAAAACTTCTCTTGATTCTTGTACATAAGCATCCTGTATTCCCTGGTTCTTTCCTGCTACAGTGCTCAAATTTTGTAATAGGTAACTCACTTGTCCTAAATTTGTAATGAGATGCTTATTCAAGTTCATAATCATTTAATTAACTGAGATTTTTTTTTTGTTTTTTTAAAGATGTTTTTATTTTTTTGACATCTTTATTGGAATATAATTGCTTTACAATTTTGTGCCAGTTTCTGCTGTACAACAAAGTGCATCAGTTATATGTACGCATATACACCCATGAACCCTCCCTCTTGCATCTCCCTCCCACCCTCCCTATCCCACCCCTCTAGGTGGTCACAAAGCACCGAGGTGATCTCCCTGTGCTATGCAGCTGCTTCCCACTAACTATCTATTTTACATTTGGTAGTGTACATATGTCAATGCTACTCTAGCTGAGATATTTTTAAGTCTTTTGACTGTTTCCTTTTCTTTTGTTCTTTTTCATTGAGATTAAATTGCCTAATGCTACACAGTTATATTCTCCAGTTTTTGGGGTATTTTTTTTTTTTTTGCTAGAATGAACACAAAACTACATTAGTTTTAAGGGAATTTCAGATTGTGTTTATAATTCTGAGAATAGGTAAAGAATACACATTGGCTAATGTCTATGAACCTCGAATTCATGAATTAGATGTTTGTGTTCATGTTCTAGTTTAATTTTTACAGCTTTTGATTTAATTTTTAATAGTTTATTAATTTAATTTTAATTTAATTTGTAGCTATTGTCTAAACTCAGTTATTTGTAATTTCAACATTGCGACCCTGAAAGAGGAGAAGAAATGCTGTGTAATCCCAGGCGGCAACACTTAAATGTAACCATTTCCCCATAAAGCCATTCTGTTGTGTGTGACTTCATACTTCTAATGTCACTGTGTCTTCCCCATGGGGTAGCACAGCCTTCACTGTGGGTTCTCCTCAGGGGCTTGCTCTGAGGTACTCAGATGCAGTGTGAGCATCTGAACACCAGGTGGCACTATTGGTAACATACTCTAGCTGGTCAGTCTTGGATCATGTAAGTAAGTTTAAGAAATTTATCCCAGGGATGCAAGGATTCTTCAATATAAGCAAATCAATCAATGTGATACACCACATTAACAAACTGAGGAATAAAAACCATATGATTATCTCAATAGATGAAGAAAAATCTTTTGACAAAATTCAACACCATTTATGATAAAAACTCTCCAGAAAATGGGCACAGACAGAACCTACCTCAACATAATAAAGGCCATATATGACAAACCCACAGAAAGCATCACACTCAATGGTGAAAAACTGAAAGCATTTCCACTAAGATCAGGAATAAGACAAGGATGTCCACTTTTGCCACTCTTATTCAACATAGTTTTGGAAGTCCTAGCCACAGCAATCAGAGTAGAAAAAGAAATAAAAGGAATACAAATTGGAAAAGAAGAAGTAAAACTGTCACTGCATTCCAATGACATGATACTATACATAGAAAATCCTAAAGATGCCACCAGAAAACTACTGGAACTAATCAATGAATTTGATAAGGTTGCAGGATACAAAATTAATGCACAGAAATCTCTGGCATTCCTATATTCTAACAATGAAAAATCAGAAAGAGAAGTTAAGGAAACACTCTGATTTACCACTGCAACAAAAAGAATAATATACCTAGGAATAAACCTGCTTAAGGAGGCAAAAGACTTGTACTCAGGAAACTATAAAACACTGATGGAAGATATCAAAGATGACATAAGCAGATGGAGAAATATACCACGTTCTTGGATTGGAAGAATGAACTTTGTGAAAATGACTATACTGCCCAAAGCAATCTACAGATTCAATGCAATCCCTATCAAACTACCAATGGCATTTTTCACAGAACAAGAACAAAAAAATTTCACAATTTGTATGGAAACACAAAAGACCCCGAATAGCCAAAGCATTCATCAGAAAGGAAAACAGAGTTGGAGGAATCAGGCTCCTTGACTTCAAACTATATCACAAAGCTACAGTAATCAAGACAGTACAGTACTGGTACAAAAACAGAAATATAGATCAATGGCACAAGATAGAATGCCCAGAGATAAACCTACACACATATGGGCACCTAATTCATGACAAAGGAGGCAAGGACATGCAATGGAGAAAAGACAGCCTCTTCAATAAGTGGTGCTGTGAAAACTGGACAGCTACATGTAAAAGAATGAAATTAGAACACCCCCTAACACCATACACAAAAATAAACTCCAAATGGATTAAACAGTTAAATGTAAGACCAGACACTATAAAATTCTTAGAGGAAAACATAGGGCAAACACTTTTTGACATAAACCACAGCAAGATCTTTTTTGACCCATCTCCTAGAATAATGGAAATAAAAACAAAAATAAACAAATGAGACTTAATTAAACTTAAAAGCTTTTGCACAGCAAAGGAAACCATAAACAAGACAAAAAGACAACCCTCAGAATGGGAGAAAATATTTGCAAATTAGGTAACTGACAAAGGATTAATCTCCAAAATATACAAACACCTCATGGGGCTCAATATCAAAAATCAAACAATCCAGTTAAAAAATGGGCAGAAGACGTTTCACCACAGATGACCAAGAGACACATGAAAAGCTGCTCAACATCACTAATTATTAGAGAAATGCAAATCAAACTACAATGAGGCATCACCTTACACTGGTCAGAATGGCTACTATAAAAAAATCTAGAAACAATAAATACTGGAAAACTAAAACTAAAAAACTAAAAATAGAACTACCATATGGCCCAGCAAATCCCACTACTGGGTATATACCCTGAGAAAGCCATAATTCAAAAAGAGACATGTACCACAAGTTCATTGCAGCACTATTTACAATAGCCAGGTCATGGAAGCAACCTAAGTGTCCACTGACAGATGAATGGATAAAGAAGATGTGGCACATATATACAATGGAATATTACTCAGCCATAAAAAGAAGCAAAGCTGAGTTATTTGTAGTGAGGTGGATGGACCTACAGTCTGTCATACAGAGTGAAGTAAGTCAGAAAGAGAGAGAGAAATACCATATGCTAATGCATATATATGGAATCTAAAAAAAAAAAAAGAAAAAAAATGGTACTGATGAACAAGTTGCAGGATAGGAATAAAGATATAGACATAGAAAATGGACTTGAGGACATGGGTTGGGAGGGCAAAACTGGAACGAAGTGAGAGTAGCATCGACATATATACACAGCCGAATGTAAAATAGTTGGCTGGTGGGAAGCCGCTGCATAGCATAGGGAGATCGGCTAGGTGCTTTGTGATGACCTAGAGGAGTAGAATAGGGAGGATGGGAGGGGAGCTCAAGAGGGAGCGGATATGGGGACATGTGTATGCATATGGCTGATTCTCTTTTTTGTGCAACAGAAACTAACACAGTATTGTGAAGCAATTATACTCCAATAAAGATCTATTTAAAAATATCTTTTAATTAAAAAAAAGAAATTTAGAAACATCCTGTTACCCTACTGTGTCTTCAAAAAAAATAAAATGTATAGCTTTATAATGTGTTTATGATATCAACTATCAATCAAATTTTACTCTTATAACCAATGACATACCTATGCATTCTCTTATGACTTACATTATCTACTTGCATCTACATCTTTCCCTTTGTTTAGCTGTCTGCCTTTCTCTGCGTCTCTCTACAATGCTTCCCAGCATTCTTCCATATAAACATATTAAAATCACTGCTAGAACTGTTTTAAGTTTTTGTGATTTACTTTATTGTGCTTTGCAGGTACTGCATTTTTCACAAATTGAAGGTTTGTGGCAACCTTGCATCAAACAAGTCTATCAGTGCTCTTTCTCCAACAGCATTTGCTCACTTGGTGTCTCTATGTCATGTTTTGGTAATTCTTGCACTATTTCAAACTTTTTCATTATTATTTGTTAAGTTGACCTGTGCTCAATGATTTTGATGAAGCTATTGTAATTGTTTCGGGATGCCAGGAACAACACCCAAATAAGACAGTGAACTTAATCAATAAATGTTGTGTATGTTCTGACTGCTCCACTGACCAGCTACTTCCTTGTCTCCCCTTCTCCCTCAGCTACCTTATTCCCTGAGACACAACAATATTGAATTACGCCAATCAATAACTCTACAATTGCCTCCAAGTGTTCAAGTAAATGGGAGAGTTGCATGTCTCTCACTTTAAATCAAAGCTAGAAATGCTTAAGTTTAGTGAGGAAGACATGTCAAAAGCCAAGATAGGCTGGAAGCTAGGCCTCTTGTACCAAACTATTAGCCAAGTTGTGAATGCAAAGGAAAAGTTCTTAAAAAGAAATTCAACGTGCTACTCCAGTGAACATACAAATGATAAGAAAGTGAAACAACCTTATTGCTGATGTGGAGAAAGTTTTAGTGTCTGGATAGAAGATCAAGTCAGCTGAATCCAGGTCAAAGCCCTAACTCTTCTTAATTTTATGAAGACAGAGAGAGGTGAGGAAGCTGCAGAAGAAAAGTCTGAAGCTAGCAGAGGTTGGTTCATAAGGAAAGATGCCATCTCCATAACATAAAATTGCAAGGTGAAGCAGCAAGTGCTGATGTAGAAGCTGCCCCAAATTATCCAGAAGAAATCTAGCTAAGATAATGAATGAAGGTGGCTCCACTAAACAACAGGTTTTCAATGTAGATGAAACAGCCTTCTATTGGAAGAAGATGCCATGTAGGACTTTCATAGCTGAAGAGGAGAAGTCAATGCCTGGCTTCAAAGCTTCAAAGGACAGGCTGACTCTCTTGTTAGAGGCTAATGCAACTGGTGACTTCAAGTTGAATCCAATGTTTATTTACCATTCTGAAAATCCTAGGTTCCTTAAGAGTTATATCTACTCTGCCTCTGATCTATAAATAGAAAAACAAAGCCTTGATGGCAGCACATCTGTCTACAACATGGTTTACTGAATACATGAAACATACTGTTAGACCTACTGCTCAAAATAAAAGATTCCTTTCAAAATACTACTGTTCATTGACAATGTACCTGGTTACTCAAGAACTTGATGGAGATGTACAGTAAGATTAATGTTGCTTTCATGTCTGCTAACACAACATCCATTCTGCAGCCCATGGATCAAGGAATAATTTTGACTTTCAAGTCTTATGATTTAAGAAATACATTTCATAAGGCTAGAGCTTCCACAGATAGTGATGTCTCTGATAGATCTGGGCATGATCAGCTGAAAACTTTCTGGACAGGATTCACCATTCTAGATGCCATTAAGAACATTTGTGATTCATGGGAAGAGGTCCAAATATCAACATTTACAGGAGTTTGGAAAAAGTTGATTCTAACCTTCATGGATGACTGTGAGGGGTTCAAGACTTCAGTGGAGAGAGTAACTGTAGATGTGGTGGAAACAGCAAGAGCACTGGAATTAGAAGTGGACCCTGAAGATGTGACTGGACTGCTGCCATCTCAGGATAAAACTTGAACAGATGAGGAGTTGCTTCTTATGAATCAGCAAAAGTTTTTTTTTGAGATGGAATCTACTCCTGGTGAAGACACTGTGAAGATTGTTGAAATGACAACAAAGGATTTAGAATGCTCCATAAACTTAGTTGATAAAGCAGTGACAGAGTTTGAGAGGACTTACCCCAATTTTGAAAGAAGTTCTACTGTGAGTAAAATGCTATGAAGCAGCCTTGCCTGCTGTGGAGAAATCATTCTTGAAAGGAAGAGCCAATGGATGTGTCTTGCTTTAAGAAATTGCCAGTCACCCAACTTTCAGCAACCACCAGCCTGACCAGTCAGCAGCTGTCAACTCCGAGATAAGACCCTCCACCAGCAGAATGTTATCGCTCACCCAAAGCTCAGATGATGGTTAGCATTTTGGGCAGTATATTTTAATTAACATACGTACATTGTTTTTTTACACATAATGCATTTGCACACTAAATAGACTACAGCATAGTGTAAACACAACTTTTTATATGCACTGTGAAACCAAAACATTCATGTGATTCATTTTATCACAATATTTGTTCTATTGTGGTGGTCTGGAACAGAATCCACAATATCTCTGAGGTAGGTCTGTGATAGAATTGAGCTATTTTCTACGACTTCTTGAGTTTGTGCATTTTTCTCAGTTCTTTCTTTCTTACAACACTGCCTTCTCCCCCTACCTTAATTCCACATCCAACATTTAGTTAAATGGAGCCAAAATGATTATAAAACAATCATTACTTTCCTTTTCTACACTTGAATGTTCCAATCAGCAGAAACCTTTGAGCCAGATTCCCAACGGACTAGGGCAAGCCTGGGCAGTTGAATGACCTTATTGAGAACACAGTGGAATAATTGTTTAATAAGCCTTACCACTGGGCAGTCAAAAGCTGTCAGTCAACTTGTCTTTCATAGACATAATCAAAATCTACTTTTAAAAAATTCTCTAAACATTAACCAATATGAATGACCTATTTTAAATAATGCAGTCTCCAAGAGGCCAGGCTGTGGTAGTAACATCAGACTTTCCCAGGCCTCATACATCCAGGGAACTGGCAGTGGTGAACACAGAGCAGTAAAAAAGGGTGGTTCTATAAATTCATACCCACTACGTACTTAATTGCACTCATGGTGACTCACAGCACCTTGAATACAAAGGTTTTGTTATAACAAATAAACAGGGACAGTGGTAGCTGAAGACACACACCAACTTGCCCCTTCACACGAGGGCTGGCTCTTCCTTTTGCACAAGTTAAATGGAGAAGAAAGATGTGCAGAGATAAACAACAGTGGATTAATGAAGTAAAATCAGTTTTAAAGGGTTTTCAGACTCTCTCTCTCTCTCCACCTCACTATTCCATGGTTGTCAGAAGAAGAATAACCTCAAGTATTCAGTTTATAGTATTGTGTATTCTTAGATCTTAGGGGGTTGTCCATGTTTGTTTTGGCTGACGTTCAATAGCTAATTAGCCTTAAACAATTTGGTAAGAGCATGAACGGAGACCATTTTTCCTTGAATTTCCCTCTGAGACTTTATAAGAAGCCTTTCCGATAACCTCTGAACAAATTTATAACAGTTTTAGACTCCAAGATTTTGGTGCTGAGTGTTTTCTTTTTTTCCTATTTGCATTGATCTGATTTAAAAAGTATATCTGGTTTATGTCATTGAATATGATAATAATAATAATTTGTGTAATTGAATGTGATAATAATGATGATGGCTGACATTTCTTGATGGTTTCCTATGTGCTAAACATTGATTCTCAGTATTTGATACAAATTATCTCATTTAATCTTTATCAAAAACCCTGTCTTTATATTTCCATTTTTACAGTTGACAAAATTGACAATGAGAAGATAGTCAAGTAAGTAGTAGATTAAATACAGTATGTGTCAACAGTTTATGTTTCTATTAAATTAGATGAAGCAGCATCAAGATGGAGAGTTTAAGCTCTGACTGATTTGTGTCAACTGAAGAAAACACATGCTTTATTTGAGAAAGAAAATAGAGAAGCTTCGTTCCCTGGAGAGACAGCTTTCACATAAACAGATATTCTGACCTCACAGCATGCAGACAATAGTTCTAATCCTCTAAAATTTAGGGAAATGGCTTTGACTTTTTTTAATAATCATGGATCACAACTAAAAATTAAAACACTTTCCATCATGCCCCAATATTCACACAAATACACACATTCATGAAAATGTTCTCATTATATAATACTTACTCTTCCAATATTTAATAAAATCTGATATTTCTTATTTATTCTATTTGTTAAGTACTGATAGAGAATCATAAATTGATTCCATAAACCACCAATGGGTTATAACCTGCATTTTGAGAAATAAGCTGGTTTATATAACAAAAGGGAAACTAACATCAAGATCCAAATAGGTGTAAAGAGTTAACATTACACTTCACACTTCATCACTCTGTTTGATATGGTCTTCTGTGATTAATGAATGATAGAGAATGAAGAAAATTCCCTATCGTGGTATTTCTTGACTACAGTTCTGAGTTGGTTGTGAATTTCCCTGTGGAAATGTAAAAACGTTATCATGGTTTCCTTTGGGCAGCACAAAACTAAGAAAGCCTGGCTGCTGGTAGCTAAAGGATAGATTCAAAAGACAGAAGGAACCCAAACATCAGAATGGTAAGACAGAAAGAAGTAAAAAGAAAAAGAAGAGTGCATTGGGGAAAAGAACCCTGAGAGTCATGTGAGAGTTTGGAACTTGGGTCTGCAGGGACTTTGACATGTTGGTTGGGTGGGGAGAAGGGAGAAGGCAGGGCTGGCCCAGGAGGGATGATGGGTGGACAGCTGAGCTAGATTACCCTGATGTGTGCAGGTCATTTGTGATTGACTCTGATGAGTGTCAAGATCCAGAATCCAATGGATCTTCTTATGGATCCCAGGAGAGGGAGATTCCAGACAGCTATGATGTTCAATGTTTAGCAAGACAATAGAATTGTGGACCAAGTAGTGGTTCTCAAACTAGTATGTATAGAAATTACCTGGGTGAGCTTATTTAAATTCAGATTCCCGAGTATCATCCTCATAAAGTCTGATTATTTACAGACTCACGATTGCTTGCATTGTTACAAGCGCATATCTATGCCTTGAGAGATGTTGCTTTAGTATTCATAGCAAGATCTAAAGAGAGGTAGGAGAATGATGACAGTGGACACATGATAAGGACTTGGCAGATTCTGTAAATTTTTTTGAAAGACTAAATTTCAGTGGACTCTTTTCTGCTCAAGGCTTACCAGGAAGATGGGATGCCAGGTCTAGAGCTACAAATTTGACCCTATAGAATGATGCTTCTAAGGCCCAGAATACCCTGCCTGCTATGGAGGTGGAACTGGCTCAGAAGCTTGGACAATCTTGCAAGGTGATGGATGTTGATGATTTTGTGGGACTGGACCCTATAGAGACATAAGTCTTATGAGAACTAATAAGAATGACTTCCTGAGGCATAGGATGGAAATTAGGGAAAACTCTAGATTATACCAAAGGTAGAAGTAGGACAAAGTTATGCCTCTCTGTGTCCAGAAAGAGAAGGGCATCAGACAGAACAAGGTTTTCTAAGGTAGCATAAGTGCCCTGAAGGACTCTTACTCATTCTGTCATTTCTTACCTGTATATGATTTGCCTTTATAAATCCTTATCTCAACACTATCAACAATTATCATCAACAAATACACACTAATGGATAAACAACAAGATCCTACTGTACAGCGCAGGGAAAAATATTCAATATCCTTTGATAAACCATAATAGAAAAGAACATGAAAAATAATGTATTTATAATTGAATCACTTTGCAGTACAGTAGAAATTAACACAACATTGTAAATCAACTATAACTCCAATAAAATAAATTAAAACAAAACAAAACAAAAAAACCAAACACACACTGAATGCTTTGTTCTACTCTTTTCTTGATGGGGCTTGATAGTTAAGGTTTAGGAAATAGCTTGGGTTGCACTTCACCACAAAGCCCTTATAGGATTACTGATTGATAGTATGGGATTTGGAGTTAGATTTGAATTTGAATTCCCACTCATCCATTTTCAGCTATTTAACCTTGGGCTAATTACTTGACCTAGACAGGTCTCAATTTTTACATATGTAAAACTGGAATAATTATATCAAATGTTCAACCAATATAGTAGAAATTAAATGAGATGAAACATATTTTCTCATTGTTCTTATATAAAGAGCTCAAATTATTTCTGATTATTAGAAATAATTTATGAGTATATTTTTGAAAGTAATCTGAGACTAAAGTAGAAAGTAATTACAGTTTACTGAGTGGCTGTTCTGGATCTGGCACTGTATTAAGCACTAAACATATATGATATCTAATTCTCTCAATAACACAGCAAGGCAAATGTATTAATTCCATCTTTCGGATGAAGAAATGGAAGCTTAAGAGGTTAGTAATTGAAAGTCACAAAGCTAGTAGTAAGTTGCACTGAGATGCTTTAACAGCAATGTCTAACCCTAAGTTTAGCATTTTCTTACTAATTCACATTTTTGCCTTTACTGCCCTCTGATATGATATCTTCTCCTTTGTCCTATGCTTGATCCAAACATCTACATGATCCAAGACACCACCAGTAGAGGAAAATTTACCATCATTTCTGCCCTTAAGTTGAGACAAGGTGTGAGGGGAAAAATACCTTCTCTTTTCCAGTCCCCAGTGATAAATCCAGAATATCAGAACATGTACTTTAAAAGAATGAGAATGGTTCAACAAAACCCACTAGACAGAGATTTAGTTATTTTCATGAATTAATACTACATTACTTAAGCATGAAGGTGTAGAGAACAATAATGTAATTAGAAAGGATCTCTGTGGATGAATGAATTTCTCAGGAGAGTTATAATTTAAATGGCTCCACCTGCTCTATCTGGGTTTTCTTGGCATTACTAAAAAAAAACAAAAAATACTGAATCTGTTTTGTTGTTGTGAAGAAAGCGTCAGAACTTCATATCCAGCCTTGGGGAAATTTGCCCCACCTGACCTGGGATACTTGTTCATATGAACACAATATATTTAAGTAGGAATTTGGAAATCTACGTTCTGGGTCATTTGACCACAATATGGGAGCCAACATTTTCTTTCCTCTTTTCAAGTTGTTCTCTACATTACAAAACAAGCAATCTGGGTGTGACTTTGATGACTATTTCTGGAGTTTGGAGCCAAGATAGAGAGACAGGTAACATTGCAACCTGGCTTTCTTGTCTGCTTCTAAAGGAATGAGGGAGAAGTGCCAATTTCATCAAGTTTTAGCCCAAGGACTCTTGTAAAACAACACATTACAGATGTCTGTATTTTTTAAAAGAGCATCACTTGTAAAATATGCATTCATGTTAATGTCAATAGTTTTATAAATTTAGGAAAACAAAACTCATTTTTTTCTGAAGCATTATGGAAATTTAGATTTGGAAATGTTTATAAGATAACATTTTTAGGTCATCAGAGTCATTTGTGCTAAACATTTTTCAAGGGAAAGGACTATCCATTGTTGAATATATTTATTACCAATGTATCTTTGCCTTGAATTGAAATTTGTCAGATATTTTCATCACAAGATTCTCTGTACTTCTAATTCCAGGAATGAGTAAATTTTATATGTGGATGACAAAGTGTCTTGTTATTATTTCTTTTATGAGTAAATGAAACTTTAGCAGGCTGTCAATCCACAATACAATTCTGCTTTCTCCCCTATCCTCTCAGTTTAAAATTGAACTTGGCACATTAATAGAAAACAGCAACTACATTAAACTCCTTAAAGTTTTTTCATGTCTCTTGAATCAAAACTCTGCTTTTAACAAGCTGAGGATGGTGACTGTGGCTGGCATTAAATCAATGTACTGAAGGCTGAAGTTCTTTTTCCAAAACACAAACCCAGCATGGAGAGCTGTAACTAGATTTCATGACTCTCTTCTACTGAGTTGCCTCCAACCAAACTCATGGGGGAATTTCTTCATCAATTTCTGAGTTTCTACATTCCTATAATCTTTAGACTTTCATCCCTGATTGTCACAAAATTATTTCTATCTGTTACGGACAGGTGCCCAGACCGCTTCTGACAGGACATCTGCTAAACTACACCACTTCTCATTCCCATGGACTCAAGTCAGAATATATATTGGCGACCTGTCTCAGCATTAAGATTTGCTAGCTATCTCAATACCAGGCCATCAGCCAATTCCAACCTATTACTCATTATGAAGAGAAACCTCGGGAGGGAATTATATAACAATGAACAAATAAAGCCTATTTTTAAACTGTCTAAACAAGTATTTACATGAGAGATTCTTGACCCAGAGGGTTTTTTACTCTGTGAGATCATTCCTTTGAGGGTGAGATGAGTATGATTAGTGAAGATATGTACAGACATGTTTAGAATTCTATCTCAAATTCATCAAAATGAGTCCTCTCCCAATTGCATCTAGTAATTCTTCTATTCTGGAATATTTCATCCAGTTCACAGGCAGCTTGCCTGCTTTTCCACTTGCAGCCAGGAAATTGCATATGATATTGAAAACATTGCTCCAAAGACATCATGTGAAAAAATATGGAAAATCCTTGGTTCAATATATTAGGGTGCTCAGTTAATAAACTGTAGGCTGTGTCCTTTTTTATTTTTTTAACATCTTTATTAGAGAATAATTGCTTTACAATGTTGTGTCAGATTCTGCTGTATAAATATGTGAATCAACTATATGTATACATATATCATCATATCCCCACCATCTTACGTCTCCCTATACCAACCCTCAAGGTAGTCACAAAACACCAAGTTGATCTCCCTGTGCTATGTAACTGCTTCCCACTAGCTACCTATTTGACAGTTGGTAGTGTATATATGTCAGTGCTATTCTCTCACTTCATCCCAACTTACACTTCCCCCTCCCTGTGTCCTCAAGTCCATTCTCTACATCGGCATCTTTATTCCTATCCTGCCCCTAGGTTCATCAGAATTTTTTTTTTAGATTCCATATATATATATATTATATATATATATATATATTATATATATATATTATATATATATATATTATATATATATATTATATATATATGTTAGCATATGGTATTTGTTTTTCTCTTTCTGACTTACTTCACTCTGTATGACAGACTGTAGGTCCATCCACCTCACTACAAATAACTCAGTTTCTTTTCTTTTTATGGTTGAGTAATATTCCATTGTATAAATGTGGCACACCTTTATCCATTCAGCTGTTGATGGACACTTAGCTTGCTTCCATGTCCTAGCCATTGTAAATAGTGCTGCAATGAACATTGTGGTACATGACTCTTTTGAATAATTGTTTTCTCAGGTATATGCCCAGTAATGGGATTGCTGGGTCATATGGTAGTTCTAGTATTAGGTTTTTAAGGAACCTGCATACTGTTCTCCATAGTGGCTGTATCAATTTACATTCCCACCAACAGTGCAAGAGTATTCCCTTTTCTCCACACCCTCTCCAGCATTTATTGTTTGTAGATTTTTTGATGATGGCCATTCTGACCAGTGTGAGGTGATACCTCATTGTAGTTTTGATTTGCATTTCTCTAATGATTAGTGATGTTGGGCATCCTTTCATATGTTTGTTGGAAACCTGTATATCTTCTCTGGAGAAAGGTCTATTTAGATCTTCTGCCCATTTTTGGATTGTGTTGTTTGGTTTTCTTTTGATATTGAGCTGCATGTGTTGCTTATAAATTTTGGAGATTAATCCTTTGTCAGTTGATTCATTTGCAATTATTTTCTCCCATTCTGAGGGTTGTCTCTTGTTTTGTTTATGGTTTCCTTTGCTGTGCAAAAGCTTTTAAGTTTCATTAAGTCCTATTTGTTTATGTTCGTTTTAATTTCCATTTCTCCAGGAGGTGGGTCAAAAAGGATCTTGCTGTGCTTTATGTCAAAGAGTTTTGTTTCTATGTTTTCCTCCAAGAGTTTGATAGTGTCTGGCCTTACATTTAGTCTTTAATCCATTCTGAGTTTATTTTTGTGTATGGTCTTAAGAAGTATTCTAATTTCATTCTTTTACATGTAGGTCCTCTTTTCCCAGCACCGCTTATTGAAGAGGCTGTCTTTTCTCCATTGTATATTCTTGCCTCTTTTATCAAAGATAAGGTGACCATAAGTGCAGGGGTTTACCTCTGGGCTTTCTATCCTGCTCCATTGATATATGTTTCTGTTTTTGTGCCAGTACCATACTGTATTGATTACTACAAGTTTGTAGTATAGTCTGAGGTCAGGAAGCCTGATTCCTCCAGCTCTGTTTTTCTTTCTCAAGCTTGCTTTGGCTAATCAGGGTCTTTTGTTTTTTGATACAAATTGCAAAATTTTTTGTTCTAGTCTGTGCAATATGTCATTCATAGATTGATAGGGCTGCATTGAGTCTGTAGTTTTCTTTGTTTAATATAGTTATTTCCACAATGTTGATTCTTCCAATACAAGAACATGGTATATCTCTCCATCTGTTTGTAACATCTTTAATTTCTTTCATCAGTGTCTTATAGTTTTCTGCATACAAGTCTTTTGTCTCCTTAGGTAGGTTTATTCCTAGGTATTTTATTCTTTTCATTGCAATAGTATATGGGAGTGTTTCCTTAATTTCTCTTTCAGATTTTTCATCATTAGTGTATAGGAATGCAAGAGATTTCTGTGCATTAATTTTGTATCCTGCTACTTTACCAACTTCATTGTTTAGCTCTAGTAATTTTCTGGTAGCATCTTTAGGATTTTCTATGTATAGTATCATGTCATCTGCAAGCAGTGACAGTTTTCCTTCTTCTTTTCTGAATTGGGTTCCTTTTATTTCTTTTTCTTCACTGATTGCTGTGGCTAAAACTTCCATAACTATGTTGAATAATACTGGTGAGCTTAGGCATCCTTGTCTTGTTCCTGATTTTAGAGGAAATGCTTTCAGTTTTTCAACATTGAGAACGATGTTGGCTGTGGGTTTGTCATATTTGGCCTTTATTATGTTGAGGTAAGTTACTTCTGTGCCTACTTTCTGGAGAGTTTTTATCATAAATGGGTATTGAATTTTGTCAAAAGCTTTTTCTGCATCTATTGAGATGATCATATGGAGTTTACCCTTCAGTTTGTTAATATTGTGTATCACATTGATTAATTTGTGTATATTGAAGAATCCTTGCATTCCTGGGATAAACTCCGCTTGATCATAGTGCATGATCCTATCACTGTGCTGTTGGATTCTGTTTGCTAGTGTTCTATGGCCAATTTTTGCATCTATGTTCATCAGTAATATTGATCTGTAGTTTTCTTTTTTTGTGACATCTTTGCCTGGCTTTGGTATCAGGGTGATGGTGGCCTCATAGAATGAGTTTGGGAGCATTCTTCCCTCTGTTACGTTTTGGAAGATTTTGAGAAGGATAGGTGTTAGCTCTTCTCTAAATGTTTGATAGAATTCACCTGTGAAGCCATCTGGTCCTGGGCTTTTTTGTGTTGGAAGATTTTTAATCACAGTTTCAATGTCAGTGCTTGTAATTGGTCTATTTATATTTTCTATTGTTTCCTGGTTCAGTCTCGGAAGGTTGTGCTTTTCAAAGAAATTCTCCATCTCTTGCAGGTTGTCCATTTTTTTGGCATATAATTGCTTGTAGTAATCCCTCATGATTCTTTGTATTTCTGCAGGGTCAGTTGTTACTTCTCCCTTTCCATTTATTTTTTTTTCCATCCATTATTCTCTTTCTCTTTTTTTCTTTTAAATCTTTATTGGAGTATAGTTGCATTACAATTGTGTGTTAGTTTCTGCTTTATAAAAAAAAGTGAATAAGCTATATATATACATATATCTCCATATCTCCTCCTTCTTGAACATCCCTCCCACCTTCCCTATCCCACCCCTCCAGGTGGTCACAAAGCACCTAGCTGTTTTCCCTGTGCTACGCAGCTACTTCCCACTAGTTATCTATTTTACATTTAGTAGTATATATAAGTCCATGCCACTCTCTCACTTCGTCCCAGCTTACCCTTCTCCCTCCCCATGTCCTCAAATTCTTTCTCTACATCTGCATCTTTTTTCCTGTAGTGCCACTAGGTTCTTCAGAACCATAGTTTTTATTCCGTATATATGTTTTAGCAAACGGTATTTGTTTTTCTCTTTCTGACTTACTTCACTCTGTATGACAGACACTAGGTCCAACCACCTAACTACAAATAACTCAATTTCATTTCTTTTTATGGTTGAGTAATATTCCATTGTATATATGTGCCACATCTTCTTTATCTATTCATCTGTCGATGGACACTTAGGTTGCTTCCATGTCCTGGCTATTGTAAATAGAGCTGCAATGAACATTGTGGTACATGACTCTTTTTGAATTATAGTTTTCTCAGGGTATATGCCCAGTAATGGGATTGCTGGGTCGTATGTTAGTTTTATTTTTAGTATTTTAAGGAATCTCCACACTGTTCTCCATAGTGGCTGTATCAATTTACATTCCCACCAACAGTGCAAGAGTATTCCCTTTTCTCCACACCCTCTCCAGCATTTGTTTTTTGTAGATTTTTTGATTATGGCCATTCTGACTGGTGAGGGGTGATGCCTCATTGTAGTTTTGATTTGCATTTCTGTAATGATTAGTGATGTTGAGCATTCTTTCATGTGTTTCTTGGCAATCTGTATATCTTCTTCAAAGAAATGTCTAGATGGGTAGATCTTCTGCCCATTTTTGAACTGGTTGTTTGTTTATTTGATATTGAGCTGCATGGTCTCACTGCATATCTTGGAGATAAATCCTTTGTCAGTTGTTTCATTTGCAGATATTTTCTCGCATTCTGAGGGTTGTCTTTCCGTCTTTTTTATGGTATTCTTTGCTGTGTAAAAGCTTTTTAGTTTCATTAGGTCTCATTTGTTTATTTTGTTTTTATTTCCATTTCTCCAGGAGGTGAGTCGAAAAGGATCATGCTCTGATGTATGTTAAAGAGTGTTCTGTATATGTTTTCCTCTAAGAGTTTTACAGTGTCTGGCCTTACATTTAGGTCTTTAATCAATTTTGAGTTTATTTTTTGTATATGGTGTTAAGGAGTCTTCTAATTTCATTCTTTTACATATAGCTGTCCAGTTTTCCCAGAACCTCTTATTGAAGAGGCTGTCTCTTCTCCATTCTATATTCTTGCCTCCTTTATCAAAAATAAGGTGTCCAGGGCTTCCCTGGTGGCACAGTGGTTGAGAGTCTGCCTGCTGATGCAGGGGACATGGGTTTGTGCCCCGGTCTGGGAAGATCCCACATGCCACAGAGCGACTAGGCCCATGAGCCATGGCTGCTGAGCCTGCGCGTCCAGAGCCTGTGCTCTGCAATGGGAGAGGCCACAACAGTGAGAGGCCAGCATACTGCAAAAAAATAAATAAATAAATAAAAATAAAAAAATAAGGTGTCCATATGTGTATGGGTTTATCTCTGTGCTTACTATCCTCTTCCACTGATCAATATTTCTTTTTTTGTGCCAGTATCATAGTATCTTGATTAATGTAATTTTGTAGTATAGTCTGAAGTCATGGAGCCTGATTCCTCTGGCTCGTTTTTTCTTTCTCAGAATTGCTTTCATTATTTGGGGTCATTTGTGTTTCCATACAATTTGTGAAATGTTTTGTTCTAGTTCTGTGAAAAATACCGTTGGTATTTTGATAGGGATTGCATTGAATCTGTAGGTTGCTTTGTGTAGCATAGTTATTTTTACAATGTTGATTCTTCCAATCCATGAACATGGTATATATCCCCATCTGTTTGTATCATCTTTAATTTGTTTCATCAGTGTCTTAAGTTTTCTGCATACAGGTCTTTTGTCCCCTTAGGTAGGATTCTTCCTCAGTACTTTACCTTTTTTGTTGCAATGGTAAATGTGGGTTTTTCCTTAATTCCTCTTTCAGATTATTCATCATTAGTGTATAGGAGTGTAAGAGATTTCTGTGCATTAATTTTGTATCCTGCTATGTTATCAACTTCATTGATTAGTTCTAGTGGTTTTCTGGTACCATCTTTAGGATTTTCTATGTATAGTATCATGTCATCTGCAAACAGTGACAGTTTTACTTCTTCTTTTCTGAATTGGGTTCCTCTTATTTCTTTTTCTTCTCTGATTGCTGTGGCTAAAACTTCCAAAACTATGTTCAATAATAGTGGTGAGAGTAGGTAACCTTTTCTTGTTCCTGATCTTAGAGGAAATGGTTTCAGTTTTTCACCACTGAGAATGATGTTAGCTGTGGGTTTGTCATATATGGCCCATATTATGTTGAAGTAAGTTCCCTCTGTGCCTACTTTCTGGAGGGTTTTTATCATAAATGGGTGTTGAATTTTGTCAAGAGCAATACGGTGTATCACACTGATTGATTTGCAAATATTGAAGAATCCTTGTGTTCTTGGGATAAACCCCACTTGATCATGGTGTATGATCCTTTTAATGTGCTATTGGATTTTGTTTGCTAGTATTTTGTTGAGGATCTTTGTATCTATGTTCATCAGTGATATTGGTCTGTAGTATTCTTTCTTTCTGACATCTTTGTCTGGTTTTGGTATCAGGGTGATCCTGGCCTTTTAGAATGATTTTGGGAGTGTTCCTCCTTCTGCTATATTTTGGAAGATTTTGAGGATAGGTGTTAGCTATTCTCTAAATGTTTGATAGAATTCGCCTGTGAAACCATCTGGTCCTGAGCTTTAGTTTGCTGGAAGATTTTTAATCACAGTTTCATTTTCACTGATTGTGATTGGTCTGTTTATATTTTCTATTTCTTCCTGGTTCAGTCTCAGAATGTTGTGCTTTTCTAAGAATTTGTCCATTTCTTCTAGTTTGCCATTTTATTAGTATATATTTGCTTGTAGTAATCTCTTATGATCCTCTGTATTTCTGCAGGGTCAGTTGTTACTTCTCCTTTTTCATTTCTAATTCTCTTGATTTGAGTCTTCTCCCTTTTTTTCTTGATGAGTCTGGCTAATGGCTTATCAATTTTGTTTATCTTCTCAAAGAACCAGCTTTTAGTTTTTTGATCTTTGCTATCATTTCCTTCATTTGTTTTTCATTTATTTCTTATCTGATCTTTATGATTTCTTTCCTTCTGCTAACTTTTGGTTTTTTTGTTCTTCTTTCTCTAATTGCTTCAGGTGCAAGGTTAGGTTGTTTATTCGAGATGTTTCCTGTTTCTTAAGGTAAAATTGTATTGCTATAAACTTCCCTCTTAGAAGTGCTTTTACTGAATCCCATAGGTTTTGGGTCATCGTGTCTCCATTGTCATTTGTTTTTAGGTATTTTTTGATTTCCTCTTTGATTTCCTCAGTGATCACTTCGTTATTAAGTAATATATTGTTTAGCCTCCATGTGTTTGTAGTTTTTACAGATCTTTTCCTGTAATTGATATCTAGTCTCATAGTTTTGTGGTCAGAAAAGATATTTGATACGATTTCAATTTTCTTAAATTTACCAAGGCTTGACTTGTGACCCAAGATATGATCTACCCTGGAGAATGTTCCATGAGCACTTGAAAACAAAGTATATTCTTGTTTTTGTATGGAATATCCTATAAATATCAATGAAGTCCATTTTGCTTAATATAACATTTAAAGCTTGTGTTTCCTTATTTATTTTCATTTTGGATGATCTATCCATTGGTGAAAGTGGGGTGTTAAATTCCTCTTCAATTATTCTGTTACTTTCAATTTCTCCTTTTATGGCTGTTAGCATTTGCCTCATGTATTGATGTGCTCCTATGTTGGGTGCATCAATATTTACAATTTTTATATCTTCTTCTTGGATTGATCCCTTGATCATTATGTACTGTCCTTCTTTGTCTCTTTTAATAGTCTTTATTTTAAAGTCCACTTTGTCTGAAATGAGAATTGCTACTCTAGCTTTCTTTTGATTTCCATTAACATGGAATATTTTTTTCCATTCCCTCACTTTGAGTCTGTATGTGACCTTAGGTCAGAAGTGGATGTCTTGTAGACAGCATATGTACAAGTCTTGTTTTTGTATCCATCCAACTAGTCTATGTCTTTTGGTTGGAGTATTTAATCCATTAACATTTAAGGTAATTATCGATATGTATATTCCTATTACAATTTTCCTTTTTTTTTTTTTTTGGTTTGTTATTATAGGTCTTTTCTTTCTCTTGTGTTTCCTACCCAGAGAAGTTCCTTTAGCATTTTTTTAAAGCTGGTTTGGTGGTGCTGTATTCTCTTAGCTTTTGCTTGCTATAAGGTTTTAATTTCTCTGTCGAACCTGAATGAGATTCTTGCTGGGTAGAGTAATCTTGGTTGTAGGTTTTTCCCTTTCATCACTTTAAATATGTCCTGCCACTCCCTTCTGATTTTCAGAGTTTCTGCTGAAAGATCAGCTGTTAAACTTATAGGGATTCCCTTGTATGTTATTTGTTGCTTTTCCATTGCTGCTTTTAATATTTTTTCTTTGTATTTAATTTTTGATAGTTTGATTAATATGTGTCTTGGCATGTTTCTCCTTGGATTTATCCTGTATGGGGCTGTCTGTGCTTCCTGGACTTGACTGACTATTTCCTTTCCCATGTTAGGGAAGTTTTCAACTACAATCTCTTCAAATATTTTTTCAGTCCCTTTCTTTTTATCTTTGTCTTTTGGGAGTCCTATAATTCAAATGTTAGTGTATTCAGTGTTGGCCCAGAGGTCTCTGAGACTGTCCTCAGTTCTTCTCATTCTTTTTCCTTTATTCTGTTCTGTGGTAGTTATTTCCACTATTTTATCTTCCAGGTCACTTATCCATTCTTCTGCATCAGTTATTCTCCTATTGATTCCTTCTAGAGAATTTTTAATTTAATTATTGTGTTGTTTTTCATTGTTTGTTTGCTCTTTAGTTCTTCCAAGTCCTTGTTAATCATTTCTTGTATTTTCTCCATTCTATTTCCAAGATTTGGGATCACGTTTAGTATCATTACTCTGAATTATTTTTCAGGTAGACTGCCTATTTCTTCTGCATTTGTTTGGTCTGGAGGGTTTTTACCTTTCTCCTTCATCTGTTGTGTGTCTCTCTGTCTTCTCATTTTGCTTAACTTACTGTGTTTGTGGTCTCTTTTTTGCAGTTGCACGTTCATAGTTTCCATTGTTTTTTGTGTCTTTCCCCAGTGGGTGAGGTTGTTTCAGTGGCTTGTGTAGACTTCCTGGTGGAGGGGACTGGTACTTGTGTTCTGGTGGATGAGGCTGAATCTTGTCTTTCTGGTGAGCATGACTGCATCCGGTGTTGTGTTTTGGGGTGCCTGTGAGCTTATTATGATTTTAGGCAGCCTCTCCACTAATGGGTCAGGTTGGGTTCTTGTCTTGCTAGTTGTTTGGCATAGGGTGTCCAGCACTGTAGCTTGCCGGTTGTTGAGTGGAGCTGGGTCTTAGCATTGAGATGGAGTTCTGTGGGAGAGCTCTCTCTGATTGATATTACATGGGACTGGGAGGTCTCTGGTGGTCTCATGTCCTTAACTGGGCTCTCCCATTTTGGAGACTCTGGCCTGAGGTCAGGCCAGAGCACCAAGACCCTGTTAGCCACACAGCTCTGAAAACAAGGGAGAAAAAAGAAAGAAAAAGAATTTTTTAAATATAATTAAATAAAATAATTAAAATTAGAAAATAAAAAAGGAATAAAAAGGATGAGAGCAACCAAACCAATAAACAAATCCACCAATGTTACCAGTGCTAAAATCTATACTAATATAAACAAAAATCAGAAACAAGTCAGTCACAGACAGCAAACCCCAAGTCTACAGTTGCTCCCAATGTCCACCACTTTAATTTTGGGTTGATTCTTTGTCTATTCAGATATCCATAAATACAGGATACATCAAGTTGATTGTGGGGATTTAATCTATTGCTCTTGAGGTTGCACTGAGAAATATCCCTTTCTCTTCTTTGTTCACACAGCTCCTGG
This sequence comes from Leucopleurus acutus, assembly GCF_964270905.1. Taxonomy (NCBI): domain Eukaryota; kingdom Metazoa; phylum Chordata; class Mammalia; order Artiodactyla; family Delphinidae; genus Leucopleurus; species Leucopleurus acutus. Next base: position 63,225,854 of record NC_139153.1, on the reverse strand, counting down.
GGTTTAGCTTTGGTTTTGGCCCCACCTCTGCATGTAGGTTACCCACAGGCTTCTGTTCCCACCCAGACAGGACAGGGTTAAAGCAGAGGCTGATTAGAGAGCTCTGGCTCACTCATGCCAGTGGGAGAGAGGGGTACGGTAGTTATAACTGGAATTCCGGATGAGCCTGTGGTGGCAGAGGCCAACATGACGTTGCAACAGCCTGAGCATGCATGTATTCTCACAGGGAAGTTGTCCCTGGATCGCAGGACCCTGACAGTTGTGGGCTGCACAGGCTCCCTGGCAGGGGATGGGGTGCGTGTGGATAGTGACTTGTTTGCATACAGGGTTCTTGGTGGCTGCAGCAGCAGTGTTAGCATTTCATGTCCATTTCTGTGGTGTGAGCTGATAGCCCATTTCTTCAGCTTGTTTAGGTAGTGCTCTGCCTTCTGTGGGCAGACAGGGAAGGAATCCCCTCCCCTCGCACACTCCAAAACAATGGTCTCTTGGCAGGTCCAGAGTTTTCCCCAGACTTCCTTCTGGCTAGCTGTGATGCACTAGCGCCCTTCATGCTGTATTCATGCAGCCAACCCCAGTCATCTCCCTGAGATCTAATCTCCAAAGCCCAAGCCTCAGCTCCCAGCCCCCACCCACCCTGACAGGTGAGCAGACAAGCCTCTCAGGCTGGTGAGTGCTGTTTGACACCAATCCTCTGTGTGGGAAGCTCTGCGCTTTGCTCTCTGCACCCCTGTTGCTGCACTGTCCTCCATGGCTCCGAAGCTTTCCCCCCAGCCACCCACCCAGCTCCACCAGTGAAGGGGCTTCCGAGTGTGTGGAAGATTTCCTTCCTTCACAACTCCCTCCTAGAGGTGCAGGTCCCATCCCTATTCTTTTGTCTCTGTTTTTTCTTTTGCCCTACCCAGGTACGTGGGGATTTTCTTGATTTTTGCTAAGTCTGAGGTCTTCTACCAGCATTCAGTAGGTGTTCTGTAGGAGTTGTTCCACATGTAGATGTATTTCTGATGTATTTGTGGGGAGGAAGGTGACCTCCATGTCTTACACCTGTGCTATCTTGAAGATCCCCCTGTCCTTTTTATTAATGTTTTTAAAGAGCATAGAAGAAGGTGTCATGATTTATACAATTGCATTGATGGAAAATTGCAGAGCTGAGTAGATTTGAGATTTTTACAGTTAGAAATATATGGTAGAAATCTCTGGTGCAGCGTTGGGTCTCAATTTATTATTTGTATGATCTTGGGTAGTCACATAACCTCTCTAAGTTAAATTTTTCTCTTCTGTCAAGTGTAATTCATAATAAATTTCATCTACCTCATAGAATTATTATGGATAACCCGTGATATAATGTTTCTGAAACATTTAGAAACAGCAAATTTCCATAATCATTGAAAGGGTCAAATTTCTTCTTTTAGACATGAGAAAAATGAAGCCCAGAAAAGCTGCTACCAAGGCTGGGACTAATAGCTGAGAATCTTAATGAAATTGATGTAACAAACCAATTTATATTTCCAAATCTACATTTTAAGGTGATTATAAGGTATTGGATGTTTCATTTAAAAACTAATTCACTGAATATGTTATTATATGTCATCAACAAGAAAGAGAATTCAATCCCATGGCTGTTTTCTGACAGGATGGCCAAGCTTGAATGATGGGCAGGTCTGTAGAACTGGGGTAGGATTTTAAGAATTTATAACTGCTCTTTGAGTGATATTACCAAAGAGTGGCAATTTTCATTCATCTGAGAATGGGCTACCCAACAAATTCCTTTCGGTGGGAGAGCCTATAGATACCCAGAAGTTCCCTGTAACTACAAGATTTATTGGGTAGCCAGCCAGAGAAAGATAATTATTCAGTGTTATACCTGAGGAGAGCGGGGGGAAGAAGACTCAGACAACTTGGAGAATTGCAGGTAGTATTTTTAATGTTTGGTGGGTATCTGTAAAGAATTCTTCCTACCAAAGTATGATCTGCCACTAAGAGACCATGTGGTGCTTGAAAAGTAATTAAGCATGTCATAACCTCAATTTCTTCAGCTGCAAAGTGAGGACAATAATTTTCCTCCTTGCCTTCCAGGGTTTCTTGAGAATCAAAAGAAATAATAGGTGAAAGTGATTTAGGCTCTATAATATCCTATAAATTTAAGGAGAGTTTGTTTTTGTTTTTGTTTTTGTTTTTGCAGTATGCGGGCCTCTCACTGTTGTGGCCTCTCCCGTTGTGGAGCACAGGTTCTGGACGTGCTGGCTCAGCAGCCATGGCTCATGGGCCCAGCCACCCTGCTGCATGTAGGATCTTCCCGGACCGGGGCACAAACCCATGTCCCCCTGCATCGGCAGGCAGACTCCCAACCACTGCACCACCAGAGAAGCCCTAAGGAGAGTTTTATACTATAGAGCCTCTGACTTAAGGAAATTCTACCCTCTTGTTTAATGTTTTACTTTTTGTTAACAATAGCAAACATATTTCTGTTGAGATATTTTCTTTTAATATTCTCTATGAACATCTTGAATAACTTCCTTACATTTCTTTTTTTTTTTTTAACATCTTTATTGGGGTATAATTGCTTTACAATGGTGTGTTAGTTTCTGCTTTATAACAAAGTGAATCAGTCATACATAAACATATGTTCCCATATGTCTTCCCTCTTGCGTCTCCCTCCCTCCCACCCTCCCTATCCCACCCCTCCAGGCTGTCACAAAGCACCGAGCCAATATCCCTGTGCCATGCGGCTGCTTCCAACTAGCTATCTACCTTACTACGTTTGTTAGTGTGTATATGCCCATGACTCTCTCTCACCCTGTCACAGCTCACCCTTCCCCCTCCCCATAACCTCAAGTCCATTCTCTAGGAGGTCTGTGTCTTTATTCCTGCTTTACCCCTAGGTTCTTCATGACATTTTTTTTAATTCCATATATATGTGTTAGCATACGGTATTTGTCTTTTTCTTTCTGACTTACTTCACTCTGTATGACAGACTCTAGGTCTATCCACCTCATTACAAATAGCTCAATTTCGTTTCTTTTTATGGCTGAGTAATATTCCATTGTATATATGTGCCACATCTTCTTTATCCATTCATCCGATGATGGGCACTTAGGTTGTTTCCATCTCTGGCCTATTGTAAATAGAGCTGCAATGAACATTTTGGTACATGACTCTTTTTGAATTTCAGTTTTCTCAGGGTATATGCCCAGTAGTGGGATTGCTGGGTCATATGGTAGTTCTATTTGTAATTTTTTAAGGAACCTCCATACTGTTCTCCATAGTGGCTGAACCAATTCACATTCCCACCAGCAGTGCAAGAGTGTTCCCTTTTCTCCACACCCACTCCAGCATTTATTGTTTCTAGATTTTTTGATGATGGCCATTCTGACTGGTGTGAGATGATATCTCATTGTAGTTTTGATTTGCATTTCTCTAATGATTAATGATGTTGAGCATTCTTTCATGTGTTTGTTGGCAGTCTGTATATCTTCTTTGGAGAAATGTCTATTTAGGTCTTCTGCCCATTTTTGGATTGGGTTGTTTGTTTTCTTGTTATTGAGCTGCATGAGCTGCTTGTAAATTTTGGAGATTAATCCTTTATCGGTTGCTTCATTTGCAAATATTTTCTCCCATTCTGAGGGTTGTCTTTTGGTCTTGTTTATGGTTTCCTTTGCTGTGCAAAAGCTTTGAAGTTTCATTAGGTCCCATTTGTTTATTTTTGTTTTTTTCCATTACTCTAGGAGGTGGGTCAGAAAGGATCTTGCTGTGATTTATGTCATAGAGTGTTCTGCCTATGTTTTCCTCTAAGAGTTTGATAGTTTCTGGCCTTACATTTAGGTCTTTAATCCATTTTGAGCTTATTTTTGTGTATGGTGTTAGGGAGTGATCTAATCTCATACTTTTACATGTACCTGTCCAGTTTTCCCAGCACCACTTATTGAAGAGGCTGTCCTTTCTCCGCTGTATATTACTGCCACCTTTATCAAAGATAAGGTGTCCATATGTGCATGGGTTTATCTCTGGGCTTTCTATCCTGTTCCATTGATCTATCTTTCTGTTTTTGTGCCAGTACCATACCGTCTTGATAACTGTAGCTTTGTAGTATAGTCTGAAGTCAGGGAGCCTGATTCCTCCAGTTCCTTCTTTAGTTCTCAAGATTGCTTGGGCTATTCGGGGTCTTTTGTGTTTCCATACAAATTGCAAAATTTTTTGTTCTAGTTCTGTGAAAAATGCCAATGGTAGTTTGATAGGGATTGCATTGAATCTATAGATTGCTTTGGGTAGTAGAGTCATTTTCACAATGTTGATTCTTCCAATCCAAGAACATGGTATATCTCTCCATCTATTTGTATCATCTTTAATTTCTTTCATCAGTGTCTTATAATTTTCTGCATACAGGTCTTTTGTCTCCTTAGGTAGGTTTATTCCTAGATATTGTATTCTTTTTGTTGCAATGGTAAATGGGAGTGTTTTCTTGATTTCACTTTCAGATTTTTCATCATTAGTATATAGGAATGCCAGAGATTTCTGTGCATTAATTTTGTATCCTGCCACTTTACCAAATTCATTGATTAGCTCTAGTAGTTTTCTGGTAGCATCTTTAGGGTTCTCTATGTATAGGATCATGTCATCTGCAAACAGTGACAGCTTTACTTCTTCTTTTCCGATTTGGATTCCTTTTATTTCCTTTTCTTCTCTGATTGCTGTGGCTAAAACTTCCAAAACTATGTTGAATAATAGTGGTGAGAGTGGGCAACCTTGTCTTGTTCCTGATCTTAGTGGAAATGCTTTCAGTTTTTCACCATTGAGGATGATGTTTGCTGTGGGCTTGTCATATATGGCCTTTATTATGTTGAGGAAAGTTCCCTCTATGCCTACTTTCTGCAGGGTTTTTATCATAAATGGGTGTTGAATTTTGTCAAAAGCTTTCTCTGCATCTATTGAGATGATCATATGGTTTTTCTCCTTCAATTTGTTAATATGGTTTATCACATTGATAGATTTGCATATATTGAAGAATCCTTGCAATCCTGGAATAAACCCCACTTGATCATGGTGTATGATCCTTTTAATGTGCTGTTGGATTCTGTTTGCTAGTATTTTGTTGAGGATTTTTGCATCTATGTTCATCAGTGATATTGGCCTGTAGTTTTCTTTCTTTGTGACATCCTTGTCTGGTTTTGGTATCAAGGTGATGGTGGCCTCGTAGAAGGAGTTTGGGAGTGTTCCTCCCTCTGCTATATTTTGGAAGAGTTTGAGAAGGATAGGTGTTAGCTCTTCTCTAAATGTTTGATAGAAATCGCCTGTGAAGCCATCTGGTCCTGGGCTTTTCTTTGTTGGAAGATTTTTAATCACAGTTTCAATTTCAGTGCTTGTGATTGGTCTGTTCATATTTTCTATTTCTTCCTGATTCAGTCTTGGCAGGTTGTGCATTTCTAAGAATTTGTCCATTTCTTCCAGATCCATTTTATTGGCATAGAGTTGCTTGTAGTAATCTCTCATGATCTCTTTTATTTCTGCAGTGTCAGTTGTTACCTCTCCTTTTTCATTTCTGATTCTATTGATTTGAGTCTTCTCCCTTTTTTTCTTGATGAGTCTGGCTAGTGGTTTATCTATTTTGTTTATCTTCTCAAAGAACCAGCTTTTAGTTTTATTGATCTTTGCTATTGTTTCCTTCATTTCTTTTTCATTTATTTCTGATCTGATTTTTATGATTTCTTTTCTTCTGCTAGCTTTGGGTTTTTTTTGTTCTTCTTTCTCTAATTGCTTGAGGTGCAAGGTTAGGTTGTTTATTTGAGATGTTTCCTGCTTCTTAAGGTGGGCTTGTATTGCTATAAACTTCCCCCTTAGAACTGCTTTTGCTGCATCCCACAGGTTTTGGGTCGTTGTGTCTCCATTGTCATTTGTTTCTAGGTATTTTTTGATTTCCTCTTTGATTTCTTCAGTGATCACTTCATTATTAAGTAGTGTATTGTTTAGCCTCCATGTGTTTGTATTTTTTACAGATCTTTTCCTGTAATTGATATCTAGTCTCATGGCGTTGTTGTCAGAAAAGATACTTGATACAATTTCAATTTTCTTAAATTTACCAAGGCTTGATTTGTGACCTAAGATATGATCTATCCTGGAGAATGTTCCATGAGCACTTGAGAAAAATGTGTATTCTGTTGTTTTTGGATGGAGTGTCCTATAAATATCAATTAAGTCCATCTTGTTTAATGTATCATTTAAAGCTTGTGTTTCCTTATTTATTTTCATTTTGGATGATCTGTCCATGGGTGAAAGTGGGGTGTTTAAGTCCCCTACTATGAATGTGTTACTGTCGATTTCCCCTTTTATGGCTGTTAGTATTTGCCTTATGTATTGAGGTGCTCCTATGTTGGGTGCATAAATATTTACAATTGTTATATCTTCTTCTTGGATCAATCCCTTGATCATTATGTAGTGTCCTTCTTTGTCTCTTTTAATAGTCGTTATTTTGTCTGATAGTCTATTTTGTCTGATATGAGAATTGCTACTCTAGCTTTCTTTTGTTTTCCATTTGCGTGGAATATCTTTTTCCATCCCCTTACTTTCAGTCTGTATGTGTCTCTAGGTCTGAAGTGGGTCTCTTGTAGACAGCATATATAAGGGTCTTGTTTTTGTATCCATTCAGCTAATCTGTGTCTTTTGGTGGGAGCATTTAGTCCATTTACATTTAAGGTAATTATCGATATGTATGTTCCTATTCCCATTTTCTAAATTGTTTTGGGTTCGTTATTATAGGTCTTTTCCTTCTCTTGTGTTTCTTGCCTAGAGAAGATCCTTTAGCATTTGTTGTAAAGCTGGTTTGGTGATGCTGAACTCTCTCAGCTTTTGCTTGTCTGTAAAGGTTTTAATTTCTCCATCAAATCTCAATGAGATCCTTGCTGGGTAGAGTAGTCTTGGCTGCAGGTTTTTCTCCTTCATCACTTTCAGTATGTCCTGCCACTCCCTTCTGGCTTGTAGGGTTTCTGCTGAGAGATCAACTGTTAACCTTATGGGGATTCCCTTATGTGTTATTTGTTGTTTTTCCCTTGCTGCTTTTAATATGCTTTCTTTGTATTTAATTTTTGACAGTTTGATTAATATGTGTCTTGGCGTATTTCTCCTTGGATTTATCCTGTATGGGACTCTCTGTGCTTCCTGGACTTGATTAACTATTTCCTTTCCCATATTAGGGAAGTTTTCAACTATAATCTCTTCAAGTATCTTCTCAGTCCCTTTCTTTTTCTCTTCTTCTTCTGGAACCCCTATAATTCGAATGTTGGTGCGTTTAATGTTGTCCCAGAGGTCTCTGAGACTGTCCTCAGTTCTTTTCATTCTTTTTTCTTTATTCTGCTCTGCAGTAGTTATTTCCACTATTTTATCTTCCAGGTCACTTATCCATTCTTCTGCCTCAGTTATTCTGCTATTGATCCCATCTAGAGTACTTTTAATTTCATTTATTGTGTTGTTCATCATTGCTTGTTTCATCTTTAGTTCTTCCAGGTCCTTGTTAACTGATTCTTGCATTTTGTCCAATCTATTGTCCATTCTATCTCCAAGATTTTGGATCAACCTTACTATCATTATTCTGAATTCTTTTTCAGGTAGACTGCCTATTTCCTCTTCATTTGTTAGGTCTGGTGCATTTTTATCTTGCTCCTTTATCTGCTGTGTGTTTTTCTGTCTTCTCATTTTGCTTATCTTACTGTGCTTGGGGTCTCCTTTTTGCAGGCTGCAGGTTCGTAGTTCCTCCTGTTTTTGATGTCTGTCTCCAGTGGCTAAGGTTGGTTCCGTGGGTTGTGTAGGCTTCCTGGTGGAGGGGACTGGTGCCTGTGTTGTGGTGGATGAGGCTGGATCTTGTCTCTCTAGTGGGCAGGTTCACGTCTGGTGGTGTGTTTTGGGGTGTCTGTGGCCTTATTATGATTTTAGGCAGCCTCTCTGCTAATGGGTGGGGTTGTGTTCCTGTTTTGCTAGTTGTTTGGCCTAGGTTTTCCAGCACTGTGGCTTGCTGGTCGTTGAGTGAAGCTGGGTGCTGGTGTTAAGATGGAGGTCTCTGGGAGATTTTCGCCGTTTGATATTATGTGGAGCTGGGAGGTCTCTTGTTGACCAGTGTCCTGAAGTTGGCTCTCCTACCTCAGATGCAGAGCCCTGCCTCCTGGCTGGAGTACCAAAAGCTTTTCATCCACACGGCTCAGGATAAAAGGGAGAAAAAGTAGAGGGAATTAGTAGAAGTATGAGGAAAGAAAGAAGGAAAGGAGGGTAGGAAGGAATGAAGGAAGAAAGAAAGAAGCAAAGAAGGAAAGAAGGCAAGAAGGAAAGAAAGGAGGGAGGGAGGGAGGGAGGAAGGAAGGAAGGAGGGAAAGAAGGAAAAAAGACAGAAAGAAAGAAGATACAGTAAAAATAAAATAAAGTATAATAAAGTTATTGAATTAAAAAATTCTTATTTAGAAAAAAAAAAGGGACGGATAGAACCTTAGGACAAATGTTGGAAGCAAAGCTATACAGACAAAATCTTACACAGAAGCATACACATACACCCTCACTAAAAGAGGTAAATGGGGAAAAATCATAAATCTTGCTGTCAGAGACCACCTCCTCAATTTGGGATGATTCGTTGTCTAAAGGAGGGAAGGAAGGAAGGAAGGAAAGAAAGAAAGAAAGAAAGAAAGAAGGAAAGAAAGAAAGAAAGAACGAACGAAGGTAAAGTATAATAACGTTATTAAAATTAATTATTAAGAAAAAAATTTAAAAAAAAAAACATGGACGGATAGAACCCTAGGACAAATGGTGGAAGCAAGACTATACAGACAAGATCTCACACAGAAGCATACACATACACATTCACAAAAAGAGGAAAAGGGAAAAAAATTATAGATCTTGCTCCTAAAGTCCACCTCCTTAATTTGGGATGATTGGTTGTCTATTCAGGTATTCCACAGATGCAGGGTATATCAAGTTGATTGTGGAGCTTTAATCCGCTGCTTCTGAGGCTGCTGGGAGAGAGTTCCCTTTCTCTTCTTTGTTCTCACAGCTCCCAGGGCTCAGCTTTGGATTTGGCCCTGCCACTGCGTGTAGGTCGCTGGAGGGCGTCTGTTTTTTGCTCAGACAGGATGGGGTTAAAAGAGCCGCTGATTCGGGGGCTCTGGCGCACTCAGGCCGGCGGGGAGGGAGGGGCACGGAGTGCGGGGCGGGCCTGCGGTGGCAAAGGCCGGCGTGACTTTGCACCAGCCTGAGGCGCGCTGTGCGTTCTCCCGGGGAAGTTGTCCCTGGATCCCGGGAACCTGGCAGTGGCGGGCTGCACAGGCTCCGCGGAAGAGGGGTGTGGAGAGTGACCTGTGCTCGCACACAGGCCCCTTGGTGGTGGCAGCAGCAGCCTTAACGTCTCCCGCCCGCCTCTGGGGTCCGCGCTTTTAGCCGCGGCTTGCGCCCGTCTCTGGATTCCGCGCTTTCAGCCGCGGCTCGCGCCCGTCTCTGGGGTTCGCGCTTTTAGCCGCGGCTCGCGCCCGTCTCTGGAGTTCCTTTAAGCAGCGTTCTTAAACCCCTCTCCTCACGCACCAGGAAACAAAGAGGGAAGGAAAAGTCTCCTGCCTCTTCGGCAGGTGCAGACTTTTCCCCGGACTCCCTCCCGGCTAGCTGTGGTGCACCAACCCCTTCAGGCTATGTTCAAGCCGCCAACCCCAGTCCTCTCCCTGCGCTCCGTCCGAAACCGAAACCCGAGCCTCAGAGCCTCAGCTCGCAGCCCCGCCCGCCCCGGCGGGTGAGCAGACAAGCCTCTCGGGCTGGTGAGTGCCGGTCGGCACCGATCCTCTGTGCGAGAATCTCCCCGCTTTGCCCTCCGCACCCGTTGCTGTGCACTCCTCCGCGGCTCCGAAGCTCCCCCCTCCACCCCCCGCAGTCTCCGCCCGCGAAGGGCCTTCCTAGTGTGTGGAAACGTTTCCTCCTTCACAGCTTCCTCCCACTGGTGCAGGTGCCGTCCCTATTCTTTTGTCTCTGTTTTTTTCTTTTTTTCTTTTGCCCTACCCAGGTACGTGGGGAGTTTCTTGCCTTTTGGGAGGTCTGAGGTCTTCTGCCAGCCTTCAGTAGGTGTTCTGTAGGGGTTGTTCCACGTGTAGATGTATTTCTGGTGTATCTGTGGGGAGGAAGGTGATCTCCGCATCTTACTCTTCCGCCATTTCCGCCTTCCTCCTTCCTTACATTTCTTAAAATAAATTTCAACTTTAACACCTCCAAACTGAGCAACCTAAGAATGAAAGGTTATGATGTTAATATTTCTATTGATTTACCCTAACAGGAAGGATTACAGTCCCTTGGAAACATCAGTGATATGACCTAGTCTGTAAATAATTTTTAATAGACTATATTAAATGTTACTTATTGATGTTAGTGACAAGGTATGGAAAGCTGTGTTTCTGCATGAAAATGTCAAAGGAAGTGGAAAGGGGCAGTCATAGGAAGTGCAGAAATATGATTATAATTGCTGGCCATGCTTAAATAACTTATTTTCTCTTGTATATTTATGTAGATAGGGGTTCCTACTAAAGTTGTTGGACATCCAACCAAACCTAGCCCCCTACCATGTGCCCACTAGCTGTAGAACGCCCATGTAACAGAATGTCAAATGTTAAAGCAAATGATTACCAAGCTATTTATTTTATTTTCTTTCTTACTTTCTTTGTCACAATGAATCTTAACCCTAAGTTGTTTCATTTATTGATTCAGCAAATATCAACCACATGACAATCATATCTCTATTTTCTCAAGAAACAACATTGAATATGGAAGCTATATAAAAACATAAAGTTTGGGTCATAAAAAACAGAAGAAAATTATAAAATAGTGAGGTAGATTAAAATAAATAGAAGTCTTCAGAGGTGGTATCACTAAGGTTGGCCCTCAAAGGATGGCGAAGACACTGATAATTAAAGATGAAGATAGATACAGATGTTTAGCAAAACACATTTGAAAACACAGACATGGTATTGCTCATGAAGAGCCAGACATCATGGTGACATAGAGCAGAATGCAAGGACATATGTTTAGCCAGTTGAGTCTCTAATTAGTTATGGAGGGTCTTGAATATGAGCTTGTCAATTTGCATTGAAGTAGAATAAAATGGACATGCACTGAAGCTTTTGAAGCATAGCATTGAGAAAACCAAACCATAGCATTTGCTAAGATTAAAGAGATTAATCTGACAGTACCTACAAACTTGACCCTGATCTCTATTCCCACAGTGGAGAGATAGTGTGTTGTTGTGAGTGGAGAAACAAAATAGCAGATCATTTTACAATAAGGAACATAAATCAAACTGTATGTATTTGGTGGAAGCTCTCAGCCCCCCATTGCTATCTTGGGAAAGTGACTTGAAAGATGATGAAACAATAAAACAGCCTGCTTGGATTCAAAGGAGATTCAGAAATTTTTGTCAGATAAAAGATATGGAAATAGCCCAGCAGAGAGAAAAGAAAGAAAGAAAAAATTCTTTATTTCAAAAACAGGTTTTCTCAAAGAGAAGGAAGTAGGAGTGAAGGTAGGGAAGGAGGTCATATTTATTAAAAATATTTTTTAAACCCTCCCCTACTGTTTCGGCTACACTCACTTCCACTCCACCTCCACTTGACAATAATTGATATAAAACAAATGCTTCCGCCCCAGAAAAGCTCCATTCAGCTCTAGTCATGACACTAGAAAGATATATCAAAGCACAAAAAAAGGTTGTTTCCAGAGAAGGACAAATATATGAGTGAAAGAGACTGAAAGGATCAGAAAGCTGAAGGCTCAGAGAATGAAGGGCAAAGAAAATATTATTTTAATGTTATAGAATTCTAAAAGATACGGATATATGCTTGAAGTCTTGTTCATTAATTGACATACCAGAATCAATAGCTGGAGTGCTCTCCAAATGCCTTACAAAGGAAGGATTAAGAAGAGGGATTATTTCAGACAGAGATCATGCTCAGCAACCTCACAGTGGCACAGGCTGACAACATTAAGAGGCTTATGAAAAATATTAAATAAAAATGTACAATTGACAGAGCCATACTACACTATTAACCAAAGCTTAGGTGTTTTTGGTGAGAAACAGATCCATAACCTCATCTTTCCTGGAATCACTGTTAATAGAAGGAAGGGAAGAATGGGTATTCAGTGAAAAGAAAAAATATAAATATGATCATGTGTCTGCTGGGTACTAGACACTCTGCTCAGCACTTTTACGAGAGTCATTTCACTTATTCCTCATAGTAACTCTGTTGCAAATGTGAAATATGTGCATAGGTAACTTACCCGAGTCACACGTAGGCATGAAGAATCAGATCCAAGATCTGTCTACAGATGACAATGCTTTTTTTCCTCTCTATGCAACAAGTATTTATTCAACAAATAACAATTGAGTACTTAGTATGTGCCATGCACTGAGAACATACTAGTGAACAAGACAACAATCTCCCTTCCATCATGGGGTTTATATTCTAAACAGACAAAAAAATCTACAGTAAAACATGAGTTGGAGAAAAATGCCATGAAGAAATACAAAGCAACAAGGTGAAGGGCGTGTTGGTGGTTCCATTCTAAAAGTGCTGGTCAAGCAGTGCATCTGTGAGAAGGTGATATTTTGGAGAGTATCTGAATGAAAAGAAACAGCAAGATGGAAGACTCTGCCAAAAGTGTATTCCTGGCAGATGGAACAGTGAGTACAAAGGCAGGGAGGAAAGAATGAGCTTGACGTCTTCAGGAAACAACAAGACAGTGTGACTAGAGCAGAGAGCCAGATAGGGTTGTAAGAAGTAAAATTTTTCCACAGCATCAATACACAGATGGTAATTGATGCCTGTTTAGTCAGGTAAGGAGGAAGAGACTTGAATATTTAAAGGAGAGGTTAAGGTAAACTGGGAATGGTTTACAAGAATAATCAGACAAGTCAGAGTAAAATCTCCAGAGGGAGGTAGCAGGAATGGAAGAAAGAGGGACAGAGCATTTCGGGAAGGGCAAGATCAGTCTTGTCAAGTGCAGTTGAAGGGTAAGATGAAGACCAAAAGAGCCCCAGTGGATTGACAAAGGTTGAGATCATTATTTGGGGGATTTGATAACAATGCAATGGAGGAAAGATAGCATTTTGGATAAATGGTGATGGAATAATTGGACATTCATAGGCAAAAAAAAAAAAAAAAATGGAATTGACCTAAACCTCACATCTCCTACAAAAATAAACATGGATCATGAACTTAAATATAAAACTATGAAACATTTAGAAAAAAAAAAAAGAAGAAAATTTAGGGTATCTAGGGAAGTAAAGCATTCTTAGATTTGACACTAAATGCACAGTCCATAAAAGGATTAATAAATTAAACCTCATCAGAATTAAAACTTCTGATATTTGAAAGACTCTATTAATAGGATGAAAATCTATGCACTGAAGAAAATATTTGCAAATAAAGTATCTGACAAATATCTTTGTTGGAGGAGGTCATCTGAAGGACATGACTGCAAGTTGACCCAAGAAATGGACCCAGGGAATTGGAGGCCCCTCCCCCTTCCTGTCCTTGGAATGTACATTCTGCCCACCAGTCCCACAGTGGGGCTTTTCTCAAGGATGCAGCCTTGAGAGAGCTCTGTGTTTTTGAGACCATCTGATTAGAGCACATGATTGAACCGAGTTAAGGCAATTCTGGCAGGCGGATGGGGACATCTACTCTTCTTGCGGCCTCTCAAGACTAACCTCGTTTGTAAGTTCCTTTCTACTAAACCTGCTACCTACCCAGCTAGAGAGATCTGCCTCTTTCCTCGGTTTCTCCTTGTCCTGCAATTAGAGGGGCCAGTTTGCAAACCAATACTCTTGTATTAGAACATACAAAGAACTCTCAAAACTCAACGGTTAAAAAAAGAGCCCAATTTAAAAGTGAGCAAGGAAATATATTATGGTAGATAAACAGATAAGCACACAAAAAGATGATCAATATCATTAGCCATCCTGAAAATGCAAATCAAATCACAATGCTGTATCACTTTCTAATAGAAGAGCTAAAGTAAAAAGTCATACTTTGATTTTTATCAAGTATTAATTAAGCACCAAGAATTTATTAAAATCAATATTTATTGACAGACATTGTGTTCAGATATCGATATGGTTATAAAAATGAGCTTTTATCTGAAACAGTTCTGTGTACATTTTATTGAGTATTTTTAAAAAGATAAACGTTTAGTATATTAAATTGTCTTATTTTCAAAATAACCACTATCTGGAAATAGGATGTAAACATTACCTTCCTAGCTAGAAAAAAATGGAAAGCAAGCATTAAAATAAATCAGTGCAGTTTAATGTAATTAAGCTAGTCTAAAGAATTCTATTTTAGTTATTTTTTGGCCAATGCCTCCTATTTCATGCAGACAAGGGGTAGACAATTCTGCTGTGGTGCATTTACTCATGCACACCAATACAGAGTAAATAACTTTTTTATGATTTAAAAATTAAGGCATTTGATTACATTCTGTTGAAATATCCTGTGATATTGTATTACTATATGTGGAGAAGCTATGTAAAATAATTCTCTGTGCACTTTTGTTTTCAACTTTTTAGCTTGGTAATGGATTTGGAGAAACATGAAAACAATAGATGTTTTTAGGAATCACTTATTTTGATTTGCATTTCTCTAATGATTAATGATGTTGAGCATTCTTTCATGTGTTTGTTGGCAACCTGTATATCTTCTTTGGAGAAATGTCTATTTAAGTCTTCTGCCCATTTTCGGATGGGGTTGTTTGTTTTTTTGTTATTGAGTTGCATGAGCTGCTTGTAAATTTTGGAGATTAATCCTTTGTCAGTTGCTTCATTTGCAAATATTTTCTCCCATTCTAAGGGTTGCCTTTTGGTCTTGTTTATAGTTTCCTTTGCTGTGCAAAAGGTTTGAAGTTTCATTAGGTCCCATTTGTTTATTTTTATTTCTATTTCTCTAGGAGGTGGGTCCAAAAGGATCTTGCTGTGATTTATGTCATAAACGGTTCTGCCTATGTTTTCCTCTAAGAGTTTTATAGTGATTGGCCTTATATTTAGGTCTTTAATCCATTTTGAGTTTATTTTTGTGTATGGTGTTAGGGAGTGTTCTAATTTCATACTTTTACATGTACCTGTCCAGTTTTCCCAGCACCGCTTCTTGAAGAGGCTGCCTTTTCTCCACTGCATATTCTTGCCTACTTTATCAAAGATAAGGTGACCATATGTTCCTGAGTTTATCTATGGGCTTTGTATCCTGTTCCATTAATCTATCTTTCTGTTTTTATGCCATTACCATACTTTCTTGATTACTGTAGCTTTGTAGTATAGTCTGAAGTCAGGGAGCCTGATTCCTCCAGCTCCGTTTTTCGTTCTTAAGATTGCTTGGGCTATTTGGGGTCTTTTGTGTTTCCATACAAGTTGTGAAATTTTTTGTTCTAGTTCTGTGAAAAATGCCATTGGTAGTTTGATAGGGAATGCATTGAATCTGTAGATTGCTTTGGGTAGTAGAGTCATTTTCACAATGTTGATTCTTCCAATCCAAGAACATGGTATATCTCTCCATCTATTTGTATCATCTTTAATTTCTTTCTTTAATGTCTTATAATTTTCTGCATACAGGTCTTTTGACTGCTTAGGTAGGTTCATTCCTAGATATTGTATTCTTTTTGTTGCAATGGTAAATGGGAGTGTTTTCTTAATTTCACTTTCAGATTATTCATCATTAGAGTATAGGAATGCCCGAGATGTCTGTGCATTAATTTCGTATCATGCTACTTTACCAAATTCATTGATTAGCTCTAGCAGTTTTCTGATAGCATCTTTAGGAGTCTCTATGTATAGCATCACGTCATCTGAAAACAGCGACAGCTTTACTTCTTCTTTTCCAATTTGGATTCCATTTGTTTATTTTTCTTCTCTGATTGCTGTGGCTAAAACTTCCAAAACTATGTTGAATAATTGTGGTGAGAGTGGGCAATCGTGCCTTGATTCTGATCTTAGTGGAAATGGTTTCAGTTTTTCACCAATGAGATATCATCTCACACCAGTCAGAATGGCCATCATCAAAAAATCTAGAAACAATAAATGCTGGAGAGGGTGTGGAGAAAAGGGAACACTCTTGCACTGTTGGTTGGAATGTAAATTGATACAGCCACTATGGAGAACAGTACGGAGGTTCCTTAAAGAACTAAAAATAGAATTACCATATGACCCAGCAATCCCACTACTGGGCATATATACCTTAAGAAAAGCATGATTCGAAAAGGGTCATGTACCAAAATGTTCATTGCAGCTCTGTTTACAATAGCCAGGACATGGAAGTAACCTAAGTGTCCATCAACAGATGAATAGGTAAAGAAGATGTAGCACATATATACAATGAAATGTTATTCAGCCATAAAAAGAAATGAAATTGAGTTATTTGTAGTGAGGTGGATGGACCTAGAGTCTGTCATACAGAGTGAAGTAAGTCAGAAAGAGAAAAACAAATACCATATGCTAACACATATATATGGAATCTAAGAAGAAGAAAAAAAAAGGTCATGAAGAACCTAGGGGTAAGAAGGGAATAAAGACACAGACCTACTAGTGAATGGACTTGAGGATATGTGGAGGGGTAAGGGTAAGCTGCGACAAAGTGAGAGAGTGGCATGGACATATATACACTAACAAATGCAAAATAGATAGCTAGTGGGAAGCAGCCGCATAGCACAGGGAGATCAGCTTGGTGGTTTGTGACCACTTAGAAGGGTGGGATATGGAGGGTGAGAGGGAGGGAGATGCAAGAGGGAAGAGATATGGGAACATATGTATATGTATAACTGATTCACTTTGTTATAAAGCAGAAACTAACACACCACTGTAAAGCAATTATACTCCAATAAAGATGTTTAAAAAAATCACTTATTTTTAAAAATTTACAACTTACAACAGTTTTCTTTTTTCACTATTTTATCACATTGGTTGTTAAGGATTTTAAGTTTTTTAGTATGATAACAGCAAAGCATGGAGAAGTGTAAAGGATAATGTAATAAACGTGCATGTACCTACCAAGTAGTTTTGATACTTGTTATATCTTTGCCAAATTTAATACTTTAATTTTTAAACAAGTATTAAATAGTGTTTAATTCTCTAATTTTAAAAGAAGTATTAAAGTTTCATTTGAAGGCCACTGTGTATACCTTCCCAATACCATTCTCCTCCCTCCTCCTCTGTTAGTAGAACCACTATCCTATTTTTGATATTTATGATTCCCATGAATATTTTTCTTTTTTTTTTTTTGCGATACGCGGGCCTCTCACGGTTGTGGCCTCTCCCGTTGTGGAGCACAGGCTCCGGACACACAGGCTCAGCAGCCATGGCTCACGGGCCCAGACTTTCCGTGGCATGTGGGATCTTCCCAGACCGGAGCACGAACCCGTGTCCCCTGCATCGGCAGGCGGACTCTCAACCACTGCACCACCAGGGAAGCCCTCCCATGAACATTTTTATAAATGTATTTTATATGAATATTTCTATAAACCAAATATAGTAATTTTTGAACAGTGGTTTGCACACTTTTAATTTTATATGGAGAAATAACACAAGTCCCTTTTCCACTCAAAATTATGTGTTTGCAATATATCAACTCTTGTAAATGTAGCTCTCACTCCTTTTTTTAGCCATCATGGTAGTGTTTAGTCTGAATATATTACAGTGTATTTATTTACAGTCCTACTTAAATATTTAGGTTATTTCCAACCTAGGGCAGGTAAGCAGTTCTACACAACTACAGACTCACTTGTGGGACCATTGCCTTGAAGTATCAACATATACATTTGGGGTTCACAAATTTTCATATTTGTGACGTGTTTTTATCAATTAACCACCCCACCAGCACTTTCTGAGAGTTCTAATTTCTCCTCATCTTCACCAAAATTGATAATGTGAAACCATTTAATTTTTGCTAATTTGACAGGTGCATAATGGTATTTTATTATTGCTTTATCTTTCATTTCCTTATATTTTTATATATTAGTATATTTCATATGTCACTCTTGAAATATGAAATATATTAATGGCAATTCATATTTCCTCATCTCTAAATTGTCTGCTCATATCTTTTGCCTGCATTTTCTTATTGGACTGTTTTTTTTTTCTTACTAAGATTTCAGAGTTCTTTTTATTTCCTGAGTACAATGGTTTTGTTAGTTACATGGCTTATTTTTATACCCTATTTATGATGTTTTGGATATCTGTCAATAGAATATTGTCTTAATTGTAATTATTTCAAATTTAACTATCTTTAAAAAATATACCTTAAATGTCTTGTATAATAAATTCTTTGCTGCTTCAAGGTCACAGATATCCTATAATTTCTTTTCAAAATTTCAGTTTTGCTTTTTACATTTAAGTTTTTGTTCCACATGGAATTGGTTTTGTTTGGTATGGTGTAGTGTTGGAATCTAATTTTATATTTTTCCCTGTGAATAACTTATTTTCTTAGTACTATTTTTAAATGGTCTATCCATTACTAAGCTTTGACATATATCAAGCTTTCAAAACTTGCAAATATGAGAAAGATTCTGCAGCAACAGTGGGGATTGTAGCATATGACAGGGGACCATGGTACCTCATTTATCTCTTCTGTTTTGAATATCACACTCCTTCCATCTGTTTCCTTTTTCCAAATAATTTCGGCTTTGTCTCTTCCTAATGAATTATACTATCGGCTCATTATAACCTCCTCCTCTTCCCCCCAAAAAAGCTTGTTGACTTGTTGATTTGTTGAATATTGATTCATTTACATATTTCATTGACTAATTTTGGAAAAACTTTTATAAAATTGAAACTTCCAATTCATTTACTCAACTTTATTTTGTAATCTGCAACATATTTCAATTGTTTTGCATAAAAGTCTGACAGATATTTTGATAGATTTATTCTAAAGTTTTAAAGTATCATGTTTATGTTGTTAATATAAATGAGATCTATTACATGTCTTAATTAAATTTTTAACTTTAGATATTTCTAGATTCATATACAGGAGTAAGATGTAATACAGAGGAATCTCATGTACACTTTTCCTAGTTTCTCCCAATGAAACATCTTACAAAACTATAGCAAAATAACATAACCATTTCTATAATTTTTGTCATTTCAAAAATATTATTTAAATAGATTCATACAGTTTGTAACTTTTTGGAATTGGCTTTGTTTTTTTGGTTTTGTTTTCACTGGGCATAGTTCTCTGGAGATTCATCCAGGTTGTTACATGTATCAATAGTTTCTTCTTTTTTATTGCCAAGTAGAATTCTGTGGTAAGAATGTACCACAGTTTGTTCACAAATCACTCATTGAAGGACAACCATTGAAGAAATTATGGGTGGCTTCCAGTTTTGGACTATTACAAATAAAGCTGCTGTAAATTTGTGTTTATGTGTTTCTGCAAACATAAGTCTTAATTTCTTTGCAATAAAAGCCAAGGAACGCAAGTACTGAATTGGATGGTAGCCCATGTTTACTTTTTAAAGAAACTGCTAAACTATTTTTCCAGAGTGATGGTACTATGTTCCATAGAAATGTATGAGGAGTCCGCTTTCTCTGCATCTTCACCAGCATTTTGTGTTGTCACTATTTTTTATTTTAACCATTCTGATAGACATATAATGATATTCATGTGATTTTTATTTGCATTTCTCTAACTGCTAAAGATGTTGAACATCTTTCCAGGTGTCTATTTGCAGTCTGCATATCCTCTTCATTTAAATGTCTCCATGTTTTTTGTTCATTTTCTAATTGGATTGTTTGTTTTTTAATGTGTTTATTGTAGTGAGAGTGCATTATATATGCTACATACTCACTGTTTTTTGGATCTGTTGTTTGAAAATATTCTCACTGTTTGCAACTTGTCTTTTCACCTTCATATTAGGATCTTTGACAGGGCAAAAGTTTTTAATTTTGATAAAGTGCAATTTATTTTTTTCATTTTAATGATCATTATCACATGAGTGGTGATAAACATTCTTAGGTTATACTATATAGGTAAATGTCATTAATATCAATATTCTAGAAGTTATATAAAATTTCTAAAATTTGGATATGCCCTGGTATAATGTTATCAGTCATAATTCTAGTTATTATCTTAAAATGTTGTATGTTATAGCAACTTGGTTAATTTTCTTTGTCAGTTGTCAATTACATTGTAATCAGATCTTTAACCATGGCTTTTTAAGTCTTTTGTCATTCATTCATAGACAGTTATTGTTTTATTCTGATGCCTTTGTAAAGATGCTTCATCTTTAAGAAGATTCATGGAAAGGACTTTTTAATAGATACAACTTTCTGATAACTTTCAGATAATACTGCTGAACTGGGTAAGAAATTTAAAAATTCTAGTAGAAACTCTGATCATCCCGTAAAACTGTTTACCAAATGTTTGCCTCCCTATTAAAATGAAAAGAGAATTCTAGAGTCTTCCTACTCCACTAACTTGCAGATCTGTTTTGTTTTTCAAATATCAAACCAGTCTTACATCCCCAGAAAAAACCCCACTCAATCATGGTACATAGTTCTTCTTATGTATTGGTGAATTATATTTGCTAATATTTTGTTAAGGATTTTTGTGTCTGTTTTCATGAATAGTATTGTTCTGTAGTTTTCTTTATTTCTGTTCTTTTTCTGGTCTTGATATCAAGATAATACCCAGATATAAATTAGAAATGTTGCTTTCTCTTTCATTTTCTGGAGAGATTGTCTAGAATTGGTATGAATTTTCTTTAAACCATTGGTAGAATTTTCCAGTGATAACAGCTGTGCCTGGAGATTTCTTTTGGGGAAGTTTTCTGTTTTTGTTTTGTACAGTTTTGTGAAATTATGATTTTAGTTTCTTTAATATTTATAGGGCTATAAAATAGTCATTTTCATATTGACTGAGTTGTAGTAATTCCTGCTATTAAAGAAATTGTCCAATTTTTATTTAAATTTTCAAATTTATGTGTTTGAGTTGTTCATAGTATTTGTTCCCTTAAACTTTTGATATCTGGAGGGTATGTAGTAATATCTCCTGTTTCATTATTGATACTTAATATGTAATTTCTGACTTACCTCTTTTTTTTCTTTGTCAGTCTTTTTAAGTATTTGTCAATTTCACTACATTTTCAAAGAAAACATTTTATTTCATTGTTTTTGTTTTTTGGTTTTTTGTTTTGTTTTGTTTTCAATTTTGTTGATTCCTGCTCACTTTGGGTATAAATTGCTTTTCTTTTTCTAGGTTTTTGAGGTGCAAGCTTAGACTTTTCCTCTTTTGTAATGTACACATATGGTGACATAATTTCCCTGTCATTACTGCCTTAACCGTTTCCCACAATTTTGATATATTGAATTTTTATTTTCATTCAGTTTACTGTATTTTTAAAATCTCCCATGAGATTTTGACTTACAGGTTATTCAAAAGTTTATTTTATCATTTCCAAGTGTTTTGAGATTTTCCTGTTATCTTTATATTATTGATTTCTAGTTTGATTCCATTATAGTGAGAGAACATACTTGGAGTGATTTTGATTTCTTTATATTTGTCAAAGTTCCTTTAATGTCCCAAGGTCTGTTTTATTTTGGTGTATGTTCTGTGGGCACTTGAAAATAATGTGCTATTTACTTGGGTGAAATGTTATATAAGTATTGATTAGCTTCAATGACTTGATGGTGTTGTTGAGTTCTTCTATATCCTTGCTGAGTTTCAGTCCATTTGTCCTAACACATATTGAGAGAGGGATATTGAAGTTTCCAACTATAATCGTGGGTATGTTTTTTTTAATTTTTCTTTTCAATTCTATCAATTTTGTTTCACATAGTTGTTTTTGTTTTTTTAACTCTCTCTCATCTCTCCTCCACTCACAAACTCATTTATCAGCTTTCAAAGTTTTGATCATTCTGACAGGCATGTAGTATTATTGCATTATGGTTTTAATTTGCATTTTCTTGGTGACTAATAAAGTTGAACATCTTTTCATATAGTTGTCTACAATATATCCTCTTTTGTGAAGTGCCTATTGAAATCTCTTACTAGCTTTATTATTAAGTTTTTTGTCTTTTTCTTATTGGTTGGAAGAGTTATTATATATTCCAGACACAACTTTTTTGTCAATATTCCAGACACAACTTTTTTGTCAATTTATGTTTTGGAAATATTTTCTCCCGTATCTATTATCTTAATGATATATTTGATAAACAGAAATTCTTCATTTTAATGTACTCCAATTGAACATTTTTTTTCTTTTTTTGTGGTACGCGGGCCTCTCACTGTTGTGGCCTCTCCCGTTGTGGAGCACAGGCTCTGGATGCGCAGGTTCAGTGGCCATGGCTCACAGGCCTAGCCACTCCGCGGCATGTGGGACCTTTCTGGACCAGGGCATGAACACGTGTCCCCTGCATCAGCAGGCAGACTGTCAACCACTGTGCCACCAGGGAAGCTCAAACATTTTTTAATGTTTAAGACCTTCAGAAATTTATAAAACTTAAAGGGTCCATGTCACTATGAGTTTACATTCAAATTGAGTAAGCTTTCATATACTTGAAAGACTATAATATATAGGTAAATGCTGCATGATGCTAGGGTTCAGATGCTTTATAATGCTTTATAATGCAAGTAGAAAAACAGGGGGAAATTCAGTGTGTTGAAATATAGTGAAAGAGATGAGTTTTGAGCTAACATTGAAGGAAATATAAAATTTAGTTTTACACAAAGAGAAGGCAAAAAATTCAGGAATGTTCCAGGAAAAAAATGTAACAGAGCACATAGTATAAGTTAGTGTAGAAGAAGGAGGCAGTATAAGTAGTAATTAAGCATGCAGACTCTGGGACCACACTGCTTAGGATAAAATTTTTGCTCTACTATGAGCAAAAAGGTCTTCCTTGTGACGTTGGTCAAGTTACATAACTTTTCTTTAGCTCAGTTTTCTGATGTATAAAATGGGAAGGGAAAAATAATCAACTATTACCTATCTTTCAACAGGATTAAAATTAAAACTAAATTTTAATACATATTAAATTGTCAGGAACTGCCTGTTATTATCATTAAAAACAATAATACATTTTATATATTATTATATCCCAGACAATATAATGAGTGTTCTCCATAGAGTATCTCATTTGATCTTCAAAGCAACATTATGAGGATGAATATTATTTTTTAAATAAGGCCATCAGCCTTATTGGAGAACTGTATAAGGAAAACCATTATAAATAAGGCTAGCTACTTATGGAGGGCCATTTGAGGGCAGACCCTGAGTGATGAATCTGGGTATATTCCATGCTATGTGCCTAAGGGTTCACTAGAGGTAATGTAATGATTAATGAGAAATAGGAAATTAAATTTTAGGAAAATTTAATCTAGGGGTAGTTTACGAGATGGTCAGGAGTATAGAGATGCTGGAGGGAGGTATGAAAGGTAGGAAATATTTTCAGTTAAATAAGCTTGATATTACCTAGGCTTTTGGGCTGGTAAGAAAATAATTTGGTAAAGTTATAGGTATTGTATCTGATCTGAATTTCCTACCTACACAACTGTATATATAGGAGGGCTTTGGCTACATAAGCAAAGCTAAATAAAAAATAAAACGCCTTTCAAGTGTGGTGTTTGGTCAATGTCATAGTCTGCTTGGACCACTTTAACAAAATATCATAGACTGGGTGCTTAAAGAACAGAAAGTTATCGTTTCCCAGTTTTAGAAGCAGAAAAGTACAAGATCATGATGCTGGCTAATTCAGGTCCTGGTGAGAGCTGTCTTCTTGGCTTGCAGGTGGCCACATTCTCACTGTGTCCACACATCTCAAAGAGATAGAACTCTCTTATCTCTTCCTCCTCTTATAAGGACACCAATCCTCTAAGATTTGGGCCTCATCCCCATGACTTCATTTAACTTTAATTACCTCTTTATAAGCCCAAATACAGTCACATTGAGTTTAAAGCTTTAATATATAAATTTTGGGGCCACACAATTCAATCCATAGTAGTCAAGATAACTCAGGAACAATTTACATGAAGGCCTGAGGAGTCCCAAAAAAGAAACAGTACAGGGTATTTGAGAAGACGGTGGAAGAGTAAGATGTGGAGATCACCTTCCTCCCCACAGATACATCAGAGATACATCTACACGTGGAACAACTCCTACAGAACACCTACTGAAGGCTAGCAGAAGACCTCAGAACTCCCAAAAGGCAAGAAACTCCCCACGTATCTGGGTAGGGCAAAAGAAAAAAGGAAAAACAGAGACAAAAGAATAGGGAAGGGACCTGCACCAGTGGAAGGGAGCTGTGAAGGAGGAAAGATTTCCACACACTAGGAAGCCCCTTAACTGGCAGAGACAGTAGTGGGAAGGAGGCAAGCTTTGGAGCCACGGAGGAGAGCACAGCAACAGGGGTGTGGAGGGCAAATTGGAGAGATTCCCGCACAGAGGATCATTGCCGACTAGCACTCACCAGTCTGAGAGGCTTGTCTGCTCACCCACTCGGGCAGGGTGGGGCTGGGAGCTGAGGCTCGGGCTTCAGTCGGATCACAGAGAGAGGACTGGGATTGGCGGCGTGAACACAGCCTGAAGGGGACTATTGCACCACGCTTAGCGGGGAGGGAGTCTGGGAAAATGTCTAGAGCTACTGAAGGAGCGAGAGACATTTTCTTGCCGTTTTCTGTCCTGGTGTGCGAGGAGAGGGGATTAAGAGCGCAGCTTAAAGGAGCTCCAGAGATGGGCACAAGCTGAGGCTATCAGCACAGGCCCCAGAGATGGGCATGAGATGCTAAGGCTGCTGCTGCGGCCACCAAGAAGCCTGTGTGTGAGCACAGGTCACTATAAACACCTCGCCTCACGGAAGCCTGTGCAGCCAGCCACTGCTAGGGTCCCGTGATCCAGGGACAACTTCCCTGGGAGAACACATGGCGTGCCTCAGGCTGGTGCAATGCCATACTGGCCTCTGCTGCCGCAGGCTCACCCTGCACTCTGTACCCCTCCCTCCCCCCAGCCTGAATGAACCAGAGCCCCTGAAGCAGCTGCTCCTTTAAACTCGTCCTGTCTGAGCGAAGAACAGATGCCCTCAGGTGACCTACGTGCAGAGGCGGGGCTAAATCAAAAACCGAACCCCAGGAGCTGTGCAAACAAAGAAGAGAAAGGGAAATTTCTCCCAGCAGCCTCAGAAGCAGTGGATTAAATCTCCACAATCAACTTGATGTACGCTGCAACTGTGAAATACCTGAATAGACAAAGAATCATCCCAAATTGAGGAGGTGGACTTTGGGACCAAGATATATTATTTTTCCCCTTTTCCTCTTTTTGTGAGTGTGTATGTGTATGCTTCTGTATGTGATGTTGTCTGTATAGCTTTGCTTTCACCATTTGTCCTAGGGTTCTGTCCATCCATTTCTTTTTTTTTTTTTCTTAACTTTTTTCTTAACAATTATTTTTTTCTTTTTATTTTAATAACTTTATCTTATCTTACTTTATTTTATTTTATCCTCTTTCTTTCTTTCTATTTTTACTCACTTTTATTCTGAGCCATGTGGATGAAAGGCTCTTGGTGCTCCAGCCAGGAGTCAG
The DNA here is from genome assembly GCF_964270905.1 of Leucopleurus acutus. Lineage (NCBI taxonomy): Eukaryota > Metazoa > Chordata > Mammalia > Artiodactyla > Delphinidae > Leucopleurus > Leucopleurus acutus. The sequence goes on along the minus strand of NC_139153.1, from coordinate 63,200,309 downwards.
TGATGTGCCTCTGGGGTGGGAGACCCAAGTTCAGGACACTGGGCCACAAGAAACCTCCCAACTCCACATTATATCAAATGGCAAAAATCTCCCAGAGTTCTCCATCTCAACACCAACACCCAGCTTCACTCAACAACCAGCAAGCTACCGTGCTGGACACCCTATGCAAAACAACTAGGAACACAGCCCAATCCATAAGCAGAGAGGCTGCCTTAAATCATAATAAGGCCACAGAAACCCAAAAACACACCACCAGACGTGGACCTGCCCAGCAGAAAGACAAGATCCAGCCTCATCCACCAGAATACAGGCACTAGTCCCCTCCACCAGGAAGCCTACACAACTCACTGAACCAATCTTAGCCACTGGGGACAGACATCAAAAACAAGGGGAACTACGAACCTGCAACCTGCAAAAAGGACACCCCAAACACAGTAAGATAAGCAAAATGAGAAGGTGAAAAACACACAGCAGATGAAGGAGCAAGGTAAAAACCCACCAGACCGAACAAATGAAGAGGAAATAGACAGCCTACCTGAAAAAGAATGCAGAATAATGATAGTAAAGGTGATGCAAAATCTTGGTAAGAAAAGAGAAAATGCAAGAAACATTTAACAAGGACCTAGAAGAATTAAAGAGGAAACAAGCAATGATGAACAACACAATAAATGAAATTATAAATACTTTAGAAGGGATCAATAGCAGAATAACTGAGACAGAAGAACGGATAAGTGACCTGGAAGATAAAATAGTGGAAATAACTACTGCAGAGAAGAATAAAGAAAAAAGAATGAAAAAAACTGAGGACAGTATCAGAGACCTCTGGGACAATATTAAATGCACCAACATTCGAAATAAAGGGGTCCCAGAAGAAGAAGAGAAAAAGAAAGGGACTGAGAAAATATTTGAAGAGATCATAGTTGAAAACTTCCCTAATATGGGAAAGGAAATAGTTAATCAAGTCCAGGAAGCACAGAGAGTCCCATACAGGATAAATCCAAGGAGAAACATGCAAAGACACATATTAATCACTCTATCAAAAATTAAATACAAAGAACAAATATTAAAAGCAACAATGGAAAACCAACCAATAACACACAAGGGAATCCCCCTAAGGTTAACAGCTAAACTTTCAGCAGAAACTCTGCAAGCCAAAAGGGACTGGCAGGACATATTTAAAGTGATGAAGGAGAAAAACCTACAACCAAGATTATTCTACCCAACAAGGATCTCATTCAGATTTGATGGAGAAATTAAAACCTTTGCAGACAAGCAAATCTTAGAGAGTTCAGCACCACAAAACCAGCTTTACAACAAATGCTAAAGGAACTTCTCTAGGCAAGAAATACAAGAGAAGGAAAAGACCTACAATAACAAATGCAAAACAAGTAAGAATATGGGAATAGAAAAATACATATCATTAATTACCTTAAAAGTAAATGGATTAAATGCTCCCACCAAACGACACAGACTGGCTGAATGGATACAAAAACAAGACCCATATATACGCTTTCTACAAGAGACCCACTTCAGACCTAGGGACACATACAGACTGAAAGTAAGGGGATGGAAAAATATATTCCATGCATGTGGAAATCAAAAGAAAGCTGGAGTAGCAATTTTCATATCAGACAAAATAGACTTTAAAATAAAGACTATTACAAGAGACAAAGAAGGACATTACATAATGATCAAGGGATTGATCCAAGAAGAAGGTATAACATTTGTAAACATTTATGCACCTGACATAGGAGCACCTCAATACATAAGACAAATACTAACAGCCATAAAAGGGGAAATCGACAGTAACACAATCATAGCAGGGGACTTTAACACTCCACTTTCACCAATGGACAGATCATCCAAAATGAAAATAAATAAGGAAACACAAGCTTTAAATGATACATTAAACAAGATGGACTTAATTGATATTTATAGGACATTCCATCCAAAACCAATAGAATACACATTTTTCTCAAGTGCTCATGGAACATTCTCCAAGATACATCATATCTTGGGTCACAAATCAAGCCTTGGTAAATTTAAGAAAATTGAAATCATATCAAGTATCTTTTCTGACCACAATGCTATGAGACTAGATATCAAATATAGGAAAAGATCTGTAAAATATACAAACACATGGAGGTTAAACAACATACTACTTAATAACGAAGTGATCACTGAAGAAATCAAAGAGGAAATCAAAAAAACTACCTAGAAACAAATGACAAGGGAGACACGATGACCCAAAACCTATGGGATGCAGCAAAAGCAGTTCTAAGAGGGAAGTTTATAGCAATACAATTCTACCTTAAGAAACAGGAAACATCTCAAATAAAGAACCTAACCTTGCACCTGAAGCAATTAGAGAAAGAAGAACAAAAAAATACAAAAGTTAGCAGAAGGAAAGAAATCATAAAGATCAGATCAGAAATAAATGAAAAAGAAAAGAAGGAAATGATAACCAAGATCAAAAAATCGAAAAGCTTGTTCTTTGAGAAGATAAACAGAATTGATAAACCATTAGCCAGACTCATCAAGAGAAAGAAGGAGAAGACTCAAATCAATAGAATTAGAAATGAAAAAGGAGAAGTAACAACTGACACTGCAGAAATACAAAGGATCATGAGAGACTGCTACAAGCAACTCTATGCCAATAAAATGGACAACCTGGAAGAAATGAACAAATTCCTAGAAATGCACAACCTGTGGAGACTGAACCAGGAAGAAATAGAAAATATGAACAGAAAAATCACAGGCACTGAAATTGAAACTGTGAACAAAAACCCTCCAACCAACAAAAACCTTGGAGCAGATGGATTCACAGGAGAATTCTATCAAACATTTAGAGAAGAGCTAACACCTATCCTTCTCAAACTCTTCCAAAATATAGCAGAGCAAGGTACACTCCCAAACTCATTCTACAAGGTCACCATCACCCTGATACCAAAACCAGACAAAGATGTCACAGAGAAAGAAAACTACAGGCCAATATCACTGATGAACATAGATGCAAAATTCTTCAACAAAATACTAGCAAACAGAATCCAACAGCACATTAAAAGGATCATACACCATGATCAGGTGGGGTTTATTCCAGGAATGCAAGGATTCTTCATTATACGAAAATCAATCAACGTGATACACCATATTAACAAATTGAAGGAGAAAAACCATATGATCATCTGAATAGATGCAGAGAAAGCTTTCAACAAAATTCAACACCCATTTTTGATAAAAACCCTGCAGAAAGTAGGCATAGAGGAAACCTTCCTCAACATAATAAAGGCCGTATATGACAAACCCACAGCCAACATCATTCTCAATGGTGAAAAAGTGAAACCATTTCCAATAAGATCGGGAAGAAGAGAAGGTTGCCCACTCTCACCACTATTATTCAACATAGTTTTGGAAGTTTTAGCCAGAGTTATCAGCGAAAAAATGAAATTAAAGGAATCCAAATTGGAAAAGAACATGTAAAGCTGTCACTGTTTGCAGATGACATGATACTATACATAGAGAATCCTAAAGATACTACCAGAGAACTGCTAGAGCTAATCAATGAATTTGGTAGAGTAGCAGGATACAAAATTAATGCACAGACATCTCTGGCATTGCTATACACTAATGATGAAAAATCTGAAAGTGAAATCAAGAAAACACTTCCATTTACTATTGCAACAAAAGAATAAAATATCTATGAATAAACCTACCTAGGCAGTCAAAAGACCTGTATGCAGAAAATTATAAGACACTGATGAAAGAAATTAAAGATGATACAAATAGATGGAGAGATATACCATGTTCTTGGATTGGAAGAAACAACACTGTGATAATGATTCTACTACCCAAAGCAATCTACAGATTCAATGCAATCCCCACCAATGCATCCCCATTGACGTTTTACACAGAACTAGAACAAAAAATTTCACAATTTGTATGGAAACACAAAAGACCCCGAATAGCCACAACAATCTTGAGAACGAAAAACAGAGCTGGAGGAATCAGACTCCCTGACTTCAGACTATACTACAAAGCTACAGTAATCATGACAGTATGGTACTGGCAGAAAAACAGACATATAGATCAATGGAAAAGGAAAGGAAGCCCAGAGATAAACCCATGCACATATGAACACCTTATCTTTGATAAAGGAGGCAAGAATATGCAGTGGAGAAAAGACAGCCTCTTCAAGAAGCAGTGCTGGGAAAACTGGACAGGTACATGTAAAAGTATGAAATTAGAACACTCCCTAACACCATACACAAATATAAGCTCAAAATGGATTAAGGACCTAAATGTAAGGCTAGACACCATCAAACTCTTAGAGGAAAACTTAGGCATAAGATTCTATGACGTAAATCACAGCAAGATCCTTTTTGACCCATCTCCTAGAGAAATGGAAATAAAAACAAAAATAAACAAATGGGACCTAATGAAACTTAATAGCTTTGCACAGCAAAGAAAACCATAAACAAGACCAAAAGACAACCCTCAGAAAGGGAGAAAATATTTGCAAATGAAACAACTCACAAAGGATTAATCTCCACAATTTATAAGCAGCTCATGCAGCTCAATAACAAAAAACAAATAACCCAATCCAAAAATGGACAGAAGACCTAAGTAGACTTTTCTCCAAAGAAGAAATACTGATGGCCACTAGGCACATGAAAAGATGCTCAACATAACTAATTATTAGAGAAATGCAGTTCAAAACTACAATGAGATATCATCTCACACCAGTCAGAATGGCCATCATCAAAAAATCTAGAAACAATAAATGCTGGAGAGGATGTGGAGAAAAGGGAACACTCTTGCACTGCTGGTGGGAATGTGAATTGGTACAGCCACTATGGAGAACAGTATGGAGGTTCCTTAAAAAACTACAAATAGAACTACCATATGACTCAGCAATCCCACTACTGGGCATATACCCTGAGAAAACCATAATTCCAAAAGAGTCATGTACCAAAATGTTCATTGCAGCTCTATGTACAATAGCCAGGTGATGGAAGCAACCTAAGTGTCCATGATCAGATGAATGGATAAAGAAGATGTGGCACATATATACAATGGAATATTACTCAGCCATAAAAAGAAACGAAATTGAGTTATTCGTAGTGAGGTGGATGGACCTAGAGTCTGTCATACAGAGTGAAGTAAGTCAGAAAGAGAAAGACAAATACCGTGTGCTAACACATATATATGGAATCTAAAAAAAAAAAAGTGGTCATGAAGAACCTAGGGGCAAGATGGGAATAAAGGCACAGACCTACTAGAGAATGGACTTGAGGATATAGGGAGGGGTAAGGGTAAGCTGTGACAAAGTGAGAGAGTGGCATGGACATATATACACTACCAAACGTAAAATAGATAGCTAGTGGGAAGCAGCCGCATAGCACAGGGAGAGAAGCTCGGTGGTTTTTGACCACCTAAAGGGGTGGGATGGGGAGGGTGGGAGGGAGGGGCACACAAGAGGGAAGAGATATGAGAACATACGTATATGTATAACTGATTCACTTTGTTGTAAAGCAGAAACTAACACACCATTGTAAAGCAATTATATTCCAATAACGATGTTTAAAAAAAATAGTGACTTACCTTAAACACCTTTTGAAAAAAAAAGAAAAAAAGAAACAGTAAGTAAAACTTCTGAAGGTGACAGGCTGCTCTTAATTCACTGTCAGTGCCTGATGGGGAAGACATTTAGTAGTGTATAGGGAGAATCAAAGTGTTGAGACAATGGTCAGACTTAGAGCAGAGGAACAATTGTTTCTGATTGTTTTCTGTCCCAGCTCCCTTAGGGTTTCCTTCCAAGTGAGAGGAACTATGATGGAAAGAAAATTGAGACTCTGTTATTAAATGAATAAAAGGAAATGGTATCTCAAGGTAGTATATGAGTTTGACATTCATGAGAATAAGCATAACCATCATATGTAACATTTAGTATTTGCTAGACAGAGCCATAATTTTATATTATCTCAGTTAATTTTTCCAATCTTATGATATATATATTAACGTCCCAAATTGTAAACTTGAAAGTTTATATAACTTGCTGAAGTCAAATGGCAAATAATGGAATAAATTTAATCCTAGGTATATTTGATCTTCTTCGTCTGAATCCCTTTGCTGTGTTGCCCCAGCAAGTGACAGAGTACAATGGGCAGGGGAAAGCATTGCATCCATTCAAGGGTGGTTATGATTAACATGGATGGAATGGAGGAGAACCTACAATAGTACCAGTGCTGTCGACTGTCTACCAGATCGGCAGCTAGCATTAGGGTCCATGACAAATACAAAGGTTACCTCGGAGAAAAACACTTGAGGCAAGTGTTTTTGCCAATATGGCAAGGACATATTGGCATTTCAAGAGCACTAGAGTGATAGCTCAACAGTCCACTTGAAACCAGAGGAAAACTCTTTAGATGAATATTTATGAGTATGATTAGCATGAGACTGGTTTTGTAACTCTCTTGTGTCCTGAGGTAAAAGTAATCACAAATACTTGACCTGATGGTCCTCTGTATTATTATCTCAGGTTTCTTTAAAGGATATTATTTGTGGATTCCACTACGTCAGCGTTTCAATAACATGAAAGAGAAAATACTTCTTTGTACTTGATATATATTTCTGATATTTCAGGTAGCTCTTAGTCAATCTATGAATTAATGTACAATAGAAACAAACATGTAGAGATTAAACAACATGATACTACACAACCAATGGGTCAGTGAAGAACTCAAAGAAAAAATTAAAAAATACCTAGAGACAAATGGAAATGAAAATATAACATTCCAAAGTTTTAGGATGCAGCAAAAACAGTTTTAAGAGGGCAGTTCATAACAATATAGGCCTACCTAAAGAAATAAGAAAAATCTCAAATAAACAATCTAACATTTCACCTAAAAGAACTGGAAAAAAGAAGAACAAACTCACTCCAAAGGTAGTAGAAGAAAGGAGATAATAAAATCAGAATGGAAATAAATGACATAGAACTACCCCCCCAAAAAAATAGAAGATCAATAAAACTAAGTACTGGTTCTATGAAAACATAAACAAAATTGAAAAAACTTTAGCTAGACTCACCAAGAGAGACATCAAAATCTCAAATAAATATAATCAAAAATAAAAGAGAAGTTATAAGTGATATCAGAAATGCAAAGGATCATAAGTGACTACTGTGAACCATTGTATGCCAATAAACTGGACAACCTAGAAGAAAATGGATAAATTCCTAGAAACATACAATCTTCCAAAACAATCATGAAAAAATAGAAAATCTGAATAAGCTGATTATAAGTAAGGAGATTGAATGAGTAATCAAAACCTCCCAAAAAAGAAAAGTCCAGGACAAGATGGCTTCACTGGTGAGATGGGCATTGAGAGATGGGAAAAAGGCGTAAAAGGGGTCAATTGTAGGGTGACAGACTATAATTAGATTTATTGTGGTGATCACTTTTAGTATATGCACACAGCTGGAATTCTTATGTTGTATACCTGAAACTAATATAATGTTATATACCATTTTTACATACATATGTATATATATTTATATACACTATTATTTGTCCACAAAATAAATTAGGTGAAAATCCACATACATGTCGTCCTCCCCAGTCAGGAACTTTCAGGTCACGCAATATCTTTTTAGACTTCTTGCCAGGATGGAAGGTCATTGTACTCCATTTAGAAAATAAATCATGGGATAAAAATTGTTCCATTTTTTATGCTAAGTTAATACAATTGTTCAGAACAACATATTACAGGTAAAATTTTTACATGATGTCTTCAAAAATCACATAGTTTCAAATTATCTCAGATTTGACTTATAACATAAATTGTACTAATTTATATACATATGATATGGTATATAAAAAAATAAAGGAGGTGCCTCATATAATGTCTGAACTGTCTCAGGACATAATCCTATGAATGATACGCTACAAAAATGTTCTGTGCAAAAAAATAATAATAATTTAGTTTGTAATAAAATTGATTTGGGGCATGTTTCTCAAGGGACTGAACTGTAGTGTGTTGCCTGTCAAGACACGGAATTTCAAAGTATTCAAAAAAAACATTTCCCTTGATACCATCGCTCTCTCAGAGCCTTTTAACAAGTAGAAAGGTCACACAAGTTATGGTTGAACACTTATGTTTCTACTTTAATGTCAGAAGCTGAGAGAATAAATTAATGTTATGATGAAGGGAGACTGTCTAGCTCTTTAGTGAGAACTGCTAATGCTGACATATAGGTTGTGGTAGAGTAATAAACCAAACACACAGACCTGCTCACTGCAGTTACACAGAAAGGAAAGGCTACACAGAAAAACATCTTCTGAGAGTTAGGACTTTCTGCTGGGAATAAAACTGGCTTTTATTTGAGATGAAATTTTTCTTTTGTTTTTCTGTCATTAAACCTACTACTGAACCTTAAAAATTCATGTAGAATAGACAGTCATATTGATAAAGCTGATGAAATATGTAAATCCTGTATTAGTTAACATTAATTTTCTTTGTTTTGTAACCAAACATAATTTTTACTAACTGACATCACTAAAATGAATGCATTACTGCACACATACAAAACAGTTCCTCATAACAAATAAGCTAACTGCATATTATGGAATAAGAATGTTCTAAAGCATTTTAATGTACAATCGTAGAGGACACTGAATGGGCATTATTAAGATGATTTTTAGGTTTCTTAAAACCCAGATATATGATAAATTCTATGCACTTCTTTTTTGCTTTTTTTTTTTTTTTTTGGCTGTTGTTATTTGCTAGTCAGAGAGAGAAAAATCATGGTGAGCTAGGAAAAACAAGTCAAAATATGCTAAAAACATAAAGCAAACTGAGTTAAGGTAAACATTTTTGAGTATCTGAAGAAATCAATCCACAGGGAGTTTTTAGGTAACAGCAGTGCAATTATTACATCTCAATTGATTGAGAAAAAAGCATCTGACTCTGACTTTCAAATAGAGATTTTTCAAGGTAAAATTATTAAGTCAGACTTCTAGGAAAAGGAGATGTGTTTACTAATAATAGGATTATAAACCGTGTAACTGTAGAATTACATTTTCAAATTATTTGATGAGGAATACTTTATTATTCGATGAAGAATAAAAGATGTCCTGAGTTTTGCTGTATCATTTTTCCTCAATCAGCCATTCTACAAAAGAACCTATTATATTACCTGTATATATGAGTCATTAGCACCATTTGCCAATTTCCCCCCATTTCTATTTCTTTAGTATATAACACAGAATTGCACTTCCCTGTCCTCTAGAAGTCAGGCATGGCTGTAGGGCTGGGACTAGGGTGAGGTGAGTGAACCACTTGCTTCTGGTGCAAAATTTAAGGGGAGATGCCAAATAACTCAGTAATCAAAAACTCAGTAATCAAAAAAATATTTTAATGTAATATTTTAAAGAATCAAAATTAACACAAAAATCCAAGATTATAAAAATATCAAAATGTAAATAAAAATAAGATAGTTGATTTTTTTTTTTATTATTGACTTTTCCTTTTGTCTCAGGCCGCAATATGGCTTGGCTTGGCTCTGTAGGGACCCATGAATAAGTGGTATCTAATCATAATATGTGAATTTGAAACCATGTACATCAAGGGCAATCAATTGTTGGTCATGCACATATAACAAAAATTATTTTAAAAGTAGAACCACACTATCAGTTAAACTTATACCAAAACATCCAATTTCATTGAATTGTAACTCAGTGAGCATTCAATGGATTGCTACATTACTGCTCTATCATTATACAACTCTATTTGGAAATAGAGAGCTTCACAAATGAAATATTATACTTAAGAAGCAGGGAATTCTTCTCATGTACAGATATCATCAGGCAATTGTTTATTCAGACTTTACTGATTTATTTTATGAGTTAATAAACTAGTATCTTCATGCTCAATGAAAACTTTTCTAACTGTATAAAGGAAGTACAAGAAAAGTCCTTGCCTTCGAAAGATAACATCATTGGCAAAAAGATACTCTCAATGAATGTCTTTTTCCAAAAAGATTGAGTCATAAAAGTCAAATAGATCAGTTGCTTAGAACTCAAACTGCATTTCCCCACAGAAACACAATTATTAAAACAGTTGGTTTCTGAAGCTATATTTTAAACCCCACTAAACCAAATCAGTTGAACTGGAGAGATTTCTAGCATACACTCACATTTGGTTCTTCTCTCCTCCTGAGCACTAGAAGACTAGAGATCTCGCTTCCTTGAAATAATGTGAAACCATATGTCTAGTTTAGATCCATGAAATTTTAGCAGAAGTGATGTTTGAACAGTAGTGGATTCTCATGTAAAGCACATTTGTGTTGACTGAAGGATGAGGGTTCTGCAGATAAGAAATGGAGTGTGCAGGAAAAGACCTCTGTGGACTGCAGAGAAGTATTCTTGGTCAAATTACTAAAATTAACTCCTAGCTAGACAGTAGGTGGTAAGATCGTATCCACCACACAAAAGTGGACTGGAGCTCAGAAGCTAGAAATTCAGACAAGTCGCCTACAAAGTGATACCAACCCTTTGGGGTTGATATAACTGATTCAAACTAAATGTAAAATATGACAGAACTTACAGATAGGGGGAGCAATTTTGGGAGGAAGCATCAGAAATATGTACTGTGAAAGTCATACTATGTTTACATGTTTTCTAATTACTAGGTTTATTATGTTTTTTTTTTTAAGTTGTCGGCTAGTTAAATCTTTTGAAAGTTATAATCTAGTTTACCTGCTCTAAATGGAGTCAGGAGAAGGATGCCTGCTGAAGTTTAGGCCACATTGTTAAAAGGAAGCAGTGCATCCCTGTCTGTGTCAAGCAGCATTTTGTTGTCTGGGGTAACTAAAGGAAGAAAGAGTAAAACAGTGACAGCTGGAGACTCCATCACGGAACTATCTGTTGAAAATAAACCTTGGAGGCTCTGCATTCTGTTTTTGAGAGTGAGCCTATCTCCTGAATGGACATTCTGAATTAAGGAGAAAGCTGAGGTAGAGCAGACTCTAAGAAATTAATCCCAAATGACAAGAATGATTGCACCTTTACCAGCACAGAAGACTGGAGGACATTAAATGGGAGATGGGGAGTACTGATTTGGATACATTAAGTTTGAGATGATGGTAGGATGACTTATTGAGTACCGATTATGTGCCAGGCTTGCTTGTGCGGCGTGCCTATGTTTCCTTAATAAATTCTAGATTGAAAAATGGGAATCAAGTTTAAATGATTATAGTAGTTAATAACATGTGCAATGTACCATAGTGGAATGGAGGAGAAAATAAATAACTGTGAGAGTCTCACATGCTTCACTGAGAATACAATATTTGAGTTTTATCTGAAAGGATGAGCAGACTTTTGCCAGAGAAAATAGCAGGAAAATACCAGAGAAAATAGCAGGGAACTATCCAAACAGAGGAAACAGAAAACTCTAAGTGTATGAAACCACATAGTATATTTGGCAAACTAAAAGTAGTTTGGTAGGGCGTGAGAAGAAAGGGAATGATAAAAGGTAACTTTGGGGCTTCCCAGGTGGCGCAGTGGTTGAGAGTCCGCCTGCCAATGCAGGGGACGCAGGTTCGTGCACCGGTCTGGGGGGATCCCACGTGCCGCGGAGCGGCTGGGCCCGTGAGCCATGGCTGCTGAGCCTGCGCATCTGGAGCTTGTGCTGCGCAACGGGAGAGGCCACAATAGTGAGAGGCCCGCATACCACAAAAAAAATAAAACAAAAACAAAACAAAACAAACAAACAAAAAATGTAACTTTGCAAAATCATGAAGATTGTCTGGGCCATGAAACAGAATTTGGATTTTATTCTGTAAGCATTGTGGAGCCATGCACTTTTTTAAGAAGAACAGTAATTGATCCAATTTATACTTTAGAAGGATCTACCAACAAGTCAGGGTGAAGAACGGATTATGTGAGGACAAGATAAGACTTAGAAAGAACATTTATTAGGCTTTTGGAATACTTCAGATGAAAAATGATGAGAACCTGAAAATGATGAGGACCTGATAATGCTATCAGTGAGGATGAAAAAGAGGGAATGAATACCCAAAGGAGTTAGAACACAAACTCAATCTATTTTGATTACATCAATCTATTTGATGACATCGTACATGTCTGTTCAGTAATTGGGCATGGTTTTGGATGGAGTTGGAAGGATGCAGTGCATGAATCAAAGGAGAATACCTGGGATGCCTGTCATTATCCTGGCTTGGAAACCATTCGCTTTCACTAGCCATTTACAGGGTCAAAAAGAGTGCTTACTGATTGGTAAAATAAATTAATTGTTACCGTAGACAACAGTCAACCTGCCTTCCATGCTTTCTAGTCTGTCCTCCTCAGAATTACAGGGGTTTATTGGAACTTCAGAAGTGACGGGGGGGGGGGCGGGAATCAGTTTTAGTGTAACTGATAGAATCACTAAGAGACCCAAAAGATCTGAATAATGCAGTCCTTATTTGAAGGAACCCAAGGTTTTCTCTTCAATCAGTACTTGTAAAACTGAGTACAGTGGCATTAGATTCCATCTTTAGCCCTTTACCTTGTTTCATAGTCTGCAACTGAGAGGGGTCCAACTTCTCCAGCATGTAGTGAGTGTACACTCCAGCCAGTGTATCCTAGTTATTTCAAAGGATACACTCCAGCCGGTGTATCCTAGTTATTTCCCATTCTCCTGTATTTCCCTTGCATTACTGAAAGTGAAAGTAATTATCCTATTCCACCTTTCCAAACAAAAGAGCATTTATTAGATCAACAAAAATTACTGTAAAATAGCAATAAAATATCTATGCATGATGAAGATGAAAGCTCTATTGCTTCTCTCATTTAATAGGTTACTTGATTGATTCTCCTTAGAAACTTCTATGAGAAAATAACAAGAAATATTTTGTTACTGAAAGTCCTAGCTTTATTTTTGGAACACGGTTCAACAAATTGTATCACTATTTTTGTTGATGCCAATAGAATAATGCTTCAATTCTGATGACCCAGAGGAAAATTTCTGCAAAATTTGATTTAATAGAGATCAAAAATCCTGATGCCCTTAAACACTTTGACTTGAGCAGACATTTGGGTTATTTTCCCTTTTGTTAACAGACATAGAGGTTTCTTATTAGGCTCCACAGATACTATAGGCTGTCTGCCAGCCAGAAGAGTATTTTGAGAGGGAATGCAGAAATGTTAGCTGGTAAGAGACTACAGAAGTAATAAAGGGGAGATAAAACGTGAAAATGTCCACAGGACATCATAATAAGGAAGAAATATACCAAGAAGGTAAGGAGGCTTATTTTGGTTTCAGGCTGATAAAAAGAAAAGGACTAGAGTTCACACATCCTCCTAATAAATTTCAAACAGCCAACCTCCCCTTATATTTACACTAGTTTTTACTCAAGAGCAGTTTTCATAATTACAGTAGACTTTTTGTTAAGAAGGGTCAAAAAGTAAAGTGTGCCAGCCTGGGGCAAGCATTCACAATGAGAAAAATATTCCTTTATTAATGCAACATATTGGTACATGCCATTGAAAGAAAATGAGAAAACAGTAGGACTAGTTTAAGTTGGATGTATTGAGTATTAGATGTCCATGAAATACTGGTGAAATATCTGACAGAGTGTTAGGTATAAAGTTCTGAGGCTTAACAGTCAGAAATAGAGACTAAGAAGATCCTGGAGAAAAAATGTTGATATGGAAACCAAGGAAAGAGTGATTTTCAACAATAATTGAGAACTCAGTAGTTTGAATACCAAAATGATGTTTTCTTCCCAACATCAGCCCATTGGCTGGTAACATCTTCGACCACCACCCTACTCAGTTCTTTTCAGTTCTTCTGATGGCTCTGAATCTTTTTCCTATACTTCAGGACACTTACTACTGCATGACATAATAAGTATATATTCAAGATAATGATTATTTCTTACACAATTCCCAAATATTGACTGTTACTTGGACTCACTAATCCTATGCCCTCCTAACAGTGGATATACCATTAACGATGGCTGTAGGCATTAAGAAATAGTTTAACATTTGGTTAGGCCTCTATGACTCACTTACTTTCTTTTCAGAACCAGTCTTTATATTTTGATTGTAATTCTAGTAACCTGCCTTTTCTTGAGGAGGTAGAAATTAGACCCATGAGCTGAGATTTTTGTCTAAGAGATACTACATATCTTTGACAGCTAGCACTTACCTTGTCTTAATCTTACTTGACCAGTCTTACATTTGGTCAAGAGGAGCATCAACTACTTCCTGCACTACTCTCTTAATGTACACAATACCTGGTTTCCTGATTTCTTGATCCTTTTCTTGGTCCTTTCTTAATAGTCTCCTGCCTATTTATTATTCTATTTCAGCCATTAAACTTCTGAGTTCCTCAAATTTAATTCTCATTCCTCTTCCTTTATCACTGTTTCCTTACACTCTTTGCCCAGGTAATATAAAATGTGCAGAGGGCATCGTAGGACCAATGACCACTCTAAACTAGAAAAATTACCTAGTCAACATATCTACTCTCAAAATCACATCAAATTCAATGTTACTAAGATCAAATCCATGATATTTACTTTATTGACCCTGTCCTTTTCCAGAATCTCCCATCTTGTTTTGAGTGGCACCACTATCCTTGGAGTTATGCAAATCAGAAATATAAGAATCTCTCTGTATCTCTTTCCCACAAAAACCCATATTCAACTTGTCATTTTTATTTCTCGATCATCTCTTGAATCCATCTTTTTTGTTTTTAATTTTCACTGCCATCCAAGTCCTAACCACAGCAGTGTCTCACCTGGATTACTGTAATATCCTTTTAACGGGTTTTCTCTCATCCATTCTGCCCTCCTTCAATCTGTTTTCCACCCCACTATCAAAGTGATCTTTAAAAAGGATATATGATCATGTCATAACCTTTGAAATCCTTCAAAAATCTGCCATTGCTCTTAAGATTAAAAAAAAAAGGTACACGATGTCCTAATTCTCCAGCCTCATTTTGCAATATTCTCTTCCTCTTTCTCTGCACTCTGGCCACACAAATTTCCATAAGTGTCTTGAACTTGTTACATGGCTTTTGTAGATATTGTTTTATCCATACGTACAAAATGTTAAACCCATCGTCACACTACCTCTCGAAACTCAAATTAGCTCCTACTCTTTTGGTCAGTAGATTCAACACAATCAGCACTTTATCAGGGAAAATGTTCCTGAACCACTGGTCTAGGTTAGATTTCTTTGTTAGAAACTCATAACTCTATTCCTATTTGTTTTCAGAGCAATTATAACTGTTT
Source organism: Leucopleurus acutus (assembly GCF_964270905.1). NCBI lineage: Eukaryota > Metazoa > Chordata > Mammalia > Artiodactyla > Delphinidae > Leucopleurus > Leucopleurus acutus. The sequence continues at coordinate 63,185,011 of NC_139153.1, read as the reverse complement.
CACCCATTAGTGTTATTTTTTATTGATGTCTCTTTCACATTTATTATATTTGAGATCAAGTTTATTTTGCTTACCACTGTGTTTCTATTATCTGATAGAAAATCATAGGTGCCCACCTTATTTTTGTCATCTCTGAAATCAATGCCTGAAGCTGCAGTCTGGATGAGTTTCTATAATGTCAGATAATGTTTATGACACATAAACATTATCTGACATTAATAGATCTATATATCTATTGTTAATTTATGGGATATATTTTAAGTAGCTGCTATAGACAAGTGTTATACATGTGTTCAGAATACTTGTTAATGAATGAATAGATAGTGAATAAATACAAGAATGAATAAAATACAAGATGTTACCCTTAAGGAGATTCCAACATCATAGGCTCTAATCAGGAGGAATAAATTGTTCTGGTTATGAGCACAGACTTGGAAATACATTGTTTGAGTTCAATTCCTGACTTTTACAATTAATAACCAATTAATTTGCTTCTATGGACCTCAATGTTTCCATATCTATGTTAGGGATGATGATAGTGTTTTCCTCATAAGTAGTTGTGAGAATTAAATAACATGATAACATATGAGTCCTTAGACCAGTGTTTTTCACACAAAGTAAGCAGTGATTAAATATTAGCTGTAATTATTAGTGAATATAACCTTGTATGAGTTTAATTGTGTCCCCTCAAAATTTGTATGTTGAAGTACTAACCCCCAGCACCTCAGAAGGTGGCTGTATTTGTAGATAGGAATTTTACAAAGGTAATTAAGGTAAAATGTGGTCATATGGTTTGTGTTGTAAGCCAGTAAGACTTGTGTCCTTATAAGAAGAGTTTAAGACACAGACAGGCATAGAGGGAAAACTATGCAAACATACAGAGAGAAGGCAACCATCTACAAACAAGGAGAGAGGCTTCAGAAGAAATCAACCAGACTGACACCTCAGTCTCAGACTTGTAGCTTCCAGAATTGTGAGAAAATAAATTTCTGTTGTTTAAGCCAGCCAGTCTGTCCAGCTTTGTTATGCAGAGCTAAGAAATTACTACAAACCTCTGACACTGCTATCTAGATTTTAGCATGCTATCAATATCAGAACAAACATATCCTCAGGTACCCATCTTCCAACTACTCTTCCAGCTACTTTATTTTTGTCTTTTTGGTTCTAAACACCCAGAAGGACGTGTGGACCTTGGAGATATTTGTTGGCTCCTTGGAGATTACCCTCACTGATGTAACCTTAATGGTATGCCTTCAGGTTTTTATTGAAATATGTGAGAAGAGAATTTATGTGAATTAAGATTTGCTTAAATCTACCATGTGCCAGACAGATACCTAATACACTTAAGCCTGATTATATATAAATATCATGTTTATATCAAGATATATTCACAATTATAATTAACCTGAATTAGCTAATTTGCATGAGTTTTAGATTTAATATTAGTTCATAATACTAAATTTAGATCAAGAATTCACTATTGAAGGGAGTTCCCTGGCAGTCCAAGTGGTTAGGACTTGGTACTTTCACTGCTGTGGCTCCAGGTTCAATTCCTGGTCTGGGAACTAAGATCCTGCAGCAGCATAGTGCAGCCAAAAAAAAAAAAATTAATATTTATATCTTTCTTACTTTCACACAAAAATACACAAAACCTAAAAATGCTTTTTAATACATGATACATATACTATTTTATAGAAAAGCCTGAAAGTGTCACTGTCATTCAAAGTAAATTTCTTCCATAAGAGCCATAATATATCTTAATTTTTTAAAGTCTAGGGTTTCATAATTTATATACTCTGAGATAGTTTCTACTGTGCCTCTATTTAAATCAATAAACAGTTCTAAGCTGTTAGGCTTGAGTCCTGGGAGCTAAATTAAACACAAGAATTACATGTTAACAATCTGTTTCTCTATATACTTTATGTATTTGAATAACTTGGAAGCATGGAGACAACACAGGTAAAAGCTTTCTGATTTGAGAAATTAGTGGCTAGAACTAACTTCCTTTTGTTTTATGGTCAAGCTTTGACTGTTATGTTCTAAGTTCTTTACAACCCTATTTACTTGTATGAGCAGACCCATAAAAAGATTCCAGTAAAATGCTTGACACATAAGAGGTGCCCAATAAATGTTAATTGCTGAACTAAACTCCTGCAATCCCATCTTAATTTATCTAAGCATTTCCCCAGATTTGCTGATTATTATCCTTGCTCTACTTAACAATATGAAAAAAATCCATATGTGTCCCACTTTGCTTTCTTCTAAAAGTTTCAAAACCTCCTTTTGTTCTTTGAAGTAATCTATAGAGAAGAATAATTTACTAATATTAGTAGGGCTGACAAAGAATCTATACCTATTTTTGGAGCACACAGACAGTGGCAGAAGGAGACATTGAAATAGTGACAAAAATATGAAAGAGGAGGAGCTTCAAAATGGCAGAAGAGTTAAGACCTGGAGATCACCTTCCTCCCTACAAATACATCAGAAATACATCTACCTGTGGAACAACTCCTACAGAACACCCACTGAACGCTGGTAGAAGACCTCAGACCCCCCAAAAGGCAAGAAACTCCCCACGTACCTGGGTAGGGCAAAAGAAAAAAGAAAAAACAGAGACAAAAGAATAGGGAAGGGACCTGCACAAGTGGGAGGGAGCTGGGAAGGAGGAAAGGTTTCCACACACTAGGAAGCCCCTTCATTGGTGGAGACAGTGGTGGGCAGAGAGGGAAGCTTTGGAGCCACAGAGGAGAGCACAGTCACAGGGGTGCAGAGGGCAAAGCAGAGAGATTCCTGCACAGACGATCATCTGTACCCCTCCCTGCCCCCTGTCCCTGCCTCTCTTTTTGTGAGTGTGTATGTGTATGCTTCTGTGTGTGATTTTGTCTGTATACCTTTGCTTTTAACATTTGTCCTAGGGTTCTGTCTGTCCATTTGTTTTTATGAGGTTTTTTGGGGGGGATTTTTTTATTACTTAAAAAAATTTTTTTCTTAATAATCATTTTTTATTTTAATAATGTTATTTTACTTTATTTTATTTTATCTTCTTCTTTCTTTCTTTTTTTTCTCCCTTTTATTCTGAGCCATGTGGAAGAGAGGCTCTTGGTGTTCCAGCCAAGCATCAGGGCTCTGCCACTGAGGTGGGAGAGCCAAGTTCAGGACACAGGTCGACAAGAGACTTCCCAGCTCCACATAATATCAAATGGCGAAAATCTCCCAGAGATCTCCATCTGAACACGAAGACCAAGCTCCACTCAACAACCAAAAACCTGCAGTGCTGGGCACCCTATGACAAACAACTAGCAAGACAGGAACACAAGCTAATCTATTAGCACAGAGACTGCCTAAAATCATAATAAGGCCACAGACACCCCAAAATACACCACCAGATGTGGACCTGCCCACCAGAAATACAAGATCCAGGCTCATCCACCAGAAAACAAGCATTCGTCCCCTCCACCAGGAAGTCTACACAACACACTGAACCTACCTTAGCCACTGGGGACAGACACCAAAACAACAGAATCTACAAACCTTCAGCCTGTGAAAAGGAGACCCCAAACACAAAAGTTAAGCAAAATGAGAAAACAGAGAAACACACAGCAGATGAAGGAGCAAGGCAAAAACACACTAGACCTAACAAATGAAGAGAAAATAGGCAGTTTACCTGAAAAAGAATTCAGAATAATGATAGTAAAGATGATCCAAAATCTTGGAAATAGAGTGGAGAAAATACAAGAACCATTTAACAAGGACCTAGAAAAACTAAAGAGCAAACAAACAGAGAGAAACAACATAATAAATGAAATTAAAAATTCTCTAGAAGGATCAATAGCAGAATAACTGAGGCAGAAGAACAAATAAATAACCTGGAAGATAAAATAGTGGAAATAACTACTGCAGAACAGAATAAAGAAAAAGAATGAAAACAATTGAGGACAACTTCAGAGACCTCTGGAACAACATTAAACACACAAATATTCTAATTATATGGGTTGCAGAAGAAGAAGAAAAAAGAAAGGGACTGAAAAAATATTTGAAGAGATTATAGTTGTAAACTTCCCTAATATGAGAAAGGAAACAGTTAACCAAATCCAGGAAGCACAGAGAGTCCCATACAGGATAAATCCAAGGAGAAACATGCCAAGACGCATATTAATCAAACCATCTAAAATTAAATACAAAGAACAACTATTAAAAGCAGCAAGGGAAAAATAAGTAACACATAAGGGAATCCCCATAAGATTAATAGCTGATCTTTCAGCAGAAACTCTGCAAGCCAGAAGGGAGTGGCAGGACATATTTAAAGTGATGAAGGAGAAAAACCTACAACAAAGATCACTCTACCCATCAAGGATCTCATTCAGATTTGATGGAGAAATTAAAAGCCTTACAGACAAGCAAAAGCTAAGAGAATACAGCACCACCAAACCAGTTTTACAACAAAAGCTAAAGGAACTTCTCTAGGCAGGAAACACAAGAGAAGGAAAAGACCTACAATAATAATCCCAAAACAATTAAGAAAATGGTAATAGGAACATACATATCAATAATTACCTGAAATGTAAATGGACTAAATGCTCCCACCAATAGACGTAGACTGGCTGAATGGATACAAAAACAAGACCGGTATATATGCTGTCTACAAGAGACCCACTTCAGACCTAGAGACACATACAGACTGAAAGTGAGGGCATGGAAAAGATATTCTATGAAAATGGAAATCAAAAGAAAGCTGGAGTAGCAATTATCATATCAGACAAAATAGACTTTAAAACAAAGACTATTACAGAGACAAAGAGGGAAACAACATAATGATCAAGAGATCAATCCAAGAAGATACAACAATTGTAAATATTTATGCACCCAACATAGGAGCACCTCAATACATAAGGAAAATGCTAACAGCCATAAAAGGGGAAATTGACAGTAACACAATAATAGTAGGGGACTTTAACACCCCACTTTAACAAATGGACAGATCATCCAAAATGGAAATAAATAAGGAAACACAAGCTTTAAATGATACATTAAACAAGATGGACTTAATTGATATTTATAGGACATTCCATCCAAAAACAACAGAATACACATTTTTCTCATGTGCTCATGGAACATTTTCCAAGATAGATCATATCTTTGGTCACAAATCAAGTCTTGGTAAATTAAAGAAAATTGAAATCCTTTCAAGTATCTTTTCTGACCACAACGCTATGAGACTAGATATCAAATACAGGAAAAAATCTGTAAGAAGTACAAACACATGGAGGCTAAACAACATACTACTTAATAACCAAGAGATCACTGAAGAACTCAAAGAGGAAATCAAAAAATACCTAGAAACAAATGACAATGAAAACACAATGACCCAAAACCTATAGGAGGCAGCAAAATCAGCTCTAAGAGGGAAGTTTATAGCTATACAAGCCTACCTTAAGAAACAAGAAGCATCTCAAATAAACAACCTAACCTTACACCTAAAGCAATTAGAGAGGGAAGAACCAAAAACCCCAAGGTTAGCAGAAGGAAAGAAATCATAAAGATCATATCAGAAATAAATGAAAAAGAAATGAAGGAAACATTAGCAAAGATCAATAGAACTAAAAGCTAGTTCTTTGAGAAGATAAACAAAATTGATAAATCATTAGCCAGGCATATCAAGAAAAAAAGAGAGAAGACTCAAATCAATAGAATTAGAAATTGAAAGAAGTAACAACTGACACTGCAGAAATACAAAGGATCATGAGAGCTTACTATAAGCAACTGTATGCCGATAAAATGGACAAACTGGAAGAAATAGACAAATTCTTAGAAATGCACAAACTTCCGAGACTGAACCAGGAAGAAATAGAAAATACGAACAGACCCATCACAAGCAGTGAAATTGAAACTGTGATTAAAATTCTTCCAACAAACAAAAGCCCAGGACCAGATGGCTTCACAGGCGAATTCTCTCAATTTAGAGAGAGCTAACACCTATCTTTCTCTCTTCCAAAGTATAGCAGAGGGAGGAACACTCCCAAACTCATTCTATGAGGCCGCCATCACTCTGATACCAAAACCAGACAAAGAAGTCACAAAGAAAGAAAACTACAGCCAATATCGCTGATGAACATTGATGCAAAAATCCTCAACAAAGTACTAGCAAACAGAATCCAACAGCACATTAAAAGGATCATACACTATGATCAAGTGGAATTTATCCCAGGAATGCAGGGATTCTTCAATATACACAAATCAATCAACGTGATACACCATATTAACAAATTGAAGGAGAAAAACCATATGATCATCTCAATAGATGCAGAGAAAGCTTTTGACAAAATTCAACACCATTTATGATAAAAACTCTCCAGGAAGTAGGCATAGAGGGAACTTTCCTCAATATAATAAAGGCCATATATGAAAAACACACAGCCAACATCATCCTCAATGGTGAAAAACTGAAACCATTTCCTCTAAGATCAGGAACAAGACAAGGTTGCCCACTCTCACCACTATTATTCAACATAGTTATGGAAGTTTTAACCACATCAATCAGAGAAGAAAAAGAAATAAAAGGAATCCAAATTGGAAAAGAACATGTAAAGCTGTCACTGTCTGCAGATGACATGATACTATACATAGAGAATCCTAAAGATGCTACCAGAAAACTGCTAGAGCTAATCAATGAATTTGGTAGAGTAGCAGGATACACAATTAATGCACAGAAATCTCTGGCATTCCTATACACTAATGATGAAAAATCTGAAAGTGAAATTAAGAAAACACTCCCATTTACCATTGCAACAAAAAGAATAAGATATCTAGGAATAAACCTATCTAAGGAGAAAAAAGACCTGTATGCAGAAAATTATAAGACACTGATGAAAGAAATTAAAGATGATACAAATAGATGGAGAGGTATACCATGTTCTTGAATTGGAAGAATCAACATTGTGGAAATGATTCTACTACCCAAAAGCAATCTGCAGATTCAATGCAATACCTATCAAACTACCACTGGCATTTTTCACAGAACTAGAACAAAAAAATTCGCAATTTGTATGGAAACACAAAAGACCCCGGATAGCCAAAACAATCTTGAGAATGAAAAACGGAGCTGGAGGAATCAGGCTCTTGGACTTCAGACTATACTACAAAGCTACAGTAATCAAGACAGTATGGTACTGTCACAAAATCGGAAAGGCAGATGAATGGAACAGGTTAGAAAGCCCAGAGATAAATCCACGAACATATGGTCACTTTACCTTAGATAAAGGAGGCAAGAATATACAGTGGAGAAAAGACAGCCTCTTCACTAAGTGCTGCTAGGAAAACTGGACAGCAACATATAAAAGAATGAAATTTGTGTATACCATACACAAATATATACACAAATATACAATTTGTGTATACCATACACAAATATATACAAAAATATAAGCTCAAAATGGATTAAAGACCTAAATGTAAGGCCAGACACCATCAAACTCTTAGAGGAAAATATAGGCAGAACACTCTATGACATAAATCACAGCAAGATACTTTTTGACCCACCTCCTAGAGTAATGGAAATAAAAACAAAAATAAGCAAATGGGACCTAATGAAACTTAAAAACTTTTGCACAGCAAAGGAAACCATAAACAAGACTAAAAGACAACGTTCAGAATGGGAGAAAATATTTGCAAATGAAGCAACTGACAAAGGATTAGTCTCCAAAACATACAAGTAACTCATGCAGCTCAATATCAATAAAACAAACAACCCAATCCAAAAATGGGCAGCAGACCTAAATAGACATTTCTCCAAAGGAGATGTACAGATTTCCAGCAAACACATGAAAGAATCCTCAACATCATTAATCGTAAGAGAAATGCAAACCAAAACTACAATGAGATATCATCTCACACCAGTCATAATGGCCATCATCAAAAAAATCTACAAACAATAAATGCTGGAGAGGGTGTAGAGAAAAGGGAACCCTCTTGCACTGTTGGTGGGAATGTATATTGATACAGCCACTATGGAGAACAGTATGGAGGTTCCTTAAAAAACTAAAAATAGAACTACCATACGACCCAGCAATCCCACTACTGGGCATATACTCTGAGAAAACCATAATTCAAAAAGAGTTATGTACCACAATATTCACTGCAGCTCTAGTTACAATAACCAGGACATGGAAGCAAGCTAAGTGTCCATCAACAGATGAATGGATAAAGAAGATGTGGCACATATATACAATAGAATATTACTCAGCCATAAAAAGGAATGAAACTGAGTTATTTGTAGTGAGGTGGACGGACTTAGAGTCTGTCATACAGCGTGAAGTAAGTCAGAAAGAGAAAAACAAATACCGTATGCTAACACATATATATGGAATCTAAGAAAAAAAAAAGAAAGAAAGAAAATGGACAGAAGAACCTAGGGGCAAGACAGGAATAAAGACGCAGACCTACTATAGAATGGACTTGAGGATATGGGGAGGGGGAAGGGTAAGCTGGGATAAAGTGTGAGAGTGGCATGGACATATATACACTATGAAACGTAAAATAGCTAGCTAGTGGGAAGCAGCCGCATAGCACAGGGTGATTAGCTGGGTGCTCTGTGACCACCTAGAGGGGTGGGATAGTGAGGGTGGGAGGGAGGGAGATGCAAAAGAGAAGAGATATGGGGAATATATATATAATTCACTTTTTTATAAAGCAGAAACTGACACACCATTGTAAAGCAATTATACTGTAATAAAGATGTTAAAAATTTTTTTAAATAAAATACAAAAAAAAAACAACAAAAAAACTCAAAAAATAATCTCAAAAAAAACCCAAAAAAGTAATCTCAAAAAACCAAAAAGTAATCTCAAAAAAAAACCAAAAAAACAATGTGACAATATTCTCTGACCTGAAAAGGTAATACTTACTTAGGAGTATGAAGCGAGGGATATTTATGCTAATTCTACAGGAAGACAATGGAAGTAAACAGGACATAAGCAGGTAAAAATTTAAAGCAGGAACATACAGAAAGAATGCGTTGCTTTCCAGATGATGTAAGCACCGTGACCAGATGGAGGGTCAGGGAAGGTGTGATGGGCCAGAGCCAGGCACAGGCAAAGGCCAGGCCAGATCAGGGAGGACTGAGTTGCCATGCAAGGGGGATTTGACCTTATCCTATAAGCAGCAGGAAACCAATAAAAGATTTTAAGGATGCAAATGACCCGATCAGCCTTGACTTTTAGAACCTCACCACGGCTGGCAGCATGGTGCTTTTATTCAATAAGACCCTTCCAGAAAGGAAATGAGAGCGGTTTAAGAGCTGTTTCATTTGGAGGAAGTCATGTGATAGCTAGCAGGAACTCAGTGCATCAATTTATTGCTTTTTACTTTGGGTGGAGGGAGGGAGCCTTGGATTAGTGCACTAATGAAAACTATCGCCCCATAAATGAAAAGATTACAATTATGTCAGACTAATACAGTATCTTCCTATGATGTCATCTCTGTGGGCTTCAGTACGAATTGATTCTGTTCCTGATGGAGATTAGAGTAGCAAGCTAGACTGATATGATCTAGAACACTCCACCACTGTGGGAAAGAGCGTGGGATTGGAAGAACGGCTCATTACTTCTGTTTGGGGACAGCTGGTTGTGGGGGAGGGTGGGTGTTGGGGGGATGGTTTGCCTACAACTAATATTGTTTAATACCTTTGCACACAAATATTTGAGTGGTTACCTATTATTTTTTTCATATTACAAAAACTTTGTTGGACTTGATTGTTTGAAAGAACAAAAACATTTACGTCTTTAATGCACATTATACAGGCAAAAGCATGATGCAAAGAAATGTAAAGCAATATAGGAGGGGAGAGAAAACAAAATCTACAAATGCAGGAAAGACATATCAGAAGAGTTGAGTACATTCTTGAGAGCATGAGGTGACTCATGTAAATAAGCACATTAATGGATTAAGTCATGCTGGTAGTTTAACATGCATGCATTTTCTTACAATGTGTGAATAAAAGTATGTAAAGAACTTAAATAATTCCCCTTTAATTAGCATTCTTGTTTTACTCTGAGACATAAATTCATTTTTAACTCTATATTTTGGTAATAAAATTGTTATAAGCTCCTACACTAACTCATTTTATCCTGGTAATAACCCTATAATGCAGTCACTATTGTATTCCAATTTTATGGATGAGGAAACTAAGTAACTGATCACAGACACTAATAAATTGTGAAGTAATGCCAAGGTTTGGAGAAAAAAAAATAACAAAGAAAAATTTAAAGCAAACTAAATTGATGAGAGGTAGGTCTTGGACATCATTAATTGCCACATTTGAGTGCTCACTGGGAGAAAGCCATTGTATTTGACATAGAAGTTTTATAAAATATGATAAAAATTTGATTTGATGTAATGCATAGTAACATGTCAAAAATATCAGAAATATTATTTAGCAATGACCTCGTAAGAACAATTTTGACCCAAGTCATTATTTAAGGAGAAAATTGGAAGAGACTGTTTCTAGCCAAATATTCTTTATTCTCTAGAGACCTTTCACATGCTGACAATTTGACAGATGGTGAGTGATGTATCGTGACAAAACTGACCTAAAACTTTAAATAAGATTCACAATGTTATTCTTATTTGCAGATGCTTTTCAGCTACTGCATGCAATTTAGGAAACTATGACTTCAAGGAGAAACAAGGTCTTCAACTTAGTAATTTTTATGTTAAGATCTACTGAAGCTCGCTGATTCTTTTTAATAAAGTGACTCTTTACTATTTGATATATGTACAAAATGTTAAACCTGTTATTATACCTGTCATGGTTATTGTTGGGACTAAATGAGTGAATTCACTTAAAGTCCTGAAGAGCATTGGCACAGACCAAGCACTCAAGAACACGAGTGGGCACTATAAATCACTTATAAATCTGGATTTAGAAATAAAAAGAAAGTCAGGATGGGAGTGACAAGCAACAACTACAGCCATTGCAAGCAGTAAAATTGACCCTTATGACAAGATTTTGCTTCAAATGTCACTTTCAGGAGTTACTTTATATTTTTATTTTAAAAGCTTTTTTTGAATCAGAGTGGGTAACTACAGGGTAAGGGATGGAAAGAGGTCATCTCAAAAAAATTCAGAAGAAAAAGGAAAAGTGGCTAGAAACTTTTTGGATCAAACAAAAAGAAAATCACCTGGTTTCATCCTTCAGGATAGTAAGCAGAACTCACTACCTTGTCAATGAGAAAGACCCTTTCTTCAGCCTTCTGTAGTGGAGGGGTGATGGAACAAATAGCCTTGCAGAGGGGTGTCTCTGGAATAAATGAACAACCTATGGCAATAATGGAGTTTATGTTCATAATACAAAAGTCACTGCAGAGGGCTTGGTATCAAGTAAAGAAATTACAAATCTCTAGAACAGTGCAAAAACACATGAAGATATCTAATGAGTCAAGGAAAAGGGATCCTATTCATATCTGAGAGCAGAAAATAGGATTAGATTAAGTATGAAGATTTCTATTTTTCAGGTAGCTAGCTACTTCTGATTCTCAGTCATCAATCTGAATATTTAGCACTTGCATTAAGAGCTAAAATTTGAATGTTCTTTCCTGGATTTTGCATATTGGCAGTACTTAATATACATTGGGAAATTATACTTCTCTTATCTGGGTCCTAGAAATGGCCTCCAAATTTTGTCTGCCTCTATTTTCTCCTTCCTTTAAACCACTGCTATTTATTTTTCCACAACTCAAATCTAATCTTGTCACTTACCTAAGTAACAGCTAACAATTGCACTTCATTTCTGAGCTCTAGAAGGACTCTGAAACACCCTGAAATTTTATGCCAGATTGTGTAGATGTATGCATTTTTCTGGGTCCCTAGCTTCATCAAATAGCTTAGTAGAGCAAATATGTCTTATGTTCTGTTCCCATTACATGTCCATCCTTATCTGCAGCAATGACCACATGAACTATGCCACCTACACTGTATCCTACACACAATATAGACCAGAGCTTTTCAAAATTATTATAAATATGCTTAAGAATCACCAGGTTTGGGGTGGTGGGGTGGTGATGAATATCTTTTTAAAAATGAGAATTCTGTTTCAATAGATCTGGAGTGGGGCTGAAGGATCCTCACTTCTGACAAATTCCCAAGTGATGATGATGATGCTGGTTCATGGAGCACGTGTTGGGGAGCAAAGCTACATAGTTACTCTTGCCACATACCATAGAAAACCCCACAAACAACACACACACACTCTTATTCTTAAGGAATGATTACAAGCAAATTATACAAAACTCAAAGCTCATCCACGTCCTTGTAACTTTACACAGGCTATTTCTTGTTTCCCTGTAAACTAATAACCTTCTTCTACCTTCCTCTTCCTCCTTAGCTGATAAACTTCTGCCCGCAACACACTTTGTGCAAGTTCACAAGAAAAATAAACACTGAATCTAATAGACTCTACTGCGGGGATTGACTCCTTTTATTTTTATCCTGATTATGTAAGCACTTTTGTTTAATGAATTTAAGATGTAATAGCTGCCCACAGAGGTCTTCCAATCTAACTGGAGAGACAAGATTCATTGTCATAATTACTGTGACAATTGGAAACAGTACCACAAGAGCTCTGCATATTTTATCCCTAAGATAATAGTTTTATATAAATAAAATAACATACATAGAGTGAATGGTTTTACTTTCAGACCCACCAAGTTAAAATCCCCTATGACTTATGAAGACAAGTAATAGGAGTCAGCAAGGTCCAAACAGTTTCCCCCAGGGGTTAGATGGTAGCGAACCAAGAACAGAGATGGGTTCACTTATGCACAGTAAGACATAATGGACCAAAGATTAAAGATCACATTGAGAACTGTCCATGGTCCATCTATGTGTGTTGGGTGAGGAATGATGAATATGAGGAGACAGCCAGACCAGCATGGAAGTGCAGAGTTGGAGTTGTCAGTTGGGAACATGGATGGGTCTGAAAATAGAGGAGCCTGCGTGTAAAGGTTTAACCATTGAACGTGCTGGGAGAGAGTCAGGCATTAAGGCAAGAGAAGTGCCAGAGTAGAAATGCGTTCAAGAAAAACTAGCATTAACAAAATGAAATTTGAATAGCATGGTATCAGATTTCAGATGATTTGCTCACAAAAATTATTGCTTCAATAATGGCCATGAAACATTTGAAAAAGAAAACATTTTATGTGACACTTTGATTTACTTTCCTATTATGAGAGTAAATGGCCTAACCACAATTATTCAAAATATGTTATTTAAAAATAAAGAAACAAAAATTAGGTTCTTATTATTCCTCTCATGTATAGAACACGTTCCTGATTTTAAAATGCATCAGTTAAAGGTAGGAATTGCAATGCATTTAGGACATGGAAGCAAGTCTAGACTGAGCATTTCAGGAGTCAGATTAAAAAAAAAAATTTCCCCAAAGAAATAGTGGTTTAGGGCTTCCCTGGTGGCACAGTGGTTGAGAGTCCGCCTGCCGATGCAGGGGACACGGGTTCGTGCCCCAGTCCGGGAAGATCCCACGTGCCGCGGAGCGGCTGGACCCGTGAACCATGGCCGCTGAGCCTGCGCGTCTGGAGCCTGTGCTCCGCAACGGGAGAGCCCACAACAGTGAGAGGCCCGCATACCGGAAAAAAAAAAAAAAAAAAAAAGAAATAGTGGTTTAACTAGAAGATGATGAAACAGTTTCAGGTTAATTTGTAATTATTCATTCTCATTCCTGGTATATTTAATACATAATGGGGATATGATACCTTCCCATTGGGTAAAAATATCTTAGTATGAGATAAATATTCACAAGGAGAACGATTTATATTCCCTATAGTATCCTCATGTTTGTGTCTTTAAAAAAAAAAGTCTGTAGAATGAATTTAACAGTAAAGGTGAAACAAGGAAACAACAAAGAAGTCAGAAAAGGGAAGACAAAACTGAAAAACTGTTGGAGCTTATGTTCAATGACTTATCTTTCTGTTAGTTTCAACACCTCATCCTGATTGGGAGTCCCAAGCCTCTTTTTGTATGCATCCTGGTTCCTCTCAATTTGGAGCCAGAAAACCAAATAACTGGAAATTAGACAGCTAACTCTTGGCTCAACATCTCATACATTTTTGCCTGCTATACTTCTCACCATTAATTTGATCAATATGTTTATTTTAATATGAAAGAGTGTAAGCAGACAAGAAGAATAATTTTATTCCTTAAATTATATCACATTTTATTTTAAATTATTAAAATGGAGGCAGTATGTAAAGAAAAAAGCAATTTGGCTAAATTCAAATTTCATGTTTGGTAAAAATGCAGCAGTACCCAATGTTCCACAAGTATTGAAAAGTCAACTCTGCAAATTAAAAATCTATGTAAGAAAACTCTCTCTGCCTTCTCCAAGTAAAAGTCAGGTAATAAGTATATTTATTTCAAGTGTTTCTAAATGGTTGACAAAGCATTTTTCAGTGCATATATATCTGAAGTTTCGAATCACATACATGTAGAGTTGAGTGACGGCTGAGGATTCCTGATTCACTGCCCTTATTTCATAGATGAGGCAACCCAAGTTCCAAAAGAAGTCTCCAGCTATTACCACCAGTTACTGGCTAGTGTAGAGCAGCAAAGGACCTAGCGCTTAGCTTCCTATTTCCTGGTCCAGGATTTTCTCCTCTTCTCTGCTGACACATACTCCTTATGTGAATAAGATGATTCAGATCCCTAGGATATTATTTATTGTAGTATTTTTGCCTCAGCATAGACTTGTCTAGCAATCTAAGTTTTCCCATAAAAAATGGGAAAAAGTGCCTTCTACACATGAACATGTGAAGAAGATAAATAATGAGATATATAGATTACCAGGTGTGTATACTTGATGGAAAATTCTCAGAAAAATCCCTAGGCATTATGGATAATTACAGCATGGGTTTGGAGCCCAGTAAGCTGCATGTGTGTTGTCAATTGTGAGACTCAGGACAAGTTCCCTTTCTGTTTCCTGGTATGCTTACGATGCCTGGAATCTTGTAAATGCTCCGTAAAGCGACTTCTCTGGCAGTCCAGTGGTTAAGACCTCACCTTCCAATGCAGGGGGTGCAGGTTTGATCCCTGATTAGGGAGCTAAGATCCCATATGCTTCACAACCAAAAAAAAAAAAAAAGAAAGAAAATATAAAGCAGAAACAATATTGTAACAAATTCAATAAAGACTTAAAGAAATTTTAAAAAATGCTCTGTAAAGATGTGCTTTAGGCTGATGAAAAGTAGCTGCCTTTAAAATTATTCAGCTGTTTGACCTTAGCATCTCAAACATCTATATGATTCACCCTCAAGAATGACTTAACTCTTCCAAGGACACTAAAAAAAAACATAAATTAGTGCCTGGTGTAGTAATAGGTACTCTGATGATTAGGGAAAGATGCTTGAAGAAAAGTATTACTACCATCAATCAAATGATTTTCTTTTGATTTACTTAATATATGATTAAGTGCAATTCTTCTTGCATCAAAAACCTAACCTTGAACAAATCATCTAAACTCTTGACAATAAATCTGTTAATTGAATTTTTAAATTTAACTTACAAATCCTAATAATTCTGATAAAGCTAGACTAATACGTTTTGCATTATTTAAGATACATTATGGGCTAACAAAATAATTTTTAATAAGACTAAATTTTGTGCCCTACCAAAAATACCTATTTATATAAATTATGACAATATAAATGATATCTTAGTATATTTTAAACTAATAATTACCCCAAAATTACCAAATGACCCCTTACAGGTGTAATTTTACAAAAGCACATACTCTGACCACATTTTGTATCTCTTACAAATATTCCCTTGAGGAATTTTAAAAGAAAGTTAATGGCTTAATTAATACTTGCTCCATTTTATGGCTAGGAAAATAAAAATTTTTTGGAAACTTACTAATACAAATTCACCTAACCCCAAATGCTGTGCTCTTTCTTTTGTTACATTATGACAGATAATGTGGAGATTCCTTATCCATTCTCTCCACTAGTAAAATAATCAGAAAGCATTTTGAAAGCTAGTAAAAGAATATGCCATTAACAATGTCTCAGAAACTATTTTTCTGAATAATACAAATGTAATAGGAATTTCAGAGTCTCATTGTGATTACGCATTGTTAACCAGTATAAGGAACGTACTGTATCTAGCACAGCCATTTAATGACTAATTCAAGCTATACCATACATGACAGAAGAGATCATTGTTGCCAAATGCTTATTACAATCAATGGAAATTTTTGCGTCATTTCTCTTAGATCTGCAGTCTGTGTTGTCCGGAGGATATTGAAGAGGAGGGAGCGATAGTAACTGTTAATTTTTTTTTTTTTTTTCGGTACGTGGGCCTCTCACTGCTGTGGCCTCTCCCATTGCAGAGCGCAAGCTCAGCGGCCATGGCTCAAGGGCCCAGCCGCTCCGCGGCATACGGGATCTTCCCGGACCGGGGCACGAACCCGTGTCCCCTGCATCGGCAGGTGGACTCTCAACCACTGCGCCACCAGGGAAGCCCAGTAACTGTTAATTTGTAACACTCTGTTGTTCAGTGTCTACTGTGCCTTTTCTTCCTCTAATCCCCCTTGGCTGGGTGGGAGAGGGTGAGGATGGCTGGAAATTGGTGTTAAATTTAACTTCTTCAAGGGCACATAACCCTTCTTACTTATGCCAGTAACACACTTACTAGTTAGGCATGAGTCAGTGATGTGAGTTACGATAAGAACATGGTCGAATTTATTTTTTCTTGTGGATACTATGTCCTTGTTTTAGATTATGAGGGAAAATATGTGTTATTTCAATACAGAGTAAGAATTTAAACCATTTAATATATTTGAACTTTTAACAACAGATATAAAAATGTTAATAAGCATATACTTATTATATTAGTTTTAAAAATTGAGCCTCAAGTCACTAACGAATTAGATTTAACAAATTATCTGTTGATTTAACATAGATATAGTTGACCACAATGTTTAAGGATTGCTTTCAAGTCAAAGCTCCACTACTTACTAGCTTGGTGAACACAGGTAAGTATTTCTTAAGCACAGTTAAGAAAAGTTTTTTTTTTAAACCATAGCTGTCTCAATTTTAAAATACTGTTAGTACAAATGACCACCTAATACAATTATTACTATTAGAAGATTACCTGACAATGTCCATTTAAGGCATTAGTGCAATATTGAATACAAACTAACATCTCAGTATTTATTAACAACATGATTGTTAATGTTATTACATTATTAGTAGTATTATTACTATTACCATGATTTGAAAGTTACAAGGAAAAGGTTCTGGAGAGAGAGAGAGAGAGAGAGAGAGAGAAGGAATCTTTAGGATCTGAGGGAAAATAACAAAAGATCCATCATTTGTATCATTGGAATCCTAAAAGGAGACAAGAAAGAGAGTGAGACTGAAAGAGCACTCAAAAAGATAATGGCTGAAAATTTCCTAAATTTGGTAAAAGATATAAACATACAGATTCAAGAAGCTGAGTGAACCCCAAGTAGAATTAATGCCTGTGTCTCGATTTATTTTTTAGCATGTGGATGTCCAGTTGTTCCAGTACCATTTGTTAAAACAAAAATTCCTTTCTCCATTGAATTACCTTTGCTGGTTTGTCAAAGATCGGTTAACTGTATTTGTGTGTGTTTATTTATGAGTTCTCCATTCTACTCCATGAATGTGTTTGGCTGTTCTTTTGCTGCCCTGATTTAGCTTTATCTAGTAAGTCTTGAGATCTGGTAGAATCAGTCCTCTGACTTTGTTCTTCTCCTTCACTATTGTGTTGGTTATTCTAGGTCTTTTGCTTTCCATATAACCTTTAGACATCATTTTGTCAGTATACACAAAATAACTTGCTATAATCTGTTCACTATATTTTTGGTATATTTTTATCTCCTGTATTTTATTTTACTTTTAAAAATAATCTTCACATTTAAAACTATAGGAATACAAAGATGCAAATTACTTTCCCTAGTGCAGGATTAATCTTAATTTTTAGCAGTTGAATTTTTGTATTAAGGCCACAATTCATTTTGAATAGCCATTAAATATTCAATACATTGCATAATAATTTATTTCCTATTACTACCAAAATAAAATTCTGGGGTATTTTTTGTTTGTTTGTTTTTTATTTTGGTTTAGTTTAGGAGTCTCAGTCCTGAAAGGGGGGACCGACTTGAAGAAAAAGATCCACAGAAAAACAAACAGCAACAAAATACACTCAGCAAGGAAATAGTAAAATAGCAAAGATGGAAGCAGACCCTTAAAATACTTGTAGTGTTTATGATTTATTTGACTTACTGATCAATTTATATACAAAATTTCAAACATTTTATTAACCAGAACAGAAAACCCAGATTAGAAAGTAAAACCAGCAGCATTCACATTATCATTATAGTAATTCAGTACCCATCCACTATGGTGCCCATTTAATTATGGAAATATGTCCTAAAATATTTATGGGGTTGTAGAAAAGTTGGACAGACTATTAAACCTAATATATCTATAAATGTCTGACATGACATCTATCTTTTAAGACTAATTACAGGAAAAATTTACTCTGTGTGTATGTTTTGTTGGGTTTGTATCAATCTTAGATTGATTACAGCAACAAAAGTTACTCTTACCATAAAAAAATCTAAAATCTATGTTCCAGGTCATTTATTCAAAGCAATACTTGATACAGCAAAGTTCCAATATTTCCATAGACTCTGGATGGCCTTGAGAGTACATTGTAATGTACAGAGGGTATACTGGAAATCACTATATTTAGGTGAATTCATTTGTGAAATTTATACTTAAATTGTCTTCTTTTTTAGGTTATAATAATACATGAACATATTAATAATAATATGTATACTGACCATAGGCTCAGAGCCCCTTCCTTCCGTTACCTTACCTGACTGTTCCAACATTCACGTGCAGTGGGTAATGCAAAGGGTTTTCTACCTGCTTTGCCCATGAAGGAATGGACCCAGCTTAGACTAGTTAGCTGTCGTCGGGACTGAATCCAAGTAAATGTGGCTCCAAGTAAGATATTCCATGACACTGTCTCCAGGGATGAAACAACAATGAAATCTCTGCTGGTGAAATTTGAAGGTAGAAGGCTGCTAACAATTTTCATTTATCTTTAAAAGAGAAAAGTGCTAGGATATATCTGGCACTTTGATTACTACAATTACTCTTAATTTACACATTAATATATAAACATAAATAGGCTGCAAATAATATCAGGAACCATTTAATGCTCTCCCTTTTTTACCTGGGTAGAATTCAGAAAGAGAATATCCTGTATGGGTGGTAACCAGAGGCACTTTTGGGTGGATATTTATTTATGCTAGTGGCACTCTGTATAGAAGATTTTCTACCATCATGTGACTGGCTGGACATTCACTTTCAAGTACAAAGTGATTGGAAGCCCTCAAGGTCGGTGCCCTAAGCAACTTACTGAAGCAACTTGCTGATGTCATAGGAATCCTGGAATCATGCTGAATCAGCACCTTTAGTGACCAAGTCCCACATTATAAGGAAGATGGAATTACACATAGATAAAGCTTCTGAAAAGTTATACTTGTTGAATCTTTACTTATCTCTTTCATATCAAAGATAGCACTTTCTAATATGCCTGATGCAGAATAATTTTTCAAATCCTTAAATTTTTTCATGAAATCAGCTGTTCTCTGGAATGGGTACCTTGAGAGCTTTTTTTTTTTTTTTCTTTTAGGTGCTACACTGTGTTATATCAGTGTTAGCACCTATCCTGGCTATTTTTATCCAATAAGGCATGTGACTGATTTTTTTTTTTTCTGTACACTTAATTCACTAGAGTTCTGCTAGGTCCTTTTACTTTTCTTGTGACTCACATATAAAAGATATTAACATCATACAGCTGAGCATTTTCAATAAAAGCAGGATGAAGCTCCAGTAAACTTTAGATTTTTCCTCAGAAGAGAGGAGATTAGTCCTTTTTTATCTTCTGATGGGACAGAGAGAAAATGCAAAAGCAGTTTTTGATTAGCCTTCCTGATAAACAAGGAGCAGCAGCTTTCACACTGGATTCCCAGGCAGCACAGCAACCTCCAGGCAGCCCCCTTCCAATGACCCAGGCTCATCTCCTTCATGCCCATTATGCCCGTCCTGTTAATCTCAGTCTGGATAACTCCAACCTTTGTTTCCTCTGCTTTTGCTCCAGCCCCTGAGCAGTATTAGACCAAGTGTAGAAGTGACTGGCCAAACTTCAGCTGGGTCCTTTCCACTCCTGTGCAAATATCTTATAGACCACTGGGATAATTCTCCAGTTAGGACATGATGGGGGTTGCCCAGACCTTCTTTTTCTCGAGTCTTCCTTCCTACTCCCCCATTTCAGCTTTCCATTTCAGCTAATGCCTTTGAAATCCATCTGGAGTGAGCTCTCATATCTCTCTTACTTCTATCTCAACATACTTCTTTGTCTACATCTATATTCATCTTTTCCCCCTGGACAGAGAAAGATTCTACTTCTTACCTAAAGCTACTTTACTTACAATAAATACTGATTTATTCCTCTCTCACTTCTTAAATAACTTGTGTTGTTACCATTCCTTCTATTTTCATTAGTAAAGTTCCTTTCTGCATGCAGGCTTAATAGCAACAATGAAAAGCCTCACTTAACATGGCTGCCCTGTCTAGGTACCCATCTTATTTCAATGTAAAATGTCTTAAATGTCTAGACAGGACAGCTTGCTGGATCTGTGGCAATGATCTGAAGTTTGACAAACAAGTGTAAGAACTTGTGCCTCCAACGTTCTTATCTCTAAGTCTCAATATGTTCACATATAAAAAGAATGACCCAGCACCTTGCTCTATCTACACTTTTTTAAAAAAACTTTTTTTGGAGTACAGGTGATTTACAATATTGTGTTAGTTTCAGGTATACAGCAAAGTGAATCAGTTATACATATACAAATATCCATTCTTTTTTAGATTCTTTACCCATATAGGCCATCACAGGGTATTGAGTAGAATTCCCTGTGCTATACAGTAGGTCCTTATTAGTTATCTATTTTATATATAGTAGTGTGTATATGTCAATCCCAGTCCCGATCTTCCAATTTATCCCTCCTCCCCCTTCCCCCCTTGGTAACCATAAGTTTGTTTTCTACATCTCTGACTCCATTTCTGTTTTGTAAATAAGTTCATTTGTACCATTTTTTTAGATTCCACATATAAGCAATATCATATGATATTTGTATTTCTCTGTCTGACTTACTTCACTCAGTATGACAATCTCTAGGTCCATCCATGTTGCTGCAAATGGCATTATTTCATTCTCTTTTATGGCTGAGTAATATTTCTTGTATATATGTACCACAACTTCTTTATCCATTCCTCTGTCAGTGGACATTTAGGTTGCTTCCATGTCTTGGCTATCGTAAATAGTGCTGCAATGAACATTGGGGTGAATGTATCTTTTCGAATTATGGTTTTCTCCGGATATATGCCCAGGAATGGGATTGCTGGATCATATGGTAGCTCTGTTTTTAGTTTTTTGAGGAACCTCAATACTGTTTTCCATAGTGGTTGTACCAATTTACATTCCCACCAACAGTGCAAGAGGGTTCCCTTTTCTCCACATCCTCTCCAGCATTTATTGTTTGTAGATTTTTTTGATGATGGCCATTCTGACCAGTGTGAGGTGATAACTCATTATAGTTTTGATTTGCATTTCTCTAATAATTAGTGATGTTGAGCATCTTTTCATGTGTGTTTTGGCCATCTGTGCTCCATCTATCTTTTTAAACAATCCTTTATTTTGGGTCATGTTTGTTCATTTCATTTCAACTATTGGATCCTTTGAGAATATGAGCCCAAGTCTCTTCTTCCTTCTTTCCTTCTTCTTGGTCTTTCTTCTTCTTCCCAACCTCCCTTGTTCATAACAGCCATTATATTATGCTCACTAATCTGTTGATTGACATCCAGATATTTTAAAAGTTTTACTTAACTGGAGAGTGTGACTGCTGATCAGGAGAAAGTGACTCTCACAGAAGCAAGGCTAGAACCCTACTTTAGCCAAATGGTACCATGGATTCCTTTTCTCCTGGGTGGAAAACAGGACTCCTGCTCATGTATGAATAAATTACAAAACAAATCATCTCCAGGTGACTGAACCGTGATGTCACAGTGAACCACTAAAACCACATATACAGTTTAATTTCTCAACAGGTAGAGGTTTTTATGTGTAAAAATGAAATCCAATAAATATCATAACATTGTTCGATTACCCTGTTGCTTATCATTCACTGATTGTATCTAGAACAGAGGATTACACATAATTTGTGAGCACTAGACGTACATCTGACAAAGACAAAGAATACATGAAAGATGATGAAAAGGTGATATTGACTTGGTGCCAGTGCCATGGGAGTTTATTTTGAGTCAATAAGTCAATTATCTTTATTCTTAGAGAATGTGGATCATGTTCAGGTTCACAGAGAGGTGCAACAAATAATAGATCTTCCAAAGTGGGAAACTTTTGCCAGTGAAAGTGAGAAAGACTTAACCTAAAACTTTCCTCGGAAAATTGCCATGCAATGTAAGCATTACTGCTGTAAAATGTAGGGAACTGGGTAGGCAATGGGAACCTAGGAGTCTGTTGATACTTGTCTCATCTCTCGTTGCAAATTAAAAGTAAAATATTCAAAACAAGCACATAACAAAAGGAATTACATTCTAATACTTCCTACTCAGTTTCTAGCATGCGGTGAACCATGGAGGCTCTGGTAGCTGAAGAACTTGGGATGGACTCCTTTCCTGCTCTGACAACATGGGCCTTGCTAATGTGGCTGTTCACAATTACAGGGAATTTATTTTTTTTTGCTCAATATATACTTTGAAATATCTACTATATGCCAGACACTGAGCTATATCCTTGAGATATAGTCAAACAAGACAGGATCTGCGTTCTTGCAGATTTACAGTGGAGCAGAATATGAGATAGAGTATTCTTCAGCTTCAGAATTAAACATGCTTCAGAATTAAACACCAATATATAAACATATTTATATTTAAAAATTATCTCTTGGGGCTTCCTTCATGGCACAGTGGTTGAGAGTCCACCTGCCAATGCAGGGGACACGGGTTCATGCCCCAGTCTGGGAGGATCCCACATGCCTCAGAGCAGCTGTGCCCGTGAGCCATGGCCGCTGAGCCTGCACATCCAGAGCCTGTGCTCCACAATGGGAGAGGCCACAATGGTGAGAGGCCCGCGTATCTCAAAAAAAAAATTATCTCTTGTTTCAGATTACCCATGTCATCATTTCCCTCTACTGGTGCAGAAAGTTGATCAGAGTGATTGAGGAAGATAAAATCAATTAGAAGTAATGCTAAATAGTATTAAATACAACTTAAAATCATTAAAATATTAATTTATCAATTTATTTATTCAGTACATGTACTGTAAACAAGCAGAATTACTTCACCTGTCAGTCAAATGCATTCAACTTAATGAAAAAATATACCAACTGTCTTCCTATGTTCGTCAATCAACCAAATGGAGAGTATTTGTGGGGGGCATGCAGTGTAGATAAAATTTTGACACTTTCTTTTTTTTATTGGTACCACCGGAGGTATTTGAATTTTCCAAATAGAAAATAACTAAGATGTAACCCTTTTTTGGAACATCAGCTGTCATGAAACAAAACTGGCATAAGAGCTAGAAAGGCCACGTTTCATCATAATCTCAATCCTAAAAGTAAAATTATAGTCCCTTCAACATTAATTTATATGACCTACACTAAGCAGACTCTAAGTCTTTTATAAAATATTTCATATATTACAGGGTTTTGCTGAAAGCTTTGTAACCACTGATGCCAGATCCTTCCTACCTTGAAAAAGTTAATTACGAAATTAAAGCTTAAGAAGCTAAGCCTGTCAGCATAGTCATATGCTATCATGATGTCACAAATGTGTAACTGAGCTTTGGTACTTATGACTCATACTAATGTTCCATAATGAATCAGGCAGGCAGGGCTATTTCTAAACTCATTTAGTCAAAAGGTTTTTTCCTTCATTGCTGAATGTTCCTGAAGAAAATATATCTCATATGTATTATACATAGTTCACAGGAATAAGGCTCACTTTTAAAATGTATGTTCCTAAGAGGAACGTTATAGTAATCAATGATTGATTGGGCTTGAAGGACCATATTTTTTTTTCTTTTAAATATATACAATAATTGAAAGTAATAATATTAGTCTCAGAAAAATTGATACCCCTTCCTTAAAATTGTGGATAACAATAAAAGTAACCATGACTTATAAGAAGATATAAAATTTCATTTGAGTTAAAATGTGTCATTATATTCTGGAAATATATTATTCTGGAAGAAGAGGTCAATGGATCATTACAGGGACCTATAATGGCAAACTTAATACTTGGCAATGCTACTTCATTCAAGCAGTCCTTTGATTTCACATGCAGAGGTAAATTCTCTCCAAGTATTGACCTACCATGATTTAACAAAAGATTTATATCTATAATTTATTCAGAAAAACCATCATGACTATAAAGATTATGTTTAAGTTCTTCTAATTCTGCTGTTCTCCCTGGTCTTTCTGTAGGACTAAAGGATAAGCCAGTAAAGTCTGTCTTTGTTAAAATGAGGTTAATAATATGGCACTGCCTAAAAAGAGTGCTTGAGGATTAGCTAAGTACTTGTTTTAAGTGCACGAAATATTTCAAATAAGAGAGGCTAGGCCTTCATGTAATTTAGAAACCACTGGAAAAGTACTAGGTGTATATATATTTACATATAATTTTTATATATAATTATAAAGACCAATATCTTCTACTCTGTCTTACTTGATAAGGGATTGAGAAGAAAGATTCTATCCTACTGTACATTTTGCACAGTATTAAAGCAGGAAAGTTCCAACACGGAAGCCAGGTCTTGCCTTGGTGCCTTTCTACCGCTTCCTTCACATCACCAATATTGCTGAGATTGGCTCTTGTTTCTCTGTTTACTATCAAAAGTCCTAAGACTAAGTCATTGCAGGTGTATCCTTGGCTGGGGATGTATACAGTCTGCCCTCCGTATCAGCAGGTTCCCAATCTGCAGATTCAACCAAGCACAGAAGGTGCAGAATCCGCGGATACAGAATGTCCACAATGGACTAGAGCACCCGTGAATTTAGGTATCCATGGCAGGTCCTGGAACCAATCCCCCGCAGATACTAAATCTTGTTTGATTTAAAAGGATGGAAAAGTCCTGCTGCCAGAAATACCTTTATGGTACTGGAAAGGCTAGCATTCAGGTCACAGTTTGGATCAAGCACTCTTTTGGACTGGCTTCTAACACAGTGCAAGCAGGTTAGGCAGTGAGGCAGAGGGGCCTGGGGAAGCGGCGCTCATTACCACGCATTTTGACCACAACCTTGAAAGAAGAGCAGAGCTCTGGGTGAACATGACACAGAACCACAATTGGAGACCCTGATTCATCGAACTGTACTTGGGGAAGGCAAAGCTGCTAGAGACAGGTAGAGGTTTGGTCACAGGCAAGCAGGAGGGTAACGTGGGAACTACGGGAGATAGAGCCAACCATTCAGAGAAGGCACTGGAAAGAGAATTAATTCCTTAGGAAGTCATCTAAGAATTATGGGAAACTCACCATCCACATATGTGTGCCAATTCTCACTTTCTAAAGGGTGTAGATTTCATCTGGATGCAATCCCTTAATTAGAATGGATGTAATTAAATTCTAACAAAGGAAAGGAGATCGTTGACTAGGAATAGAGGTGTGACTTGACTTTGGGGTAGCAAATGAAACAGTGCCCCTCAGGTTGTTTCAGGTTTTTAAAATAGTGTTGAGTTTTGTATAGTTACACTTCATACGTAAGTATTAACATGATGCTGATTTGCTCTAAATTATTATTTTACAAGTTAAATATAATGTTTCTCAAGTATAGCAAAATTAAATAATAATACCAGCCAGTGCATGATTCAGGGCCAAGCAGACATAGAAGGTGACCTGATATGATAGAGTCAGGTAGACCAGAAATTGATCCTAATTCCACTCCTTAGTAGCTTTGTCATATGGGGCAAGTTGCTTAACCAGTTTGAGTCCCAGTTTCCTCTTCTGTAAAACAGGTAAAATAAGATCTACCCTCAGGGTTAACAATATATATGAATTGCCCAGAAGAGTGCTCAGTAAAATGGTAACTTATTAAACAGTGATGATGATGATGATTATTTTTAACATCTTTATTGCAGTATAATTGTTTTATAGTGTTGTGTTAGTTTCTGCTGTATAACAAAGTGAATCAGCTATATGCATACATATATCCCCATATCCCCTCCCCCTTGTGTCTCATTTCCACCCTCCCTATGCCACCCCTCTAGGTGGTCACAAAGCACCAAGCTGATCTCCCTGTGCTATGCAGCTGCTTCCCACTAGCTATCTATTTTACATTTGGTGGTATGTATATGTCAATATGACTCTCTCTTCATCCCAGCTTACCCTTCCCCCTCCCTGTGTCCTCAAGTCAATTCTCTACATCTGCATCTTTATTCCTGTCCTGCCACTAGGTTCGTGAGAACCATTTTTCTTTTTCAGATTCCATATATATGTGTTAGCATACAGTCTTTGTTTTTCTTTTTCTGATTTACTTCACTCTGTATGACAGACTCTAGGTCCACCAATCTCACTTCAAATAACTCAATTTTGCTTCTTTTTTATGGCTGAGTAATATTCTATTGTATATATGTGCTACATCTTCTTTATCCATTCATCTGTCAATGGACACTTCAGTTGCTTCCATGTCCTGGCTATTGTAAATGGTGCTGCAATGAACATTGTGGTACATGTCTCTTTTTGAATTATAGTTTTCTCAGGGTATATGCCCAGTAGTGGGATTGCAGAGTCATATGATAGTTCTAGTTTTAGATTTTAAGGAACCTCCATATTGTTCTCCATAGTGGCTGTATCAATTTACACTCCCACTAACAGTACAAGAGGGTTCCTTTGTCTCCACACCTTCTCCAGCATTTATTCTTTGTAGATTCTTTGATGATGGCCATTCTGACCAGTGTGAGGTGATAGCTCATTGTAGGTTTGATTTGCATTTCTCTAATGATTAGTGATGTTGGGCATCCTTTCATGTGTTTGTTGGCAATCTGTATATCTTCTTTGGAAAAAGGTCTATTTAGTTCTTCTAAATGTTTTTGGATTGGGTTGTTTGTTTCTTTTGATATTGAGCTTCATGAGCTGCTTGTATATTTTGGAGATTAATCCTTTGTCAGTTGCTTCATTTACAAATATTTTCTCTCATTCTGAGGGTTGTTTTTTCATCTTGTTTATGGTTTTCTTTGCTGTGCAAAAGCTTCTAAGTTTCATTAGGTCCCATTTGTTTATTTTTGTTCTGTTTTCCATTTCTCTAGAAGGGGGGTCAAGAAAGATCTTACTGTGGTTTATGTCAAAGAGTGTTTTTCCTATGTTTTCCTCTAAAAGTTTTATAGTGATTGGCCTTACATTTAGGTCTTTAATCCATTTTGAGTTTATTTTTGTGTATGGTGTTGTGGTGTGTTCTAATTTCATTCTTTTACATGTATCTGTCCAGTTTTCCCAGAACCATTTATTGAAGAGACTGTCTTTTCTCCATTGTATATCCTTGCCTCATTTGTCATAGATTAGTTGACCATAGGTGCATGGGTTTATCTCTGGGATTTCTATCTTCTTCCATTGATCTATATTTCTGTTTTTGTGCCAGTACCATACTGTCTTGATTACTGTAGCTTTGTAGTATAGTCTGAAGTCAGGGAGCCTGATTCCTCCAACTCTGTTTTCCTTTCTGATGAATGCTTTGGCTATTCGGGGTCTTTTGTGTTGCCATACAAATTGTGAAATGTTTTGTCCTAGTTCTATGAAGAATGAAATCCATAGTTTGATAGGAATTGCATTGAATCTGTAGATTCCTTTGGGTAGTATAGTCATTTTCACAATGTTGATTCTTCCAATACAAGAACATGGCATATCTCTCCATCTGTTTGTATCATCTTTGATTTCTTTCATCAGTGTCTTATAGTTTTCTGCATACAGGTCTTTTGTCTCCTTAGGTAGGTTTATTCCTAGGTATTTTATTCTTTTTGTTGCAATGGTAAATGGGAGTGTTTCCTTAGTTTCTCTTTCAGATTTTTCATCATTAGTGTATAGGAATGCAAGAGACTTCTATGTATTAATTTTGTATCCTGCTACTCTATCAAATTCATTAATTAGCTGTAGTAGTTTTCTGGTAGCATCTTTAGGATTCTCTATGTTTAGTATTATGTCATCTGCAAACAGTGACATTTTTACTTCTTCTTTTCCTATTTGGATTCTTTTTATTTCTTTTTCTTCTCTGATTGCTGTGGCTATCTTCTCTGTGGCTGTCTTCTCTGATAGCTGTGGCTATCAAAATTCTGTTGAATAATAGTAGTGAGAGTAGGAAACCTTGTCTTGTTCCTGATCTTAGAGGAAATGGTTTCAGTTTTTCACCACTGAGAACGATGTTGGCTCTTGGTTTGTCATACACGGCCTTATTATATATATGATTATTATTTTTGTTGCTATTACAACTGCCATTATAGGCAATAAAGGCAACAGGTGTTCAAAGAAACTATAAGGTTTGGGAACCTCAGCATTTTGGGACATTTTCACAGAGGAGACATGTCTTGTGCTGATATTTAAATGTTCAGTAGACTACGTATAGGCAGAAAGGATTCTGTGAATGGCAGGAGGCTTCATTGCATTGCAGGGAGAATGGTATAGTTGTGCAGACAGAAATATCTCTGACATGATTTAGAGAGACAGTGAGTACACTGATGTAATAAGGACTCCATTTTAGGGAGATATGGGTAATAAAGGGAGAAAGGTTAAATTGAGACCTAATTATAGATGATCCTGAATATCTGCCAGCCCTTGGGCTTTTTTCTGTGGATAATTGATAATAGGCTGGGTTATGATTAATGAGCCAATGTCAACCAGAAGAGAGATGTGTGGTCATAATCTGTAGGGCTGTCCTCACAGCTGACATTTTAAATGGGTTATCAAAGATCCAGCCTACATAATTAAGTCAGACACTTTCTCTGGAGCAAGGGAATTGAGGGTTCCATTCAATTCCTCACTAAGCAGACCACAGTTGAAGTAGGAGGGCATCTCCACAAATGAGTAAACATAGTAACTCAGAGACTAGAAACCTTTGTCACTGAACAATAGAAAGGTCTATATATCATCAAAGAAAAAGCTCATAGACATTTTTTGATAGATGAGTGAAGGTTTTTTTTCTTCTTCTTATGACCGTATAGCAAAACGCAAGGGAATCCAGCTTTCAAAATAACTGGGGTCCCAAAATAAAAAAAGAAATATTTAAAGTATTTTTACTATAATACAAAGCATAAAATATTTTGTATTTCCTACAGCTAATAGTATAGTATATTATAGTGAATCTCGTCTGTATTTACTCTTCAAATGATTATTTAAAGTAAAAAAAAATCTAGTTGGATAATGTTTCAGTCATTCTGATATAGGCCAGGCATTCCTATGTTTGATAACAAAAAAAAGGAATTTTCTGGCTTGCAGCATCATCCGAACCTGAGTCTGTAAACTATGTCTTTCAGGAATGCAAGGCATTCAGAAATGTAAATCTATCTGATCTATGGAACGTAACAAGCTCTCTGTCCAGCTAGGGATGGCCTAAGCTAACAGCAAAACATCAGTTTTACATTTTAAAAAAAATTTGT
Source organism: Leucopleurus acutus (assembly GCF_964270905.1). Lineage (NCBI taxonomy): Eukaryota > Metazoa > Chordata > Mammalia > Artiodactyla > Delphinidae > Leucopleurus > Leucopleurus acutus. Next base: position 63,155,252 of record NC_139153.1, on the reverse strand, counting down.
ATGCTTAGCTTGAGGAAAAAGAACACTCAAGAAGGCCATGTTAGCAAATGTTCAAGTAATTAACAGGCTGTCATGTGGAAAAGGATAAACGTATTCTTTGTAGTGTCACAGCACAGAACTAGTTCTGTGGGTTAAAGATAAATAAAAGCCAGTTTTAGCTTTACATAAGAAATATTTTATAGAGTTGGCTGCAAATAGCTTAGCCTGCTTCATGAAGATGGAAATATTCAAGTGAAACATGGATGATCGGTCATTTGTGAGGCTAGCTATTAACTCAGAGATTTTCTTTCAGTCTTAACATTAGCATCACCTGATGGTTGTTTAAAGCTCCACTGACAACAGAACCCCAGCACAGATCAATTCACCAGAAACTAGTAGTAAAGCCCATGGGTATTGATATTTTTAGGAAGTCACAGGGTTGGGAGTCACTACATTAGCTAAGTTAAGTCTACATGGCCCCACTGCATCCACCCTGTCTGTAACGTTAATTAAGAGTGTGCCAGGAAGAATTCTCGTTAGCGTGGCTGGTCAGGGGACAGTGTGCAGAATGGATTGAGGATGATCCAATTTATGGTCCAGCAGTATAAGGAAGGGGCTGCTATGGGTCCAGAGGCCAGATCATGAAGTTTTCTACAATGAATATGCCGTGCTTTTATAAACACAAAAGAAAGTTATTTTGAATTAGCAATAATATTAATCTTTAATACTATAAAGATTATATAATATTGTATTGTATATTATATTATAAAGGTTATTATAAATATTATAAATAAATGAAAATTTGAAAGAGTTTTCCAGCCTCATCTTCAGTTGCTCCTGTGCCCCCACCCCTACCCCCAACATATATATATATATACTTATGTTCTGGCTACAATCCATTCTCTCAAGATTCCAGGAACATGTTAAATAATGTCCCACCTGCACAATTTTCAGTCATTGAGACCAATCTCCTAGAGTCACTTTCCTCTCTTCTCGGCTGGGTGGAATCATATTATCTCCAAGATCTTGTTCCACCATCACCTCTTATGAAATTTCCCTGACTTCCTCCCAATTCATTATTTTCTCTATTATATTTCTGTAGCATTCTGAGCATAGTCCAAGAGCTGTATTTATCACATTGTATTTTAGTTGTTTTTACTGATGTTGACTCCCTAGATTTTCTGTTAATTCTTCTGAGCAGCAAGGAGGAAAGAGAGATCAAAGAAAATTCAGGTTTTCTTCAGGAAACTGTAGTATTGCTGATGGAATCACAGAAGCTAATTGAGGCTATTTTTTTTGAAGTACATGGGTAAGGGCCACACCCATAATTTAGGGTAATTGACAGACTTTTATAATTCAAATAAAATCCAGAACGATAAACTGACTACTTTAGGATAAAATCATTGGGTGAGAAGCTTGCCTTCTCACTGAGATGAAAGGCCTGGTTTTATTGAGCTTCACTCTGAAGTTACTTTCTTTTGTATCTGGCATTCATCAGACATATTCACAGACCCTTCCACACCCTTGGGGTAAAGTTTAAAGGAACTGAATAGTTTACATTCCAAGTGAAAGATCTGCACTAGGCCCAGAGAACAGCAAGTGTGTGGAGGCCAGCAAGGTCATTTATGTGGGAGGAGAGGAAGTGTCACTACAAAAAGCCTTCCCAAAAGATCTGAAAAGAGACATTCAAACAAACTACTACTCCAAGTATCATAACAAAGGCTGTTAGTGGAATGAGCATCACCTCCAGATTCCCACTTAACCTGGACTCTCCATGGATCACAATAAAGGTTTTGATCTTGAAATAAAGAATGGTTCAGCACAGCTTTCTGGACTAAGTGTTTGGTCACCTAAGAGTTTTTTGGTTGTTTTGGGGTTTTTTGTTTGTTTTTTAACCAAGGCACAACATGATTTGGCCATATATGTTAAGGAAATAGTAAAGGGATAATACTTTTTATCAGGAGATACTGATTATCTAGCTTTTTAATTTAAGATCATTTCACAAAAATAGTAGTGGCAAATTGAGTAGTATTAATACTATTAAGATATTAATACAGTTTGGTGTAAAAATTTTAAACTATTATTAATTTCTAACTAAGGATCTGCTACTTATTCCTCATCAAATGAGTCATATTAAATCCAGTTACATTCAAATTAAGCATTTATGGTTTCTGGCCAGAGGAGCAATATAATATGATGTTATGTAAATCAGAAGTCCTAGGTTTTAGCCCAAATTCCAGTCCTTTACTCTAATTAGCTGTGTGATCCTTGGAAAGGTATTTAATATTTCTTGAGATTTTATTCCCTCATGTGTAAAAAATAATATATTTTTGCTCATTTTGCCAATAATTTATGCAAAAATGTTATGTCAACTGTAGAGATCTCTAGAAATGTAAGTTATTATTTCTATTATTATAACAAGTAATGTAAACTATATATAAAAATATAGAATGTTTTTCATACACATTTTAAACTACTTATTCCAGAAAGATTTTCTATTTTAATGTGAAAAAGAAAAAAATTTTGCCTTCTGATAAAAACCTAGAGGGGGTTAAATGCTCAAAGATGGCTTCATTGGTTGCCTTAACTAGTTCACTTATTAAACATAAATGCTTCATATGCTGATTAGATAACCATCTGAAAATGAGGGTCTAATATCATTGATCTTGGAACTCAGGATTTTTCTCTTTCTAGATACACAAGATCAAATATACCTTTGGAAAACAAGTTTTATTTCCATCTATTCCCCTATTCGTCTTTTACACTATTACAAAATTATATTACTTGTTCATAAACTAGTCCCTAAGTTTTTCTAAATACACTTCATTCTCTATCTAATATCCTCTCCTTTTCTGCCTGTCAAAAGAACTACAAATTTAATCACAACGTTATTTTTGATATTAAAAGACTGAAAACAAAGTGGGTGTCAATCACAGAGAGTATCAATTATAGTGGACTATTTTTTTCTCCATTTCTTCCTTGAAAATGGAACCCTTAGTTTTTTGCTGGGTCTCAGTTGCCTGAGTTGAAGGCTACTTTTCTCAGATTCTCTTGTAAGTAGACATGGACATGTAAAAAAGTTCTATGCTTTGGATATAAATAAGAATAGTAATGTGCAATATATGGGAAAGTTCTTCCTTTTGCTTAACTTTACTCCATCCTCCTGAAACTTGAGAAACAGATAGGGTCTGGGATCCTACATCATGTGGCTTCATCTCAGCTCAGAAGTTCTTTCATGCATGTAAGAAAAAAATTCTGCCATGTTTAATCTGCTCTTAGGCTTGGTTTTCTCTCATTTGCAGCCAAATCTAAAACTAACAAATACAGATTTTTACTTTGGGGAACTGGCTAAAAAAGCTATTCAGACATTAAAATGATGCAAAAGAATAGAAAGTTGATCACAATATATTGAGTGATAAAATCAGATTACAAAATAGCATTTACAGTATGGTCTGAAAGCATAGCAAAGAAACTATTGACAGTATTAAATGGAGGGGATAAAAAATTGTGGCCAATAATTTAATTTTCTACAATTACAAAATTACTTTTGACTGACTGGCTTATAGGCAGTTTTATTCCCTTCTATTTGAAATGATTTTTTTTCTAATTTATATGAAATAAACAGTTTTAATATAGAATAAATTCATAAAGTTTATCTTAAAACATGATGTTCATGTATTAAGCCTCAACTTAAGGCCACTTTCTCTTTGAAGACTTCTTGGAGACACCAACAAACACTAGTACTTTCCTCCTCTGAAGTACAAATTATTTATTTATATCTCTCATATCGACTTTCTCCGATATCTTTTTATTTTAATTATCATTGTCTGTACTCATTTCCCATTAGAGTGCAGAGCAGAGATTATACCTTGTTCATAAATGCATCTACTTAGCCCAAGTTTTGCACATAGAAGGTGTTCAAGAAATATTTATCAAATGAGTTGGTGAAGTACAATTGAATAAAAAATATAGGACATCTTTTACAGGAAAATATTTACAAATATTCACAAAACAGATGTTAACAGGTCACACACAAAATATGTGAAACAAACAAAAAAATAATATTCATTAGGACAGACTCCCATGAGAGATGCTGTTTACTGGTTTGCACACTCTAATGACCTGAATCTTGACTCTTGTGGACAGATAGGATATATCCATTTTAGATAGCCAAATTGTTAACTTAGGACCTTACACACATCACAAAAAGATTCAACGAAAATGACTGAGAAGAATGTGAGCTACCCTCTGGGACCACTCCAGGAACTCCCAGGAATAACTTGGAGAGACTTAAAAGGTGGAATTGAGACCCTGCTCTCACATAGCTGGAGGCTACACTATTTTGAAAGTAGTATTAATGGACCCTTGCTCATTTCCACTAGTTGGTAAGGAGAAGCTTATACACGTATAGTAAATTCTACTGAATAAAGAATGGTTATGTTTTCAATCTCTAGTGCTTCCTTATAGTAAAGCTTAAGAAAAGTCTCACCTAAAGTAATAGCCACATCCAACACAATTCCCTTTTCCAGATGTCTCATGTAATTCTTTTCTATGCCACTTGGGCCTTTCAAGGTATGTCACCTCTTTCTTTTCAGACCTTTATGTCTAAATTATAAAATAGACTTAGTCAAAGTATTAGTGCTCATTAACAGGTTTCTTCACAAGTCTTTCCACCTCTCCAAAATCTGACACATGCTATGTGTTGCTGCAGCTCTCCGTATCTCTGAGAAGAGGGCTCATGAGTTGTATTCCACAATGTAGGATAAGGAGGATACAGCACAAAAGAAACCCTAATCTCCCTTTGGCTGGGTGATTCACTTCCTGATAGAGGTGTAATGGAGCAATCTTCCCATTGGAGACCCCCATGCCCCATGTCCTCCACCTGCCTCTTGTATGTAGAAAAACTTTACCCAAAGAATAAGTTTAATCAGAGAAGTGAGAAAATGCAGAAACAGAGGAAAATAGTCAAATAAGACCAAATAATAATAGTTTAGTCATTAAGAAATGTCAAGGACCTTTAGTTCCTCCTCAAGGGCTAGAGCTAATATTTTGAGCCATGTCCTTTGAGCTGTTTGGTAGATACTGAAGCCCCTGCCAGGTGGAGGAAGTTAACTACATGATGACCAGACTGTAGCCTTGACATAAGCTGCCACAATTCCAAGAACTGGCCTCAAAGAAATTGTAACAAACCAACCATGGAACTGAAGATTAACTGTACTTAAAACAATCAAGATGACAGTGGTCAGACCACTGCATGACTAAGTTCAAGATGATTGTCAGAACTGACTGTACTGTTTCTGCAAGTAGCCCCCTCCCTCCACCTATACACCCCTGAAACTCCCCTTTAAAAGTTCTTGCCCCTTGATTGGCAATGGGGAGTTTGTTCTTTGGGACTTGAGTCCACCTTCACCCCAGGATTGCTAGTTTTCTCAGTAAACCTTTTTACCCAACACTTGTATCTCAGCATTGGATTCTTGAGCAATGAGCCTCTGAACCTGAGTTTGGTAACAGAAGTGGCACCTGAAAACAGGTGTGTCACTATGAAAGACCAGAACTCCACAGACACTGTATAAGACTATTAGAGCATGGTGATTCATTGTAGATTTAACACAGCAAGTTCATGTAATGAACTATTGAAAAATTAGCTTGGTTTTACTTTTCATTGCTATGTGCCCTTCAAGAAGGAATAACAGTTATTCTCCTTTACCTTCTCAAGAGGGAAGACAGATCTTATTTGTAAAGTATAGATTCTCCTTCTTCACATGAAGATGTCAGGGAAAAAGAGACTTTTGTGTTTCATGACTGTGACAAAATTGCAAATGGGGATTGAAACACTGATGGCAAATCTTTATGACCTTTGGAGCAGGTAGGCATCCCAGAAGGAGAAAGTTATGGCAGCTTTGCATTTATAGATGCGGTGTGTATGTGGGAAAAATCATAAGAAGGGGGGATACCCACACAGGGACAGGGGAGAGTTTTAGGACTGAAATTTTTGTGAGAGCTACAGGAGCCTGAGAAATCTTATTTGAAGTCTCTTTCTTAGGAATCAAGATCTGGAAAAAAAAAAAAAGCACAGCTTCCTGGGTAGCTGTGAGCACCAAGGATATGGTGGAGAGGGGAGGAGAGGGACACTAAGTAAGCAGCACAGCCTGAGAGCCCAAGCAAGGGGCCCCCAAGATAGAACTTGGACCTGAGGGAAAAGAGTCACACGTGGAGCTGTCCAGCTGAACAGGTTCCTCTGTTTTGGAAAGGAAGCTGGGAAAGACCCCACATTGGATGATACTTCAGCATCAGACAGAGACAACAGACCAGAGCCCACCAAGATATTCTACTTCCATTAGGAAGCGAGGTTGCTGTGGAAGCTGTGGAATTTTTTTCTGAACCAAATAAGCATATGAGCTTGCATAGGTGTTTGTATAAACTTAGGGATGGAGAAGGAGCTCCTGGAAAAATGTTGATAGAGGTAGTTGAAGCTGTATTAAACTTGATTTGGGTAATCCAAAAACTTGTGAACACCACTTTCATTATTATTATTATTATTATTATTAATGAAAGCACTTAACATGAGATCTACCTTCTTAAATTTTTAAGTGTCCAATGCAGTATTATTAACTGTAGACAACAAAGCAAAAGATAATAGGAGCAGCGTTTATGCAATAGCCAAAGTTCTCTTAAATTAATTACAGTACTTATAAGGAGTTTCAATTGTTATACATAATCCATGCATTGGCTGTTGTGAGAGCCCTCCACAATTTTAGTAAAGCTAATGTGACTGATGACACAAATATTAAAATCTCCTTTCTCTTTATGATACACTTAGGTCTGACAGCAATAATCCTGGAAATGTTACACAGATGAGTAGCCTTTCCACAGACTATTAAACACAGGCTAGGCTCTCTTGAGCATTTTCTATATGTTTTAGGACTTGGGATAGTATTGATTCTATTAGTAATATATATTACATTCATAAATAATATTATAATTTATTGATTATGTATCTATTTCCTATTGATATCAAATAGAGGTTAAAATGCTGGTAAGCAGATAGAAGTACAGCAAGTACAGCCATGAGAGTCTCCCACCAGTGGGGAATTTATGGCTTTCTCTAGTCTAGTTAATCCCTTCTGCCTTTTTTCCCCTTGTAAATTTGAGATAATAATACTCATTAATATCTATAGACTGTGCTTTGGGATCCTCAGATGAAAGGTGTTATTGGATGTATATTTACAGACACAATTTAATTAGCTATCACTTCACTTCTTGGGTTAAGTGTCTCTAATTATTTCTTTGTGAATGTGGAATCTAAGATATAATGAGGGCAAGTGATGTGCTGAAAGTAATATTGTAAATTGGGGACAGTGCTAGAAATATAGACTAATGATTATAAAACTAACTAGTATAAATCTGAATAGAATCAAATTCAAATCAGGGAAGTTTCCCAACTATATGTTTTATGTAAAATTTAATGACAGGTTTGGTAAATTTTAAAAAGAATGCCACTCATGTGTTAAAGAAGAGTATTATAAAGCATTTTTTATTCTAAAGTTTTTGTATTTGATGTTCACTGCTATAGGTGTGCCAAAATCTGTGAAAATTCTATAGATAGAATGAGACAGTGATCAGAGAATAAAGTTAAAATGAAAATGCTATAGATGCTAAATTGAGACTTGAGTATAAAATATAACTTCACTTCCTTTGGTGAAAGATATTAGGAGTTGTATAAATCCTGAACTGAAACATTTGTCTCCATTATTCTCATCTCCTGAACTTCCTGAAAGTCCAAAACTTTTTCTCAAACTTTATTCTGTACACATTTTGCAATATCTCTTTTAGGTGTTACATTAGTTTTCTATTGCTATTGTAACAAATTCCCCCAAGCTCAGTGGTTTAAAACAACACAACTTTACTGTCTTGAAGTTTTGGAGCTCAGGAGTCCAAAATGGGTCTCTTTGGCCTAAAATCAAGGTGTCAGTAGGCCTGTGTTCGCCCTGGAGTTTCTAGGCGGAGAATCCTGTTTTCTTGCCTTTTCCAGCTTCTAGAAGCTACCCACTTTCCTTGGTCCATGGTCTACTCCCATCTTCAAGTCCAGCAATGGCCGGTCTCGTCTTTCTCACATTGCCATCTCTCTGCTTCTCCCTCTTTTCTCTCCGCCTTACATCTATCGTAACCCTTGTGATTACATCCTCACCCACACACACAATAATCTAGGATAATCTCCCCATCTCAAGGGGAGATTATCAATCTCGATCCCATCTGCTACCTTAATACTTCTTTGTCATATAATGTAGCATATTTTCAGGTTTGGGCGATTAGAACATGGACATCTTTGGAAGGTCATTATTATTCTTCCTACCACATATGCTAAGAATTAAAGGCCCTCAAATGAGTAGTAGGTATAGGAATAGTTTTCATAAATAAGCATATTAATCTCAGAAATTCAGACCTCTTTTCAGTATGCCTAAATGTCACATTAATTACTTAGACAACTTTTTTTTGAAAATCAAAGCTTTTGTGTCTTAAATATTTTTCTTATCATTAAAGAAGATGAAAATACTCCTGGCTGATAGTTATTTGAAAACACACAACAAATTAAATCATGTAATCATATATGATCAATAACAACATCACCCAGTCAACATAAACACAATTTGTAAATCTGCATGGTAATAGAATAGACACTCAATCCAGGAGAAATGCATTTGACCATTTTAAAATAGAAACACAGCCTTATAATAATGGTGAATTGTTCCTTTCTCATAAATTTATATTTGGAAGTGATCACACATAGTTTATTCTCCTTGAGAATTTTGTTCTTCTTTTCTCCCCTACTCAATAAATCTCTGCATTACAGCTAGAGAGAAACTTTGTGACAGGCAATTAGAGAATCATTTTTTGTTGTAAGTATAATTTGCATCATATAGTTATCCAAAAATATTGATTTAAATAAATACATTTCCAAAAGAATTTGCCAACTTCCCCTTTTGAAATATGGGTTCTTTCCTCATTACTTGTTTAGGACACCACTCTTCCCCAGTCACTCAGCATCATCATTTACACTTTTATTTCCTTTATCGAGATATCAAATTCTGCTATTCTTCTCTTGAAATAATATCCTCACTCTCGTCTACTGGAAATCCTAATCAATCCATACCAAGATTACTATAGAACATATCCTAAAGATTAGTCCACATTGATTTTTTTGAAAGGTAAAGAAAAAATCAGCTCACATTTACTGTCCAAATGCTTTAAAACGTAAGGCTCATTTGGTTCCCACCTTGACCCTATGAGTTGAGTACTATTTTAACCTTATTTCCTAAGTGAGAAAACTGAGATGTGGGGAAGTTAAATAATTTGCCCAAAGTTGGGTAAATGGAAGCAGTAAAACCAGAATGCAAAATCAGATAGTCTGAGCTGAGTTTCCACAAACTTGCTCAGTGCACTGCCAGGAACGTTTTATGGGAGGCATGTGAACTCCCTTTGTGACTGGGGGCTGTGTGACCCACCATACTAATTCTAACATGTTCTCACTCTGACAGATTCCACTGGGAACTGGAGGGCATACTTGATAGGCAGATAGACAAGGAACCACTGGGCGTGAGGGCCTCCATTCCCAAAGGGGGAAGAGAAGGAACCAGTCTTACCAGCCTCAGACAGAAACTAGCACAGTCCTGTTTCCTTAGTCCTGCCTTCGTCAGCCTTCTCTCAGCCTAGCTAGACAATGCAGCCGGTGCTCCAACAGCACCTCTTACATCATGCTGCTCTCCTTCCCAAGATCTTAAAGCAACTTTGTAATGCTTACAGGAGCAAGCCCAGACGACTCCATCTGGCACTGAAATGCTCTTTTATTCTGCTTCATTGTGTCTATCTAATTTTCCACTTCTTCCCAATATAGATTTCCTAATTCCAAAATCTCAGACTCATCCTTGACTCCTCTCTTTCTCTAACAAGTTATAGCCAATCTGTGAACAAATCCCCCTGACTCCAACTTCAAAACATACCTCAAATCCAACCATTTCTCAACAATTTTCGGGCCACCACCCTAGACCACATAACCCTCATGCCTCGTTTGGACTATTGACATAGCTACCTAACTGATCCAGCTGCTTCCGCCCTTACCTTTCTACAGAATCTTCCAAACACTGCAGTCCAACCTTCACTTTCATATAAATTACTCCTCTGCTAAAATCCCTCTAGTGCCTCCCTGTATCCCACTGGATAAAAATCCACAGGCTTCACCAGAATGTACCAGAATGTACAGGGCCTTACATAACCTGGCCCCAGAAATCTCTCTGAATTTATCACTTTCCACTCTCACACATGATAACTTTGCAACAGCCACATGGCACATAGTACTGTTAGTAGGTGTGTATTTAGAGTAATTTCTAAAATTTTAGTATCACTCCCTGAGTGTTAAGTTAAAATAAGATGGAACCCTTGGATTTTATATAAAAATATTGGTTGAAATTCCTGGTGGAAAACAATTATCATTATAGTGGAAGTTGTAGTCTTTGGAGAAATACAGTTTATTAATTTGAAAAAAATAAGCATTAAAAGTCACCCTTAAATTCTCATATGAGTTTTGAAAAAATTCATTTTAACTAGATGTTAATGTACCGTTAATAAAACCATAACACCAGAGATGTTACTAAATTGACATTTTCTAAAGGGGGAGAACTTATGAAGATAAAAATCTGACTCTGACTTATCTTTTAGTATGATTATCCAATTTTAATTTTTGATAATACCTAGCAAAAAAATGGGCCTGCAAAGTATCTCCTCCTTTTCCCTTCTTGAAGTACAACAAATAAAAGCAGGTTTGACTTTATCTTCTACTTAAGTATACATTTCAGGAAAGTCTCCATAATGTGGTTTTTATGAGTATTTAAAAAATAAATTCCATTTTAATAATAAACAAACTAGCATAAAATTGGATAAATAAATGGCTTCCTATAAACTTTTCTTATTTAAAATTGACCTGGTTCTTGCAACCAGGGTCCAACACAAAGTGAAACTACAAAAGTATTCAATGACATAATGGGATAATTGTTTTTTAAATTATGGTACAATATACATAACACAAATTTTTACCATTTTAACCATTTTTAAGTGTACAATTTAGTGGAATTAAGTGCATTCACATTATTGTGAATCCAACGCCACTATCCATGTCCAGAAATTTTTTTATCATCCCAAACTGAAAATCTGTACCCACTAAACAATAACTTCCTATTCCTCCCTTCCCCAGATCCTAGTAACCACTATTCTACTTTCTGTCTCTATGAATTTGGCTAATCTAGGTACCACAAACAAGTAGAATCATATAATATTTGCCCTTTTGTGCTTGGCTTATTTAACTTAGCACAATGTTTTCAAATTTCATCCATGTTGTAACATGTATCAGAATTTTGCTCAGTTTTTATGCTGAATAATATTCCATTGTATGTATATACCACATTTTGTTTACCCATTCATCTGTTGAAAGACATTTGAGTTTTCTCCACTTTTTGACTCTTGTGAGTAATACTACTTGAATTTTGTTCAAATCCCTGCTTTCAGTTCCTTTGTGTATACACCTAGAAATGAGATTGCTGGATCTTATGGTAATTCTCTGTTTAATTTTTTGAGGAACTGCCATACTGTTTTCTATAGCAGCTGCATCATTTTGTATTCTCATCAGATATGCACTGTAGTTTCAGTTTCTTCACATCCTAACACTTGTTATTTTCTGTTTTTTTTTTAATAGTCATTTTAGTTGATGTGGGGAGAATTCTTTTTTAATCTCAGAATGAGGAAGGCTTTTTCCAAATATGATACAAAAACAAAACAAAACAGAAAGAGAAGCCATGAAATAATATATTGACAAATTTGACTACTCAGAAGTGAAAATTTTTAAAGTTTCTGCATGGCTGAAATCCCCTTAAGAAAAATCAGTATAAAGACAAACTAGAACATAATTGTAACTTTCAGACAAAGATTTAATTTCCCTAGCTTAGAAAAAGCTCCTTCAAATAGTTAAGAAAATAATCATCAACCAATGAAAAGTGGACAAAATGTATGATTAAAAATTATCAGAATAAGAAAATGCAAATAGGGCTTCCCTGGTGGCGTAATGGTTGAGTGTCCGCCTGCCGATGCAGGGGCCACGGGTTCGTGCCCCGGTCCGGGAAGATCCCACATGCCACGGAGCGGCTGGGCCTGTGAGCCATGGCTGCTGAGCCTTGCGCGTCCAGAGCACAGAGGCCACAACAGTGAGAGGCCTGCGTACCGCAAAAAAAAAAAAAAAAAAGAAAGAAAATGCAAATAGATCTTAAGCATATGAAAAGATAGTATGAATCTTAGGTTATCCATCTTCAAAATAGGCTAATGATGTCTACTTCATTAAGCTGGTATAAAGATCCAATAGTAAGTCCTCGATGAATAAATTTTACATATTTTCATTAACTATCCAAAATCTCTAAGAAGTAAAGCAACACAATCTACATACAGCTAAGACAAAAGGAAAAATTGTTCTTAAATTTGAATTCAGCTTAAAAAAACCAATTTCTTTAAGACCAACCAGGCTAAGGCATTAAAGTATAAACCAAGTTATTGAATTAGATGGTCAGGTTAGTTCAGTACAGTAGTAACTTACAGAATGGATACTCGAAAAAATATAGGGAACATTTTTAACCAAACATCTATTTCTAAGGAGAAACCTTGGAACATTTTGGATACTAGCAATAGAAAATTATCAGAGGATCTCTTTCAACACCCTCATCATCAGAGGCTGAAATAGCTAATCACTTTATTCATACACATGAAAATCTCTAGAACTCTTCACTCACTGTGAAAAATTTGGCTTCAGTGAGTCTTGTAACTATTTAAGTGTAATTCTAAGATGCTTCATTAACTTTGATTCTTCCTTGAGCAAAACTCTTTGGTAAGGAAAATCTATTTAAATTTCATGAACATTTTATATGGGATGTATGTATTTAATTGTCATGTTTCACACCAGGGGATCAGAATGATCAAGAGCATTTATGTAGCAGCACTTCTAATGTTCCCTATGAAGCCATCAGGGAGAAAGACATTTTCCTCTCCCCTTCTAAGTTCTCCTGGCTGGTCTAAGAATTAAATTGACATGAGACAGATTAGCTACAGAAAATCAAATAAAAGTTTAATAACATATATATATATATATATATGGGAGAGACTCAGGAAAACTGAGTTACTCTCCAAAATGAACTAAAACCTTTACCTTAAAATACCACCTTCATCTGAAGACAAGCCAGGATGTTGTGGCAAATTGTTGGGATTTCAAATGGGAGGAAGCATATTCACATGGAGATGGAAAGACAAACGTTTGCTGGGCTAGGCAGGGCTCACAGGGTGCAAAGTGAACTCTGATTTCTAGGCTTTGCCAAGTTCCCCCACCACACCCAGCCCATATTCTTTCCAGATATTTCTGGTAATAGCTCTATTCTAGGAACGGGCCCTTTGTCTAAATCCTTTTAGGCAGTTAAGGGTGAGGTAATGAGAAGAATTTCCTGAGTCTTGTTTTTAAAAACAGCCTAAATTAATTCTCATGCCAAAGAGACATATTTTGGTGTGGCAAACTGCTCCCTTATAAAACCATTATTAAATGAATATTCATATAAAGGGATACAGAAAGCTAAAGTTAATGAACTCAAAAAGTTATTTTCTACTCTAGGTATTAACTTTTTCCCAACTCGCATTAATAAATATAATTTACTCCCTACTATATATTGAATGCCTTCTGTGTGTCAAATGCTATTCTTGATGCTTTTAGATAGAGTTGTGAACAAATATGATGAAATCCTCACCCTTGAAAAGACTACATGGTGATAAGAAGAGACCACAAAAATCATAAAAACAAACAAAAATTTATAGAGTAAGTGTTGCAGGAAGGGAAACCCCTTCCAAGGTCCAAGACTGGGCTCTTGTCTAAAACTTGGAAATGAGTTGTCTGAGAAGTCACACCTGCTGACAAAGCAAAAGACTTTATTCAGAAGGGGCACCCAGGTGGAGAACGGCAAGGTAAGGGAGACCAGGAGAACTGCTCTGCCACGGGGCTCACAATCTCAAGTTTTATGATAATGGAGGTAGTTTCTGGGTTGTCTCTGGCCAATCATCTTGCTTGGCTCCGATTTGGTCTGAAGCAGGGTCCTTCCTGGTGGTGCGTGCTTCTCTCAGCCAAGATGGATTCTAGCAAAAGGATTCTGGGAGGCTGGTAGGACATATTATGGGCTGGCATCTCCTCCCTCTTTTCAGCCCCTCCTGAATTCTCCTGGTGAGTTTTCCATGCCAGCACCATGTTCCTTATCAGGACCTCCTGTTGTGAGACAACTCATGCAAGTGGTTAGCATCGTGCCTGGCCAAGGCAGGTGGTTTCAGTAGATGAATAAAAATTAAAAGGGTGAAAGGGGCTAGACGATGACTGGGGGAGTTTCTCTTGTGTAGAGCAGTTGGGGAAGGTCATGTCTGATAAATCATAAGAAAGCTGAGGGAAGGATATCCTGGAGCCAGAAGGAACAGTGAGTGAAAAGACCCTGCAGCAGGACTATGTGTGAAATATGTAAGTAACAGCAGCAAGGACCACATGTGCAGAACAGTGAGCATGAGGGCAATTCAAAGTCAATGAAGTCAGAGATGTAGCCAGAGGAAAATTTGTGCAGGACTTTGCAGGCTATTTTAAGGATGTTGGATGAGTGGGATGATATGCCACTACTATGAGTGGGATGATATGCCATTGGACAGTTTTATAATGAAGAATGATAATGTTAAACATATTTTTAAAATTTCACTCTGGCTGCTCTGTAAGAATAGACATTATGGGGCAAAGGTAAAAAGAACAGCTAAGATGCTCTTCCAAGAACTAAGGTAAGAGTCTCTTTCTAGTCACACAGCAACTAGGTGCCTGGATGGTTCTTCTTGTTGAAAATAACTGCAGGTGCTGAAGAATACACAATGGGAAAGTGTGGCAGAAACTGCTAGATCCTTCCCAGTATTTACTTTCTTCTTATTCTCTGGTAACAGAACACTGATGATTAACTCAACACATTGATGAGAACATCTCCATACTTCCCCACTTCTCGTGGTTAGGCATGGCCAAGTGACAAAGCTCTGGCTAATAATAAGTAGAAATTTTATGTGAAGTCTCCCACTGAGACTCCTTAAAGGACGAAAGTGATCTTTTCCTTGTGTTTTTCTCTCCCCTCGCTTCTCAGAATGCAGACAGATGCCCGAGCTGGAGCAGACCTCTTAGATTAGTGCAGTGGAACAGTTACATAGAAGGATGCCAGGTGCCTGATGACAGTGGAACCTCCTGGAAATTTCTATCTTGTTCATGCTACTGCTTGTGTACTCCTATTAAATAAAGCAGAATGTAAGCTTAGCAAATGTGGGAGCAAAGGTGAAAGCAGGTTAACAAGTTAGGAGGTTTCTGCAATAGTCCAAGGAAAAAATGACCAGGATTAAGCAGGGGTGGAATAATAATAAATGGTGAGATTTGGAATGTATTTTGAAGGACAATCTAATAGAATTTGTTAGTAGGTTGAATGCAGATTACATTATAAAAAGAGAAATCAAGCATGCACCCATATTTTTTGCTGAAATAAAAAGGAATGGAATTACTATTTACTGATTTGGGGAAGATTGCAGGTGGGGCGAATTGTTTTGTTTTGTTTCATTTTTGAAGGGCAAGCCTAACCAAAACTTAACTTTGGATATGTTAGTTTTAGATGTTATTATACTTCCAAGTTAAAATATAGTGGGAGCATCTGATGAATGATTCTGCAGATCAAGAGAGAGGACTGGGTTGGAGACTCATCAGGGATCACCTAATGAATACATATGGATAAAGAAGAGGTCAAAGGACAAGCTAAGGGACACCAGTGTTTATAATCCAAGAGATGACAGTGAATAAGCAAAGAAAACTCAGAAGGAGCAGTCAGTGAGGTGCCTTGGAGGCCAAAGGGCATGGAGTCGGGAGTTCTGTTTCAAGAAGGCCAGAGTGATCAACTGTGACATACGCTGCCGATAGATCCTGTTAAGTTCAAATCAAGAACTGACCATTGGATTTGGCGATATGAATGAAACACATATTTTTGAAAAGAGCTGTTCATATCACTTGGGTGGGGAGGAGGTGGGAAGACCTCATGGGAATGAACTCAAAGAAGAATGAGACCACAAATATTAGAGATTCCTGAAACTTTTTTAGAAACTTTGTCGTAAAGAGGAGCAGAGAATTGAGGAACTAGATTTTATAATTTTTTCATTTTCTTTTAGATGAGAAATAGTATAACATGTTCGTATGTTCATGGAAAAGATTCAATAGAGACAATTAGTGTATGAAGCAGGAGAGAGGAAGCCACATCCTGTCTTCCAGTGGGTGACAGGGAACAGAAACTAGTGCAGGTGTGGAGGGGATTGGCCTTTCCCAGGAGTTAGGATAGTTCACCCAAAGGTGAAAGCAAAATTTCATTTTTAGGTTTTATATTTGGTGGCTGGAATGTCAGGACATTTTTTTCTGATTTCTTCAGTTTTCTCAGTAAAATAAGGGACAAAATCATCAGCTGTGAGTGGGAGGGTGGAGGAGACATTAGAGGTTTGGGGACAGAGGAGAAGCTGGGAAATAGTCATGAGGAACAGTGGGAGAATGAAATGAACAAGGGAGGTGCCGTGGGGTGGGTTGCTGGAAGTTAGTGATCATAGATGTGAACTGGGACCAGGCAGCATGGTGGTGGGTTTTCCTCCAGCTCTAGTCTCTCCTTGTGTGTATGTGCAGAGGAGATAGTTATATTCACCCAGAACTGGGAACCTGGCTAGGAGAATACAATGGAGGGAAAGAGCATTATGGGAATCGAGGGTATAGGTAAGGGAATGATCCTAGTGATGAACATTGAATCTAAGTAAGGTAGAAGAGGAATGAGGAATGAGGGAGGCAAAGAGGAGTAAAAAGATGTCAGAGTTGAGGAATTGAAGGCCCATGGAGTTAAGGTTTTAGATATTAGAGGTCTAGTGGGAACAATGAGAAGAATGAAGGTGGTGGTCAGAGAGGGATATTTGAAATGAACATCACAGAGAGGGTGTCATTATTGGTAATGGCCAAGTCCAGGGTATGACCGTGGGCATGGCTCCTGAGATGGGTTGCAGGCTAAGATTATTGGAGGAGAGATTAACAACAGGATCAACAAAAATCTAATAACCAGGGTGTGTTGGAAAGATGACCTATGTGTATTCTGCACTCACCAGGAATCAGAGAGCTAACCAGATGTTAGAGTCTTCAAGGAATCTTGGGTGTCTAAGAAGTCTGTAGATGACACCAATAAGGAGACATACCAGATGGCCAAACTACTTGTGTACTCCTTCTGTTGAGTGCCCTGGAACCTTGGGATAATCATATGTTGGATATATTTCACCCATTTTTACTGAGTGCTCACAATTTACTAGGCACTGAAGAAAGAAG
This sequence comes from Leucopleurus acutus, assembly GCF_964270905.1. Classification (NCBI taxonomy): domain Eukaryota; kingdom Metazoa; phylum Chordata; class Mammalia; order Artiodactyla; family Delphinidae; genus Leucopleurus; species Leucopleurus acutus. The sequence goes on along the minus strand of NC_139153.1, from coordinate 63,137,806 downwards.
GTGAATAAGGACGGCACAGTCTCTGATATTAAGAAAATCCATCTAATAGGGGAGCCAGGCATGAAAACAAATGTTAATGCAGTGAAAATGCATTCCAGTAATCTGTGGAATATTAACAACAGGAAATTATGACAGTGATAGGTTTTTGAAATGAAATCATTCTGGGTCATATACAAGTCATCCCTGGATACAGTTCAAAATTGGATCCACCTCACATTGATTTTCTCAAAAATATGTAGTGAGTACTACATAAGAGTGTACACAGTATGGTAGAAGATACGATGTTATATTAGATTGAAACTCTGTCTTTATATTAAATTATATTATGATAAGTCATGCCATAGGCAAGATTTCCCATGGTTAATTTTTTTTCAGACATTTTATTTAGGCAGCCACGGAGGTTCTGTTTAGGTAGGGTCAAAGTTGCTCTTTCATGTTACATCAAATTGCCTGAGTCATGTAAGCATTTGTTTAAAATTTAAAACCAGAGCTTCAACTAAGAAAAATATCAGGGGAAAACAAAGCCAGATCCTGAAGCCACAATGCACTATGTGTTATCTCTCTGAACATAATCACAAGGTTTTCTATGAGAACTTTAAATAGGGTCAGTATCAGTGGGGTATCATTTTTGTTTGTTTGTTTTGGGGGACTTTTGGATTAAATTATAGTATCTGTCAAAATGACTCATAATGCCACCTGATGGTCAGTATTTACTTCTTAATAACTATCATACCATGCTAGTGAATAACCACTATCAAAAAAATAACTGAAAGAAAAAAAGAACTCCTGGGATAATTTCTCACCTTTTCTGTTGAAGGTGTAATATAATATCACAGTTTATTTAAAGGAACCCAATATTTATTAATTCTTTAATTTATACTAATAACTTGCCTGAATATTTTTCAATTAAAGATGTAACAATATATGCTAACATTCATTTTATCATATTTAAATTGGGGAAAATAATAACATCTATCTCATAAGGTTATAGAGAAGATTAAATAATATGTCATATAAAGTTATGAAAAATGCTTGATTAATTTTAGTTAACATTATTATTACCATAGCCATCAAAGTTATTGTTATAATGGCACAGCTGTTTTGTTTTGAAACATACAGTTGCAAATGAACAGAACCCAGCTAATGGTTGGGCAAGCACATAATGAAGGTTAATTGAATTTGCAGAGGTGGAGAAGCGACATAAGGGGGCTGGAATGGTGTTGAGCCTCAGAAGACAATGGGATTAGGCCCAGGAGAGCCATGAAAATCTCCTTCCATTTCTCTTGTTTATCTCTGCACATCTGCATCAGTTTTTCCATTTCTGCATAATGGCTTTCTCTGCTTCTCATCTTTAAGACGAAATGGCATTGCCACGGCCACCGAGTTTACATGTTGTGGTTCCAGTCACATGCCACGACTAACTAGTTCATTCTCAAGATCATTTCTAAATAGAGAGAAAGTGTCATCTGTCCAGGTTTTTTCAGTAAGCTCTTCCTGATCTTGTTAGGATCCAGGAGTTGAGGCAATTTAAAGATGGCTGCCCTCTCACCCTCCTGATGCTTGGGAAGTTCCCAGAGGAAGGACGATTATTGTCAGCAGTGCAATTGTCTGCACTGCAGAAAAGACATGTCATGTCCTACTATTGACTTCTCAGCTCATCTATGTCTTTCTTTCCATATATCCAAAGATATCCTATCCACGATTCAACCAACCAGTGCCTAACAACAAACACTTAACTACTCCATAATTAGAGTAATCCTGAAGTAATAGTCTTTACTTTACACAGAGCTATACCATAGGGAATAGATCAGGACTTTTAAGACAGGAGCAACTTAAACTAACTTAAAACTAAAAGGGAAAGTTATTAGATCATTAATTTGGAAATTCTTGACTCTAGATTAGATTCAACTAGATTTCAGAGTTCAAAATATTTTCCAATATGTGTACCTCTACCTCCACTGCTTCCCTCTGTATGTAAACTTAACGTTCTCAACTACCGAGGGATTTTCTCCATGTGTCTAGGGAAGATGGGTCACTATTAGATTCATGGTGTGCTATCCCAGTTTTTTCTCCAGTATCCAAATATATAATCCAGTGGAAGACTCACGATTGATATTGTTTTGGTCATGGGCCCACCCATGGCCAATTGGTCTATTAAAGAAAAATGCAGTTCAATCTACTTGCATCATACATTTTGTTACCTGAAGTATTCCTTTTTAAGATACCAATTTATATATGAAGACTCCTTGGGTTGCAAGGGACAAAATCCAACTCAAATTCTGTTTAAAACAGGAGCTGGATTGATGGTTTTGTAGTTAGCTATATCCAGGACTCTATCATCTTACTAAAATGTCCTCTCCCTCCACTTCCCAACTGTTTAAAGTTTTTGTCCTTCATAAGTTGGCTTAATTTCCTTTTTCTTCACATTCATCCATACAGTTAGGAAAGGAAGAGGCCATCCTTCCCCACCTCAGCTTAACAATCTCAGCAGAAAGACAGCTTCTAACTTCTCTAATTGCATTATGATATATGGATATCATTTTAAACTTTACAACATAATCCTATATATCATTTAGGGGTATGTACATAGGTAAAGAATCAAGTATCAGGACAGACATGGGAATGAAAACTGGGGAGAATGATTAACTTTCCAAGATCACAGAATGGCCTGTGGTGGGGTATGTAGGGGCTGTATTGGTTACATGGATCCTTGTTATATTATTCCTTATACATTTTAGTACGGCCAAGATATTTTATGATTAAAAAAATTTAAATGTTGGGATTTTGATTCTAGAGACAACCTCTGGTTGGCCCTATGTAGATGATTCGAGCAGCCTGGCCCTCTCTCTCTCTCTTTTTTGCTTTAATAGTAAACATGGAAGGCTAGGCCATTTGCTTACCACTGTGGCTGTGGGGAGAGTGAAGAGGTACTGAGGTTCTCAGACCCATTAGATCCAAAAGGAACAGGGAAAATATGGTTTTCCCAAAAGGCGGATGTTGCTGGACAAAAACATCTGAGGGGCATTTTAATGGGTTAGTTTTCTCTAAGTGAAACTCATTCTTTCTCGAGTTCATTTTCAGTTTGTTCTTATATACTGCTACCTGAAATTATAATCTTAATTGTGGCCAACACACTTAAAATAGATAACTAAAAAGGACCTGCTGTGTAGCACAGGGAACTCTACTCAATATTCTATAATAACCTATATGGGAAAAGAGTCTGAGAAAGAATGGGTATATGCATACGTATAACTGATTCACTTTGCTGTACACCTGAAACTAACACAACATTGTAAATCAACTCTACTCCAATAAATTTTTTTTTAAAAAATTGTGGGGGAAAAAAACGGAATGAATCTTTGATGAAATCAATCTTGATCTTTTCCTTGTGCAGTGCTCTTCAAGGCCTCCCCTGGGAGGAGCATGAGGAAGGCTCCTCTTTGTGGGTGTGGGTAGGCACATACACATAGGTATTTGGGCACCCCTTACTTCCTAGTGCTGGTTGATCTTGGATCTGAGGGTGACCCAAGGGGATAATACTTCCTGCACTATTTGTTATCATGGATAACTGTTCCTCAGATTTTTATACTGCCTCTGCCCTGAAACTTCTTGGGCTGTCTTTTGACTTTATTTGGGGGAACTGAAATTGCTGAAAAACATTTCCACAAGACACTGCCTATAAGGACACTCTCCAAACCCTATTTTACCATGAAATTTCCCTTCCTGTGATTATGAGTTGTGACCAGTTCTCACCATCCCCTGCTGATTGACCTCGGCCACAAACCATGGATGGGTAACAGTAGAATGAAGAAGGAGCCTTTCTTAACCGTGACCGGGTCCTGTACCTTCCTCCTGATAATGTAGTGATGAAATGAGGCTTACAATGAAATGAAAAGATTATTACTTCTGGGAACAAATGTTAGAAGACTGCTTGAAAGACATCGAAAGGGAGGCAGGTGGTCAGGTTTAACATACATATCCCTCAAATTTCGATTCTGTACTTTGAAACCATTGCTTCAATCTTATCCATAGTACCTGGTGTATGCACCAACTGCAGTTCATGTGATTTATGGTAAATTGTTTTGCCTAGATCTCAAATGTTTTTAATCACCGACCCAGATTTTCTTTATCTGCTTGCAGACGAATGCAGGACTGAAGCATATCCTGGGCTAAAACTAAACATCTCAGAGTGCAAACAGCACACTTTCACATATATCGTTATTTGCTATTTCCACTAATGTTTCATTTCTGGTAAGCACTCAGCCTAAATCTCAAGAGCCAACGCATATTACTTAATCAAATACTTCACTGCTGCATGATACAGATTATCAATTTCTCTCTCTGGGTTGAGAAATCAACCTGACCCTCTCCTGAAAGCCAGTTCCACATTCTCTGAGAGTCTGTTATTCTCAGCCCTCCACCTGATACTAAAATAGGTGATCAGTTAGAATTCTTTAGACTGTGAGTAACAGAAACCAGCTTGTATTTACAAATGTAGGAGTGAAAGATACATTAAGAGGATGAATGCATCTCTCCCAAGCCCAAGGACAGGATTGCACTCAAGCCCACAACAGAATCTGAGCCTAGAAAGTGGAAAGCAATTAAGACTCAGTTTCATCTTTCCTCTCTACTCTGCCGTGGGCTTTTGTGTCCTCATTCTCTTTACAGACCAGTTCTCTTTGCTTTTCTTCTCCATGACTAAATATGGCTACTTGCGGACTGATTTTATAGCTCCAGACAGATGCTGAAGTTGTCTCTAAATTCCAAGAGAAACTCTCATTGGCTTCCCCTAGTCTGTAGGTTGTGCTAGCTGAAAACCGAATGACGGGGGTGGTTATCAGTTTGTCTTTTTAGAACATGATTATACAAGGTGAACCATCAGAATGGAATTTTGCCATGCAGAGAATGAGGCTCTGTTTCTGTCCTAATTCATCTTAGAGCTTGTCTCGGCTTTGATGTTTGAAATAGGTGTGGAATGTCTGCAGTAATGATAGCCGTAGTCATATTGGACCTTTGTATGGTAACTGTATGTTTTCTAAGCTACCTAACATCTCTTTGAGGTTGGTCAGTATTATTATAATTATACCAGATTTAGGGGTATGGATTTGGAGACACAGGCATTTAAGACGCCATGCTAAGGGTCATGACAAATCCAGGATTTGAATGAAAATCAGCTGGTTCTACAACTTGGGCTTATAAACTTTGGTAATGTTATTGGATTTCAATTTCTGTTCCATCCAGATTTCTATTTTCTTCTCACCATTTCTCATTCCAGATGCCCTAATGTCCCAACTGAATTTCATAATAGATTTTTTAAATTAAACCCAAAAGCTATGTTCTTTATATAATAACAAATAGCAATGTAATCTGACTCTCTACAGCAGTAGTATCCTATAGGTTTTTATAAATTATTTTCTTTGTTAAACATTCTCTGTTAACTCCTTTTGTCCAGCTAATAATCATAATGATGGTGGAGTTTATTTTGCTTATGTTTGCAAGCAGAATTGGAACCTTAGGGAACATCTGCTTAAATGAAGTCTAGTGTATTTAAAATAATCCCCACTGGGGAAATAATATACTTTTGGTTGGAATACTGTTGGTGGTGAAGGCAGAACATGGCACTGTTCAAAAGTGTGTCTGTGTTTAAATATGAATAATTCCAGTCTCATAATTAGAGCAGAGATTAAGAGATACATTTTGATATTTGAAGTCTGATATTGAGCAATATAGAAGTCAGGTCTTTGAAGCTCACAATCCCTTACATTTGTTCTTTTCAACACCATATCAACTCAATTTTCAGAAGAAGAGGAAATGTCGGCTACAGAAGTTGCTAAGAGACAAAAACGTGAGTATGCAGGCACCACTTGGAAGAGTTAAAGGGAAGGTGCTCTTGGGTATAATACTTCATTCACTCCCTCATTCATTCTTCATATATTTTTGAGCCCCTGCTATGCACTAGGGGTTCAGAGGTGGACAGAAACAGATGGATGTTCCCTGTGAACTAGAGGAGTTGAGCATTTGCATAAACTTAAAATTATAATTACTATAGTTTTAAGGAAGAAAAACCACATGAAAATGTACAAACCTGGAAATGACCCCGTCTGAGAAGCCAGGAAGGCTTTCCAGTGGAAGGAAGGGTAACGTTTAACTCTGAAGGAGGAGTTCATATTAGACTTTTTTCTTAAATGCACCAGGATGTTTATTGCAACGCTGTGAATAGTAGAAAAATATAGTAATCCAGATATAAAGTTGCAATCAATAGAGAAATGCCACATATATAATATAAAACATCCTTTCAAAAGGTACCATGTCCCAGTTAAAAGAATCAATTAGAGCTTTGCCTTTTGACACAGGAAGATTTCCATGAAGTAATATTGAGCCAGAAAAACAAACTAACAAACATGCTTTAAAAAAACATGGGAATAATTCTAGAGAGTGGTTTCCTCAAGGGAAAAAGAGGGAAAGCCTGGGGAAGACAGTGAGCTTTCCAGGCAGAAGGAACAGCATTTGCAAATGCCTTGAGGAAGAACATCCAGGAAAACAGATGAACTGGGAGGAAGCTGATGGGGCTGGAACTCAGAAGGTGACAGCAGGGGGTACAGTGTGAAGGGAGGTGGAGATGCCAGGTAAGTAGCAAAATAGGCAGGCCAGTGCATGCAACAGGCCATGGTAAGGACTTTGTTGTTACCATTCAGTATATGTTTTATGCCTTTGGACTATTTGCTCTTTCATCACTTAGTGGTTGCAGCCATCACTGGGTTGGTCCTGCAGTGTTGTGTGTATATTAGAATCTAAGACACCGTGCCCAATACAAAGGAATTACTCAGTAAATCCTAGTTTTCTACTTTACTTCTCCTTTCGATCTTGCTTTTCCCACAAAATAGTATAATTTGGTTCTGTAGGTCTCAACTCTCAGACTCAATGTCCCTCTATGTTTCTGAACAAATAAGGTTAATGTCCCCTCATTATACTGAAACAAACTGAAAACTATTGATAAAATAACGACCTACACACATATTTTTAAAAAGGAATGTCATGCCCTCATTTGTAATATAAATACAAGCAATTTGTAAAACAATACTGTTTTTTTAATATATAAATATTCACACAGAATTCTACCAGAAAACACGAATCAGATGCTTGACCTACAGTTGCCTAGGAAGACAGATATGTTTTACTGGTAACTGATGCAGTTCTGCTAGTGTTGTGATTTACAGAATAAAGAATAATTCTTAGCACATTTCTAAATTAAGCAAAATATATTGTAACTAGATTCCTGGAATTCAATGTATGTTAAAACTGTTTTTACTTGTAAAAAATTACAAGTAAAAAAGAATTACTTACTTGCAAAAATTAACTTAGTTGCAAACAATTCTTGTATGTAAAAGGAAGAAATTCTAGTCTTAGGTAATAATTAACGGATTTTTCACCCTCATTATGTGGCAGGACTGCAGTTACTTGCACAATACAGGGGGGAATTTTCCATTGTGCTGGACCCGTTGCAGGACATATTCCTTTCCAGGTTCTTGCCCACCAAATGCCAGGAGAGCCCTCAATCATTGTAACATTTCCAAATGTCCTCTTTGGATTGGTATTCCTTCTGCTGAGAACCACTGATCTGATTGGAAGACAGGATGCTGGGAAGGTTAAATTATACCAGAAGACTTCAGTAACAGCCCTGGAAAACAATGATAGGTATGTTATAAGGTCACATATTTTTAGCAGAGAAGTAGTAAAAGGATTAAGTATTTTGCATTTTAAAGAGCCTACACGAGTCAAAGCTAGAATTAGACAAAGCAGGAATAGAGATGGGTCTTGAGCAATGGTTATCCTACAGAGAGGCAGAAAGGAACAGGAGGGCATCACAGGCTGGGGATCCACTGAGCAGGTGTGGGCAAATGCATGAAGTGCAAATAAACATGATCTGGGAGACAGTGATATAGGATTGCAGACATCCCCAAATTAGATCTTCCAGAAAAGGCAGTTGGAGTTGGCAATTAGCTGCTGCTCTTCTCTCCTCTCTCTCTGTCTCTGTCTCTCTCCTCTCATTGTTTTAATCACAAAATCACAAGTTATATCCCAGACCTCAGCTGACCTCTGTGAAATCCAGTCCAGGAAGTGAGTGACCCTGAGGACAACTAAAATGACCGCTACTGCAGTATCTCTAAATAATTCATACAGTGTAGGATAACGATGGATGTCCGTGATTATGTTAATAACCTTGGTGATCATGGCTGTTGCATACTGCCACTGTAAAATGCCTTTGAAGACAGCTATTCATATTCATCCATAACAATGATGAATAGCTAATGACTTTTCAGAAGTTAGGTGAAGCCTTTGAAAAGATATTTAAACTGGACAACTTTCATATACCTTAGCAAACACTGGTAACAAAACACTAATGGAAATTTATTAAAAATTAGTAACTCTAATAATCAGTAGATTATATCAAATATCTTCTATCAGCATCACTACATGTTCTGTCCTTCTACTTCATTGATGATTGTGTGTTTTACTAGTAAATACTGGCAAGATTTTTAAAGTTATTTGTGTGTGTCATGAAAAACGTAAGCAACCTAATATTTTCCCATATTTGATCTGCCCAAGAGGAAGAGAATATGCATTCATGAGAGGGTAGGATCTAATGAGTTTAGCGATTTAAAAATAAAAGATGATGGTTTTCTTTGTTTTAATTACCATTTAATTTCTCTTTACCTCATTTCCTAAAATAATTTGTTACAATTATCTAACTTTGGACTTCCCTGGTGGTACAGTGGTTAAGAATCTGCCTGCCAATGCAGGGGACATGGGTTCGATCCCTGGTCTGGGAAGATTCCCACATGCCGCGGAGCAACTAAGCCCATGAGCCACAACTACTGAGCTGGCACTCTAGGGCCCGGGTGCGGCAACTACTGAAGCCCGAGTGCCTAGAACCCGTGCTCTGCAGCAAGAGAAGCCACCAAAATGAGAAGCCCGCGCACCTCACCACAAAGAAGAGTAGCCCCTGCTCGCCTCAACTAGAGAAAGCCCGCATGCAGCAATGGAGACCCAACACAGCCAAAAAAAAAAAAAAAAAATCTAACCTTTTATAGATACTTCTAGATAAAAAAAATAATTACACAGTAATAAACATTAATTTTGAAGAATGGAGGAAGCACAAAGTATAATAATGTGTTTCCCATCCTTTTGAAAGAATTTAGCAGTAGAAAAAAACCCCAGAAAAAACTATTATTAATCTACATATGTACCTAATAATATTTAATTATATTTGTTTCCGTACCTCTTTTCACAAAGAATCATACCATCTTTTTGGACTTTAAATTGTATTTAAGTTTTTACACACACATGAACACACACACACAAACATACACAAATGTCAAAGATTCAGATAAACATAGATAATTCCTAGGCATAACTGCTCTGCTTTATTAACTTTCCAACCTCTGCCCTAATTAGTGCCTGACATGATGCCTTTCCTACAGAAAACTCTTGATAAATATGTGTTGAATTAATGACACTTACATAATACTTTATATAGCAATTTAAATGTGGCACATAAATAAAATGAAGTTCATTTCAATGATTTCCACAGTAGTCATACATGAAATGTCATAAGACAGTTAAACTGATGTGATGATGCATCCAGCTATAGGTTTTGTCAACACTGATACGGAATTTTGCTTCTTAACTTTCCCTAATGTACTTAGGGAAAATGTTATTGATAAGCACAACTTGTTTTTTTATTGTTAAATGTGACATTCTTTCTGTATCAATGGCTTTATCTGCCTGGAAGCCATTGCCTTGAAGTGCACTAAAATGTTTATTTTAAAGCTCTTGAAAGGACCAGAAGCTTAGTGCTCCTTTGGTCTACAAATAATGACTGAAATCTGGTAACCCAACCCACTGAAATAGCTTCTTATCATTTTTCTAAGAAGTTTTGAAGTTACACGTGTTTGTTAAAAGCAAAATAAACAGTCAGAAAAAAATATGTCACCAAGAATATAATTCTCTTTTCCAATAAACTTTATTTGCTTTTTCTCTTCTATGATTTCTGTATCTTTTATTTTTATGAATGTTTTTGTGCATCTGTATAATACTCTGTGTTATTCTATTTCATATATGTATAGTTTGTTTTCTCAATTAAATTATAAATATGTTGAGGATCAGAAAAAAAAAAGAAACTGATACTGCTTTTGAATCTCCTTGTGCATGTGAACTCAATGTGGGAGATAGCTCAAGATCTGTTGAGTGTAATTTAACATTGCCACTATTTTGTTCTTGGATTTCAGCCTAAATTTTGTTGAATGGGGTAAAGAAGCAATGAAGATGGACTTGCTGTCTGATCAATAAATATTGTCTTGGGAGCCTCTTAGTCAAGCATGCCATCTTCTCACTCATCTTTTTAGTTACTTTTAAAGTATTATTTGTAAAATTTTAGTTCCTGTTTTCAATCTAACCTGTTTAAAAAAATCATAGAGGTGAGAATGTATTAGGCACGGTTTTCATATGGAAAGACTGAGGGTTATGTGTGCTTTCCCACACTACCTGGCTCTTTTTCCTTACCACTATTCTTTCTATCCTTTGCTATTTCCTTTCCACAATCTTTCCCTGAGTGCCTATAGACTTAAGAGAGGTCCCCAACATCTCAGAAATAAATTCCACGTGACCCTGTTCCTGCCTCTTCCTACTTTTCACATACATGGCTAGTTTATTTCTTTCCTTCCCTCCACTGATAACTTTTAGCAGCTCCAGTTATTTCTTATTTCAAACCCTTGAACTTCCACATCCACTCTGACCCCCAATGATATTGATTTTCAGTCTCATTGGCTGTCTAATTGGTCTCTCTGTTGTCACTGCTGCTACCCTTGTCACCCTTTTTACACTACAGCTGGCCTAACTGCTCTTCCTCACACCCTAGAATTTATCCTAAAGGGCATCAACTGTTAGATTAGTCATTATTTCACCATCAGTCAATACCAAGTCTGTGTTTTGCAGCTTTGCAATCAGGGCTCTTCACAACCTGAGCCCAAGTATAATAATAGTGGCCACTTAGTATCACATATCAGTGCTATGGTAAGGGTTTTACACGTACTATTTCTAATTCATAATTCTCACACCAATCCTAGGCAGTAAATAACACTGATATCATTCTGCAGCTGAGGAAATATCTCGAAACTTTTCTCCGAAACTTACCTTCCAGTGCAGCCCTGCCATACCCATGGCCACATGTGGCTATTGCTGTGTAGGGTCCCAGAACTCACTTTTACTTTCTCACCTCTAACCTTTCGTCTGCGATTTCAACATCTAGTTATACGTCAACTTCCATCTTCTGCCAAGTCTGCTCATCAGTCAGGACCCAATTCAAACTCCAACATTTCTATTCTAACAGCATTCCCCAGTAATCTAAGCAGTTAATCATTTCTTCCTCATACCTGTAAAGCACACAGAGCCTTTCCACTTAAAGTTCTACTGCCTTGGGCTTCCCTGGTGGCGCAGTGGTTGAGAATCTGCCTGCTAATGCAGGGGACACGGGTTCGAGCCCTGGTCTGGGAAGATCCCACATGCCGCGGAGCAACTAGGCCCGTGAGCCACCACTACTGAGCCTGCGCGTCTGGAGCCTGTGCTCCGCAACAAGAGAGGCCGCAATAGTGAGAGGCCCGCGCACCGCGATGAAGAGTGGCCCCCGCTTGCCACAACTAGAGAAAGCCCTCGCACAGAAACGAAGACCCAACACAGCCAAAAATAAAATAAATAAATAAATAATAATTAAAAAAAAAAAAGTTCTACTTCCTTGTCTAGTAGCTCCCTTTCCTGTACATGTGTCCTCTCTCCTCACCTAGCTTGCAGGATACTTAATGTGTCAGGTCAATTTTATACATTCTCTCATCCCACTAAGGATGGAAAGCCCTTAGCATAGCACCCTTAATGGATTCTTCCTCTCTACTGATACTTTCCTCTCTCTTGCTTTGAATAATTAACATTTTAGTAGATACAGATTTCACTTGATTTATGCACGAATGCATATGTTAATAAAATTCAACTTCCCACGGGTCCCTTTTAATTTTAGTCTAAATGTTCTTGCTGTTTTTTAAATAGGATAAGCATATATTTATGAACATAGTTTCAAAATGCTCATAAATATTGTTCTCTTAATGCAGCATTATTTTTGAACACCAGCAAATGAAGATCCACACAGAGAACATGGACTGAGTGAGTCAGAAGATTTCATGCCAGAAATGAAGACCAGAATTGCAAAAATATTAAAAGGTGAGACATGGAAATTAGCAGAAACAGAAGAAAGAAGTTAATTGAGTAAAACAAGAATATTCTGCACATGCTGTTGAAGAAACTACAGATCGCAGATACCACAATCTGGAAATTTGTCTTTGTGATGTGCTGGAACTTACTTTTACTTTCCACCTTTGTCCTTTGCCCTGTTTCAACATCTAGAATATGTACATTTCATTCTCCTGTGTCTACTCATCAGTCAGGACTTAATTCAAATCTCAACAGTTTAGCATTTTCCTCAAGTGTTTTATTCAGGGCAAAATAGCCATAAAAGTCATTTAAAAAGTCAATTCCAGCTTATGATAATTGACATATCATGCCAGAAGTTTAAAATATGCCTATTTTTCCTAAGTTTCATTCTTTCCCTACTAGGCTGCATTTTTAACATTTGCTGCAAATGGCTAGATCTTGAAGACGACGTGATTATACAATTATTAACAACACTCGAAACAGATTTACTGAGATGTAGAAGAAAAAATATAAAATTAATTTCATTAATTGCTGCAATTATTTTATATTAAAACCAAATGATAGTGTCTCTATGTCCATAACATTGCTCCATATCACCCCACCTAGTGACCTGCTTTTCGCGCAGGTATTCCTTTCATCCAAGTCAGTAATCAAGACAATGCAAAGTCAGTCCCACATCTTTGATGATACGTAAAACTCTTTCTTACAAAAAGATAAATTCACACGCAGTTTGTCTTCCACCTTTCCACCTCCTGCTCTCCTCCAAGCCCGGACACACTCGGGCGGTGGGGTAGGGTCTGCATTGCGGGCTGCCGATGGGAATTATCTCCCTGGAGCTGAGTCCATCCGCTCCCTGGGGGTGGTACCACCCCGGCTTTCACCCTGCCGCCCCCCGCCCCCGCGCATTCCTGAGCCCGGGACGCACGGGGGATGGGAGCTGAATGCCGCTCCGTGAGCCCAGCCCCTGCCCAGGTGAGCGCTGCCGCCCTTCGGGCTCTGCTCGCCCGGCCGGGATGTCGCGACTTGTAGTTGCTGGTAGCCCTGAGGGCGGACAGGAAAGAAAGGCTTTCTATTTTGCTGGCCGAGGGTTGGAGGTCTGAGTTAGACAGGTTCCGGGGCGCTGGCTGGCTGCGCGGGCTTCGGTACGACCCAGCTTGGAACCTGTTGCAGCCCGTCCCCACACCGCCCTCGCTGGCTCGGCACCTGGGCCCGGGAGGCGCGGCCCGGGCGGGACCGAGCTGCCCTCAGCGCCTGACGCGCAGGTGACTCCTAACCTCCGCTTCCTGGGACGCAAACCTTTGGCGCGGGCGTGGCTGCGCGCGGCTCGGGACGCTCCCGGCGGTAAGTGGGGTCCTGGCTCCCCTCCCCTCCCCTCCTCTCCCCGGCGGGCGGGGGGCGACAGGGGCGGGGACCACGGCCACCCCGGGGCCGGCCAGGAGGAGGGCGCGAACCTCCCTGGGCAGCGCGCGCGGGATCGGACAGTTGCCGGCGTGCAGAGGTGTCTCTTGCTTTTATCTGCTTTTCTTTCGTTAGCGTGTGTGTAAGAGTGAGTTGGAAAGTTTGAAAAGTTCAGTCTCAGGCGAGCTGGGTTCGGGTGCCCGAGGGACAGGCCCCGCTCGCGGTGTACTTTGGATCATTTTCCTCTTGGCTCTGGGGTCGGCGGTGGGGAGAGTCCTGGAGGCCTCCTTGGGAGGAGGGCGGCTGGATGGAGGAGGGGGGCTTGGGAAAAGGTGGGGACCGCGGCTGCACAGGGCGTGGGTGTCCTTTAGACCCTGCGTGGGGAACAGCACTCAAAAGGGAAAATAAAAGTTTACCTTGACACACTCTCCTATTTGGGTCCGATCCCGCTTCTGCTCTCACATTAATCCAGACTTGTGCTTTTCAAATTTTAGTTCCCCTGAGCCTGGATCTGTGACCTTGATTAGCTCGCCCGGTCATTCTGGTTCCTATCAGATTTTGAGAACCACTGCTCCAGGGTGGTGGTGGCCTTAAAAGGAGAGGGGATTGCTCCTGGAAAGTCACATGGAGACTTGAGGTCTGTTCTTTGTGTCGTGTTGGGAGAATTATTACCTATATGGCGGGCGGGCAGTGAAGAGGAAGATAATGTATGTATGTTAGCAGTTGGAATCACGGGTGTGTGAAGAGACAGTGGTGCTTTATAGGGAAGAGACTGGAGATTTGGGAACACAGGACCGCATGGAGACTGTGCCCCTAGGAATGTGCTTATAAATTATAGCGTCTCAGCCCCAGCAGTGGAGATAAGAGCTAAGGAGGCCAGGACACTAGGAGTGGTGCTAGTAGCCAGCAGTCAAGGCCAAACGCTGATGTCCAGCAGCTCCTTTCCAGATTCCCACTTGATAGACATAATGCTAGGTTACCAGCAGGCACCTCCCCTCTTTCCCTTTCTCATCCCAAACACAGGCAGAAGCCCCAGGGAAACCCATGACTGAGGCTGAATCAGTCCTGACAAGAAATACGAAAGGGAGCAGGGATGAAAGGGACTCAGAAGAGGAAGCTGGTCTTTTCAGTTTTGCAAAATAACAAAAGAACAAGAGTGGCATGGATCCGGATGGGGTGGGGGTGAAGCGGGTCTTGGTTTTGTTTGATTTCTCCCTGTCTTCCTGCAGTTCCTAGCATGATAGAGGCCCCTACTCCATCCAGTCCAAATTTCACCTCTTGCTTTTGAGTTTACGGCACACGTTGTGTACATACCTGTGTAGAATGCTGGCGGCACCCTGCAGAGCCTGCCTGAGGGGCTGGGTGGATCCTGCCTTTCAAGCTGGCACGTTTTAGACCCCAGATGCTCAGAATGTAATGTGGGAAGCATCACCCATTGAACAACTGCTGAAAGATGTTGCGTACATGGAGACAAACCACACCTCTTGCTCAGTGATGTTTTTTGTGGTTACTCTCTGGAGATTGTTACTTTAACTGTAACTGACTAAACTTTTGGGGGATGGTTATTCTTTCTAGTACATCCCCTCCTGCTAGCAGACCCCTTACAGTTTATGGTGGAGCTTTCCTTGGCCATGACTTACTGACCAGAAACAACTCACCTCCTTGCTTCCGGTTCCATTACATTATACACTTGCGAGTTTCCAAGATGTAACAGGACCCTGTGAATCTTGCAGTGAAATTATGATTCCAGTAAATCAGGCCTCTTCTGTAATGTAAATCTGGTTGGAGGAGACCTTTTGAAAAGGCCCCACTCTTAGCTTAATTTAACTAATTATTTGTAAAGTTACAAGTTGCCCTTATTTAGCTAGTTAGGTAAGTTCATGTGTCTCCCTCTGTAACTTGCCGAGTATGTGTGTCCCAGGGATGTTTCACAATTTCACAGCGTCTGTTAAACACAGTGTTAAAAATGTCCTTTTGATCACTTAATTATATCTAATCTGGAAGTGAAGTGTATTTTAGAACTTTGTTGGTGAATTTATCATTTGAAAATCAGAATACACTCCGCAACCCCCAGAACCCTGGAAACAGAATTCTAAATGATGGATTTTAGGGGTTCCATGGGTTAAATTTTATACAAATAGCACCTAAGCTCCATCAAGAATTAAATCCACCAACTACCAATTTCTCTGAGAAAATTTTCTGGAGCCTTCAGATGCCTCTTCCTCCTCCTGAGGTGGGCCAGTGGGCTTTGGCACTGTTTGCGGTACCTATCCCAGCCCACAAGGTAGAGTCGGGAACCCACGGGGGTTGGCATTGCCAATCATGGGAGATGAGTACTGTGGGCAGCTGACACAGGACGGGAGGGTGGGGATGGTGAGCTCCAGTAGAAAGGGTATGTGTGGAGGTGAACTTGAATGGGAGTAAGTTGGCTTCCATTTGGGAAGGAGGGTTTTTAAGGAGTCAGGATGCTAGCATGCGTAGGAGGTAGGGGTGGGGGATCAGGGAGGTAAAAGATGTTTTGAGCAGCTGTGATGCTATGAGGAAGATGAGCCTGGGTTGGAGAGATGATACCAATATAAGGAATATTCACCCGTTGGACACATCTACATTGCAAAGTGCTTGAGTCACATGATCATGGCTTCTATGCGGAACTTTTCCTCGGGGGATATCTAATTACTACCCAGTTTGTATATTGTTTTATTTTCACACTGTCCTTTGGAGTGAGCCCAGATGCCCCCTAGAGGCACGTGCCATTTATCCTTTGAGCTATGTGTCAAATAATTTGTAAACTCTGCTCATCCTTGGGGAAGGTATGGTGGTGGTAGTGGTCAGCCTCTTGCGTGCTGGCATAGGGTCTGGTGTAACCTCCATGTGCACGTATATAAATGACAGCCAGTAGGCAGTGGCCTATTTTAAAGAGTTTATACAAAAGCTGTGCAGTCATGATGTGTAAAGGTTATAACTTTGTGCTCTTGTGCCCTATCTATTCATTCAACATATATATATTGACAGTTATGCACCAAGCAATATGTTCTACTCCAGGAATGTAAGGGTAACAAGATCCTGTTCTTGGATCTCAGGAAGCTCACAGTTAGGAACCTAATAAGTACAAACA
This sequence comes from Leucopleurus acutus, assembly GCF_964270905.1. Lineage (NCBI taxonomy): Eukaryota > Metazoa > Chordata > Mammalia > Artiodactyla > Delphinidae > Leucopleurus > Leucopleurus acutus. The sequence continues at coordinate 63,121,035 of NC_139153.1, read as the reverse complement.
GATATTAATGATCAGGTCCCTTTACTCAGTATTTCCTTCATACTGTGAAGATCTCAGCAGATATTGTATATGTTCATTAATCATTTGTGAAATTGAACATTAGTAGACCTGAGTTAGTGGTGATTTTGGACGGAGTACTTAAATTCTCTCAACCTCTCAAGTTTTTCACTGGTGCGAAAGGGCTTGGATACATGATCACCGGTGTATCCCATTGTGCTCTGAAATTCTCTGTGATTGCTTTTAATTGACGGTACCATAAAATAGTGTTAACTAAGGTCTCCCCAAGGTATCACTGGAATCTCATTATTTCCACTTCTATTGTCCAACTTTCATTTCAAAGGGTTTTAGTTCTCTGTTTATTATCACGTTGCTTCTCAGATTGTATAAGCATTACTCACTTGGGGAAGAAAAGGCAGTTTTCAGAGTACTAAAAAGCGGCATCTTCCACCTCAATGGCTGTAATAGCGTCGCTCACCATGGGATGTCTGTCTGGGCTGTCTTTTATATACATGCAGAAGCAATGATGGCTTCACTTCTAAACAGTGTGTTGCTCCAAATACTCAGTATCCTCTGACTCATTCAATAGCTGTTTCCTGATGTTTTTTAAAAAAATGTATTTTTCTCAAATAAACGTAACTCCTGAATTATTGGTTTGAGAAAAGTGAAAAAAAGGTAAGGTGTTTTTAGAGTAAGGAACTGTTGACGGTGTTTCCCAATGATTTCAGGGTTTTTCTGCAGTCTCAACTGTTCCTTTGCTTTCCAGTCTTACTGTCCATTTAACCTTTTTGGCCTCTCTTTGTCCCTTCTCGTTCCTTCTCTTCCTTTTCTTTCTTTTCCTCAGTCTTCTCTTTCTTTCTTTGCTCCACCATCTCATCCCTTCTCTCATCTTCTTTTGCTACCTCACCTTTCATCTTTTCTCTGTCCAGCCCTCCCATTCCCTACTTCTGTTTGTCTGTTTCTCCATTTGTTCCCCTATTTATTTATTTATCTTTCTTCATTTCCATCTGTCATCTCCATCAGTACAGGTCTCTACTTTGGTACATTATATGTTTCTAAAAATCTGTAAAATCAAATTGTATTAAAAAAACACATTACAAGAGAAGTTTTATTCTCTGATAGCCAAACTATAAATAATATTGCCAGTTACACTTTAATGTTAAATACAATATTTAACAATACATTTCTAGGGCTTCCCTGGTGGCGCAGTGGTTGGGAGTCCGCCTGCCAATGCAGGGGACACGGGTTCGTGCCCCGGTCCGGGAAGATCCCACATGCCGCAGAGTGGCTGGGCCCGTGATCTATGGCCGCTGAGCCTGCGCATCCGGAGCCTGTGCTCCGCAATGGGAGAGGCCACAACAGTGAGAGGTGCGCGTACTGCAAAAAACTAAACAAAACAACAACAACAAAAAAATACATTTCTAGCATCTTATGCATTTGAAAATTTATTTTCCTTCCTAATGGAACAGGTATATAATGATCATCTGTTTAAAACTAAAGATTTGCCTCATTTGTCATATCCAGTCATTTCCATCTTTGCCTTGATTATATTCCATTTATCAGATAAGCATTTTATCACTACCATGGAGACTTTCATTTATCTATTTTTCAAAAACTTATAAGTTCAAGTTGGAATAAAATATTCAAATAAGAGTGCAAATAAGACAGTAAAAAGAGGGTAACGATGTTTTGAAACTGCATATTGACATGCTGACAGCCTTACTGGGCAGTAAATTGAAATGTTTCTTAGTTGATGGATTAAAGACTGGATTTATCACAGAAGAGTTACTTTGAGTGTCAGTGTCTAATGCAGAAAAAGTCACAGGTCAAAAGGACTAAGTAAGGGACCACTTAAACATATAACTGAATCTTTCTTTTAAAAAAAATCTCAATAGAAAAATGATACTAAAGAAAATTGAAATGATAGCCTATGTCTACAATTTCCATGTCTGTTAATGTGAGGCAAAAAACATCAGCCTCTAAACATTGAGAGTAACATGAAAAGTGCTTTATTACAAAAGCATTTGTTTGTGCAGTTGGCCAGTTCTTGTACACTCGCATCTAAAGGTATTCCCTGAGAAATCAGTCACATCTGGTACATCCTCAAAGCCTTAATTCAGAGTGCTGTTATTAAGACAGTGTCTTCAAACTATATTAAATCCCATGTTTTGTTTATAGAGTAGACTTACTCCCAGTTAGCAGGTTGCATCTTGTATGTAGAAGAGTTAGGACAAGAAACCTAAAGGGAAAAGAGCATAAAATCTATTCAAGGCCATTGGATCCCAAATATGATTCCCCAGAAATTTGGGACAGGAGCCCTAGATCATCCTTAGTAGGTGTGTGCACAGTAAGTGACTTGATAAAATCATTAATGATTTGAGTTAAAGAAACAAATTGTTACTTTTGATTTTAATATCACAGCATAGTAATACCATTATCTGGGGGAGACCCTCAATAGTTGTTTATTTTGTATACATGTATTCACATGTATACATACATGTGAATGACTTTCTTGATTTGTACAGAGGATGGTTACAACTGAAGCACAGAGAAGATAGCTTTTGATAATGTAACCAGTGATAACACACCTTCAGAACAGTGCCAGGGTCTTTCCACTTGAAAATGTACATTGTTGTAGGGATTGCTTGTCATTACAGTTTTCCGGGTTAGAACCACGGTCAGAGAGATTAAATCACAGTTACGAAGAGAGATCACAGGGAACTCAGGTTACTGTTTCCCTGAAATCCACAAGACCTAGAATCCATTATACAAATCCAGCAGCATTTTACACATTTAAAAAATGTGTTTCTTTATTTAGACCTGATTAACTAATTTCTACGTGTGCAATTGTTTTATAAACAAGTGAGAGGAGCCAATGAAGAAGCTTATGGGCTAGTTTTCCAATCACATGTTTTTAGGGGGAATTTCTAGGAGAAAATAAAAGAGGATCACTTTATTTCAACTGTGATATAGCTAGCTAAGCACATCCGGTGGTGTGTTTTGGGGTGTCCGTGAGCATATTATGATTTTAGGCAGCCTCTCTGCTATTGGATGGGGCTGTGTTCCTGTCTTGCTAGTTGTTTGGCATAGGGTGTCTAGCACTGTAGCTTGCTGGTCTTTGAGCGGAGCTGGATCTTAGTGTTGAGACGGAGATCTCTGAGAGAGCTTTGGCCGTTTGATATTACGTGGGGCCGGGAGGTCTCTGCTGGACCAGTGTCCTGAACTCGGCTCTCCCACCTCAGAGGCTCAGGCCTGACACCCAGGTGGAGCACCAAGACCCTGTCAGCCACATGGCTCTAGCTTCTTCCTAAAGTGGACGCATTCTCGTAAATATCTCAAGGTATCTAGAAGAAACTGCTCATCTTGTACTACTAAGCCCGTGGATCTCAGCAGCCTCAGCACACACCTTTTTTTCTTTCCTGATGAAAAGTACAGAGCTTTCGCCTTTTCACTCAAAGGAAGCATTTTACATCCTCTCTCTGGCGTTTCCGGATTGCCATCTTCACTCCTCTTGCTTTGGGGTCGTTATTAAGTAAAATAAGGGTCACTTGAGCACAAGCCCTGTGACACCCCAGTTGGTCTGATAACCCAGATGGCCACCAAGTGACTCACACAAGTTTTACGTACCTTTAGAATGGAGAGATTTACATACTGCTCGAAACCATAATCTGGCTTTGTAACAGGATAATTTATTGGACAATCAGAAGCCTCACACTGCTGTGTTTTATCACGCTGTTAAAAATAAATGTGGACTTTCAAACTTCTCCAGGCTGCTCTGGAATATATCGTCAATGCCAGTTTCACCTTAATGATATACCAAACGTCTGTAATCATAATTCATTTAAACAGAGAATGAATCATTCCTTCCTGCTGAAATAAATCCATTTAATAATATAACTGACATTAATAACAGAGGTGAAACGAGTCATGCTTTACAGCTAATTTGTATCACTATTTCCATTGAAAAACACAGGACTTTAAACTTTAAAATTAAAGATGATATAAACAGATGGAGAGATATACCATGTTCTGGGATTGGAAGAATCAACATTGTGAAAATGACTACACTATACAAAGCAATCTACAGATTCAATGCAATCCCTATCAAACTACCAATGGCATTTTTTCACAGAACTAGAACAAAAAATTTCACTTTGTATGGAAACACAAAAGATCCTGAATAGCCAAAGCAATCTTGAGAAAGAAAAATGGAGCTGGAGGAATCGGGCTCCCTGACTTCAGACCATACTACAAAGCTACAGTAGTCAAGACAATAGGGTACTGGCACAAAAACAGAAATATAGATCAATGGAACAGGATAGAAAGCCCAGAGATAAACCCACACACATATGGTCACCTTATCTTTGATAAAGGAGGCAAGAATATACAATGGAGAAAAGACAGCCTCTTCAATAAGTGGTGCTGGGAAAACTGGACAGCAACATGTAAAAGAATGAAATTAGAACACTCCCTAACACCATACACAAAAATAAACTCGAAATGGATTAAAGCCCTAAATGTAAGGCCAGACACTATAAAACTCTTAGAGGAAAACATAGGAAGAACACTCTTTGACATATCACAGCAAGATCCTTTTTGACCCACCTCCTAGACAAATGGAAATGAAAACAAAAATAAACAAATGGGACCTAATGAAACTTCAAAGCTTTTGCACAGCAAAGGAAACTGTAAACAGGCTGAAAAGACAACCCTCAGAATGGGAGAAAATATTTGCAAACAAAGCAACTGACAAAGGATTAATCTCCAAAATATACAAGCAGCTCATGAAGCTCAATATCAAGAAAACAGAAACCCAATCCAAAAATGGGCAGAAGACCTAAATAGACATTTCTCCAAAGAAGATAACAGATTGCCAATAAACACATGAAAGGATGCTCAACATCACTAATCATTAGAGAAATGCAAATCAAAACTACAATGATCTATCACCTCACGCCGGTCAGAATGGCCATGATCAAAAAATCTACAAAGAGGGCTTCCCTGGTGGCGCAGTGGTTGAGAGTCTGCCTGCCGATGCAGGGGACATGGGCTCGTGCCCTTGTCTGGGAAGATCCCACATGCCGCGGAGCGGCTGGGCCTGTGAGCCATGGCCGCTAAGCCTGCACGTCCAGAGCCTGTGCTCCGCAACGGGAAAGGCCACAACAGTGAGAGGCCCGCGTTCTGCAAAAAACAAAACAAAACAACAAAAGAAAAACCCAATACATTTCTAGCATCTTATGCATTTGAAAATTTGTTCTTTTCCTTCCTAATGGAACAGGTGTATAAAAAATATCTACAAAGAATAAATGTTGGAGAGGGTGTGGAGAAAAGGGAACCCTCTTGCACTGTTGGTGGGAATGTAAATTGATACAACCCCTATGGAGAACAGTATGGAGGTTCCTTAAAAAACTAAAACTAGAACTACCATATGACCCAGCAATCCGACTACTGGGCATATACCCTGAGAAAACCATAGTTCAAAAAGAGACATGTACCACAATGTTCACTGCAGCACTATTTACAATAGCCAGGACATGGAAGCAACCTAAGTGTCCATTGACAGATGAATGGATCAAGAAGATGTGGCACATATATACAATGGAATATTACTCAGCCATAAAAAGAAACAAAATTGAGTTATTTGTAGTGAGGTCGATGGGCCTAGAGTCTGTCATATAGAGTGAAGTAAGTCAGAAAGAGGAAAACAAATACTGTATGCTAACACATATATATAGAATCTAAAAAAAAAAAAGAAATGGTTCTGATGAACCTATGGGCAGGAATGGAATAAAGACACAGATGTAGAGAACGGACTTGAGGACACGGGGAGGGGAAAGGGTAAGCTGGGACGAAGTGAGAGAGTCACATTGACATATACACACTACCAAGTGTAAAATAGATAGCTAGTGGGAAGCAGCTGCATAGCACAGGGAGATCAGCTCGGTGCTTTGTGACCACCTAGAGGGGTGGCATAGGGAGGGTGGGAATGAGACACAAGAGGGAGGGGATATGGGGATATATGTATATATATAGATGATTCACTTTGTTATACAGCAGAAACTAACACACCATTGTAAAGCAATTATACTCTAGTAAAGATGTTAAATGCACAGAAACCGTTTTCAGAATGACTTCAACATAATTAAACATTTCCAAATACAAATTTTTGTTAGAATCCCCAATTGACACTTGATAACATCTCCATTCTCCTGACAAAGTGCTCATTTGAAATAAGTGTTTGTGTTTTTTGATAGAGATACCTGGATTTATCTAATGACTTACAGCAGTCACTGGGTTTCTAATTATTTTCTTAGAAGTGCTTTACAAATGGGTAATATTTTGTATTGTCAAAAAATTAACCTCTAGTTAATATAAACAAGTAGTTGCTTCTATCTTTAAAAGTTCTGCATGGGTATTATTGCTTTATAAAAAAATTTATATTTTGGCAATTTTTGACCTATCATACTTTAATCAACTCTCATTCTCTTACTTTGAGTTATTAAGGCAGTATGTGATTAGCTTATTATTTAACAATTATGTCCATCCTGAGCATTAATGAGTGTGCTAAACAGAGAGTCTCCTCTATCCCAGAGCTCCTAGTCTAGCGAAGGAGGTATAGTGAATAAGGCCTTTAATTGATGCATCAGATGTGATAACAGGTGCCACGAGTGCTGTGGCACTCCTTGCCCTGGTTCTGGTCCTGACCCCTGAGAGTTGGGGATGACACTGTGCATCTCTGAGCTACTTAGTAAGACCTCGTTAACCACATGGAGTTATTTTAATTTTATTTTTTTCTTTGTGGTCCCTGTGACCATAGCTTTATTTTCTGGACATTTTGTAGTTTTTCATGTGTTGCTTTGTAATAATTATTAGACTGCAGAGTCTAATAATTATTATATGCAGAGTTTTAAATTACCTATTACAGTCAACTTAGCACATGACTGAAAAAAAGAGGAGGACATTCTAAAGTCAAAAATAACTGTTGGGATACTTCTTTTATCAACTTTCTTTTTCCCCAGTGCCAACAATACATATTCATTGATACACATCTGGCAAATACAGAAATGTGTAAAGAAGTTTTAAAACACCACTCATAGAACCACCACTCTAAGACAAGCACTCTCATTTTTATGTGTGTGTTTCCTTTTGGTTTTGGATGAATTTTCTTTAGTTATAATTTTGCTCTTCTGTAGTTTGGTAGCCTGCTTCTTGTCCATATAGCATCATAACAGAAGCATTTTTGCCTGCTATTAAAACTACTAGAGACACCTTCTGACTTTCTTGGGTTTTTTGTTCATTTGTTTTGCATTTGTGTATAATGTTGTTTATTTAACTTCAAAAGAATGAAGCTAAACTGTGAAGGCTGACTCTGGAGAATCCAGGACAGGGCATAGTAGGCAGGTCTTTGTTACACCTAAGAAACGCTTTGCTCACCACTTCCTTGCTTCCAAACAAAGTTCGTGAGTTTGTGGGTATCCCAGGTCTCTTCAGAAGGCCAAATAAACATCATGTTAAAATTTTAAAGCAAAGGGTCCCCCAGGAAGCCAACTTGTGACACATTATAGGACTCTATCCAAAAATATGTCCTCTGTGTGATTACATACAGAGAGAGGGTTCTCAGTAAGAAAGAAAAATAGAGCCTTATTACTAAATAAAACTCCTTCCTATATGACTACCTCACCATTTTTAGCAGTTTTTATGGCTGATATAGAGTAAAGCTTTAATCTCATTTAGTCTTTATAGAAACCCTTTGCTATCAGTACTGTTATTTTACCCATTTTCCTGGTGAGGAACACGAGGTTTGGAGCCCTGAAATAATGAAGACCTAGGTCTTAACAACCAGTATGTGGCAGAGCAGAAGTCAAATCCTGGGCCATCTTTCCCACTCTGGGTCACTGAGCCAACTTGTGATTTGTCATTTGCCTTTAAAATAATTCTGCTTCACCATTTCTTGTAACTAAAGACTACCCTAATATGCCCTATCTTTGTGTTCTCTTTGGACTAAGCATTCCAATTATTCAACTATTCTTTATGACATAACCTGCTCCCAAACCCTCCTCCATCCTATACTTGTATAGCTAGTTTTAAATGTAAATTCAAACTTTAAAATTTATTTTATTGAGTTTAATCCTATCCAGTTGATTTATTAAATTTAAATAAATTTATATTTCACTACTTAAGATCATTTTGAATTCATTTTGAATATTGATTCTGGCATCTAATATATATGCTATTGTTCAATTCCGTAAACTGTATCAATGTTTTTCTATTTATTGGTCCAAATGGTTGTTACACACATTTATCAGGATCAGGCGGAGATGGATCGTTTTGGCACAAGTTACAACCCATCAGGATGACCTTGTTTCATCCATTGGAGCTTCTGGTGTACTAATATCATAATAGAACACAGTTCAGGAACAGGTTAGATATTGGTCAAAAAGTAATTTTACTCTAATTTCTCTTGCATTTTAAGCCATGCATAGAGTAATCCTCTGCAGTTTGACTATTAAGTATATGTTCTCTCAGTAAAGTGTTTATTCTTTTTCCTACAAATTTCTTTACAGGAATTACTCAATAAATCCTTCCAAATGGTAGTGAAGGATTATGTTTTAATGTCATTAACATAAATTGGTGGCCTTTATTTTCTTACATTTGAACTATAGTTTAGACTGGGGGTGCAAATATATTGAAGAGCAGCCAATATAAACAAACCCTGCAATTATTTTGATGTGAAAGTGATCATCATTCTATCCCCAATTAAAAGAGATTAAGGAAACTAATAAATGATTAGATATTGAGCAAATGGAATTTTCATTTGGGATTTATAAAATGAGTTGGAGCTGCTTAGTTTTGTGCTTTTCATGAGTTTGATAAGATGGGTGATTCTGTAGGTGACTCACGTATGGAGACATCTACACCCACACTCTGATTGCGTGTGCCACGTAGGCATGTATTCCTTGGCCTGCTCTGTGGAAGCCTGTGACCTGTGCTCTTGGATACTGGACCATTTTGTTTTAAGTGTTATTATGAAGCCAGCTTAGAATCTCCTAATACATTTGGATGCCAAAATTAGATATCAGATTGTCCTTGGCAGCTTCAGTATTATAGTGAATTTTTAATTTAACAGTAACTTCTTTAATGTTTTAATTGTCATCTTAAATTTCTGATAATCAAAGTCAAACTTATCTTGGCAGGTACAAATTTGAACGAAGAAGAGATATATGATTTTGAACAGTGGTCCACCATAGATTATGATTTTATAAGACAGGGATGTTCTGAAACAATCCTTTATAAAACATGTTCTCATCTTCTGTAAGTAGACATATATATATATATATTTTTTTTTTTTTTTGCGGTACGCGGGCCTCTCACTGTTGTGGCCTCTCCCGTTGCGGAGCACAGGCTCCGGACGCGCAGGCTCAGCGGCCATGGCTCACGGGCCCAGCCGCTCCGCGGCATGTGGGATCTTCCCGGACCGGGGCATGAACCCGTGTCCCCTGCATCGGCAGGCGGACTCTCAACCACTGCGCCACCAGGGGAGCCCTGTAAGTAGACATTTTGATACACATCATAGAGTCAGTTCTCACCCCCCAAAAAAAGAGTGATATGAGGCATTTTTTCCTCAATATTTAAAAGACTGTAAAATGTCCCTTAGTGAAATTTGCCTAACATTGAAGTTATGTCAGAGAACTGGTTTTATAATACCACATAAACTAGAAAAACACTTGAAATTACTTGTGGAGGGTAAATTAATTTTTTATTAAGTTCCTTTATTTTACATTCTTTAAGGTTTACAAATAAAGACAATCCTATGTGTGTTTATATTAGCTTCCTTGTATTGCTATAACTACCACAAATTTTGTCCTGAAACAATAGAGTTTATTCTCTCACAGTTCTAGAGGCTAATACTCTGAAATCAAGGTTTCCTCAGAACCTCATTTTCTTAGAAGGCTCTAGGGGTTAGTCTGTCCGTGGCTTTCTCTTAGTTCTGGTGTTGCCAGAAATCCTTAGCATTCCAATCTCTTATTCTGTCCTCATTTGGAGTTCTCCCTGTGTATTTGTCTATGTCCTGTATCTTACAAAGAAGACCCTATTTCCAAATAAGATCACATTCACTGGTACTGAGGGTTAGGACTTAAACATATTTTGTTGGAGGACACAATTGAATTCATAACAGCATTCAATAGTTGAATAGGAACAGCCTAAGATGGAAGTTGGGAAAAGGACCTCAAAGACACTGGCAACTCTGATCTGTTTGGTATTTTTCAGTCAAAGTCCTGATTTGGGACCAGCTGCTTGCACATGAAATAATCATAACCTCAGACTATCTGTCATTTAAGAAGCTTGTAATTTCTCCTTGGAGCATTTTTCCACTGACCTCTTCTTATTTCAGAAGTCTTTTCAATGAGTTTTCTTAGATCAGAAACCATAAACAAATGGAGACTAGGTTTGGCTGTTTGCTTAATACTGCAGTTGCCAAAACAGTGCATAACATTGTTCATGGGATGACAGAAAACACTACCTTTTTTTGAATCCTAAAAGACTCTTGTGAACAAACGATTTTTGTATCTTTATAGTGTTTATACTCTAACAGATTGTTAAAACGTAAAATACGAATAGTAGTATAATAATAATTATGATAAAAGCTAAATATTTTAAGGGTATTACCTCATTTATTCCTTAGAATGACCTAATGCCACTAACATGTAACTGAGTAGGACCCTATGGGGCCTTCTTGGGACAGACCCCTGCCCCATTATCTTCTGCTTTAGCTCCTCTCTGAAGTACCCCCCAATAATAGCATCTCATATTTCCTGAGATTTTCAGATGTTAAAAACCACCACCAAATAGAAGAAATTAACTACTTGATGACCATGACCACATAGTCCCTAGACCTATTGGAGCCTAAGGATTGATATTGTTAACCCTTGTGACACCACCTTGGTACCTCACCATCAACCAATCAGAGAACTGTGCCTCAGATGACCACATTCCCTGAGATGTCCCTCCCTCACCTGGCCTTTACAAATGCTTTGCTAGAACCCTGTGGGGAGCTCGGGGTTTTTGAGTGTGAGCCACCCAAGCCACCAGTTCTCCTTGCTGGGCCCTGCAATAAGCCTTTCCCTGCTCCAAACTCTGATGTTTCAGTTTGATTGGCCTCACTGGGGGTCAGGAACATGAACTTGCATTCGGTAACAAACACAGACTGAGGCTCGTGGACATAGGTCACTTGTCCAAGAGCTTCGCAATACAGTAAGTCCTCTACATATGAACGAGTTCTGTTCCGAGAGTGTATTCCTCAGTCCAATTTGTTCGTCAAGTCCAACAAAGTTAGCCTAGGTACCCAGCTAACACAATCAGAGGGCAAGCTGCAATTTCACTCATGCCTGACGTTGATGGAACCCACGTTTGCATCTTCGACACAACTTGAAGGTTCGTTATGTAGGGGACTTACTGTAATTTGGGAAGCAGGCTTTGAACCTGGTGGTGTGAGCCTGCACACAAGCTCTCACCCTCCCAGCTATGTGTTGTTTTTGTTTTTGCTTTCTATTCAAGGCAGATGAAATTGCTCATCAGTATAATTTGTTTTGAGGCAATTGTAGATTCACATGAAGTTGAGAGAAATAATACAGAGGAATTCGTTGTTATCTTTTACCCAGTTTACCTCAGTGGTTACATCTTGCAAAAACAGTCATTCTGTATCACACCCAGTATATTGACGTGGATATTGTCAAGATCCAGAAAGTTTCCATCACCACAAAAATGCCCCTTGTTGCCCTTTTATAGCCACATCGACCCCTTCTTTATCCCCTGGCATTCGCTAATCTGATCATTTTTATAACTTTGTCATTTTAAGACTGTTTTATAAATGAAATCATGCAGTGTGGAATCTTTGGGAGTTGGCTTTTTTCACCCAGCATAATCCTCGTGAGGTTCATCCAGGTTGCTGCAGGCATCAGAAGTTAGTTTATTGTATAGCTGACTCATGTTCCGTGGTCTGAGGTTACCACAGTTTGTATAATATTCACCTGCAAAGGACATTTGAGCTGTTTCCAGTTTAGAGCTATTATTAATAAAGCTGCTATGAACATTCATGTACAAGTTTGTTTTTTTTGCGGTACGTGGGCCTCTCACCGCCGCGGCCTCTCCCGTTGTGGAGCACAGGCTCCGGACGCGCAGGCCCAGCGGTCATGGGCCACGGGCCCAGCTGCTCTGCGGCACGCGGGACCCTTCCGGACCGGGGCACGAACCCGTGTCCCCTGCATGGGCAGGCGGACTCTCAACCACTGCGCCACCAGGGAAGCCCCATATACAAGTTTTTGTGTGAAGATAAGATTTCATTTCTCTGGGATCAACCCCAGGCGTGCAATTTTTGCCTCGTGTGTTAGTTGTGTATTTATATGCAGTTTTATAAGTGAACCTGCCAAACTGTTTTTCAGAGTGGCCCATGCACTGAAATCTATTCTTTTATACCTTGTTTATAGCTTTTGTGTCTACAGATTTAACATTTGGAATTTATACTTCCCTCAAGTCACACTAAAGGTTTGATATCAAATGCAGTGTGTAGTGGTTTGGGGCCTGGATTTGAATCATGTATTTTCCAAGGCTCTTTTTCTGGACTGAGTCACTTAAATAGCAGCCGAGCCTAGCACTCTGCTCAGCTTTCATATCATGGCAAGATTTTATTTTTCTCTACTTATTAACTCTATCCTGTATGTTGAAAAAATATACTTTCTAGGAGTTTTTAATGGTTATGAATTAAATAATGCTTTTTGTATGTTTAAAGGTACACCCAATTCATTTTATCCTCAATTATAGCCCTTCCAATATTTAATAATTGAACTTTTGAAAGTATTATATTAAGTCTATAACTAAATACTGGTGCTATTTTATTGCAGTAGCTGTTTATGTAGGTGCCATTACCTTGCCCTCCTCCATTAAAATTTGTTTGTAGATGGCTCCTTTATAAGTATCCCTTGTAAACACCTCTTGCAATAAATGGATATCTCTAGACATTGAAAGATAGCCTCTCTCCAGCAGGACAAATCAAGTGTATTTATTTCTTAACCCTTATAAATCATATCTCAACTTCAGTGCTTATGGCTGTTGTATTTTTCCTTTTCTGCATCATTTCTGGCTTTGCTATTTGATTAGTCCTGTAGTGTTTTGCTTTTTTCGCATTTTCAATTGTTTTTTCCTTCATAATTAACTTTCCACTTTATCCTCCTAGTTTTATTTTACTTTCCTAATCCCTCCGATCTTTATGATATCTCAGCTTACACATAGTTCAACAATAATTTTTTTATAGTTGCAGAGTATATATATGCATAGGTAAAGCTAAGAAATGAATATAGTTTTTTAAAGCACTTTATGCATTTTAATTTCCAGATAAGTCATAGGCAGTTAACATCATAAGTTATAGGAATTCAAAAGTTAAATTTTAAAAGTTTAAAAATGAGTGCTCAAAAAACTTGGGGTTGTTATGAACAATCAGAAGTTACCTACTGTTTTTAACAATCACAGATAATCTGTGTGATTTTCATGTCATCACTGGATATTTGTCCCTTCATGGACTGGAATTATCAAGTGAGAACCACACCTCACTAAACCTTAGGGAACTATACTTTCATCAAATGGATTGATCTTCTCAAGCAACTAAAAACCTTATCTCTTTGTTAAAAATGAGTGTTATGTGCCAAAGAGAACTGTAATGAACACCAAAAAGTCATCAATTAGTAGTATGATATCATGCATAGGAAGTGTACAACTTGATGAAGAGTTCTCAGCCTTGGCACTGTTGACATTTTGGACCAGAGAATTCCTTACTGTGGGTGGCTGTCCTGTGCATCCCTGGCCCCTACACACTGAATGCCAGTAGCACCCTCCCCACAAATCCTTATAATTAAAAACATCTCCAGACATTGTTCTTGTTTGGGATGGAGGTGGGGTCAAATCTCCCCTGTTGAGAACCACTGGACTCAAATAAAATGTCATTTGAAAGAAGATGGCACCTTATACAAGATTGAGACATTTATGAAAGTTTCCTCATTGGCTTCCTGGTGCATGTCAATAGATTAAGTTAAATGTAATTAGGTAATAAAAGAAACAAATTTTACTTCTTCATACCGTATCTCTCACATGAGCAGACAGCTTGGTATTTATTCCTCCTTCTGCCCATGGAGGAGTGAGAGTGTGTTACCCAAAGCTCCACCATAATACCACGTGGGGCAGGAAGACGGTATTGCCCAGAACTCAGATGCCACATTGCACAGCCTGATGGTCTTGGGACCCAGGGACAGGTTCAGTCTCCTTGGCCTGGATCAAGTTATGGCTCAAGCTGAGGACCCTCTAGGAGACCAAAAGGGACATGTTCTGGTTTTATTTTTGTATCAGATTTACTCTTTAGACTTTCATTACTGCTAGATTTTCTCTATAAAAACTCTGAGCCTAGGGATGGACGTAGGCTTATCTGCACTAAAATAGTAACGTAAGGTACCCTGTATCTTCCTCACTCCTCACCTCTGCCTTCCTATATGCTGGATCTTTTTCTGATCTTTTCTCCCCCAGCAGAACTTATGACCCTATTTATTGTCCATTCCTTCACGACTTCTGTCTATGAGTAGTGACTCTTGTTACACATTTTCAGGTAAGGAGTTAATAAATGGTAATGGCTTCCTGGGTTACCCTCCCAAATCAGATTCAATTTTTGGTAAACCTGAGACCAAAAAGTCTGAGTGAAGTGGAAAATTGTAAACTAGGGCACGGCCACTGACAAAGATGTTTTTGGTCAAATAAGCCCTTTTGTGCTTGTAGCACATCATAGGGTTGTACTTTGTTTGAATCCACACAATGAAGATCCTGACTTCAAAAGCCTAGAAAGTCCCTTATTTGATTGAGATAAGGTCCAGTCCAGTATCTCATGCAGGGAATTATGGAACAGATAACATTTTGTGGGCATGAGGGATGGGGCATGAGCTCAGATAGGCAGATTTTAATTCCTATGAGAAATCTGAATTGTCTTTGATGTCCTGAATTTTTTTATCACCTGTATGTTGTCAAGCCATCAAATTTCAGGAGTTCATGCTTTGAACCATCACTTGAATATTCTTGTCACGTCCTCACTGAGACTTTGAACTCTGAAAGACTCTCCTAGCTACTTGTCTCTCCTCCACTCCCCTGATACTGCCAGACTAATTGTTTTAAACACAAGTTTTGCTGAATCACAACAGTCTCCAGTGGCCCTCCACACCTGGCTCCATTTTGTCTATTCAACTTTATCTCCTACCCCTAATACAAGGATCCTAATTTCCAGCAGACCAAGGTTTTTATTTTTGTTTTTTGTTTTTTTAAAATTAACTTCTGAATGTACCAAGTGCATACCTGTTCTGTGCTTTTCTTATGCTTTACATTTTTATGTGGGATGAAAATATTCCTTCTTTCCACCTGATGATATTCTTACTCATTGCCCCAGGTTCACCTGAAGCCCCCCTCCTGTGCAAGGCTATCCGTAACTCTTTTATTCCATATTGATCTCTACTTGCTTTTATTCTGAAAGCATTGATTACAGACAGTACTCATTTTGGCCCTTAGCAATATATGTCTTTGTTCAAAGTGGTAACAAACAGTTTTGTGTGTACATTTTGCCTCTTCATCTAATTAATAAGTTCCTGGAAAACAAGTGTTCTGTACTTTTTATATTTCATCAGGATATATGTATAACAAGTAATCAGTAAGATTTATATAAATGGCTGGCCAGGCATTGGTTTTCTTCTAATTCTATTTTAAAATATTTTAAAACCAAAAAGAAACTGATCACACCATGTGTAATCCCAGATTAAAGTTAAGAAGGGTGGACTTTCTGGATATCAGAAAAGGAAGATGTATTTCCTTAGTTGAGAAACTAAAGTTAGAGGTAACCTGGAAAAGGAATATCAGCTAGCAGTCTGTGAATTGGATTCTGTTTAGCTTATTTGTGATAGATATGGGAATTATGGTATTATTATTACCACTTTGGATATGAAATGTATGTCATATTGAGCTACTGGTACTCATTTTTATGAGTAAATGTAAAAATAACAGTTGACATGGATTATGAAACATTTGATTACAGAATTCTAACTGATCTTGATTTCCTTCTTTTTAAATACCCAGATACTTCTCATCCCTGCACGAATGGGCATTTGAAAGTGCCATTGTCAAAGCATTTGCAAGCATGGAGAACTCATCAATGCTTTCCTCCTTGAATGACGAATGTAAATTAGACAATTACATTGAACCTCACTACAAGGAATGGTATCGAGTAGCTGTGGACACACTGATTGAACAGGGGTTAGATGCATACCAAGAATTTCTTGCCAAGGAACGAGTGTCAGACTTTCTAGCCGAGGAAGAAATTAATTATATTTTGAAAAATGTTCAAAAAGTGGCACAAAGCACAGCATATGGTACTGATAATTCCTGCGATGATACCTCATCTTCAGGGACTTACTGGCCCGTTGAGTCTGATGTGGAAGCTCCAAATCTTGAATTGGGCTGGCCATATGTGATGCCTGGACTCTTAAGGGGTACCCAAATTGACCTCCTCTTTCATCCACCAAGAGCACAACTATTTACAATTAAGGAAACCATTCGGAAGATGATAAAAGAAGCAAGAAAGGTAATATTTCTATTTATAAATGAAAAATTTGAAATGTGGAAAATCACCAGAGTAGTATAACAGACATATATGTTAATGAAAGAGTCTCTATATGTATAGACCATGCCTATTTCAGGAAATATACATATGGATACATAGAAAGGTTGTAACTTCCCATACTTTGTAAATATCTGAGAGAGTGGTGTTGGGTTCCTGCTACAGGTGGAGATTTCCTTCTCTTCATCACGTACATGAGAGATCTTCACCCATGAAGACTGAGGTGTATGGACCGGAAAAGAGATGATTTGATGTATTCATAGCCTAAATCACTTACATTTTCCTTAATCTCTGAAAGGAAATATGTGGTTGGCAAATCTGGTGAATTTTTCTTTGTTCTTAACAGGACTGAGCCCTAATTCTTGCTCTGGATATAGTTTATCCTATTAAATAAAGCATAGATTTTCTTATTTATTTCCTAAGTTGTGTGAAAATGGTGAAAAATCAGGCTTGATAATGTAAAATTCTAAAGTAAAGTCCTGAGGTGCTTAGCATTTTAGGGCCTCTGTACTCTCTCTTAAATATTTATATTGGTTTATAAATCTCAGAAATTCTATTTTAAAGCTCAGATAAAACTGTAGAAATGTTCTTTTAATTAATCTAATAAAGCTTCTTGGGAGTTTTCTATGTACTCACCACCATGATGGATGCTTTGGAAACTACAACAAAATTTCCCAGGCTGTTTATTGAGTTTTAAAATATATGAACAAAAAATTATGATTGTTAACTATGAAGTGTCTATTTCTTAGTTATGGATACTATACAGTATAGAAATTTAGACCTAAAGGGGGCCTTGCGATGCACGCATACACGGCATTGCTTTCTTTCATGTCAACAAGACACAGAGATGCTTGGGAAAGCATGCTTTTATGAAGTACAGACATATTAGACCCTTGAAACCCACAGGGACATGGTAGTTTAGAAGACAGGCAACTAAGAGCCTCCCGTTCACATTAGGAAGACACAGTGTTCCAAGGCTACTGTCAAACTCAGGCTTTGTAAAAGTAAGGTGATTTTTTTTTTCCCTGGACCTTTTAAACTCAAATAACCTGACCTTGTAACCATATTAACTCCTTTAGCAGGGTTACATCAAGGGAGCACTAATCTATTCCAGTTGTTAAACATTAGCTATAGAATCAGGTACACGGTAGGTGTCCAAACATTCATTGAATGAATTGAACTGTCAGTTCAATTTTCTGAATTGAACCATGAGGATTTTTAAAACTGGACTATCCTGTGCTCTGAGAACAAAGTATACAATTGTATTTTGTGAAACAACAGAAGTCAAGAAAATATATGAGTCCTTGTAAAGGTAAAACAACAAATATCAAGTACGAACATTTGTGAATTTCTGCTTGGGGAGACAATATGTTTTTGAACTACAGTGTTAACTGAAAATTGAAAAATACATCAGTGAAGCTTAATATTTGTTATTATGGTAAAGTTAGTAGTTATGAGTTCATTAGCCTGCACCACAGCTAATCTCCTATGGGGCATTGCATTTCTGTGGCACAAAATGAAATTCAGGAGCTAGCATGAGTTCTTGGGCTAGCACTTACTGGAAACTGAACATTAGTCATGACCATCTGATGTATTTTTCTTTCTAATGTGGCAGCTATTTATTTAGTGAGCCTCTAAAAGTAATATCCTCTGCCTGGTCATCATCTGCTTAGAATTCCTACTTGAATTAGCAAGCTGAGGAACTCAAAGTCCAAACTGTAAAACAATAATGTAATGCTTTGCTTCTCTTTCACCAAATCTAAGTGGCATAAAATAAGAAAGAATTCTACCTTTATACATACCCAAGGTATGTATATTACCTTGTATATACATATCCAAGCTGAATTCAAAGAAAGAGAATTATTTGAACTTTATAAGTTGAGTATATTGAAATTGAATATAAATCATAATAGATTACTTAGTGGTTTTCTTTCCTTTTTTTTTCCCGAAAGCATTGGAGAATGTGTTTGTTTCTAATCAGATGCAATAAATATTGAGGTTAAATGGGCTATAAATGCATGGGATGTATATTTTGCGAATATTTTGGAAATTTCTTCATATGTCACTATGTTAGTTTAAAGATTTTTGAAGGATTCAATACTCCAGAGAAGAAAAAGTTATTGATCACATTTTTACAAAATTTTAGACTATTTAGCCCATAACTGAACCAGGTCCTGTGAAAAATGTTAAAATAAGAAGAGCAAATATTATTATGAAATACCAGCTTGTTGAAACACGTTGCCTTTTAAATATTCTGCCTGCTTTTCATGACTATCATTTATTCAGCAGGTAAGTTAGGCTCTTGTAAACCTTCAGAATCAAGCCTGTTAGTTATTATGATAAAATTCTTGTTTCTGAACTATTTTCAGAGGACAAATTCTCTTTATTGGTAACTCTCAATGAATTGTCATGACAGGATGAAATGTATGAAGAGGATGACCTTTTTTTTCATAAAGTACTTGAATAATGTTTATTTTAGTGAATAGAATAAAGTTTTTTGCCTCTGTGAAATTATTTTGTTAATCAACATTACAAAACTCTATGGAGCTATGAGGCCATAACAAGTAGAGCTAGGAACCAGCAAAGCAGAATCCAGGAAATGATCTCAGAGAAGAATTTAAATTCGTTTTCACTGCTCTGTTTGCAATTAAGATAAGGTGCTTATGAAAATAAATGTCATATAATGGAAAAAAAATCTTAAAATAATAGAAAGGAGCCAAAAGCAGTTTTCTTAGAGGTCCAAACATTTGAAGTCTGATCATAACCACTGAAAATATTTTGTTTTTGAATTTCATTAATTTATATGCATTAGTTTTATTATCTCTGAATCATTCTGTTTTTATAAGCAGAATACAATCTTTATAGTATTTCAAAAATCCATAGATTTGTTTGTATTTGTTCATTTCATTTATGTCAGTTGTCACAGGTTATTCAGAGAGATTTTTTTTTTCTTCTTTTGTTTCCATTTTTTTTTTCTTTTGTATATTTGCTTATTTGGCTATTTGACAATTTTCCTTTGGGAAAATCTAATTACAGGTAATACCCTGTGCCCTAAAATGGTCTTATTTTTATTTACTTGCTCTTTCCTAACTTACTTCTATTTTTCACTGTGTGGTTGACATAATTAAATTTGGTTCAACTTTATAAAGTCTGATAGCATCTAGCAAGACTTTTCCCAGGTAATTATCTGTCTGTCAAGAGGTGTTCCCAAGATGATATATGCATTTATTCCTAATTACTTCTACTCTGTGTTATGAAAATGTCCCCTCTAATTACTTTAAAAAGTCATCTTTCACTAAAGTCATTTTTCTTCTGTCCACTCAGTGATAAATATCCCTAAAGTAACCATTTCTGGTAGTCTTGAATATGTAAATGTTTAACCAGAATGCTGTTGGCCTCTCTGTTTCCTAATTCTAGGCTAGCATCTTCCATAAGATGTGACTCTTACTCTTGTGAAATATGGAGTCGAGAAGATACATAAGCAAAAGTCTAGTGAGAATTAGGGCAGAAGTGATTCCTGAGGTGCTCTGTCCTGCATCTCCTGAGTTCAGATCTTGGTTGCTCCCTGAGTCACTGTTCCTAGGCGTGTCTGTTACAGCCTCAGAATTCTTAGTAATACAGAGAAACATTTACTACCAGGTGGCCCATTGCCACAAAAGGGAAGGTGGACTAATGATGGGGGCTTCTGGGATTTGATGGGTGTTATAAAAGTAGCACTGGACTAGAGGCTTGATAGCTAACTAGTTATGGATTGAACAAGTCATTGTACACCACAGGTATCTTCACTTGTTTAATGAAAGACATGAAGCAAAGCATTTTAGGGTTTTTTAAATCGAATGTTCTTATCCAAATCTCTAATAGCACTTACCACCTCAAGATTATTTCAATATGTTATACTGAATTAGTTCATTATATGAATAATAATAATTGTGTCATAGTGTGTCACTTTCATCACTATTACTTTGCAGCCATATCCTGCCCAGCTAAGTGATATTTATGTGTTTGTCAGTGCCTTTATTAGACTAGGGTTATCTCTCTCCTGATATTCCCAATTTTTATTAAGAATTTCCTCTCTGCACCCTCCCATTCCAACACAAAGAATATTTCTTTGTTTAAATTTGAGTCAAAATTAGTTTCTTCCAAAAAATAGCTTTTACTTAGTAAGATTTAATGACATTAGTATCCTGTGACATTAATTTGAACAGCTTTTCTTTGAATAAAATGCATTTTATGTGTGTGTATATACGTGTGTGTGTGTGTGTGTGTGTGTGTGTGTGAGACAGAGAGAGACAGAGAGAGAGAGACAGAGAGAGACAGAGACAGAGACAGAGAGAGAAAGAGAGAGAGAAAGAGAGCGAGAGATCTTGTTAAAAATCTTTTTAAAATTGTACTGACTTTACCATGTTAACTCTCACTGTGTCTGCATGGGAATACTCTCTATATGCCAAACTCCTGGTTCTCTACTCCTATCCTCCACTACTAACAATAACCCTGATGATTTTAACACAGTTACTTTAACACAGTTACTTTAACACAGTTACACAGAAAGCTGCAGCCTCTTTTAATTGCCAATTTCAAATAATGCTCTTTTTCAAAGAGACTTCATGGAATGACATGAAGACTCTGAATCTCAGAGTCAGTTAGGGCTGGGTTGAATCCCAACTCAAACAGCTGTTTGCACTAGACATTATACTACAAACTCTCTGAGCTTTAGTTTTCTCATCTGTAAAACTGAGATGCTAATACTCCATAGGATCCTTGAGAGAGTGGAATGAATTGGCTGACCTATCTACCATGACACCTCCACATGTTTAATACCCTGCGTGTGGTGTTGAGATGATGGCGACCCCTTCTTCTCCTTCTTCTACTTTTCCTCTTACTACATTACTCCAGACCTTTATTTTGTCAAAGAATCCATCAGCCTGTATTTTTAAAATTAATTTTTATTGGAGTGTAGTTGCTTTACAATGTTGTTAGTTTCTACTGTACAGCAAAATGAATCAGCTATACATATACATATATCCGCTCTTTTTTGGATTTCCATCCGATTTAGGTCCCTACAGTGTATTAAGTAGAGTTACCTGTGCTATGTGGTATGTTCTCATTAGTTGTCTGTTTTATACGTAGTATCAATAGCATATATGTGTCAATCCCAATCTCCCAACTCCTCTCACACCCCCGCTTCCCCCTTGGTATCCATACATTTGTTCTCTACATGT
Source organism: Leucopleurus acutus (assembly GCF_964270905.1). Taxonomy (NCBI): domain Eukaryota; kingdom Metazoa; phylum Chordata; class Mammalia; order Artiodactyla; family Delphinidae; genus Leucopleurus; species Leucopleurus acutus. Next base: position 63,099,126 of record NC_139153.1, on the reverse strand, counting down.
GTCTCTATTTCTGCTTTACAAATAAGATCATCGATACCATTTTTTCTAGATTCCACATACATGCATTAATATACAGTATTTGTTTTATCAGCCTGTATTTTTGCATCACTGTGATTTGGCATTTCTTCTTTAAAAGTGAGAGCAATGAATGACCAAGTCCAGTATGTAACAAGACAGCATCTTACCAGGAATGCCAGCCAGGGTTATTAGCTGTTGTTGAAATGACTCAAACCCATTTCTGAAGTATCGTGGTGATTATGTACACTGCATTAGCAATCTACATAGCATTTTCCCAGTATTACTGCTTAGAAAGTTCAAAATGGGAAAATTTTGATTCAACATAAGTTTGTATATTTGAAAATAAGACCCACTGTGAAGACAGCTTAGATGTATGAATTTTATACTCTGGATGTGCAGAAAAGGCATCTCTTTTATGGACAGGTATTCAGAGTTGAAGAAAAAATTATAAACCTGCTTTCTTACATAAAGATCCAAAGATCTGAAAAGATACAGAGTTCTGGTGAAAAGCTAAGGTGGAGGTAGGGGAACATTCTGTAGACCAAGAGGAAAAAAGGTAGTCATTCCATTTTCATCTTGAATTTTAAAAGTGATAATTTTATTAGATTTTTAAATAAAGACATTATACAAGGGTTCCACATTTATATAAAAGAAGAGCAAGTTTTTGTAAGTTTTTAAAGTTCATATTTATTATAGACCTGCCATTTAGGGTCAAAAGTTGGTTTAAGTAACTCTTGAGTTTATGAACTATTATTACTTACTAAATATTCTGATGTAATTCAAAAAGTAATATTAGGTATATTATTTAAGGTCTACCATAATTAGTCTTAGATTAAAAGACTTTGCTTTCCTGATAGAGTGGCTGTTTTTCTGCTCTGTGGAAGCAAAAAATCTGGTGTATGAAAAAATAAAAAAAATTGTTATATAAGACCTCCAGCTTGGTTTGTATACTAAAGTCATGTGTGATTTATGAGTTTCAGATGCTTTACCAGGCTATGTCTTATCAGGTAAAGTCTTAAATCACCCATGATTTTCATTTTTAACCGATTTGAATTATTATTATTGAATTTGAATTATTTCAGAGTGAGCATAATTTATCTGATTAAGGGAAATGTTTTTAAGACCATTTTCTGTTCTCAGTTTTTACCCTTTGGTACTCTTTAATTCTTTTTCTTTTCTTTTTCCAAAATAAGCTGTGAGAAGCAATTCCTATAGGGACTGCATGTGGTGTGTACAATCTTTCTCTTGAACTTTGAGAGAGCCTGTTATTGACCATGGGACAAAATTTAGTTCTTTGTATTCTGGGTTCTCTGAAATAGAGAGTTTATTTTTTATGATAATTTGTTTACTCATTTTCCTTCCTGTCATAGGATTAAATTTTTAAAAACTTATTTATTTATTGAAGTGTGTAATATTTTTCTGATAATACACCTTTAGTAGTTTGTTGGAATGGCAAAGCTAATCATAAAACATTATGATCATAAAACATTCAGTTTTCCTAATGTCTAAATAATACTTAAAGTTCATAGGGATAGAATTTAGCAGTTTTGCAAACTCAGATGCCTTTAGAGCCAAGCCAGAAAAATAACCCTGCACAGGAGAACGGGGCAAGTAGTATTCTAATAGGAAGCGGAAGGAACATGGATGAAGAGAACTCTGTAGGCATCTTTGTTTAAAATGTTATACATAAAATGTTTGCAGCTGAATGGGATGATAAGCTTAGGACCTCAGGTACACATTGAAGCATCTTATCAAATGTTAACTTCCATGAGAATAAAGGGATATAACTTTCTTTTGCTTATCTGTCCTCCTAATGAGATGTGAAATGTAATGGGGGGTTGCTATGGGGACCCTTTTGAGATGAGGGTGGCTCTCACACCAGACGGATGTTTGTATTCCAAGGATTCTGCCTATTCTCCTGTAGTTGCCACAGATGCATCATGTGGCATATACTTTTATATCAATCATTCATGTCTTTTAACTAGTCGCTCTTCAAATTATCTTGAAAAACGTTGCTTTTATTATCAGGACTGGAACTAGCATCTGATTTTGAGCAAAAGATTTATCTTATGTTATCTAGTAACAGGAACACGTAATTTATTGAGCACTTATGTGTCATGTACTGGTCAGTATTTTACATGCAGTACTTTAAACTGACCTTCATACCTTCCTGTGAAATAGGTACTTTTATTATCCATACTTTACTGATGAATAATCTGCTTTCTTGTGATAGATGTGACTAAGTCAGTGGTAATGATCTAAAAGGGTCATAACTGGAAACTATTAATAGCTGCATATTCCCAAATGGAGGTTTTAGAAGACCTGGTTGAGAGGGTCTGGGATGGAGACTAGTTGGTGGGGATGCGGAAGCACTGGTTTCTAAATGGGTCAGGTACAAAGCCATTGTGGGGTTACTCTTAGAAGTCAGAAGTGACCTACTGGAAATGACAGAAGGTTATGATACGTAGATGAGATGTAGCACCTAGAATGCAGACTAAATCAGGATGTACTGAACAGAAATGGGTTCTCTGAGTTTCAAATAAAGGAGACATTCAAAGAAGTAAGAGAAGGGCAGTCAATGAGGTTGTCCTCTGGCCTCTTCTTGGTTCAACTATGACTGGGTCAGCCAGCCTTTGGCCAGTCTTAACAGGTGACAAGTATGGCAAGTTACTCATTCATTCAGCAAATATTTATTTAATGTCTGCTGTGTGTCAAGTAGAGTTCTAAATTCTGAGGATAAGGAAGAGAATAAAGTGCCAAAGAAACCCTATCTTTGAATGGAGCTTACTGACAAATAGGGAGATTTAGATTTTAATAAGTGTAATAAATTAGGAGTGCTATGGAAAAAAACAAAACACAAATATGGCTGGGTAAGGAGTGCTGATTAAGAGCGGTGTCAGGGGTTAGTTTGCGATTTTAAATTGGGTGTTCAGAAGAGGCCTCATCAAGAAGGTGACATTGGAGTCAAGATTTGAGGTAAGAAGGAATGAGCCCTGCATCTCTTTGAGGGCAGAGCAGACTAGACATAGGGTAAGCTTTAGGGCAGGGACATGCCTTCTTGTTTGTTAGAGGAACAGTATGGATGCCAGTTCCTGGACCCAAGAAAGCAAAGGGGAGATGAGTTAGGTGAGTTCAGAGAGGTATCATGGAGGTCCTTATGGACCATCACAAAGACATTGGCTTATGCTCCATGTAAAATGGGGAGCCACTGGAGAATTTTGGGCAAAAGAGAGACATGATCAATTTGAAATATGCTTTATTTTAAAAGGACACAGCTGGCTGCAGTATTGAAAATTAACTATAGGGGCTTAAGAATAAACATAGCAGAGGCTATTACAATAATTCAAATGTGAGATGATATTGTCTTAGATCACCAGGATGGTAGCAGTGCTGGTCAGATTTTGGATATATTTTGAAGGCAGTAAAATGTGGGGTATGAAATAAGTTGAATAATATAAGATGACCCCAAAATTTTTGGCCTAGCAACTAGGATTATGGCATTGTCCTTTGAGGTTGGCCTCAGAGTCATGAGAGAGTTGGAATCAGAAAGCAGGCAGAGACCAAGGCACAGAGGCTTTTAAGTTATCATTTTCACCAGAGCCCTGAGATAGTTGACTGGTGATGGCAGCCACCAAGAGCAACATGTGTCTAAATAGAGATTAGGGTTCAGATTAGAATCTACATCCAGCGTGGCTGGACTTGGAAATAGTTCTGGTCCTGAGCTCTTAGGTGAGAGGCGGCCTAGGAAGTACCTGGATAAGCCTCAGATACAACAAAGTAGGTAAAAAAAAACGTGTGAGATAAGAAGACTGTCTGGATGATGACCCGGGAGCTGATAAGGCAGGAGGTTATATAACCTGCTGAGAAACAGAGTCTCCCAAAGGCAAGTGTTAAGCAATGTGCTTAACCATGTGCTGGTCAGGTGAGGGGGAAAAACAAGAACTGGGAGGGTGCCTTTGGGACCTCACTTTCTTCAGAGGTCACCTTGGGTCATACATGTTGAGGAGTAGGAGATGTACTGTGGAGAGCTTGACATTTTAGACAACAGGGAATGTGGGGGGAGTAGAGTGGGGCTGTAAAAAGGAAGGCGGTGGGGGGTGTGTGTTGAGATCAAATTGTGAAGGTCCTTCAGTCCAGCTTTGTGGGTATGGACAGTGAGAGGTCATGAAATGTTTCTGAGTGATACCATTACATCTGATCCTGGATATATTAACATTTTGTTGGTTAGCTAAAATGTAGAGGGAAATATAAAACAGTTTGTAGCATATGTTGGGATAATGCTCACCAGCAGACTGATAATGGCCTGGAGCTGACGACGTCTTCTTGAAATGAGAATATACCTTCAATTTCCTGCAGGAATAGAAAACTATAACTACTTAATTCTGTGCCCTAAAGAAGATGATTTAGGGGGTAGGTCTTAAAGCTATTTAAAAATGTCTTAATATTTTAAGTCAATAAAATTTATTTCTGTATAAAAAGTCTCAACTACATACTATATTATATATAGTTTATATGCCTTTATTGAATCCCTGCTATGTTCAAGACAACCTGTTAGGTCATACAAGTAGAAAAATAAACACTTCAGGTGGTTTAGAGTCTAATATTTGGGGGATGTGCTAAAAGATTTCTGGGAGTTGTATAGATAAGAGGTTGAGGGTGTATGGACATTATGTGAGTGACCTATGTATTACAAAGGGGCTGGATTTTTTTCCCACCTTTTTACTCTGTGTATCAGAGTGTTATAGAGATATTTCCTGAAGTTTCAAAGTAGAAAAGTTTTGATGTAGTTGAAATGCCTTCAAAATATTTGCTGGCAGAGACAGATTACTAGTTCAATGATTGCATAGAATAAAGGTTTATTTTTTCTTATTATCAGAGTATACCTATTCCTTATAGAAAATATGGGGGAAAATACAGGAAGGGGTTAAGAAAATAAACTTTAGAAATTTTCTTCCCTCTAAGATATAAATAGATGGATAGAGAAGTACATGTGCACACAACTGTGTGTGTGTGTGTGTGTGTGTGTGTGTGAGAGATCTCTGAACACCCAATATTAGATCGCTGAAATAGAATGTTCGCATGTAAAATAGTTGAGATCATATTTGAAATTATGTATAACAATTTGCCTCCTGCTTTTTCCACTTAGGATTTTTCCCATAATAAAATACTTGATTTCCTGTGCTGATAAGCAAAGGCATATAGAACAGTGGCAGTGGAGGCTGCTTGGGTGCAGGTAATAAGGAAGTTCATTGTCTCTTGGGAATTTGAAAACAACAATAAGTCTGACTAAAAGGCAGTGTGCTTTTTTTATGACACCGTGTGCTGGCAGAGACCGTGTAAATAATATCAGGGATAATGTGCTCTTTCACCAGGGCAGCCTCTGCTGCAGACAGGGCGGATCCCTGCTACCTGGACCCGTACCTACCCTCCTCCCACCTCTCGGCACACCAGTACTGATATGATGAGCATCTCCCAGTAATATTCCTTTAGAAAGCCTTTAGAATTTAGAAATGAAGAAAGCCTCATAACTATTTTTGCATAATTATTAGCTACTCAATAATTAATCTCGAAGCTTTAAAAGCAGAAAAATCAGTAAGTGTACATTTTCTTTCCTTTGGGCTGTATTAATGTCTTATTAATCATCACCTATCAATTTTCCCCCTAAGAAGTCAAACAAATATTTTAAATAAGTAAATAAATGTGAAAATGCAAAAACATTGCCTTTTGGCTAAATATCAATCCAATATGTGCTACTGGAAAATCCATAATCATGAGAAAAAATCAGTATCTGAGTCACAGTACATAGTCATACTCAAGCCTGCTGAAATTTGGGAGCAGTTACTTAAAAACAGAAAAGAATCTCGGGTTAGTGACCATGTGGTCTTTTTACTAAAGAGCAGTTGGAAATTGAGAAAGTCCAAAAGTGCAAAGTCACCCAACTGATTAATAACTCTCAGTACAGATCATATTCAGGGGTCTTCCATTCCCAGACTCATATCACGTTGCTTCTCTACTGGGAAGGAGAACTAAATTTGTTCATGACATTAATACTATCTAGCATTTATTGGCTGGTATGTGCCAGGCTGTGTGCTAAGCTCTTTATATGTATTAATATTTATATTCACAACAGCTCTCTCAGGTAGGTACCTCTGTTGCCTCCTTTCATGGGTGAAGAACAGAGGTTAAATAATTTATACTAGGATGTGAAGTAGGCAATGCTGGTACTTGAGTCCAAACAGAGCACCTGATAGACCTTCCATGCTGGTACCAGGCAAACCACTGAATTCTCAGGACACTTTTGTACAGGTCCTATTACATTCGGGTTCCTGATGATGTACCAGATAGAGTCCAGGTCAACAAGCATGGCGTATATGAGGCTCCTCCTGTTAAAGGTGGCTCCCGCTGCATCCTTACCTTTGTGCTTTATCTCCTTCCACCTCCCTCCTGTCACTTGACCCTGCAGTGTTACTTACTGCGATTCTGTGGGCCTTCCATGACAGCTTATTGCTTCCTAATTTTCTACATGATTATTCCCCTCCTTGGAACATCCTTTTCCATATTCTTTGCCTCCCATTCATCTTTTAAAATCCATGTTCAATTTTACTTGCTACATTGAGCCCTGATCAGTTTTCTTGCCAGATGTTGATTAGTTGCTCTTATGATATTGTCACCTTTATACTTGTCCTTTGGATTTTAGATGAGATATGTTTTGCATTCTGTCATAGGGCTCAGGGTTCTCTACCCATTCTTTTCTTATTTTTTAAACTAGGTTATTTGTTTAAGATTGATTTCTAAGAATTTTTTATGCCATATATTGATTATTTGTCAGATACATGTCTTGGAAATCTCTTCTGTGGCTTACTTTTTCACCCTGATACGGTATGTTTGTTTGATAAACAGAGGTTCTTAATTTTAATGTAGCTCAATTTTTTATTTTTTATTTTAGGATTAGCTATTTTGGAGTTTCATGGAAGAAATATTTTTCTACCTACGATCAAGAAGATGTTCTCCTTTGTTAGCTTTTAGAAGTTTTATTTTGTCTTTCATATTTAGGTTTACAAATCCTTCTGGTATTGATTTGTGTGTGTCATATGAGGTCAGGGTCCATTTTAATTTTTGTAGAGTTACTATCTAGTTGACCTAGCACCATTTATTGAAAAGATCATCCCTTCTATGCTGTACTGCAGTGACACTATTGTCATAACTTAAGTGACCACTTTGATATTAATATATTTCTCACTGTATTCTGTTCCTTTGATCTATTTCTTAACCCTGTTCCAAGACCACAGTGTTTTAGTTTTTATAGCTTTATAGTAAGCCTCTCTATTTGGTAGCATAAGTATTCTAGTTTTGCTCTTCTTCAGTATTGCCTTGGCTATTCTAAATCCTTGGCTTTTCTGTAGGAATTTTAGAATCATCTTGTCAATTAAAAAAAAAATCTGAGCTTTTGATTGGTATTATATTGCATCTGTAGACTATTTGAACAGAATTAAATGTTACAATATTGAATCTTCCAATCCATGAATGACATATGTTCCTACATTTATAGTTATAAATACTTTCTTTCAGTGAGATTTTGTAGTTTTCTGTATATAGGTCTTACATATCACTTGTTTGATTTATTAATGGTTATTTGTTTTTTTCTGATATTAGAAATAATATTTGAATATTTTTGTTCTAATTTTTCTTCTTTGCTAGTGTGTAGAAATACAATATATTTTTCGTATTTTGACCTTGGATTCAATGACTTGATAAATTCATTTATTAATTCCAATAGTTTATGTATAGACTATTTGGAATTTTCTAGATATATCATCATATCTGTAACTAATGCTAGTTTTATTTTCCCTTTTGCAATCCATGTAACTTTTTATATTTTTGATTTACCTTACTACATTGCTAGGTCTTCCATTACAATGTTGAATATAGCATGAAATACAAACAGTACTTGCTGTGAATTTTTTTTTAAACAAGCTACCATTGCAGTTGTAAAGACTTTTATTGTTGCTTGTTTAGAGATAATGTATTTTTTTCTACATCTGCTTTTAAGGCTTCCTTTTCATGTCTCATTTTCAGGAGCTTTAATATGATGTAACTGGATGAGGACTTATTTTTTTATTTTTTTTTTCCTTGACATAGTAGAGCTTCTTGAATCTGTCTTGTCTTTCTGTTGCTTTAGAAATATCTCAGCTAGCATCTCTTCAAATGTTGATCCTCCTGTTCTATTTCTGCTCCTGTCCTAAGAATTCTAATTGCTGGTGTATACATCTTTGTTTATTTTTACTTAAACACATCCCATATAATTCATATTCATTTTTGTATCTTCCATAATTTTTTCCCTGTATATTTCATTCTGGATATTTTCTACATAGGTATCTTTAAGTCTTAACCAATCCTTTCTTTGAGTATTATTTATTATTAAACTCAACTGTTGAATTCTTAATTCGGATGGTATTTTTCAGCCATTTAATTTTTTTTTTTTTTAGGTTTGGGATTTTTATTTATTTATTTATTTTTAACACCTTTATTGGAGTATAATTGCTTTACAATGGTGTGTTAGTTTCTGCTTTATAGCAAAGTGAATCAGCTATACATAAACATATATCCCCATACCTCCTCCCTCTTGCGTCTCCCTCCCACCCTCCCTATCCCACCCTTCTAGGTGGACACAAAGCACTGAGCTAATCTCCCTGTGCTATGAAGCTGCTTTCCACTAGCTATCTATTTTACAGTTGGTAGTGTATATATGTCCATGACATTCTCTCACTTTGTCCCAGCTTACCCTTCCCCCTCCCCGTGTCCTCAATTCCATTCTCTATGTCTGCGTCTTTATTCCTGTCCTGCCCCTAGGTTCTTCAGAACTATTATTATTTTTTTCTTTTTAGATTCCATATATATATGTATTAGCATACGGTATTTGTTTTTCTCTTTCTGACTTACTTCACTCTGTATGACAGTCTCTATGTCCATCCACCTCAGTAAAAGTAACTCAATTTCATTTCTTTTAATGGCTGAGTAATATTGCATTGTATATATGTGCCACATCTTTTTTATCCATTCATCTGTTGATGGATACTTAGGTTGCTTCCATGTCCTGGCTACTGTAAATAGAGCTGCAATGAACATTGTGGTACATGACTCTTTTTGAATTATGGTTTTCTCAGGGTATAACAGCCATATAATTCTTGAATGCCTTAATAATAGTTATTTTAAAGTCTGTTTCTGGTGGCACCAGTATCTGGATCACCTATAAACCTATTTCTATTATCTGTGTTTTGTTTTTCCACTTGGTGTTTGCTCATTTGGCCCTGTCCTCTTACATGCTTGGAACTTTTGATTGAATGCTGAATATTTAGTATGAAAAGGTGCAGAAGTAATCTCCACTAAAGAGGATTTAGTTTTCTTTAAGTTGACAGTTAAGGTAAGGGTAAATCAACCTATTCCATACAGGGATTGAGGTATAAGGATGACATTTAGTCTTACAGAATAGTGGGCTATCTCCAGTTTTCATCTACTTCTAGGGTAACTCTTCTGGGATTTCACTGGAGGTATTTAGAGGAGCCTCTCTTTCTTGGAAGAATCTCAACTCCAATTTTTATCTTCCTAATGTGATTTTCAAAAGCTTTCTTAAGCTCTTTACCCTCTTATCAACTTTCTTCTCTTTTGTTTTTCATCCTTTTACTCAGTGTGCAATTTAAGATTTGCCAAATGTCTTTAGGGCAATAATTGCATGGAATCCTGAGTTCAGTTTATCATGATTCCCCTTTCTCTGTGATCAGGTGTCTGTAAGTCCTTTTTGCATTGATGGTACTGGAGTCCAGTTTCTGTTTTCTTCATCCCTCTGAAATTGCTAAAAACTCTTCACCACAGCTTACTGCTTTGGCCTCAGTGCCTTGCTGTGTGAACTGGCAAATGTGAAAAAATATTAGGTGAAAAAGTGGCAGGAAACACTTGGCTTTCCTCATTGTTTCTCCTTTATCTATGATCTTGGCTCCACAAATTCTGGCTGCCTTTATTTTTGTTTTTTAGCCTTTATTGTTTTCAGAAAGAATGTTGGTCTAATATAAGCTATCATAGTCTTGTATTAGAGGACTCCCTTTCATTTAATTTAGGATGAATTAGTATGATTAAATATCACAAAATCTTCATGTGAGAAAAAAATTACACATATCTTAGATATATATTAATGGAATTAAAAATAAAAATAAAGGGTAAGCTATCACTATTTTAAAGTTGAGAAAAATTGTTTAAAATTTATGTCTAGTACTGAAATATAGATATTACTCATTCAATGAATCAGTTAAAGACTATTTTTATTTTACTCTTATTTTAAGAATTTCTAACATGTTTATGAATGGAGACCATCCTATATTTTATTTTTCCTCCTCATGCCTTACTTTTCCAACATTTTTCCATGCAGTACACATCATCAAACTCATTATTACAACCATTATCTTCATGGAGTTTTGTCTATCTGAGCTGCAAGTGATAGTCTTGTGTTTAAAATACTACTTAAAAATAGTATACATGTGAGAATACATTTATGTATAGATGTTCTATCTGTGTAAGGATAGATGTTTATATTTACATATGTTTTATATGTACATGCTTTTCATCATGTTTAAAATCTTAGAGACTTCTTAAAGCACACTTATAAATGTTTAACTCCATGGGAAATTTAATAGGGTTTAAGTGCTCCTAGGTTTAAAGCCTTAAAAAAAATAACTGTGTATCTTTTTAAAATGGCTTTATAAATATTATAAATATCATGTATAGCAATATATTATTTAGATATATTAAGTAGTGAAGTTTACGTATAAATTTTGTACATATAACTTTTATATTTTAACAATTTCTGTTAAACTTAATTTTTTAGTAATATTCTCTCTTTCCCTCTTTTTTATGGCTGTGCCACGTGGCTTGCAGCATCTCAGTTCCCAGACCAGGGATTGAAACTGGTGCCACAGCAGTGAAAGCACCGAGTCCTAACCACCGCCAGGGAACTCCCTAAACCTAATTTTTTAAACAGAAGTATATAATGTCAGATTCTATTCAAAACATCAAGAGGGAAATGAATGGCCCTGAGTGAAACCAAATACAAGAATTTTATAGCATTATATTTGTCAAAGTTGTATTTTAGAAAGCATAAGGTTTGGGAAAATGTAGTGTTAATTTTTTCAGATGTATGTTCATTTCACCTTTTTTCAAAAAACATCTGCCACATTCAAAAAATAAATGTATTCATTGAGTCAAGTACACCAGTCTTTTTCTCTTTCTAAGTTACATTCCAAATAATTTATTTCCGTTAACAATCCAATTTGGAAAACCATGAAGCTAACTTCTAAAATAAAAGGTTGTCATGTCAGCTGCCTTTTTATGTGTTTGTAGAAGTAGACCCATTCTGATTCAGTCATCAGGGCTTTTAAGATTTATTTGCATAGTTTCACAGTAGCAAAATCCCTGGAGCTCAGAGTCACAGATTTCCCAGAGCTTATTTTCACGTTTAACATGTGTGTCCACACAGTTTTATTTTTCAGGGTAAGATCAAAGAAGTTGAGAGCCCAATTATTTAAAAATACCACTTCAGGAAATGTGACCCAAAGAGTGCACTCATTGATTACACATGTGAAATTCTCCCTTCAGCCTGGAAGTAGAAAAAGTCCTTTTTTTCTTTCCTCTTTTTCTTTCTTTCTTTCTTTCTTTTTTTTTTTTTTTTTTTGTTTCCTGGTTACTGCTGAAGAAACTGCTTCAGATTGCTATAACCTATGTCACAGTATATTCAACTCATGTAATCTCATATTAAGAAGAAACAGTGACAAGAGAATTTTTAAAATTACACGTTTATTATGGGGCTTAGCATTTAAAACTGTATTGAACATCTTTACTACTCAGAGGCCAAGAGCTGCTTCCCTGGATAAATCCCTGATGTGAAGACTTTCTAAGTGAACCCCTTTCAACCTCCAGCTTTTCCTCCTCAAAAGCTTAGTATCGGCTGTCCTCTCTCCTAACCTCCTGTTTTCTTCAGACAAAAAAAAAAAAAAAATCTGTGATCTTAACTGTCCCCTGCAGTTCTATTACTTTGATTTCTATATCTCTATTTTGTGTTTATAGTTATTTCCCTCTGCTTTCCAGTACAACATACTCAGTGAGTTGCTTGCCTCCACCCTGTTACCATTCTCTCTCTTACTTTTCAATCATTATACTTTCTTAGGGAGTATTTTCCATCAAGCGTCTCTGTTTCTTTATTGCTCTTTCCTCTAATCTCTGCAGTCTGGGTCTGTCTTCCATTCCTCTCTAACCCAGTGCCTCAGAGGCCACTGTTGTCCACATGGTCAAGACACGCCAGCCACTTTTTAACAATCCTCAGCCTCCTCCACTTCTCTGTAGGCACTGGTCACCTTTCATCTCTTACCATTGGTTTCTATGATATTTCTCTCTCTTCATTCTTTTCCTGTACTTCTAGTGTTTCTTTATGTCCTTTGGTAGCTCTGTTTCCATCTTCTGAAAGTGAACGTTTTAAAGGTTTTAGCCCTTGGGTCTGTTCTCTGCATTTTATTCCTTGGTGTCCCTTTCCACTTCCACACCTCCTGCTCTTTACAACTCTGGTGTGAACTGTCTTCTGAACGGTGCCCTTTAATTCTAGCTGACTGTCCAACATCTTTACCTACATGGCTCACTGGACTTTCAAATGCAATTATGTCCAAAAGAGTAGCTAGAAGTTTATGAAGCTCCCTAAATGTTTTCTCCTGTCTTCTCTCTCTGTGAAAGGCATCATCACTTTCTTAGATACCAAGGCCACAGTACCTTGGAATCACATATGATTCATCCCCCTCTCATGTTACGCTTCCAGTTTTGTCATCGGGCCCTGAGGTTTGGACCTCGGCCACATCTCCCTCCTCCTAATTCTCTCCATTGCTACTGCCCAAGTTCTGCTCCCAACTTTTCATGGTTAATTGCAACAGTCCCTTTAACTCCTCTTGCTCCCTAACAATTCTGCTTCCTCCAGTATCCCTACAGTTTCTTGCCAGAAGGATCAATATCATCCTTTTCTGATTACAAACCTTTGTGTCTTTGCTTTCTTCAAGTGCCACAGAAGCACTGACCACATCCAGAATCTGCCTTCTAGATTTGACATCTGCCATTTTCTGCCTTTAAATGTTTGCTTTTGTCCTTCCCTCTTCCAGAAATACTCTTCTCCATCTCTACCTACTAATATTGTGTACATTTTCGGCAACATATCTTACTGTTACGTGTGCTAATTTTAAAATATGTCCACAACTCTTCAACAGTCCTCCCTCCAAAAGTGGAGCTGAATTCCCTTCTCCTTGAGTGTGGACTAGATTTAGTAACTCCCTCTAATGAATAGAACATGGCAGAAGTAAGATCAGGTTTTAAAAGATATCTTGCTTGCCTCTCACTCTCTTTTGATTTCTTGCTCTGGGGTAAGCTCTGTCATGAGGTCCCCCAGCGATTCATACAGAGGTCCGTGGGGTCAGGAACCAAGAACCCTCTTGGGAGCAGATACTCCTTTTCAGCCAGGCTCAGATGACGACAACCTTAGCTCTGAGTCAGAACCACCCAGCTAAGCTGCTCTCAAATTCTTCACCCATGTAGACTGTGAGATAATAAACGTTTGTTGTGTGAAGCCACTACATTTTAGGGATAATTTGCTAAGCAGCGATAGATAACTATTATAGGAAGCCTGATCTGAACTAACAAGATGAGATTAATCCTGAGAACCCTTTCAATTTATACCACTGACTTGTTCCTTGACACACACTCTTCGTATCATGGTTATTTGTTAATAATATTTTATAGTTGGTGTATTAGGACAAATTTTACTAGTCTAAACTGTTTAATAAACTATATAAAATACATCAGCACTTATAATATGAACCAAATTTCTGATATCAGTTCAGCCACTTAACACTTCATATCTTGGTTCTAGAGATGGTGTTTGCCATCAACTGGTGGTTCTTAAAAGACATTCTCAGCATCACAAGTTTCACAGTTCCAGCTTTGATATATGCCCAATATGTATGGACCAATTAAAATATTCTGCTTCTACTAAATCAAGTTACATACAGAACCAATTTCTAAATTAAATCAAAGGTCAAATATCTGAACAAAGTGATGTAGATGGAATGTGACTTTATAAAAACCTTCTAAAAGTTTAGCACCTAAGATTCTCCTTTGATAATATTTATATGAAGAGAACTATAAAAGGAATCTCCAAGGAGTCCTTTCTTGTGCACATGTGCATATACGTGAGGCCTCAATGTTTATTCCTGTAGCCATTCTACTCCTCTCCATTCTGGAAGTGATTTGACATTCTAATTACTTTAAGTGTGTCAAGTGCTAAAAGATAATTGGTTTCTTGTCACCTTACTCAAATCTGAATCAGTGTGTTTTATGGTCGTCGGAGAACAGCAGTCTTTAATTATTCCATGAAGAAAACTGTTCTTTTCCATTTGGACGTTTATATTTGTCTGTTTATTTAGGGGGTTAATTTAAGGGTGAGAGAGAAGAGTTCTTTCCAGGCTTATATTTAACTGCGTGTCTTTTGCACTTGAATCCCGTAAGTGTTGTGGCATATGTAGCCAATGGCCTTCGGTGACTGTGGTGTCCAGTGATTTAAACGGCTCTCCCAGTGTTCCATATCTAAATTCAGGAAGCAATGGATCTGCCCAGAATTTACAAACTCCAAGTCCTAGAAGCACTTTTTTTTTCCTGATAGATGGTGTATATAGTCTATTTGGGTACTGATGAGTCTCTTGATTTTGTTTAGGATGATAGTTATAGGTAAATTAGGGAAATATAATGTACTTTCTGTAACTTAACATATGTGTGTGATGTCTGCCAATAAAAAAAACACACATATGCCAAAAATGGTACAAATACAATATAGTTTATGCAAGTGTCATGTCTTATATTTGAGAGAACATACCTGAAGAGATTTTAGTTAAGAATATGTGTCATCTTAGGGAAGCTAAGAAACAGAACTCTACAGGAGTGTGCCTCAGCCATCTGGTGTTTCAATTAACGTTTTTGTTTTTTACTGGAATAGAATACAAAACCTGTTTCTTCAGTTTTCAGTAGACATATTAGAAATGGTAGTAGACCCTTGGAATTTAGGCTGCTCATGAAGAATGGCTTTGTTTGGCCAGAAAACTATTAGAAATAAGCAGGGACAAATCTGATGTGATACTTTTCAGAAAGAAACTTCAGAATATGCAAATGTATCCGGCAGCTTAGGGCAGGGATGATGAACATGGACGTGAACCCTGGATCCCAACTGCCTGGCTTTGAACCTCAGCTCGACCACGCAGCCTCTCCCATGTGTTAGGTATGATGCTACATGCCTAAAAGACTATTTTATTTCATCCTTGAAAAGACTGTTGGGTATGCTTTATTTTCACCTTTTTCAGATAAAGAAACTGAGATTTCAAGAAGTGAAGTAATTTGACCACGGCTAGCATGGTAGCTCCAAGCCTGGAACCTAATTATTGCCAGGGCATTTACAAATACTTTATTGCCACGGACTCTGTAACTCAGAAGGGGTGTGGGAAAACAACAACAGTAACATCCAAAATGGGGGTGAGTGAGAATGCGCATTACAAAGGAATATTGAAGAGATGATCATGATGGAGCCTGGACAGGACAAGCTTTGGTTTGCCTGGGGCAGGTGTGTTTTCTTGGGAACAGACCTGGGAACGGAGAGATGCGATACCACATCAAGATCCCTTCAGTTTTTATCATTTTAGCCTTGCGTAAAATACTATTATACTTTGTTGTACTTCCTTGAGATTTGTACATATCTTTTTATAATACATGCGTGTTTTTTTCCTATCCTCAGGTAGATGTACCAGTTTGTGGTTCTGGCTTTTACCTTCTCAGGCAGTTTGTGTTCAAACACGATTGTTGCATCAGAGAATTTTAACATACACTCACATATCAAGGCATCATATATTCTGAAAATAAACATGTGAAGTTCACGTTCATAGTTTTTACTTGTGTGTGTTGTAAATGTAGTATATAATGGTTGTTTCTGTTGAGAGAGGCTTCATCAAAATTAGGGAAAAATGGGTTCTGAAACCAATAACCAGTTGCAAAGACTAAAAAAACAAAATCACTGGTTAAAATACTTTATCAATTGCTTAAACCTAAAGTATACACCAACATGTTACCTTTCCAGATGTGACCGCCTGTTTATACCACCATCTAGAATGACGCAGAGAACCAAGAAATAAACAAATCAGCCCTAGAACAGCCAAAACAGACATGGCAAAAACAATAGCTTTTTGGTTGGACAGGCCTCCTAGTCCCTTATAGTATACAAAATTCAAATTAGCTCTTTCCAAACCCAGATCAAATTACAAATATCAAGTTAGAATACAAGGAGCCACACTGACAAGAAAAGAAAGTGTTAGCTTGACATCCTTATAGCAAGAGAGAAACAGTAAGAAGCATACAAACGAATACCATAAGCATAGCCCCATAAGGCCTTAGCATGTAGCAAGTGTCTCTGCCAACAGCCTTTAAAATTGTCATTGTCTTAGAGTACATTTAAATAATATTGGATTTAAATTATATTCAGTATACTATGCTTGAGAAGTCAGGGAGGATTTATCCTCTTAACCATTTTTAAAATTGAAGTAGAGTTAATTTACAATGTTGTGTTAGTTTCAGATGTATGGCAAAGTGGTTCAGTTTTATATATATATATATATATATTCTTTTTCAAATTCTTTCCATATATATATATAATGTTATATATATATATTCTTCTCCATTATAGATTATTATAAGATATTGAATATAGTTCTCTGTGCTATACAGTAGGTCCTTATTGTTTATCTATTTTATATATAGTAGTGTGTATATCAGGGAAGATTATTCTGTATTTAAGAATGCTGTCAATTTAAAATTGATAGGATAAAAACAACAAAATGTTTTGGTATTTAGTCACATTTCAACAACTATCAGGAAAATTTACCTGGTTTGAATTTATACATGTTACCCAAAATCCTTGGAAGGATCTTCTTTAATAAAAATCAACTGCATTTGTTAAGAATTAAACATAATAATATTATAGTCAAGTCTAGATTCTAAGAGGTCGTGTGGAAACAGTACAAAAGCAAAATAGTATACAATTACTTTTGACATCATCCTGTTAGTATTTAGTTAGATGTTGTCTCTCTGTTTCCTTCACTTGAGTCTTTGCTGTTCTTGTTTTTATTGTTATTATTTTCCTAGTCACCACTGCTACATTCCTTCCCAGGTCCTCTCTTTGAGACCCTTTAGGCTACTTAGTACCTTCAGCAGACCTGAGACAGCTTTACCAGCCAATACTGCTGCTGCACTGGTGTGGAGTAGCCCATCACATGACCTGATAATAGAAAACAACAACAGCCCCTGGAAAGTAGGGAAACCACAGATGGGAAACAGCTTTGGGTACCATGATTAATCTGAAATAATATTTGTAGTCTTCTTGCTGATAATGAAAGCCTTGATTGCATAGTTGTGTATTCTCAGTAGCTTAAATGTTATAAATAGGAAAGCCCTTAGATGAGATTAAAATTTATGACATGTACTTATGTATTATTGTGTTCCCTACAAATAGAATATAGGGACAGAGGACTCAGAAATTTTCTTACAGCTTTTGACAGAAATTCTAATAAGAATTTTCATGTTAAAGAATTCTGCAGATGTCTGGAAAAAGACAAAAGGACATGAAAACCTAACTGTTAAGTTAGCTGTCAAATTCAGGTCGAATTGTTTAAGCTGTCGATTGGTGAATATTCTGGAACTTCTAGTCACTCTCTTTTTGTCTGAACTAGTAGGATAATGTAACAGGAAAAAAAAAAAAAAGACATGCAAGTAACACTGAGGCATCTGCCAGAAGAAGAATTAAGCAGGTCACATGCCTACCAGTTCACAGCCAGCAATGATTTTGGCTAGCAGGTAGGGATGGGCCTGCATAAAATAGAAATAGTACCTGTACTATTTTCCTAATTAGCAACCTTTAAAGTTAAGGAATTTTGGTGTTGTAATTACAGTATACTCAAGGAAAATAATCAATTATTTGGGCCTGAGAGAAGACCAGAATAAGGAAAACATCCTTCCTTCCTCTACTCAGGGTGGCCTTTCTTAGAGAGGCTAATGTTATTTTCTTCCTCCCCCTTTGGATATTTAGCAAAATGTTTTTGTCTTACAAAGGGTTTCCAAGGATCCAGTATGACATTCTCTGTATATCCCCTGGTAATTAAACCTGAAATGAACCAGAAGCTTCTGACATAGTTAAACTTGCCTATTGCTTCTGTCTGGTGCTCTTTCCTCCCCGGCTGTCTCTAGCTCGGAGAATTCTCTGCCAGCCCCACAGCCCTGCAGGAAGAACAGGAGTCCTTGGGAGGCTCATCGCTAGCTCTGTTCAGGTGTGAAGCAGGCTCGGAGATGCTCTACACTTGGCAGAGACTCAGACACAGAGATGGCTGGTCTTTGTAGGTCATTTGTTACTTGTGGAGAACTGGGAAAAAGGCCAGAAAGAATGACATGCTGCCCATCACCAGTTCACACCAGCGTCTCCAGACATTGCCACCTGAGTGTCCCGTGCACCCCAAACTTAGTACTTCCTCAGCTGAACTCCTATCTCTACCCCACTTCCAAATCAGATGTTGCATTTATATTTTCTGACTGTATCACCATCTTAACATGCATTCAAAACAGTAACTCAACTATACTCCAATATAAAATAAAAATTTTAAAAACCCCAAAATACTCAAAATAGTAACCTTGAAATCATTTTAACTCCTTCTCTCATGTATCTTTCCCTACCCCCATCCAAATTTTTATCAAGACCTGTTGGTTCTTTCACCAAGATGTGCAAGTGCCCAGTGTCATCTGCTCAACTTCAGGTTTGCATGGTCTCTTATCTGGACTGATTTGGGAACCTCTCTTCTGTTCTTTTACAGTCATCTCTCCTGTTGGTTTCTTCTTTACCTTCATGTTTTAGTTAACACATCTTTGCTAAGCATTTCCTGAACTTCCCAGGTTCTCTTAGTATTACTTTCCATGCTTCCATGCACATCTTTTTAGCCCTTAATCCTGCTGTGATTCAAATCTTTGTTTATGACTCTGTTTCTCCAACTAAACGTTAAAGTCCTTGAGAAAGGAACTTTACCTTGTATACTTTAAAATACCTAGCACATAGTGAATGTGCAGCATACTTGTTAAACAAAAATGAGAAATAGAAAAGTGAGTTCTGATTTGCCATGAAATCCAAAATCAGCGGTATAAATTGATAAAGTAGAAATTAGGAAAGCCTTATTATTATATTTTAAATAGATATTATATACAGCATTTGTGTGAATGAGAGAATAGGTTCAAGGTTTTTCCAAACATTTCCTTTTTTCAGCATTTTAGAAATTGCATGCAAGGATAACTTGCACTGAGATTTTAGGATGTAGTAGTAAGTGCAGCAACTGGAAGCCTGATTCAAAATACACATTTTATCCTTTGTCATACCCAATAATTCCAGTGCCCTCTTTACTTGGGTCTGTCAGTGTTCTGTTCAAAAGCTCAGGGAAATTGCCAAACTGAATGCTGTTCAAATGTTCATGCTCAGATTTTGGTGACTGAAGACAAATTGAACTCCAGGGCCCAAATTACCCAGAGCACACTTTTTAATCATAATGAAATGAAACGATTTGGGTTAAAACAAACAAAAATCAAACCTGATATATAAAGCAGGTTAAAAGAGTTTATCCCATGATAGTTTATAAATGTTTACAAAATGCAGTATCACATTTAAAATCAACCAAGATTTTGTGAAAATGCACATTTGATGTGTACAATGCAATTATGTACACAAAGTTATTCATGTAATGAATATTGTAACATACTTCACCTTAATGGTGGGGCTTACAGCTTTTAGCATCTTCATGTAAATACAAGGCACAACTTGAAAGCAGGAGCAAAGAACTTGCCTCTTTAGATCGTTGCCTTTCGGTGGATGGAGAGATGGGAAGAGAGTGAGGCATCCCCAGCGGCATCCCACCCCTGTGGCAACAGAGTAGAATCTGTGGGGGGCCTTTTCAAAGTGATCATTCACAGCCCGGGGAGGGAGGAAGCTCCATGTGTAAAGAAAATTTTCACTTGTTGGGAGTGTGGTATTCCTGAAGAATATTGAGGCAGAAAAAGTGAGAGTGCTATTGAAGAACGAAGTCAGCAGTTGGTATGATTTCTGTTTCATACTTCAAAAGCACCAAAAATAAAACAGTTTTTGTATTTTTACATACTCAAGTGAAGCATTCATAAAAATAATAGTTTCGGTGCCACAGATTCTGTCTTTGCTGTTAATCAAGTAAATGTTGATGACTCAGGGGAGAAAAAGCACATGTCACTGACAACATATGTATATATATGTGTATATTTATACATGTGTATAACAAATATACATAGCGAATAAAATGCTTGATTGTGGAGGCTGAATTGACTCTGCTTGCAGCTAAATGGCAGCATGCCTCAAATAAGTCCTTTTAAAAAGCAAGAAACTGAGAGATGCCGAAACTGATGAGCATGATGGGCCATCCCATTGACCTTGTAAGAATGGCTGGGAAATGTGTGTGCAAGACCACACGTGTAACTGCACTGGCATAGTCAACACTCAAAGCATCTCTAATTGTGTATTAGGATATTAAAGGGCAGTCATAGGTCAAAATTTAAATTTTTCAATAGATCATGACACTTCTTTGGCGCTTGTCAACTTCACTGATTTACTGAGTTGCTAGCAACAAAAGCTATCGTTGACACGTGTGAAAAGAATTGAGAATCTACCTATATATCTCACCAAATCAGTATTTTTGAATAGTCTACAAAGAAGAAGCCTGAAGCTTAAAGATGACACGTCTCAGAACTCAATTTATATTGATCCTGCTTTTTACGCTATCCTCCTCGAGTTCTGTTGCTCTCCTCTTGATATATTTAGCACGTTTTCCTAGACTGGAAATACCACCGGGACTGGGGAATTGGGTAACCATGTAGCTCGATTTAGAATCTCAGTCAGTAATACTGTATCAGGTTTACAAGGTTGCTCACTGTTATTAAAAAAATGTGTATTGTTATGCTCTTGAAACAAATATGGTGAAAGCCTGTTACAATAAAGCAAGTAGATGATCAATCGTCTTATCCCCTGTAACTGTTATGTTAAAGAATTTCCTGTCATAGGAAAGAATATATAACACATCATATACTCAACTGAAGAAGTTTTTAAAAATGTGGTGACACAGCATTGCCATGATATAGAAAGTTAATAAAATGACTTATGTAGGTTCTCATAAAAATAACATTGCTTTCTTTATTCAGTCCTTTAATATTGAACATAAAGGAAAGAAATAACAGTTGCTGCTGAAGTTAGGCTGTTGAGGCTCTAAGTTCTACCTTGGAATGACTTTGAAGAGAAGTCAGCATTTTACATTCAGCTCATTTTTATTAGCCAGATTTATAAAG
Organism: Leucopleurus acutus; assembly: GCF_964270905.1. NCBI lineage: Eukaryota > Metazoa > Chordata > Mammalia > Artiodactyla > Delphinidae > Leucopleurus > Leucopleurus acutus. The sequence continues at coordinate 63,077,601 of NC_139153.1, read as the reverse complement.
AAATTATTTAAGGTAATTAAGCACTTTAGCTCTGACAGGCTGATGCTGTTTAGTGACAGGTGTGTCATTGGTGAGGCAAGCCACCTGATTTGACAGACTATATTTCAGTCCAGGAGTCATCCCTCCTCGGCCTCCTTTTCAAGTCTTAGAAGCCAGCTGTCTTCCCAGCCCTGGGTCTTTCTTATTTAAGGAGGTTAAGACTAACTTCATTTTCATTCATGATTTGTGAATTTACCACCATTTGCTTGAATCACTTTCAGCACAGTTTTTTTTGTTTTTTGTTTTGGTTTTGGGTTTTTTGGTGTAAAATGTTTCTTTTGTTTTTTGGTGCAAAAAATTCTCTTTGTAGTTTATTACCATTATTTTTTCTTATATCTTTTTTTAAAAATATTGGAGTATGGTTGATTTACAATGTTGTGTTAGTTTCAGATGTACAGCAAAGTGATTCAGTTATACATATACCTATATCCCTTCTTTTTCAGATTCTTTTCCCATGTAGGTTATTACAGAGTATTGAATAGAGTTCCCTGTGCTATACAGTAGGTCCTTGTTGATCTTCTATTTTATATATAGTAGAGTGTATCTGTTAATCCCAGTCTCCCAATTTATCCCTCTCCCTATGTTTCCCCTTTGGTAACCATACGTTTGTTTTTGTGTTTCTTCTTTCATCCACCTCCTAGCAAAGGGGTTGCCTTATTGGGTCAAACATTGTGTCCTGTGTCTGTGTCTTGTCCCTGACATTGGCATCCAAGTGCATGATGTGAGATAAAATAATCCTGTTCCCCAAAATGGAAGACAATGTCCCCAAGTGCCCCCCACCTTCTATTTCAGAGCTCTGAATCTACAACTCATGAATTCACTTTTCGGAATCCTGGATCATATTTCCATTGTTTTGACTCTGCCAACTTCCAGAGGTAGACATTTCCTAAGTCCAATATCTATCAGACGGAATTTCTTCTTACCTGGGGATTCATTAGTAGGAATTGACCGCCATGATTTAGTCTTCAGCTCTACTATGATCTTAGACTCTCTGAGAATTCTGTCAGTTTGTCATTATTATTGGGGAGGCTACATGCCCTTCTTAATCATTACAGTTATCTTGTTTTTGACAATTTCCAAAACTTTTGTATGGGTTCTAAGATAAAAGAACCATAGAATTCTGGACAAACCTTCTTTACTTTGTACAAGAGTCAAATTGTCCTTTCATTTTATTTCTAGTTGTCTACTAGTGATGTCCAAAATCTTATCTATGTATAACTTGTAGCTCACACACTCAGGCAGAAATAAGTCTCATTAGGACAGAATTTTTCAAGGAGTGCTGGTTATTATATTTGTTGTCTCTGTACACAAGTGTCTTGAGGGGCTCTTTAACTTCAGCCTTTAGGATAAAACAAGACGATTTGTTCAGAATGACTGAACTCTCACTACGTAAGGTGAAAATTATATAGTTTGATTTCATAAATATTTAAAACAAATACATTTTGATAATCAAAAAATAGAACTAGTCTCACTTATAATAATACAGTACAAGAATAAGAGGAAGATAGAAGACAATAAAAATAACCTGAAATAAACTTGGTGATTATAATTGTAGATTTTTTTCTACGTATATATTCCTCTATATTTCAGTCAATGGGTTTATATCCTACAAACTGCTTTGAACCTGGCTTATTGTCACCACTGTTTTCCATTATATGGATGTACTATAATGCCATATTATCTATTGGGCATGTAGGCTGCTTACAGATATGTGTAGTCATAGTGAGTGCAGGGTTGAACATGAAGGTGTACATCTCTACCTTTGAGTACCGTCTCTCTTAGGATGAGTCCAGGGAATTGCCCTGGTGGGAAAAAGGATGTGGTTTGGTACCTATTCACTGTTAAGAACATTACCAGATTGTCACCTAGGAAAATTGTCTCAATTTACACAACTGCTGAGATTTTCTCTCACCACCTGCCGAAATGGAGTGCTGTCAGTCACCTCAGTTTTTTTGACAGGCTGATAGGTAAAACACGACAGTTTAATTTGTAATACTCTCTGTTACTGAGATTTTGTGCTACATTTCATATGTTTATTGGCCACGTATCTTGGCTTCAGTCATTTTTCTATTGGGGTATTAGTCTTTATTTTCTTATTTTCTAACCCTATTAATGTAATAGCATTGTTCTTTCTTAACTGTTTGAAAATCATCTTTAACAGAATCTTGATTACAGTATATTTTTTAACTCATTCTTCTTTATTTTTCCTCCATTTCTTTCTACTGGTCTAGTTTTTATATGCCAGTAGCATACTATTTATTCTAGCGTAAGAGTACACTTTCAATTACCCTTTTCTCTGAATTTTTCTATGTACTCACATTTTATTTTCCAGGTGAGTATTATAATTGTTGCTCTATATGCTTATGGATCATGCATATATAGAGTAGGTTCTAATGTCACTTCCCAGCTCCTCACTGAGGAATTAGTGTCAACCCTTATCCTGTATGACAGGGGAAGAGTTCTTTGTTAGGCTGAAACTGTCCTGGGCACCCTGGATGGTTATTGTCTCACTCCATTTGGCAAAGATATTTGCTTCTATTTTAAGGCTCCTATGACTAATCACAAAGTTTAAAGTCTTTGTTTACATATTGTTCAATGTCCAATTGTTAAGTAATAAGTCAGTGCTCTTAAAAAATCATAAGTAAAAGACTATTTCTCTCTCTTCTAAAATGTCTATAATTAGCTGGTCTTCTCAGATATTTAATGGTGTTAGGGAGTGATGGTCAGTACAGATGCTGATACGCAGACAGTTATCAAGTCCAGCTGAGCAAACAAAACTTGTCCCAAAGCAGTGAGTAGCATTATCTTCCAAAAGTCCTAAGGGACCCTGTTGAGTGAATTCACAGCTATTACCATCTCTACCTAGAAGTACTGTTGTCCAAAAATTACATCTTGTTCTAATCTTGATTATTGCCTCCCCACTCCTTTCTAAGATAAGATAAACACTTCTCCACTGGACACTGCCCACTTCCTCCACCCTGGATTTAATGCCTCTTGGGGTCTGGCAAAGAATGAGAGCTCAATGCACTTTTTTAAAATTAAAAATAAGCAGACGGATGAGACCCCATCTCTGCTGATTTCAGACTTCAGTGTTTGTTCCATGGGTGGGCCAAAGAGATTCTGGCTGTTAAGACATTAGACTGAGGTTCAGAGACGGAGTCAGTAGACACCTTTAGCACTAGAGCCGTGGTGCCAGGAAAGAGTGAGAACCAGAGTGTAGCTCTGGCTCCAGGAGCCTCATGCAATCCAACGTTGGCAGAGTGGCCATGGGAGGCAAAAACTGACTTTTGGGGAAGCCAAGCAGTAAAAAGAAGCAAAGAAAATGTATATCCAGGGAAATAGAGAAAGAGGGAAAAAGAGACCAAGAGAAAATGAGAGGTTCCACATACAAGCAATGTCATATGATATTTGTCTTTCTCTTTCTGACTTTATTCACCTAATATGGTAATCTCTAGGTCCATCCATGTTGCTGCAAATGGCATTATTTTATTCCTTTTTATGGCTGAGCAATATTCCATTGTATACATGTGCCACATCTTCTTTATCCACTCATCTGTGGATGGACACTTAGGTTGCTTGGCTTTTGTAAACAGTGCTACAATGAACATTGGGGTGCATGTCTCTTTTCGAATTATGGTTTTCTCCGGATACATGCCCAGGAGAGGGATTGCGGGATACAAATGAATTTATATACAAAACAGAAATAGACCCACAGACATAGAAAACAAACTTATGGTTACCAAAAGGGAAAGGGAAGAAGTAATAAATTAGGAGTTTGGGATAAACATATGCACACTACTATATATAAAATAGATAAACAACAAGAACCTACTGTATAGCACAGGGAACTATATTCAATATCTTATAATAACCTAAAATGGAAAAGAATCTGAAAAAAAAAAATATATATATATCTGAATTACTTTGCTGACACCTGAAACTAACACAACACTGTAAATCAACTATACTTCAATTGAAAAAAAGAAAATGAGAGGGAGGAAAAGAAAAGAGGAAGGGGAGGGTGGAGGAGGGAACATTAGTGACCTGTAAGGAGAATGAAGGACATCCTGGGGAAGCCTGGAAAAGACCCCCAGAGGCAGCAACCACATGGGAAGCAGGAGTGGCAGAGCTGGGGAGTGGCTGCCAGCCATGCTCCAAAGGTCACCTGCTTCGGAATAAAGTTCTGTGCTTCCACCCAAAGTGAGAGAGGTGGAGAAAAGGACAGGTTATTAGCCACAGACAAAATGGAAGACTGTGAAGCAGATTGAAATCACTGTGGGCTCCAGCTGTGCCTCTCCCAGCTCATGCCACGATGACCAGGTGCCTGGAATTCTCGCCTCAGAAAACAGCTTCCCTCCCTTGTTCTAAGATGAAGCTCTCCGTGGGTGTGTCTTTGTGCTGAAAGGACTAAACTGAAAATCTGAGACTTGTTTCAACTGACGTTCCTGTTTTATCTCTATGGAGAACTGAAATTCCATTTAAATGGAATTTTCAAAAGTTGACAAAGTACAGAATGTCTGGTTCAATTTAGAAATAAGCTAGGTCATTTATTGTATTAAGAGCAGAAAAAAGTCCCAGAACCTGTGACAATGATCCCATATAAGTAACGTACATGGGCTGAATTAAGCTGGTGATTTTGTTACCGAATCAGGTTCAGCTTCCCACTGCTCAAAAATCAGTGGGTGTGTGGGGGAGAGAGAGAGAGACAGAGAAATGTTGGTAGAAAGGAAAGTTTCTTTTAATCAGAATGCCATCAGTCTGGGGAGAAGGTGGACTTGTGTTCCCCAAAAACCAACTCCAAAGATTCTGCTCAACCTTGAAAGTTTTAAAGAGAAACAGGAAGTAATCTCAGTTAATCACTGGGATAGGGCATCAGATTGGTCACCATACCCCACTGTGCACAGGCATGTATGCAGGCTTACTGCCTTCTTGTGACTTTTCTTTAGATGCTATCTTGTTCACACTGTTCGCTCTCGAGATTACTAAAGGGTAAGTTAGGGAAGAGATCTGGTCATCTGTTAATTACTTATTCTTCATTTCTACTCCTTTGATCTATGGAAAGAACCAACAGATTGGGCAAGGTATTGTGTGATTAAGGTTTGAAAGGTGTGCTAGGGCCAGAGATGAGTAGAGCATGGGAGTGCCTGGTGTAAGGTTAGTGACAAGACAAAAGGGGCCCCTGTAAAGAGCTCTTTCCTGCCAGAAGCTGCTTATACTTCCTTATCTATTTTATATGATTTTATCATCTAAATTTAAATTAAGAAAAAAATCAACTTTTTTCTAGACTTAGAATTCAATCTAGTATAGAGTCAAAGCAAAACAAGTTATTGATTATTCCCACAGTTAATAGGTGATTTTATATATATGGTGATTTGATATAATGTTGCTAAGAATTATCTCTAAGACCTGGTAAAATGTTATAACTAAATAACCACATACTGTAATATCCATTCACAGGTATGGCAAGTATCATGCAATCTCTTTCATTCAATGTATATGTATGAACCTTTTTTATTAGGCATTCTTTTCTGGTTATATTAAAATTCATCCTGTTTTATGAAGTGCCCATTTCCATTATATTCTATTATTGTAATGTGTTTAGGGTAAACAGGAGCATCAAATATAAAGCTCATTACAGTTATGTGGAGAAAGCTTACTTTTTAATATGTGCTATGCATCTCTTTTCAGGCAGTGCCTTTTCTTGAATGCTGGTTAATGGTAAAAAACCACAAATGTTAGAAACATATTCCAGCCTTTTTTTGTTGTTTCTTCTGAGTAGTAAAGCCATTATCTAGATTAGTCTTATTATATTTTTAATTAAACTGAAGAAGATTATCCCCAGCATTGTTTTATTCAGTCAAATGCTATTTAAGAATGTGTTATTTTTCTTAGATAGTGTAATTTTGTTTACTGATCTCAATCATTTGGAAACATTACCATGGAAGACAACCAAATGACTCCAAAGTATTGTTCAATGTTACTGAAATATACAAGTAGAAGACACCAGGGTGGCTGACATTTCTGGGTGATGTCATAGCCCAGTGAAGTTCTCTTCAGTTCCTTATTCTCTTTACTCCCATTTGATAGTCATTTTCAACTTCTGTGTCTAACATCTCATAAGCTTGCAGCATGAGGAGCCGATGGCCTGAGACAGAAGAAGTAGAGGAGAATTCTCAGTGATTCATAGGGAATCTTTTATGAAGTTTTTTTGTTGTGTTTTTTTTTAAGAAGCATAGTATCTCAGAGTTTGAAAGCACTTCAGAGGTCAGAGTTGATTTAATTCATGCCTTTGCTCAACAAATGAATTTTTTTTTTTTTTTGGTTAAACACAGGACCAAACTTCAGAGAATGTATTAAGATTTGAAGGAATCTCAGAAAAGAGACCTAATGACATAAATGTTATGATGACATATTTAGCTTGAGTCACCATATGATTTTTATCAAAGGAATGGCATTGAACAGATGTGACATAGAACCTGTCATGAAAGAAAATCCAGTCGAGGGATAAAAAAAAAAAAAATTACCATTACTTATTTAAGGCTCTCCTTTACCAAAATTTGGAGGAAGATAAAATTAATGGACTTTAACACTTGTGAAATATGAGGCAGCTGTTGCTACTGCATTTATTGACCAAATGGAAATATCTGCCTTCTTGGCATTTCACGAGAAAAGAAAAAAAAAAAAAGCCTGGCAAATGCTGGCAAAGATTCTGGTAAAAGATAGTCTACTAATAGAATTGTAGTCAGTGATTTCATTGACCTTCAAACCCCTTACACCCTCATCCCACTTTATTTTTTCTTCCATTTCTTTAGTAGAAACTAAGCAATTTCTTTCATGAGCCATTCTACTTTTACTTTTGCAGCCATTCTACTTTTACTTTTCCTTACCTGGCGAGATTCTTCCATTTTGAGAAATATCCCTAGAGCACAGTTCTGCCACCAAGAACTCCTTTAAATGCTGTGAAACCTGTCTTATTTAAGATATTCTATATATTTTATTATGGATGAACATATGATTTATTTTGATTACTTGATTTTTAATTTTTAAATTAATGAGGTAGATTTTTCAAATAACCACTTTTCGGCTATACTTCTTAAGAAAAAAAATCTAGGCATAATTTTCATATCTCATATAATTTATGCATGTATTGAAATCATCCATAGTGGCTTATATACATTTTCCTTTCAGTTTTACTGAGGTAGAATTGATATACAGCAATGTATAAGTTTAAGGTGTAAGCATAACGATTTGAGTTAACATACATCATGCAATGATGACCACTATAGGTTTAGTGAACACCCATCATCTCATATAGATACAAAATTAAATAGGAAGAAAAAGGTTTTCCTTGTAATGAGAACTCTGAGGATTTACTCTCAACAACTTTCATATACAACGTACAGCAGTCTTAATTATATTTATCATGTTGTACATTGAATCCTTTATATTTTTTATCTTACAACTAGAAGTTTGTATCTTTTGACTACCTTCATCCAATTCCTCCTCCCCTCTTCACACCCCATCTCCCGCCTCTGGTAACTACAAATCTCATCTCTTTTTCTATGAGTTTGTTTTTGAAGTATAACTGACCTACACTACTATGTTAGTTCCTGGTACACAGCATAGTGATTTAATATTTCTATACATTTCAAAATGATCACCATGATAAGTCTAGTTACCATCTGTCACCATACAAAGATGTTACATAGTTATTGGCTATATTCCCCACACTGTACATTTCATATCTGTGACTCATTTATTTTTTAACTTAAAGTTTTTACCTCTTAATCCCCCTCATCTATGTCCCTCCCCTCAACCCGCTCCTCTCTGGCAACCACGTGTTTGTTCTTTGTATCTAGGACTCTCTTTCTGTTTTGTTATGTTTGTTCATTTATTTTGTTTCTTGGAGTCCACATGTTAAATGATATCATATGGTATTTGTCTTTGTCTGACTTATTTCACTTAGCCTAATACCCTCTAGGTTCACCTATGTTATCATAAATGGCAAGATTTAATTCTATTTTTATGGCTGAGTAATATTCCATTGTACATGTATATCACACCTTCTGTTGATGGACATTTAGGTTGTTTCCATGTCTTGTCTATTGTAAATAGTGCTGCAAGGAACATAGGGATGCATATATCCTTCTGAGTTATTCTTTCTGTATTCTTCAGGTAAATAACCAGGCGTGGAATTGTTAGATTATATGGTAGTTCTATTTTTAATTTTTTGAGGAGTCTCCATACTGTTTTCCATAGTGGTTGCACTAATTTACATTCCCACCAATGGTGCACGAGGGTTTCCTTTTCTCCACATCTTCACTAACACTTATTAACTTTTTTTTTTTTTTTTTTTTTTGTGGTATGCGGGCCTCTCACTGTTGTGGCCTCTCCTGTTGTGGAGCACAGGCTCCGGACGTGCAGGCTCAGCGGCCATGGCTCACGGGCCTAGCGGCTCCATGGCATGTGGGATCTTCCCGGACCAGGGCACGAACCCGTGTCCCCTGCATCAGCAGGCGGATTCTCAACCACTGCGCCACCAGGGAAGCCCCCTAACTTGTTTTTTTGGTGATAGCCATTCTGACAGGTGTGAGGTGGGTTTTATATACATTTGGAATAGAACCTCTCAAAATAAGATTCTATCCCATAGTGGCTCAGATATAGCTCTAGATAGACTGTAGAGAAAAAGTAGAATTTAATACTAGCTTAACCCAATGGTAATATTGTGGAGATTTTCAGAACTTTTAGACAAGATTCAGAACATGGGGTACAGTTGTATTTCAAGAATGGAACTCTGCATCAAATTATTCTTTGCCTCTCACTATTGATGAAGCATTAACCACACCTCTGTGACCAAACTGGATTCTACCAAAAGAGATGGTCTGGAACCAAGTTCTGGACCTCCTCAGGTATACACATTTTCCCCTGCTTCAGGCAAGGTCTGGGGGCATATGGCCTGATGGCAGAGTACTGAACTAGAAGAAAATCAGTTCTAGCCATAGTTTCATCATTTACTGTGTGATCTTAAATACTTTAATTTCCATGATCTTTAGCTTTTTGTTGCTGATGTCACTCGTGTGAAATACAACTTATCCAGCCCAACTAAAGTGAGCCATTTTGAGAAAGATGATTCTTACTAACACCTTCCACAGTGCAAGTGTTATTATTCCCCACTTACTAGGACCCATGTTTTCTACCTTTATTACCTGTGCCATTTAGGATAGATTTCAGGACATAGTTCATTTGAATAGCAGGCAGATGACCTTCAGGAGTCTTCTTGCTATTTCATACAGGTGTACATACATAAAACGTTGCCCAGAAACAGAAGACCAGTAAACACAGTAATAACATCAGTCCATGTGTTCCAACCCACCTCCTTCCCAGACTTGGTAAATTGTAAATGAAAAGTACCATGAGAGATATCTGAGACAGTGCTTTATTTAGAAAATGATAGGAATCTTTAGGAATTCAGATTAGAACTGTAAATATTCATTTAAAAAATTTGCTTGTTTACTATTTGAAAATAGCTGTCTTTGATGCTTTAGAGAAAGCATGAATAATTTAATAAATTTTATTGAGTTGTATTGTTAAGTTGATGGGGATACAAAATGACAGGTATATTTTCCCCACCCTCCACTAGTTTATTACTCCCTTGAAAGTAATGAGTGAGCCACAAGGCTGATGAAATAAATGCTATGCTAAATGTATTAAACACCATGGATGGAGCATAAGTTAGGATGCCATTTATTTAGGCTCAGGGAATTAGCAGAGGCTTTGTGAAAGAGGTCTTCAGGTAAGCTAGGCCTTGAGAGATGAATTGGATTTTCATAAAGAAGGAGAACATGGGATTTTAGACAAAAGGAACTGCAAAAGCATGATGTGAAAGCACATGGCCATCAGAGTGGGATGCATGGAAGATGCAGTGAAGCATGAAACGAAGAAGAAAAGGCATTCAGATTGTGATAGACCTTGCACGCCATTGTAAAGAATTTACATTTGATTCTATAAATTACATATTTTTAAATAGTCTAAATCATGGCTGGAAATTTGTAACATTGGAGGCCAGAAGCTTTCTCCTGAATCCCAGACCCTGACAACCCACAGCCTGTAAGGGTTTCCATGTGTCATAGATGACTGACACTCAATAGACCCAAGGCCATCCTCCTTCTTTCCAACCTCCCAACTGCCTGTGTCTGTCATTGATGACACCAACCAGTCAGTCATTCAATCCAGAAATCTGGAAGTAATCCAGAAGTATATTCTACTCATGACCCCACCATCCAGCTGCCGGTCACATTGCATTTTTGCCACCTACTTCCTAAATATCTCTGAAACCTAGCCTCCATTCTGCATCCCTGAGCACATTATCCTCTATCCCCACCCATCCCAGATCTGTTTTCCACCTTTCTCTGCCCCTCTTTGCTTTTCAAACGCTGATGCCATAAACCGCATCACCTGGGTGTCCTTGCCACCTCCTCCCTGATCAGGAAAGGGTGCTCAGTGGGAGGTGCCAGCAGGAGAGTGAACACCAGCTGGAGAGAAGTTTATGTTCTGTTTGTTTTTCTCTTGCTCTCTCCCTGCTTGTCTCTATAGTCAGTTCCGTTAACTGTACTCACACTTTTGTAAATATTTTCATTAATTCCTCAACAACGAAAACTCTTAGGGAAACATGTTTTCTTGGCAGACCTCTGGATGATATAACCTACTTTGCCGATCAGGTTCTGGACCTTTGCAGCAGATTCCTAGTCGGTCCTTCTGTGTTCAGACTACATTCTTCACACTGCTTTGGAGAACTGTCTTTTCTGAACATGTGATGCTATGACAGTTTGTTAATAGGAGAATATTCTAGAATGACAAATATATAGCATACACATTACATAAATAATGTCAGTTTTGTAAAACTACGTATATACCAAGAAGAAAAGAAAATGCCATTGTCCTTGGCATAATTGTGAAATTGTTGCAATTTTTCCTTTCTTAGTCTGTTTTTTGTAATTTTTCCCCTGAAGGTAGAGAGAACGAGACAGATAATCAATCTCTCTCTCTCTCTCGTCTCCCTCTCCCCTCCCCATGTGTGTGTGTCTAATTATGAAAAATATTTTATACATTTTTTTCATGTCATAAGAATGTTGCTAACCACTTGTTTGTTTACTTTCTGATCCAGATACTAGAATTGAAAGAAATGCTCCTAAATTTTACTTAGGAAGTTTGATTTCAAAGTAAAAAAGAGTAATCTAACATTATGTCTAAAAAAACTGTGAGATGATCTTTTAACTGAATAATTAGCCTATCTGAGAAAGTGTGTTTGGAAATCTATTCTAGATGCTCATGAAACTTTAATTTCTTTAATTTAATTTGAAACTAAATATGTCATTGACATGTTCCCTCCTGTCAGATCATTAAATTCACGAGAGCGTTCTGCATACTCCTTTTCTACACTCCTCTCAGAGGACAGATTCCTTTGGTCTCCTTATCAATCAGCAGGCTTTCTGTTGCCTTTGATCAGCTCAATAATAAAAGCTTAAGTTTAGATTTCTTACTGAAATCTTCACATTTTAATGATTTGGATTTTTTTTTTTCTTTATCTGAATGTTTTAATGCTTATCCAGTGTACTTTTCTTTTGCCATTTGATCTATTTTCAAAAATTAAGTCTCAAGAAACCTAAATTACAGGCATATTTAAGTTGTTTCAAAAATATTTCACTGGCCCAGATTGAAACTCCAACTTGAATTTTGTTAGAATGGAAGTACCTTTTTAATATTATTTGTGTCCTTATATGTAAAAGATGAAATTATTTGGCCTTTGGAAATACTTAGAGTTTAAATGACTTTTCAAATGTCATTTTACAAATTTGGTATAAGAACGAAATTTAATGTATTACTCCAAGAGAATTTTTGTATAGTTTTTCTCCTCTTTAGTCCTCATCTCATTCTATTCCTCTTCTTTAATCATTAATTTCCATTTTGCCAAAATCTATAACTTTACCAGCTGCTTGAGGATATAGTTATATGAAACATATTTTATTTTTCAATAACATATTTATGTAGAATATTAATCAAGGGTGATATGTAAGGACATGGACCTTCCTTAATTTTACAGATAAAACAATTTGGTTTAAGTTAATAAAACTGTTTGGAATAAATGTGGCTATTTCAGCTTTTGATAAAGACCGTTTCCTTTTGATAAAACCTCAAATTTCAGATGTAAAATATGTAATAAAGTGAAACAGACTTTCAACCTAGAATTCTGACAAGTTCCTTCTTCTGAACCTATATAAGGAAAATAAATAAATTATACTTTAGAATTTTCTCAGCAGAGAAAGGGAAGATTCTCACAATGAGATTTTAATCATATTAATTAAGACTTGAAAATAACATAGTTGCTAGTAAAATAGGAAATCTGTGTCTTGTTTCTGTAGCCCAACTGAAAAACATTTGCTGTTTTGTGTCTGTATATTGTTTATCTGAAGAGAATGAGTATCATTAGGTGTTCAAAATACTTAAGAAACCTGGAGTGTGTGGGAGAGGGATTATTCAGGAAATATTCTAGGTAATGCGGTTAACATTTTTCAATTTAGCTTGATGAGCCCCTGATAATTATTTCCCCTGTCTCTTAGCTTTTAGAATGACTCTTCCCTACCACCAAAGGTATGTGGCCTTTCAACTTTCAGGCATCAAAGTGAAAAATAATACACAATTCTCAGAGGCTAGTGGTGAAAAAAATTATCCAAGAGAGAAAAGAGAGTAGTAGAGTTAAATAAACAGAGGATTAGGTGCATGTAACTTGACTATAAAGACATAGGAAAGACTTATACTAAATGTAAAAATGCTTCTGCAATATTTCATAACTTTTGTGTAACTCCTTGATACCTTGATACCTCTTCCTCCTCTGCTCATGCCATCCCATTCTGACTCCACCGAGATTGTATGCCATTGTATTACCTCTTTCCTATTTTATTCCTTTGATGTATACCTTGATATTCAAGTTTCTTATCCAGATAGAAATTACTATTGAATAAATAGGACCTGTGGTATTTTTGCCATGTGGTATGTTTGATTTTTTTATGTCAGGTTAATTAATAGTTGACATTAAAGTAACACAGTTATCGCTCAAGTAAAGAATGCAGCCTCTTAAAACATGAATAGAAAATTTTGTTCTGTTTTGTTGTAATTGTTGTTTTAATTATTGGGGAATATTTGGTTAAGGCCAATGCTATAAATTAAGAAAATAATGGCTTGAAACATGTGAAACACTTTACTCATCTCTTTAAACTAGGGACTATAAAATTTTGCTCAAATATAACAAAATATCTATTCTTCAAGCTCTGTTATCACCCACATTTTTATTAATAGTAGCAACTATTCAGTGATCCTTTGCCACGTGCTTATACTATGTAACATCTTATACCATGGGCCACTTATTACAGACTTGATATACAGCATCTCAATTTTCCCAATAATCCTACAGAATGGGAGTTATTCACTTGATTTTATAGATGAAAAATTTGAGGCTCAAAAAGGTTATGTTCTTCTCTTAGTTCACCTCGCTAGAAAAATGACAGAATCAGAGAGATATGTAGGGACAGATATTTGTGGAAGTAAAGGAAACACTGAAGAGTGACTTAGGAAGAAGGAGTACAAAATTAAAGAGGAAATTTAGCAAGGACGATATCTGAACTAAAAAGATAAAAATAGAAAAGAGTGAGAAGAAGGAATACAATGGATAGAGTGAAAGTTTAGATAGTTTCTTGATTACTTATCATCTTGCTTTGGAAACTTTCAAACGTATATAAAAGAAGAGAGAATATGATAATGATTCCTCATGTACCACCACCCTGTTTCATTAATTATCAACTTGTGTTCTACTTTGTTTCCTCCGTATCCTCCACTGCTGCTGAATTAAGTTGAAGAAGATCACATGTAACAGATTATTTCATTTCATCTGTAATTGCTTCAATATAATTCTCTAAAAAATAAGGGCTTTTTAAAAAGCATAAATTATCAAACCTAAAAAAAGCATTACTATTAAATACCTAGTCAGTATTGAAATTTCTGTTACCTAAATGTCTTTTGACATTTGTTGAATGTTGATGGAAAATTTCTCAAAAACTTGCTAAAAAGTCAATTTCAAGTTTACATTAAAAGAAAAAGTTCAGTTGGCCTCTCACTGTTATACTGAATAACTTTTAATTTCCTGTTAACTCTGTACTGTATTCCTCAGAGCAACTGTTCTGGACCTTCTTCATTCCCATGCAAGCCCACAGTCTGAGCCTTCACTGACCACAGCCCCAGAGGTAGGCTTTACCCCCAACCATGAAGTGTATGCTGAGGGCATCCAGTGACAGTCACCTAATCTGTTTCCCTTTCCTCCTCTCACGATACCCTATACACCATCAAAACGTTTCTTGCAGTTAGTACTCATTCTCTTCTTCCCTGTAGTCTTAGCACTTCCGTAGAACCTAATTCTAAGGCAAACCCTCCTCTGCTCATGCCATCCCATTCTGACTCCACCGAGATTGTATGCCATCAACTGTATTACCTCTTTCCTATTTTATTCCTTTGATGTCCACCCAACTTTTCCTGTATGCCTAAAAACACTTAAGTTTCAATGACTAATTTAAAAAAAGCATAGATGAAAGGATGGATGAATAGATAAATAGGTAGATGGGAAAAACAGAGAGTACAACTTTTTAGCATGGTGTTTATCACGTTGTTTTGAATTTCCTTATATACAAATACTCCTTTCAAATTTTAAATTTTCTTATAATGGTACAATAATTTTCCATGTAATTTAGGTCTCTAATACCTGATGAGCCCTGACTAGCCTCTCTCTGTTGTCTTTCTCAAGCACTCAGCCACTGAGTCTTGTCAAGTCATCCTTTGCAGCTTTACCTCCATCCCTTCCTTCTATTCCTGCTGCCTTCATTCACATTGGGATCGTACACATTTATGCTGCATTAGGATTGAAACCTCCTAACTCCTCTACTTGCTGGTAGATGTTCCAGTTTCTCACTCATACCATGTATACTAAAATGTTAATCTTCTTAAGTATTTTTCCAATCACATAACGCTTTGGCGAAAAGCTTTACATGCTTCCCCATTGTGCCTTATGGAATCTGTAGTTAGCCTGGCGTGCAAGGGCTGCCCTCTACAATCTTGGCCAAATTGACCTTTCTAATCTTTCTAGCCTTATGGCTAACTCCCCATCAGCAGATTTCCATGACCCAGAAAAATGGGTTCTAATGCTATTCCTGGTGAGTATTCCTAATGCTTCAACTCCTGTTACCCAAGCGTTTCCTCCCCTTTAAGTGCTACTTTACAATTTTCCCAACACAACTAGTAATAGATTCTTATTCCTTTCTTCCCTCTTTGTCTTTCCACCTGCAGTGCCCTTCACTCCTTTCTTCCTGACAGACATCCCTTAATATTGGAAAAATTTAAATAAGATAATAGTTATTCCAAGCCAATGGATAGTTATGCTACAGGTTAAAGGAGATCTCCTAAGAGTCTCAGGAAAACAAGTTACTTTGGTCAGTTTGCCAAGATCTAGATTCTGATACCTTGGCTTGGGGGCCCATGCTCAGGACCCTTGTCAGGTCAAGTTTCAGGAGAAGTTACTTTTTGGAAGTGCTGGGGAAATGAGAGCTTGTAAGAGGGCTGAACTGTGAAATCAGTAAAAGAACTATGGCTCTTCTTGCTGTTTTTTTTAAGCCTGCTCAGGATTTCAAAATATGCATTTTTGGAAGACGCAAACATTCAGTCCATAATACTGGTGTATAAATACTTTCAATCATGTAGCACAATGCAGAAAGGGAGGGAAATATCAAAATTATGCAATGCTTCTGAGTTGTCAAACATATGTACTACTTCTACAGATTTATGTTGTAGCCATAACACAGCCCAAACATTCCCCCTTACATCTTCTGTTGAATTTTAGTACAATACCCAGGATTTTTGCTTGTTTGTTTTTCACTTTCACCAGGTAGTGGTTGGTGAGATTTTTACAATCTAAGTACAATGCATGTTTTAATCCAATTTTTGGGTAATTGGGAGTGAATGAATAGTTACTGAAACATAGAATTTTAGAACTTGGTACACACACGATCGTCTGTGATTTATTTAATATATAATAGAGGTCAGTGAGACTCAGAATCATTTCACTGACTTTCCAAAGGTTACACAATTTATGGCAGACCAAACCAATTGATATCAATTTAGCTACTAGTATAGATGCTTATATATGTACAAGTTATGGCATTCATAATGTAAAGCTTAAACTTACTAAACAATATTATAGTGCATACAATATATTATATATGAAAATTGATACTTTTATTTAGGCTGCAGAAGGATAAGGACCAAAAGCACTTATTCTTAATATTGGGCTCTCTTTTTTCTGAAATCCATTTAGCACATTGCTTTTAATAGGCATTACAGACTCAGAGATATATATTTCCTAAGTGATCATTTCCCTAGATTTCTATTACTCAATTCTTAAGGTCTTCTAGTTGTGTTGAATTTTATTATAGATACGGTTATTAAAAAGTTTTTGTTGATTTTTTTTTTAATTTGAACTCCTTATTAGCGTTCCTTCTGTTGGAAAAAGGTAAATCCTCCTGTATATATGTAGGCAATTACCAAGGAAGTCCGAATCCTTTCAAATGGTGCTTAGTATTTTGAAGCATAAAAGGTATAATATTCACTTTTTCAATTTTGAGGGTAATACTGACAGTTCTGTGACTACAGATCATTAACCCAAGGTGTACTTACATTTCTTAAAGTATAGGTCATATAAAAGCATACTGCTAATAGTGTTCTATCTTAATGGATTATAGTGGAAAATGCAGTATGGGTTTCAAAATTAAAATTCTGAAGATGGTGAGGCATATTTCTAAGGAAATGCAAGTAATTCAGTGTCAACATTGTGATGAACATTTTCTATCAAATCTATCATACTTTTCATTTTTCTTGTCATTGGTTTCTACCTCACATTTTAAAAAATATTTCACTGCACTTATAACATTACCATAAAAAGAGGGCTTCATGATCCTCGTTAGTCAATATGATTCATTAGAATTTAGATACTTTCAATATGAATGTTGCTATCAGATACATTTTCCCAAGATACTATTTTGTGCACATATTTTCCTCTTCAGGATTTATCTTGCTCTCAAAATCAAATCTAAACATGTGTCAGATTTTCAAGACCCTTCATAGCAGTTATGCAGATAAATCCTAAGTAAATTTGTTCCATATTCATAAGTGTAATAATCTTTTATTTTAACATTTTTAACTTTAGGTTAATTCAATAAACATTTATTAAAATATTACTGTTGCCATCATTCTAATTTTTGCCTCTATTTCTGTAATGCTAGTCTTCCAGCTTGGATGGCTAAAAATAATCTTTATTCATTATTTAAGGCTTATTCATGAAGCCCTGGTAGTGTATTTCATTCTACTGGGAACCCACCCTAACAACCATGTACATTTAGAGCTTTTTCTCCCCTTTCTCTGAATTACATAACAACTCATTATTTACTTTCCTAAATGAGCTTAAATTGTATCATGAATATGAAGTTATCATAAATTTATTGTCACTGTTTATATTATTTTAATATTTAATTTTAATATTATTTTAATTCAGTGTGTCTAGGTCACTTCAGGAAAATTTACTACTCTGAGAAAAATAAGTGGAAACTCATATCCTTGAATCAGTTTCTCTGAAACTACTAAAAGATGCAAAGTTTCACTCAAATCTTAAAAGTCACTCAGAATATCTTCCTGAAAGTTTTCTAAGTCTCATGTTGCTGATGAATGCATTTGCTTGTTTACTTTTTCAATTTATCAAACAAGAATAAAACAGTAATTAATGAAGAAGGAAGAGAAGAAGTTTAAAATTATATAACATGGTAGTTTAATGAATGCCATTTAATGTAACTGGTTTCTGTATTGACTTATGAAATCAATTAATATACCTTTTGAAAAGCCTTGTACTAATCAGGTATATCATTTTTATTTCATTATATATAGTCATTGTGGTTATTTCTACAGCACAGTGTGATTTAGTTAACTAGCTGGGAGTGTAACACCTTCAGATCAGGTTTGGCATACCTCATTTCTAATTATCATTCCTTTCCATGAATGTAACCCACCATTAAATTTAAAAAAAAAAGGCTACATTTTATTTTGCCTTTCTTGGCACAGCTGAAATTTTCTGTAGACTTTATATAAGTTTTCAAGATATCTACTGGGTGCTGGGAACCAGAAATCCTGTTAAGGTACCTGACTCCATTGACATCACATAAATTTGTCAAAGATGTGTAATCTGGTCTCCCAGATCCTGATGCATTGCATTATCTGTCATACAAGAGGGACTGTCATTTGTTCTACCTTTTATGTGCTAGAATCTTCCATTGACTGAGTGACTTCAATTACTTTTTAGAAACAAAACCCTTTATTTATCTGGTCAAGAGTTTTTGTTCATTTCCAAAGTCTCAAGTAATCTGTTACAGGAGACTATCAGACAAATTAAAAATAAATTCTTTCGATATACTGATTATTTTTTTACAAAGAATACCATGTAGTATAATAATGTTTCTTTATTTTAAAACATTCCTTTCTAGTTAAAAAAAAAAATAGTGCTAGACTGCTCCAGACATATGTTTTTAAAAGTTATTTTGTAAAATAAGTTTATAAAATGGACATTTTCATTTCTTTATCTCAATGTCCATACACTATCACATCACTAATTATTGTATATAAATGCATTCATTAATAATTGTGGATGTGACTGAAAGTTTTTCACATGTTCTATTTTATAGAGAATATGCACAAGACACAGGTGAGGCTTTTCTAACTAGCTTCTCGCTTCTCCTGCCACATCATACCATTTATAAATAAGGAAAGGATCACATGAGGCCATTAGAGTGATTGAAATTGTTCTTCCTAAAGAAAATCTGATTGAAGTATATTTCACTGGTAGCTTAAAGAAAGTCATCATCTTGTATAAATTGAACATGGCCCAGTATTTTGTTCTAACATCTTATTGGATTAAATAATATATTATCCATGACTTTCTTCATGTTCTAACATACTTGCAATGTATCCAGTATATTATCCTAGCTGTTGTTGCCATGTGTCTATTCCCAGGGCATTTCTTTCCTTCTCATTTCTTGACAATTTTTGTTCCTTGGTGAGAGAGAATAGCTCTCAACCACATTGACTGGTCTGATTTTAAATTTATGACTTGGTGGGTCCTTAATGCCACTCTGCAGTCACACTATATTCTGTAGTCCGTTCCCTCTTCTACCCTCCTAGCTGACTACTTAACTGCCTTTCCTCATACCGCTAACGTGTCTTCCATAATCCAAGGTCTTCTCAGTTGAAGACCTTGCCTCCCATTTCACTGAGAAAGTGGCTTTATTCAGAGGAGAACATCCATAGCCCCTCCACCACATCTGTACTTCCACCAGCACCTGCACCTTGTACCTAGCCTTCTGGCTTGGTAGTACAATGATCTTTTGAAGATCTTTATTCCCTCTGCTCTAATTACTTTTTGCACTAGATCCTGTCTTTTATTTCCGCTCAAAGGCCTTCCTCCAGAAATCCCTTGTTTCCCCATCCCACCTCCCACCATCTCTTGCATCACTGATTTTTACTCTTTACTGGAGCATTTCATTAGCACACAGACCTGCTGTTATTTCTCTCACCTTAAAACAAAACAAAAAATACAACTTCTCTTGACCCAGCTTTACCCACAGCTACTGCTCTATTTTTCTGCTTCTCATTGTAGTCAGATTACTCAAAAAGAGTTACCTATACCTGCAGATAACTTTCAGTATCTGAGGTTAATAAATACTTGGTGTGGGAGGATCCCTGAGACAGTTTGAGGCTGTGAAACAAATCCAGTGTTTAGAAGAAAATGATAGATAATTCTACTTAATGAGTACACAGACTAATTATTGTAATGAAATATGTTTAATTAAAAAGAAGTCTGCTTTCTAATAATTATACTGACTGTACACCAGTTTGGAAAACCACAAAGATTGATAAAGACAATACACATAAAGGTTGCAGGGAAAGTTTACACAAGGAGGGTAAATAAGTGTGTTTATAACTGTCGTTTAAAGTTAGCATTCTATATAGCACTCCTAGGCTCTTTTAATATACTTTGTCCTCTCAAACCCTATTAAACCCCTCCCAAGAAAGCTTTTGCTCTCACCACTCCACTAAAACTACACTGTGAAGTCATCAATTACCTGTATATTACTAAATCCGATGAATGCTTAATCCTCATGTTACTTGGCCTTGCAGTAGGGTATGACACTCTTGAGGACACCCTTCTTCTTGATACCCTGTCTTAACTTGCCTCTCAGGATGTCCCTTCTTTTAGACTTCCTTTGCTAGCCCCTCTTGTACTAGATCTCCTAACTATTCATCCAGTCTCCCTGGATGACTTGGATTTAATTGTCATCTCTACACTATAACACCCAGTTGACAGCTCTGGCCTAGACCTCCCTACTCAGTATTCCACTTGAATGTCCAAGTCCCTCAAACTTAACTTGCCTTTTCAGTCTTTCACCTAAAATTTAGTGTAGCTGTACCCTCCCCTATCTCAGCTCTGTCCTTCAGGTTGGTGAGCTGAAAAATCTTAGAATCATCCTCTTTTTCCCCCTTTCTCCCACATCCCATATTCAGTCCATCTAGAAGTCCTTTTGGCTCAAAATATCCAGCGCTGACGATTTCTCCTCATCACTGATAGTGGTTGGTACCAGGACCGTCTGGTCCTGGCCACCATCACCTCCCACTGGAATTGCTCCAATAGTTCTAACTGGCCTCCCTGCTTCCACCCTGCCTTCCAGCCTTAAAGTCTGTTCTTAAACAAAGAAAAGCCTGAAAAATCCTTTTCTAACATAAATGAGACCATATTATTACTTCAATAATAACCCTCAACAGCTTCCACTCTTATTCAGGAAAAACCACTGAAGGCTTTTTAATGCCTTCAAGGCATTGTGATTAGTTTCTCCCTTTCTTGTTTCATTTCTGCCCTTTCAGTTTCTTGAACCTGATATAGGACCTTTGCATTGCTGGGTCCCCCTGCCTGGGACATGCTTCCTCAGGATATCCATCTTGAGGACTTCCTCAAAGGACATTTTCTCAGAGAGGCTTACCCTGAAAACCCCAAACCCCTACTTCTCAATTTCCAGGGAACTGTGATTTCCCCTTATCCTGCTCTAATTTTTTCCCAATAAACATCATTTTATAGCTTATCACATAATTTACCTCTTCTCTGTATTGCTTGTGGTTTCTTCCCCTACTTTGTAAGCTTCACAAAGGGCAGGGATTCTGTCCTTCTCATCTGGCATATAGTCAGTCAAATGATTTCCCTTTCTTTCAGCATCATTTCACTCCTGCTGCTTCTCAAAGGCAATAATGGTTCTGTTTCCAACAGTTAACTTGGACTCTCTCCATTTTAGGGGCCTGTTCCTTAGGATATTTCTCTCTGCATTTACCTTTTTAATCATATCTTTTTGTCCATTTTGTTTTCTTTTACTTGTTCTGTCTGCTAAGCTAATTTTAAGCATATGTATTTAATTTTCTGGTCTTCAAGTCTTCTTATCCCCTTTCTTATCTTTGGTCCTTTCTTAGCTATATTTCTATTTCTAGAAGATTTTTTTTCTCTGTCCTAGTTCTCCAATACTTTTATTCTTAACTAGTTACAGAAATCTTGCTTTTCCCCTGAAATATTTCCCATGAAAACTGTAGCACCAATTTCTACCCTCTGTCTACCTGTCCCCTCCATTCACCCTACAGGCAACCTTGATTGCCATGATTTGGATCTGCCCTTCACTCAACATTCTACTGAAATGAAGATTCCCTTTGACTTAAAGCTAGTATGAAATTACTTAGTGTTACAAATATGTATATAGTTTGTTTCAATATACTTTTCTATCTTCTATTTTAGAAAACTGCAAAAATATTTGTGTATATATTTATATATATGTATATATATATTTATTATGCATTGAACTATTTTCTATTTTGTCCAGTTTTTCCTGAAAGCAAGCAATTTCTAGATCTTTCTCTATTGGGTATCTAAAATTGTTTCATATTCTTATCTTTAACAGGTCATTGCTTTAGTGATGGATATATTTACAGACGTGGACATTTTCAAAGAAATAGTGGAGGCATCAACTCGAGGGATATCTGTGTACATTCTGCTTGATGAGTCAAACTTTAATCATTTCCTAAGTATGACCGAGAAACAGGGCTGTCAAGTTCAACGTCTCAGAGTAAATATTTCATGCTTTGTTTTGCTTTCTTCAACTATTTTATCTTTATCTCAGTCATTGAATGTAAGGCATGTTAAGTTATATTACTCTAAATGTACACCATATATTTAAGGTGCTGACCACAGAAGGGGTCCTTTGTACTCTTCAGACTGTGACTTCACCATCTTCGTGATGGTTTTATAGGATGCTTTTCTTGATGGTGGGGCACTTAAGCTTTTGAGTTAACTTTGCTGCCAGTCATAATTAATTTACAACCTTGAAACGACTGGCTTGAGTGATAATCTTTCATTCAGCAGATATTGCTTGTCACAATCATTTAGCATAGTGTTTTCAGTGATGTTTGACTTATTAAAAGACAGGTGGATTTTACTCTTAGTTATTTTGTTATCATGCTACTATAACCTGAAAGGGGCTCTTGCAGTAGGACCCTAAGTGACTTATAGAACCATCCTGTGTAAATGATGTAAGTTATGTTAAAATATATTATTTTAAGTGACCATGTTCCTTCTTTTTTGGGTGGTGTTTTAAAATGTGCTTTTCACTATATTTGTTTTTGTTGTTATATGTTTTAAAAAATTATTTCATGTGTACTTTTTTGGTTACTAAGTTTTTACGATGACATATTTTACTTTTCAAGATATCCCCTTTCTAGCCATAATTTTTACTTTATATTTACATGCAATTCTAGAATATCCGAGTGCGGACAGTAAAAGGCCAAGATTATCTTTCCAAAACAGGAGCAAAATTTCATGGAAAAATGGAACAGAAATTTTTGTTAATTGACTGCCAGAAAGTTATGTATGGTTCCTACAGGTAAGATCATTGTGTTTACCTCCAGTATTATCAATCATTTATAGAATTTATGAGTTTAAAGTTTTAATGTAATCTGTTTAGTTATTTCTTAAAAATAAAAGAAGAACCCTTGCATGAAAAGCTTGGAAACTTGAATTTCAGTTCTGGCTCTGAAGTCATTGTGCAAGTCACATAACTTCCTTGGGCTTCAAGTTCTTCCTCCCCAAAATGAGAGCGTTGACTTATATCTCAGGTTTCCTAAATCTCTATAATGCTAAAAGTGTTTTTGTTCCTTATGAAAACAGTATGAATCATAATAATTGTTCATAAAAATAGAAGCTATCACATTTAAGAACCTGCCTAATGGATTGCTCTTATTTTAGTATTATTGAGACTCTAATGATTATCATGTTGTCATCATAGGACTACTGAAAAATCATTGAAGAGTCTGGCTGTAAAAATGCCATGGTAGACACTAGGCAAGGTTTTTCAGCCCCAGATCTACTCTCTGGCATCTTTCTAGGGTACCACTGCTGGAATATATCTACTTCTATTCTAGCTTGGCTCTTATGTTTCACTCACAGTCCTTAAAACTTCTCTGCAAGGCAGTTGTTTTTATCTACATTTGATAAATGATGAAATGGAAGTTCTAGAAGGTTCAGTGACTTGCCCGAAACATCACAGTTAAGGGCCAAAAGACAGTTCAGGTCTGGCAACACAGTCTAGGTCCAGCTGATTCCAGAGTTTAAGTGCTGCCTTCAAACTCCCTTATAAATTCCAGGCATTGGTCCTGAATGGGATAACACAGTAAGGCTACATCAATAGGCAGATAAAAACACCAAAAACACGTGAACTGGAGAGGGGGAAGATGGCGGAAGAGTAAGACTCGGAGATCACCTTCCTCCCCACAGATACATCAGAAATACATCTACACGTGGAACAACTCCTACAGAACACATCCTGAACACTGGCAGAAGACCTCAGACCTCCCAAAAGGCAAGAAAGTCCCCACGTACCAGGGTAGGGCAAAAGAAAAAAGAATAAACAGAGACAAAAGAACAGGGACAGGACTTACACCAGTGGGAGGGAGCTGTGAAGCAGGAAAAGTTTCCACACACTAGAAGCCCCTTCGTGGAGACTGCGGATGGTGGAGGGGGGAAGCTTCGGAGCCACGGAGGAGGGCACAGTAACAGGGGTGCGGAGGGTAAAGCAGAGAGGTTCCCACACAGAGGATCGGTGCCGACCAGCACTCACCGGCCCGAGACTTGTCTGCTCACACACTGGGGCGGGCGGGGCTGGGAGCTGAGGCTTGGGCTTCCGTTGGAGCGCAGGGAGAGGACTGGCGGCATGAACACAGCCTGAAGGGGTTAGTGCACCATGGCTAGCCGGGAGGGAGTCCGGGAAAATGTCTGGACATGCCAAAGAGGCAAGAGACTTTTACTTCCCTCTTTGTTTCCTGGTGCGCGAGGAGAGGTGATTAAGAACAATGCTTAAAGAACTCCAGAGACGGGCGTGAGACATGGCTAACAGTGCGGACCCCAGAGATGGGCATGAGACGCTAAGGCTGCTGCTGCCACCACCAGGAAATCTGTGTGCGAGCACAGGTCACTATCCACACACCCCTTCCGGGGAGGCTGTGCAGCCCGCCACAGCCAGGGTCCCGGGATCCAGGTACAACTTACATGGGAGAACGCACGGCGTGCCTCAGGCTGGTGCAACGTCCCGCTGGCCTCTGACGCCGCAGACTCGCCCCGCATCGTACCCCTCCCTCCACCAGGCCTGAGTGAGCCAGAGGCACCGAATCAACGGCTCCTTTAACCCCATCCTGTCTGAGCGAAAAACAGACGCCCGCCGGTGACCTACATGCAGAGGCGAGGCCAAATCCAAAGCTGAAACCCGGGAGCTGTGCGAACAAAGAAGAGAAAGGGAAATCTCTCCCAGCAGCCTCAGAAGCAGCGGATTAAAGCTCCACAATCAACTTGATGTACCCTGCATCTGTGGAATACATGAATAGACAACGAATCATCCCGAATTGAGGAGGTGGACTTTGAGAGCAAGATTTATTATTTTTTCGCCTTTTCCCCTTTTTGTGAGTGTGTATGCAAACGCTTCTGTGTGACATTGTGTCTGTATAACTTTCCTTTCACCATTTGTCCTAGAGTTCTATCCATCCGGTTTTTTGTTTGTTTGTTTGTTTGTTTTTTAATTTTTAAAAAAACGTTTTTCTTAATAATTATTTTTTATTTTAATAATTTTATTTTATCTTACTTTATTTTATTTTATCCTCTATTCTCTTTCTTTCTTTCTTTCTTCTTTCTTTCTACTTTTTCTCCCTTTTATTCTGAGCTGTGTGGATGAAAGGCTCTTGGTGCTGCAGCCAGGAGTCAGTGCTGTGCCTCTGAGGTGGGAGAGCCAACTTCAGGACACTGGTCCACAAGAGACCTCCCAGCTCCACGTAATATCAAACAGCGAAAATCTCCCAGAGAGCTTCATCTCAATACCAGCACTCAGCTTCACTCAATGACCAGCAAGCTACAGTGCTGGACACCCTATGCCAAAAAACTAGCAAGACAGGAACACGAACCCACCCATTAGCAGAGAGGCTGCCTAAAATCATGATAAGTCCACAGACACTCCAAAACACACCACTAGACATGGACCTGGCCACCAGAAAGACAAGATCCAGCCTCATCCACCAGAACACAGGCACTAGTCCCCTCCACCAGGAAGCCTACACAACCCACTGAACCAAATATAGCCAGTGGGTACAGACACCAAAACAACGGAAACTACGAACCTGCAGGCTGCAAAAAGGAGACCCCAAACACAGTAAGATAAGCAAAATGAGAAGGCAGAGAAACACACAGCAGATGAAGGAGCAAGATAAAAACCTACCAGACCTAAGAAATGAAGAGGAAATAGGCAGTCTACCTGAAAAAGAATTCAGAATAATGATAGTAAAGATGATCCAAAATCTTGGAAATACAACAGAGAAAATGCAAGAAACATTTAACAAGGACCTAGAAGAACTAAAGATGAAACAAGCAATGATGAACAACACAAAAAATGAAATTAAAAATACTCTGGAAGAGATCAATGGCAGAATAACTGAAGCAGAAGAATGGATAAGTGACCTGGAAGATAAAATAGTGGAAATGACTACTGCAGAACAGAATAAAGAAAAAAGAATGAAGAGAACTGAGGACAGTCTCAGGGACCTCTGGGACAAAATTAAACACACCAACATTTGAATTATAGGGGTTCCAGAAGAAGAAGAGAAAAAGAAAGGGACTGAGAAAATATTTGAAGAGATTATAGATGGAAACTTCCCTAATATGGGAAAGGAAATATTTAATCAAGTCCAGGAAACACAGAGAGTCCCATACAGGATAAATCCAAGGAGAAACACGCCAAGACACATATTAATCAAACTGTCAAAAATTAAATACAAAGAAAACATATTAAAAGCAGCAAGGGAAAAACAACAAATAACACACACGGGAATCCCCATAAGGTTAAGAGCTGATCTTTCAGCAGAAACTCTGCAACCCAGAGGGACTGGCAGGACATATTTAAAGTGATGAAGGAGAAAAACCTACAACCAAGTTTACTCTACCCAGCAAGAATTGCATTCAGATTTGATAGAGAAATTAAACCTTTACAGACAAGCAAAAGCTGAGAGAGTTCAGCACAACCAAACCAGCTTTACAACAAATGCTAAAGGATCTTCTCCAGGCAAGAAACACAAGAGAAGGAAAAGGACTACAATAACAAACCCAAAACAATTCAGAAAATGGGAATAGGAACATACATATCGATAATTACCTTAAATGTAAATGGATTAAAGGCTCCCACCAAAAGACACAGACTGGATGAATGGATACAAAAACAGGAACCATATATATGCTGTCTACAAGAGACCCACTTCAGACCTAGACACACATACAGACTGAAAGTGAGGGGATGGAAAAAGATATTCCATGCAAATGGAAACCAAAAGAAAGCTGGAGTAGCAATTCTCATATCAGACAAAATATACTGTAAAATAAAGACTACTAGAAGACACAAAGAAGGACACTACTAATGATCAAGGGATCAATCCAAGAAGAAGATATAACAATTGTAAATATTTATGCACCGGATGTAGGGGCACCTCAATACATAAGGCAAATACTAACAGCCATAAAGGGGAAATCGACAGTAACACATTCATAGTAGGGGACTTTAACACTCCACTTTCACCAATGTACAGATCATCCAAAATGAAAATAAATAAGGAAACACAAGCTTTAAATGATACATTAAACAAGATGGACTTAATTGATATTTTTAGGACATTCCATCCAAAAACAACAGAATACGCATTTTTCTCAAGTGCTCATGGAACATTCTCCAGGATACATCATATCTTGGGTCACAAATCAAGCCTTGGTAAATTTAAGAAGACCAAAATTGTATCAAGTATCTTTTCCAACCACAATGCTATGAGACTAGATACCAATTACAGGAAAAGATCTGTGAAATATAGAAACATATGAGGCTAAACAATATACTACTTAATAACGAAGTGATCACTGAAGAAATCAAAGAGGAAATCAAAAAATACCTAGAAACAAATGACAATGGAGACACGAAAACCCAAAACCTATGGGATGCAGCAAAAGCAGTTCTAAGAGGGAAGTTTATAGCAATACAATCCTACCTTAAGAAACAGGACACATCTTGAATAAACAAGCTAACCTTGCACCTAAAGCAATTAGAGAAAGAAGAACAAAAAAAAACCCCCAAAGTTAGCAGAAGGAAAGAAATCATAAAAATCAGACCAGAAATAAATGAAAAAAAACTGAAGAAAATGATAGCAAAGATCAATAAAAGTAAAAGATAATTCTTTGAGAAGATAAACAAAATTGATAAACCATTAGCCAGACTCATCAAGAAAAAAAGGGAAAAGACTCAAATCAATTGTGTTAGAAATGAAGAAGGAGAAGTAACACCTGACACTGCAGAAATACAGAAGATCGTGAGAGATTACTACAAGCACCTCTATGCCAATAAAATGGACAACCTAGAAGAAATGGACAAATTCTTAGAAATGCACAACCTGCCAAGACTGAATCAGGAAGAAATAGAAAATATGAACAGAGCAATCACAAGCACTGAAATTGAAACTGTGATTAAAAATCTTCCAACAAACAAAAGCCCAGGACCAGATGGCTTCACAGGCGATTTCTATCAAACATTTAGAGAATAGCTAACACCTACCCTTCTCAAACTCTTCCAAAATATAGCAGAGGGAGGATCACTCCCAAACTCATTCTACGAGGCCACCATAACCCTGATATCAAAATCAGACAAGCATGTCACAAAGAAAGAAAACTAAAGGCCAATATCACTGATGAACATAGATGCAAAAATCCTCAACAAAATACTAGCAAACAGAATCCAACAGCACATTAAAAGGATCATACACCATGATCAAGTGGGATTTATTCCAGGAATGCAAGCATTCTTCAATATATGCAAATCAATCAAAGTGATACACCATATTAACAAATTGAAGGAGAAAAACCATATGATCATCTCAATAGATGCAGAGAAATCTTCCGACAAAATTCAACACCTATTTATGATAAAAACCCTGCAGAAAGTAGGCATAGAGGAAACTTTCCTCAACATAATAAAGGCCATATATGACAAACCCACAGCCAACATCGTCCTCAGTGGTGAAAAACTGAAAGCATTTCCACTAAGATCGGGAACAAGAAAAGTTTGCCCATGCTCACCACTCTTATTTAACATAGTTGTGGAAGTTTTAGCCACAGCAATCAGAGAAGAAAAAGAAATAAAAGGAATCCAAATCGGAAAAGAAGAAGTAAAGCTGTCACTGTTTGCAGATGACATGATACTATACATAGATAATCCTAAAGATGCTACCAGAAAACTACTAGAGCTAATCAATGAATTTGGTAGAGTAGCAGGATACAAAATTAATGCACAGAAGTCTCTGGCATTCCTATACACTAATGATGAAAAATCTGAAAGTGAAATCAAGAAAACACTCCCATTTACCACTGCAACAAAAAGAATAAAATATTTAGGAATAAACCTACTGAAGGAGACAAAAGACCTGTATGCAGAAAATTATAAGACACTGCTGAAAGAAATTAAAGATGATACAAATAGATGAGGAGGTATACCATGTTCTTGGATTGGAAGAATCAACATTGTGAAAATGACTATACTATCCAAAGCAATCCACAGATTCAATACAATCCCTATCAAACTACCACTGGCATTTTTCACAGAAATACAACAAAAAATTTCACAATTTGTATCAAAACACATAAGAACCCGAATAGCCAAAGCAATCTTTAGAACGAAAAACAGAGCTGGAGGAATCAGGCTCCCTGACTTCAGACTATACTACAAAGCTACAGTAATCAAGACAGCATGGTACTGGCAAAAAAACAGAAAGATAGATCTATGGAACAGGACAGAAAGCCCAGATAAACCCACACACATATGGTCACCTTATCTTTGATCAAGGAGGCAGGAATGTACAGTGGAGAAAGGACAGCCTCTTCAATAAGTGGTGCTGGGAAAACTGGACAGGTAGATGTAAAAGTATGAGATTAGAACACTCCCTAACCCCATACCCAAAAATAAGCTAAAATGGATTAAAGACTTAAATATAAGGCCAGAAACTATCAAACTCTTAGAGGAAAACATAGGCAGAACACTCTGTGACATAAATCACAGCAAGATCCTTTTTAACCCACTTCCTAGAGAAATGGAAATAAAAATAAACAAATGGGATCTAGTGAAACCTCAAAGCTTTTGCACAGCAAAGGAAACCATAAACAAGACCAAAAGACAACCCTCAGAATGGGAGAAAATATTTGCAAATGAGGCAACTGACAAAGGATTAATCTCCAAAATTTACAAGCCGCTCATGCAGCTCAATAACAAAAAATACAAACAACCTAATCCAAAAATGGGCAGAAAACCTAAATAGACATTTCTCCAAAGATATACAGGTTGCCAACAAACACATGAAAGAATGCTCAATATCATTAATCATTAGAGAAATGCAAATCAAAACTACA
Source organism: Leucopleurus acutus (assembly GCF_964270905.1). Classification (NCBI taxonomy): domain Eukaryota; kingdom Metazoa; phylum Chordata; class Mammalia; order Artiodactyla; family Delphinidae; genus Leucopleurus; species Leucopleurus acutus. The sequence continues at coordinate 63,047,372 of NC_139153.1, read as the reverse complement.
ATGAGATATGATCTCACACCAGTCAGAATGGCCATCATCAAAAAATCTAGAAACAATAAATGCTGGAGAGGGTGTGGAGAAAAGGGAACACTCTTGTACTGCTGGTGGGAATGTGAATTGGTACAGCCACTATGGAGAACAATATGGAGGTTCCTTAAAAGACTACAAATAGAACTACCATATGACCCAGCAATCCCACTACTGAGCATATACCCTGGGAAAACCATAATTCAAAAAGTGTCATGTACTAAAATGTTCATTGAAGCTCTATTTACAATAGCCAGGAGATGGAAACAACCTAAGTGTCCATCATCAGATGAATGGGTAAAGAAGATGTGGCACATATATACAATGGAATATTACTCTGCCAAAAAAAGAAACGAAATTGAGTTATTTGTAGTGATTTGGATGGACCTAGAGTCTGTCATACAGAGTGAAGTAAGTCAGAAAGAGAAAGACAAATACCGTATGCTAACACATATATATGGAATCTAAGAAAAAAGAAAAAATGTCATGAAGAACCTATGGGTAAGATGGGAATAAAGACACAGACCTACTAGAGAATGCCCTTGAGGATACAGGGAGGGGGTAGGGTAAGCTGTGACAAAGTGAGAGAGTGGCATAGACATATATACACTACCAAACGTAGAATAGATAGCTAGTGGGAAGCAGCCGCATAGCACAGGGAGATCAACTCGGTGCTTTGTGACCACCTAGAGGGTTGGGATAGGGAGGGTAGTAGGGAGGGAGAAGCAAGAGGGAAGAGATATGGGAACATATGTATATGTATAACTGATTCACTTTTTTATAAAGCAGAAACTAACAAACCATTGTAAAGCAATTATACTGCAATAATGATGTAAAAAAAAATCAATCAATATAATTCATCATGATAACAGACCAGGAAAAAAAGAAAAAAAAAAGAACACGTAAAGTCCTAGGTCACTCAATACTAAAGCCTGCAGGAAGCAGCCAGGAGAGCTGTGGATGTCAACAGGACAATGTGAGGGAATATTTTGCCTCTTCTCTTAAGAACTTAAAAAGTCCACAAGAAGGAGGCAACTCATTGAATAGGGTGGCTGTGGACAAGCTACTTAACTTGGTTGCCCTTTAGTTTCCTCCTCTCTAAAAGGAGGATAATAATAGAACCTACTTTGTGTCGTAAGAATTAAATGAGTTAATTCATCCAAAGCCCCTAATGTCAACTGCTATTTTAGGCCTGTTTTAACTGTTAATATTTGCTAAATTTCTCTTTGAGCTCAGGGACCCTATATTGAAAATCCTTTTTGGAATTTTAAAAGAAAATGTGTTAAGAGCAGAAGTTACAACTAGTGCTTGAAATTAATGAATTCTTTTAAAGACTCATTATTTGTGTTTCTATTTAGTCAGACCCACTTGTTTTTAGAGGGGTTTTAATTGAAATTTTAATTAAAATAGGAGTTCACTTGACTTATAAAATGGTGTTTATTATTCTCATCAAATTATTATTATTATTATATTATTCTCATCATAATGAGTACTTTCTATTTTTATTATTTAACTTGACTTTGAAGATTATCTTCAACAATAAATTCACATCAATACTAGGTATTAACAGGTGATATCTGTTGAGATGACTGTAAATGAGCTACTTTAAAATTGGTGTTGGAAAAAACAAACAAACAAACAGCAACAGAAACTCTTTATCTTCTTATCTATATCATAAGCCAGAGGCAAAATTTAAGTTGCTGTTTGTGTAAGTGAATATGGAATACATAGGACCACAGATTATTAAAATTCATCAAAACAATTATCTAACAACTCTACTCTCTTTATTATTTCATGTTAATTTTAAATATACTTCTTTTTAAAAAAATTGATGGTTTTCAGCCCTTGTCATTTTTGTTTTTTTCTGACTAATAATTATGGATTTTTCTTATTTTTACCAAATATAAGAGGATCTGGTGGAACTGTTATGAACCAGTCTTTGTAGAAACTGGTTAAAAATGTACTCTCCCTTTTAGGTAAAAGCAGCCTTTATCTCTGCTGTTCTAGTATTACCATTGTTTTCCTTGTAGGCAAATTCAGAATGCCTTCTTCTTTAATTCAAATTTCTTAGCCATAAAACTTCTTGAAATGCTAAATACCCAACATTTCTAGAGAGGTCTGGCATCTGTACTCACCATGTCACACACTGTGTGACAGCTCACATGTGACAAGGACAGTTTTATCAGGAAAACACAACAGGTGTTTTGCTACATCTTGATACTAACAGTGAAGAGATAAAACACATATACTTTTTTATCAATGTTTGTAAATCAGATTTTGAATTGGATACCCTCATTTGAAATTGTCATAGGAAAACCTGGAAGTTACTTAGTATTGTCCACAGATTTGACTAAGAGAGAATTTTGTACTTTCTTTTTCAATCTTGTGATCTCCCTGCTTTGCTTTCAAGATTTCCCCCCACTAGTTCATCAGTCTCTTATATAGCTTCTTATTTCAGCAAATATAATTTGTTTTCTGTGTTCAACCAAAACATAGCCACTATTGCTTCCTTCCTTTTTCCATACATTTCTTCTTCGACACAAATTGTTTTCCCACACTTTTCAAGTTTGAACTTCTAGGCTTCTAGTCTCTGTCAAAATACTGCTAACCTCTTACCATCTCTGGGGATTTTCTTCTATTTGATAGCTGAATATTTATTACTTCACTTGCTGTTTTTAACAAATTTTATATTCATACCTTCAGTTGGATTGAAAATTCCTCAAATGATTCACTTTTCTACTATTTCTTGTAAGTCATCCTGGTGGTCCACACATCTGTACATAAAAATATTCTTCTCATACTATGAATTCAGTAAGCATACTGATAAAATTAAGCATATCAAAATAAGAAGAATTTTAAGTTATACACTGCTGTTTATGATATTTTATGTATTTTAGAGTATTGTTCTGCACATTCTTTTAATATTTCCATCTGCCCTCTGTTATTATCTTCCCTGTATAAACAGTAAGCTCCTTTATTGTGGAGAATGGCTCTGTCTCCTCTTTCTTTCGTGTAAACCCCCATTATATCATGTACATTTTTTGAGACATAGCATATTAGCAATGGCCTTTTCAGCTCAGTTACTCTCTATGTTACATTATCAAGATTTTCTAAAATAAGATTTTAAATTATATATGAAACTTCAAGATAACTGTTGCCTCTAAACTTCAGGAGAGAGATTTGAAGTTCCACAAAGTACTATAAAGTAATTACAAACTTCAATCCCCTAGCAGTTGTATTCTACATGGAAAGGTCTTAATTGGCATTCTGATTGGCATGGTTTGTAAGTACTGAATTTACTGTATATACTGAGTGAAGTGAAGGATGCCCTTAGTGGCTGAAGCTGCTGCCACAAATCCTGTCTGTTTCCAAACCCTGGCACCTAAATTACATTTACACTTAAGCCACAGAGATGAAATACACGCATTAGCACAGATGATCTTGCATCATGACATGCTAGTACCATAAGGAATTGTAGCGAATTATGCTGTCCTTATCCTCATTCTGGCTGGGAGGAAACTGAGGTCCAAGTTCATGTGGAATAGACAGCTTGGCAGAGGCCAGGTCTCTCAACTTTTCCTCCAATACCAGCTTGCCTGCACCCTGCCAGGATGTTGTATATGGAATATAATGTCATATTTTACTCCATAAAATCTTAGTAGGCAGAGATGAAAAATGCACACCAGGCTTTTCTTTGTACTTCTTGAAATTATGGATGGATTGAAAGCCAGAACTTGTGTTGCTTTGTTATTTAACATATGAATATGGGAGTGGGGAGACATGTACTGCAAGCATATAATGACTGAAGATGTTCTAAATTATGGTAGTTAAGGAAAATAAACAAAAATACTCTTTTGTCAACATTAAATGACACTTTTCTTAATAGAGCTAAATATTGTCAGCACAATTAAAATTTGCCTATTTTGATTTTTTTTTTCCCAGCTACATGTGGTCATTTGAAAAAGCACACCTCAGCATGGTTCAGATAATCACAGGACAACTTGTTGAGTCCTTTGATGAAGAATTTAGGACTCTCTATGCCAGGTCCTGTGTCCCCAGCTCATTTGCATGGGAAGAGTCAGCAAGGGTGAAGCACAGCAAAGCACTCTGGGAGAATGGCATTTACCAGCATTCAGTGTCTTCCTTAGCTTCCATTTCCAGCCAAAGAAACCTTTTTGGTACACAAGACAAAATTCATAAACTAGATTCTAGCTACTTCAAAAACAGAGGGATATATACTCTCAACGAACGTGACAGATATAACATAAGAAATCATGCATACAGACCTCATTTTGTTCCCAACTTTAATGATCCAATCCATCAGCATCAACACAGTCAGATAAATGAAAATTGGAAGAGGCATAGTTATGCTGGGGAACAGCCAGAAACAGCACCATACCTGCTGCTTCACAGGGCTCTGAATCGAACAGTTAATGCTCCCTATAATTGGAAAAGGCCTTCAGATAGTCTCAGTGTGGCATCCTCGTCACAGGGAGGCTATGCAGGCCACCAGAACACACCTGCCCAGAGTTTTGCTGACAGACTTGCCCAGAGGAAGACGACAAACCTTCCAGAAAGGAATTCCAACTTGCGGAAGTCTTTTAACGGGACAGATAATCATATTCGCTTTTTGCAACAACACATGCCAAACCTTGAACATACCACCAAGTCATTCTTGCGTAACTGGAGAATTGAATCCTACTTAAATGATCATTCAGAAGCTTCTTGTGATTCCAATGGATCGGTTCTAGGTGACCGGTTTGAGGGCTACGACGGTCCTGAGAATTTGAAAGCCAATACCGTTTATACTCACTCTCGGCTTCGTTCTTCTTTTGTGTTTAAACCCACTTTACCTGAGCAACAGGAAGTTAACAGTTGTACAACTGATTCCTCAAATTCAACAGTCATTGGTTCCCAGGGAAATGACACTCCTAAAAAGATCCCAGACACCCCAACAGGTGCACAGCATCCGACAGACAAACCCTCACAGGAATCAACCCCCAAGCTCCCGTTGCAGTCAGAGGCACCAAAAACGCACACCCTACAGGTTCCCGAAAGCAACCTGGCAGTTTTAATCCCAACTACAAATGGCCCTACGGACTCAAACAAACATTTATGTACGACCTTGTCTGTAAATAAGCAGACAGATAACCTAAAGAATCAACAAAATGAGAATCTGCTTAAAAGGCGAAGTTTCCCATTCACTGACCACTCAAAAGCCAATTTAAATCATGGAAATAGTAAGCATTATGTGTATAGTACACTTACCAGGAATCGAATTAGACAACCAGAAAAAACTAAAGAGGATTTGTTAAAAAGTTCTAGAAGTGTTCATAATGTGACCCATGCCATGGAAGAGGATGAGGAAGAGGTTACCAAGAGAGGCCCTCCAAGTGGCACTGCTATCAGATCAATTTCCATTGCTGCTTTGCTTGATGAGAATAAAGAAGAACCCAACAAAGAACTCACTTCCAAGAAAGAAGTGAAGGGTTCCCCAAGTTTTTTGAAAAAGGGATCTCTGAAGTTAAGGTCATTACTTAGCCTTACCCCAGAAAAGAAAGAAAATCTATCCAAAAATAAAGCACCTGCCTTTTATAGAATGTGTAGTAGTTCTGACACTTTAGTTTCTGAGGCTGAAGAGAATCAAAAACAAAAAAAATCAGAACCCAAAATTGATTCATCTCCTAGAAGAAAACATTCCTCTTCATCCAGCTCTCCAGGCAGCATCCACAAGGGTAAGGAAGATGTAGCAGTTCGTTCATCTCAGGGGATACATTCTTCATCTGATGAAAGTAACAAAACTATACCTTCTTCAGGTCCAGTTGAAAGCAAGTTCTTGGAAAAAGCAGGAGATGCCTCTGCCCCGAGATTCAACACTGAGCAGATCCAGTACCGAGATTCAAAGGAGATTAAAGCAATTATTGTTCCTGAAAGAAAACCAGCTTCTTCTCCAAGACCAAAGCCCAATGATGAGCTTATAAGAACTCATTCAATTGACCGGCGTGTTTACAGTCGTTTTGAGCCATTTTGTAGTATTGAAAGCTCTATTCAGCCAACAAGCAACATGCCAAATACCAGTACACACCACCCAGAAATGAAATCCTCAACTATGGGCAATAGTTATGGCAGGTCCAGCCCAATGCTTAATTACAACTCTGGTGTTTACCACTCATATCAGCCAAATGAAAACAAGTTTCGAGGACTTATACAGAAGTTTGGAAACTTCATAAACAAAAATAAATGAAATACTGTAACTACAAATAGACTTTAAAATACAAAATAAATGTGGCTATAAATATTTGTCCAAAGAACATTGTAGATTTTTTTTGTAATATCCTAATAGATTTTTATGGGGGTGGAATTTTGGGTGCGAAGTATATGTTTACCAACTTACTAATGTATAGTAAAGTTATTGTTCTGTGTGATAAATTTAGTTGTGCTTAATTACACTATAGATGGAATGTCCATAAATACATGATTTTTAAATGGTAATAGTAAGACAAATGTAATGAAATTGTTTTCTTCAGACTGAAGATCTTCTTAAATCTTAAATGGAAACTTTGGTGGAGAGATGGTATATGGATTTTAACCATTCATTGCAAATGCTTTCCTTATTAAAACGGATCATGGATCATAACGCTGTCAACGGTCCTTTATAGTACATCTTTGTGGGGTTTTCATATCTTCAAATTATGAGAAAATAGGACAAAACCTTTGTGGTTTTTAATTACCTTTAAATTCTATGAGATAACTTGTATTTTATTAATGTTTTATTAACTTTTCTGTGGAACTGGTTGGGCAACAACAGTACAATTTAAACCATATAGCACAGCACATTTTTTATTTTATCTGAGGTGTTTGCAAAGTATCAGCCTCAGGTAGTTCAAGTACACCATAGAAATTTATTTTCAGGATGTGCTTATTTCCACTCTGGACAAAGGGAGCCTGTACTGCACTCCACCCATCAGCTGCTGAACTTTTATTGTCATTCTTTCCTTCAAACTTATAGCAAGCCAACAGGAATTTGGAAAACCTGAATTATTCCTCTCTTTTTTCTAATACAAAGAAGGTTTTAGAAATGTAAACTTCTACATAAATTTTTATCTTGGATTAGTACGACAGTGCTTAGGTGTTTTGCTTGCAAAAGTCTTTGTTCTTTTCTATACTGTGCCAAATACACTCTGACTGCATAGTATTTTCTTGAGAGAACCCTGATGAAAATGAGGAGAAGTGCTATCTGGCTTGTTTCTTCCATGACCTTGGGACCTCATTGAAAGTTTTAAATCTTTCTATATCTTAATTTGATGATATGCAGTTCATAAGATACACTTTGCCTTTCTTAGAGTAATGAAATAAAAGCTCTATATCCATTACAGAGACTTTAACTTGGCTTTACTTCATCCACAAAGAACAGAATTCAAGAAACAATGCATCATTTGAGAAGTGGAAAGTGTTTCTATGAAACTTATTTTTTTTCGTTACCCGACCAGGGATTGAACCCATGCCCCCTGCAGCGGAGTCTTAACCACTGGACCACCAAGGAAATCCCCTATGACACTTTAAATATATGGTTTAACACCTTCTAATTTGCTATATGAGGCAGGATGTTGTTTTCAAAATTCAAGATTCAGTCAAATATTAATATCTACGTCAATACTAAGTAATTAAAATAACGATATTGAAATATCTATGTCATTAAAAAAATTTCCACAGTATTTTAAAATCATGATAAGAAACATGTCAGGAAAATACATGACAGCAGCAGAAGAAAACCTAACATTCATAGACCAGGTCCTCAGCTAGAATCTAAAGTCCCCGCGGCACTATTTTGCAGCTACCATTGTCCTCATTATTTACAGGTGATAATTGCGACACTGAGACTCAGAGAAGTAATGCCCCAAACCACATCACCAGTGAGTCATGGTACTAAAGTGTCTATAACACTGTCACATCCTATTACCTCCCCAATGTGTTCAACACCTGCCTCACCCAAACTGTTGAGAATTAAATGAGAGAACGTTTATATTTCCTGACTTAACAACGATCAGCTAGCAAAGGTTTCGTTGTCTTTCTCTTTTGCTCTCTTTAAGAGTTGCAGAAATATACAACTAACTGTACAACAATAGCATTTTATATACACAAATCCAGAATATAGTACTCAATGTCACATCATTCATAAAAGTAGATTTTAAAACTCCTGCTATAACATAGGGAATTTCCAAGTACTACGACGTGGGAGTTGCTTGTTTTGGAAAGCTGAGTCTAAAAGATTGGAAAATTTGCACACTTTCTAATAATTTAACAGCATAAATATAAACATTAAGAGTCAACAGTCATTTTTCACAGGAAAAGTAGCCAAGTATATTTACAAAAAAAAATGTATTTTTTAAGAAAATGGCCTTTGGAATGTGTAGTTCCTTATAATCAAATAAGGAATTCAGTCACAATAAGAAAAGTGTTTCCAACTGTTAGCGTTTTAAATTTTAGAGTCATCTGGCAATTGTATGATCTTCACAGATTAGTATCAGATTATTTAAAAGCATTAGAATTGAGGTTTAATGAGTGAGAGAGGTTTTTCATTTTGCTCTTAGAAAAATTCACTTCTATGATTCTGGACCATAGTCATTTACTGATTTATCAAAGGAGAATCTGGAGTTAACCAAACCAGATTGATTTTACTATTACCCATTCTTTGTTATAGTGAGATAGGGCATCTTTCAGAGTGAAGGGGCTAATGGGCTGTCCTTAGGCAGCTCTGAAATTGGAAGTCCTGAAATTTACAGCAATGCAACTGAAACTGCACAAAGCTGAAATTACATAAAGACTATAGAGTTTTAATCAGTTTAATTATATGCAAAAGCCTGTTGCCTTTTTGTACAGCAGCTGCCATCATTTCTGGAAACACAGATAGCTTTTAAGTAGTTGCTAAGTTCCTCCTCTCCCTGGTAGGGTTGGAAGCCCAGGGTTTCATTCCATCCACCTGTGACGGGTAGCTTGGGCTTTTTCATGGCAGATATATTCCCCTCTGCCTCTTTTCTTATTATCATTCTATTTTTTTCCTCCAGAAATATCTATATGTCAGCATCTATACACAGTAACTTTCCAAAGTTTCTGAGGCTGAGAAACTCCGCAGGGTTAAGACTGAGCAAGCATACAATGCTTCAGATAATTTACTCAGGGTTTTGAATTTTCAACAGACACACCCAAGCTTCATGGAGGTAATCATTTCAAGCAATATATTTTCTTTTTCTCCCCATATTAATTTTGGTGGAAAGATAATGTCACTTAGATGCAATTTTATATTAAAGTTTGGTGAGGCAATTTTTACTCTCTACATAGGACATTAGTTTGTAAGCAGAAACTCAGAAAATTAGGTACGATTTCAAAGTAGCTCTTGATAGTTTCAGAATAGTTTAAGTGCCTGTATCCTGAACACACTGCTATCCCTCTGCTTCAGGGATTGGGATTGGCCACAATTCTGATGCAATGTGTTGAGGTCTGGGTATATGGTGGCCATCTACATTTGTGGAAACAAATATCTTATTTAATCTAGATGACATCTAGTGTGACCCAGATAAGGTTGAACTATGGCTGCACTCAACTATAACTTTACTCAAGATTTTCCAATTATTCAACTACTATCCCACAGATATTTGTCTTTTGTGGATATCTGTTGATTCTAATGTGCCTATGGCTAAGAAGTATAAATTAGAATCATTGTTTTACATAATGTGTGACCTATGTGTGATGCTGGTTTTTTTTAGAAAAAGTTTATCATAAGATTCATTTGGTTCTAGAATATTTAAAAAGAAAAAGATGAAATTATAAACCAGAGAGTCAACTTTTTATATATGTGCAATGTTAGCAAATATTCTTCCAAATTAACTTTTGTTATTAGATTTAATAAGTGAATATTAAATAATTTTGTACAAAATCTATGCATCAAGTTGTTAATTTTTATCTTCATACCCTGGATTTTGCCACTGACACTGATGTTTTTCAGTTAGTTATTATATAATGAATTTAGATTTTTACACATTTTAAAATATTTCTCCATAAATTTTGAAATAATCTCTTAAATGCTTAATTTTTTTGAATTAACCATTTCATTTAATAATTTATCCACATTTGATATCCAGTGACAGTATTCTTCCCTTAACAGTATCACATACACTCATTCTCTTTCTATTTCTACTGGAATATAGTAGTTATTTTAAATAACTTGTGACTTTGAAAAATAGAGACTATTTTGTTAAAATATTGATAGCTGATTTTTGTAGAATTTTGTAGCATTTAGTTTGAGTAAGATATTCTGAATGTGCATTTGTATTACATCAGTTAGTGACATTATACAACCTGGAATCTGAAAGTTACTTTAACTCAAAATGCATTTTCCTTAGGGGAAAAAAAATGTCCCTTATATCACAGATTAAGATGCCATTGAATTAAATAGTGGCCTTTTAAAGGCAAATGTGATTTTTAAGTAGGTAACAAAAATTTTAAATAGTTAAGTAAAAACAAACTTTGACTTTTTTTACGTTCACCATAAATGTCGATATTTAAGAAAATTCTGGTTCAATGGGATAGTATGGGACATAGATGAGGTTTTACTTTTGTGGCCATCCTAAAGGAAACTTATGAATAGGCTCAACTGACTTAAGGAGTCATAGACCATCCTGAGGTAATTGAACTAGAAAAAAATAGAACGGCCTTAAAAGAAGTAAGTTTGTATCCTGATTGAGGAAAAGAATTACCTGAGGTAGGATTACCTGAGCTGAAAGCATTAAAAAGAGAAAAAAGAAATATACAGAGGAATACTCTTAAGTTAACAAAGAAAAGTATAACACGTCTGATTGGACATTTCTCCCATAACTGTTTCAATAATCTAGCTTATTTATTTATTCACCACTCATACTGGGAGCCTACTTTGTTCAAGGTGTGCAGGTTACAGTAGACTTTTTTTTTTTTTTTTTTGAGCTACGCAGGCCTCTCACTGTTGTGGCCTCTTCCGTTGCAGAGCACAGGCTCCGGACGCGCAGGATCAGCGGCCATGGCTCACGGGCCCAGCCGCTACGCGGCATGTGGGATCCTCCTGGACCGGGGCACGAACCCGCGTCCCCTGCATCGACAGGCATACTCACAATCACTGCGCCACCAGGGAAGCCCTGCAGTAGACTTTTTTTTTTTTTTGGTAGTGTATATAAGTCCATACCACTCTCTCACTTTGTCACAGCTTACCTTTCCCCCTCCCCATATACTCAAGTACATTCTTTAGTAGGTCTGTGTCTTTATTCCTGTATTACCTCTAGGTTCTTCATGACATTTTTTTTTCTTAGATTCCATATATATGTGTTAGCATACGGTATGTGTCTTTCTCTTTCTGACTTACTTCACTCTGTATGACAGACTCTAGGTCCATCCACCTCACTACAAATAGCTCAACTTCGTTTCTTTTTATGGCTGAGTAATATTCCATTGTATATATGTGCTACATCTTTATCCATTCATCTGATGTTGGACACTTAGGTTGTTTCCATCTCCTGGCTATTGTAAATAGAGCTGCAATGAACATTTTGGTACATGACTCGTTTTGAATTATGGTTTTCTCAGGGTATATGCCCAGTAGGGGGATTACTGGGTCATATGGTAGTTCTATTTGTAGTTTTTTGTTTTTGGTTTTTTTTTTTTTTTTTACATCTTTATTGGATTATAATGGCTTTACAATCATGTGTTAGTTTCTGCTTTATAACAAAGTGAATTAGTTATACATATACATATGTTCCCATATCTCTCCCCTCTTGCGTCTCACTCCCTCCCACCCTCCCTATCCTACCCCTCTAGGCAGTGACAAAGCACCGAGCTGATCTCCCTATGCTATGCGGCTGCTTCCCACTAGCTATCTACCTTACATTTGGCAGTGTATATGTCCATGCATATCTCTCACTTTGTCAGAGCTTACCCTTCCCCCTCCCCATATTCTCAAGTCCATTCTCTAGTAGGTCTGTGTCTTTATTACTGTATTACCCCTAGGTTCTTCATGACATTTTTTTCCCTTAAATTCCAAATATATGTGTTAGCATATGGTATTTGTCTTTCTCTTTCTGACTTACTTCACTCTGTATGACAGACTCTAGGTCTATCCACCTCATTATAAATAGCTCAATTTTGTTTCTTTTTATGGCAGAGTAATATTCCATGGTATATATGTGCCACATTTTCTTTATCCATTCATCCGATGATGGACACTTAGGTTGTTTCCATCTCCTGGCTATTGTAAATAGAGCTGCAATGAACATTTTGATACATGACTCTCTTTGAATTATGGTTTTCTCAGGATATATGCTCAGTAGTGGGATTGCTGGGTCATGTAGTAGTTTTATTTGTAGTTTTTTAAGGAAACTCCATACTGTTCTCTATAGTGGCTGTACCAATTCACATTCTCACCAGCAGTGCAAGAGTGTTCCCTTTTCTCCACACCCTCTCCAGCATTTATTGTTTCTAGGTTTTTTGATGATGGCCATTCTGACTGGTGTGAGATGATATCTCATTGTAGTTTTGATTTGCATTCCTCTAATGATTAATGATGTTGAGCATTCTTTCATGTGTTTGTTGACAATCTGTATATCTTCTTTGGAGAAATGTCTACTTAGGTCTTCTGCCCATTTTTGGATTGGGTTGTTTGTTTTTTTTGTTATTCAGCTGCATGAGGTGCTTGTAAATTTTGGAGATTAATCTTTGTCAGTTGCCTCATTTGCAAATATTTTCTCCCATTCTGAGGGTTGTCTTTTGGCCTTGTTTATGGTTTCCTTTGCTATGCAAAAGCTTTGAAGTTTAATTAGGTCCCATTTGTTTATTTTTGTTTTTATTTCATTTCTCTAGGAGGTGGGTCAAAAAGGATCTTGCTGTGATTTATGTCACAGAGTGTTCTGCCTATGTTTTCCTCTAAGAGTTTGATAGTTTCTGGCCTTACATTTAAATCTTTAATTCATTTTGAGCTTATTTTTCTGTATGGTGTTAGAGACTGTTCTAATCTCATACTTTTACATGTACCTGTCCAATTTTCCCAACACCAGTTATTGAAGAGGCTGTCCTTTCTCCACTGTATATTCCTGCCTCCTTTATCAAAGATAAGGTGCCCATATGTGTGTGGGTTTATGTCTGGGCATTCTATCTTGTACCATTGATCTATATTTCTGTTCTTGTACAAGTACCATACTGTCTTGATTCCTGTAGCTTTGTAGTAGAGTCTGAAGTCAGGGAGCCTGATTCCTCCAACTCTGTTTTCCTTTCCGATGAATGCTTTGGCTATTCGGGGTCTTTTGTGTTTTGATACAAATTGTGAATTTTTTTGTTGTTTTCTGTGAAAAATGCTAGTGGTAGTTTGATAGGGATTGCATTGAATCTGTGGATTGCTTTGGATAGTATAGTCATTTTCACAATGTTGATTCTTCCAATCCAAGAACATGATATATCTCTCCATCTGTTTGTATCATCTTTAATTTCTTTCATCTTTGTCTTAAAATTTTCTGCATACAGGTCTTTTGTCTCCTTAGATAGGTTTATTCCTAGATATCTTATTCTTTTTGTTACAATGGTAAATCGGAGTGTTTTCTTGATTTCACTTTCAGATTTTTCATCATTAGTGTATAGGAATGCCAGACTTCTGTGCATTAATTTTGTATCCTGCTACTCTACCAAATTCATTGATTAGCTCTAGTAGTTTTCTGGTAGCATCTTTAGGATTCTGTATGTATTGTATCATGTCATCTGTGAACAGTGAATGCTTTACTTCTTCTTTTCCAATTTTGATTCCTTTTATTTCCTTTTCTTCTCTGATTGCTGTGGCTAAAACTTCCAAAACTATATTGAATAAGAGTAGTGAGAGTGGGCAACCTTGTCTTCTTCCTGATCTTAGTGGAAATGGTTTCAGATTTTCACCATTGAGGATGGTGTTGGCTGTTGGTTTGTCATATATGGGCTTTATTATGTTGAGGAAAGTTCCCTCTATGCCTACTTTCTGCAGGGTTTTTATCATAAATGGGTGTGAATTTTGTTGAAAGTTTTCTCTGCATCTATTGAGATGACCATATGTTTTTTTCCTTCAATTTGTTAATATGGTGTATCACATTGATTGATTTCCCTATATGGAAGAATCCTTGCATTCCTGGAATAAACCCCACTTGATCATGTTGTATCATCTTTTTAATGTGCTGTTGGATTCTGTTTGCTAGTATTTTGTTGAGGATTTTTGCATCTAAGTTCATCAGTGATATTGGCCTGTAGTTTTCTTTCTTTGTGACATCCTTGTCTGGTTTTTTATCAGGGTGATGGTGGCCTCGTAGAATGAGTTTGTGGGTGTTCCTCCCTCTGCTATATTTTGGAAGAGTTTGACAAGGATAGGTGTTAGTTCTTCTCTAAATGTTTGATAGAATTCACTTTTGAAGCCATCTGGTCCTGAGCTTTTGTTTGTTGGAAGATTTTTAATCACAGTTACAATTTCAGTGCTTGTGATTGGTCTGTTCATATTTTCGATTTCTTCCTGATTCAGTCTTGGCAGGTTGTGCATTTCAAAGAATTTGTCCATCTCTTTCAGGTTGTCCATTTTATTGGCATAGAGGTGCTTGTAGTAAGCTCTCATGATCTTTTGTATTTCTGCAGTGTCAGGTGTTACTTCTCCTTCTTCATTTCTAATTCTATTGATCTGAGTCTTCTCCCTTTTCTTCTTGATGAATCTGGCTAATGGTTTGTCAATTTTGTTTATCTTCTCAAAGAATCAGCTTTTAATTTTATTGATCTTTGCTATTGTTTCATTCATATCTTTTTCATTTATTTCTGATCTGATTTTTATGATTTCTTTCCTTCTGCTAACTTTGGAGGGTTTTTTGTTCTTCTTTCTCTAATTGCTTTAGGTGCAAGGTTAGGTTGTTTATTCGAGATGTGTCCTGTTTCTTAAGGTAGGATTGTATTGCTATAAACTTCCCTCTTAGAACTGCTTTTGCTGCATCCCATAGGTTTTGGGTCGTCGTGTCTACATTGCCATTTGTTTCCAGGTATTTTTTGATTTCCTCTTTGATTTCTTCAGTGATCACTTCGTTATTAAGTAGTGTATTGTTTAGCCTCCATATGTTTGTATTTTTCACAGATCTTTTCCTGTAATTGGTATCTAGTCTCATAGCATTGTGGTTGGAAAAGATACTTGATACAATTTCAATTTTCTTAAATTTACCAAGGCTTGATTTGTAACCCAAGATATGATGTATCCTGGAGAATGTTCCATGAGCACTTGAGAAAAATGCGTATTCTGTTGTTTTTGGATGGAATGTCCTAAAAATATCAATTAAGCCCATCTTGTTTAATGTATCATTTAAAGCTTGTGTTTCCTTATTTATTTTCATTTTGGATGATCTATCCATTGGTGAAAGTGGGGTGTTAAAGTCCCCTACTATGAATGTGCTACTCTCGATTTCCCCTTTTATGGCTGTTAGTAGTTGCCTGATGTATTGAGGTGCTCCTATGTCCGGTGAATAAATATTTACAATTGTTATATCTTCTTGGATCAATCCCTTGATCATTAGTAGTGTCCTTCTTTGTGTCTTCTAGTAGTCTTTATTTTAAAATCTATTTTGTCTGATATGAGAATTGCTACTCCAGCTTTCTTTTGGTTTCCATTTGCATGGAATATCTTTTTCCATCCCCTCACTTTCAGTCTGTATGTGTCTCTAGGTCTGAAGTGGGTCTCTTGTAGACAGCATATATATGGTTCTTGTTTCTGTATCCATTCATCCAGTCTGTGTCTTTTGGTGGGAGCCTTTAATCCATTTACATTTAAGGTAATTATCAATATGTATGTTCCTATTCCCATTTTCTAAATTGTTTTGGGTTTGTTATTGTAGCCCTTTTCCTTCTCTTGTGTTTCTTGCCTGGAGAAGATCCTTTAGCATTTGTTGTAAAGCTGGTTTGGTGGTGCTGAACTCTCTCAGCTTTTGCTTGTCTGTAAAGGTTTTAATTTCTCCATCAAATCTGAATGCAATCCTTGCTGGGTAGAGTAAACTTGGTTGTAGGTTTTTCTCCTTCATCACTTTAAATATGTCCTGCCAGTCCCTTCTGGGTTGCAGAGTTTCTGCTGAAAGATAAGCTGTTAACTTTATGGGGATTCCCGTGTGTGTTATTTGTTGTTTTTCTCTTGCTGCTTTTAATATGTTTTCTTTGTATTTAATTTTTGACAGTTTGATTAATATGTGTCTTTGCGTGTTTCTCTTTGGATTTATCCTGTATGGGACTCTCTGTGCTTCCTGGACTTGATTAACTATTTCCTTTCCCATATTAGGGAAGTTTCCATCTATAATCTCTTCAAATATTTTCTCTGTCCCTTTCGTTTTCTCTTCTTCTTCTGGAACCCCTATAATTCGAATGTTGGTGTGTTTAATGTTGTCCCAGAGGTCTCTGAGACTGTCCTCAGTTCACTTCATTCTTTTTTCTTTATTCTGCTCTGCAGTAGTTATTTCCACTATTTTATCTTCCAGTCACTTATCCATTCTTCTGCTTCAGTTATTCTGCTATTGATCCCTTCTAGAGTATTTTTAATTTCATTTGTTGTATTGTTCATTGTTGCTTGTTTCATCTTTCGTTTTTCTAGGTCCTTGTTAAATGTTTCTTGCATTTTCTCTGTTGTATTTCCAAGATTTTGGATCATCTTTACTATCATTATTCTGAATTCTTTTTCAGGTAGACTGCCTATTTCCTCTTCATTTCTTAGGTCTGGTGGGTTTTTATCTTGCTCCTTCATCTGCTGTGTGTTTTTCTGTCTTCTCATTTTGCTTATCTTACTGTGTTTGGGGTCTCCTTTTTGCAGGCTGCAAGTTAGTAGTTCCCGTTGTTTTTGGTGTCTGTCTCCAGTGGCTAAAGTTGGTTCAGTGGGTTGTGTAGGCTTCCTGGTGGAGGGGACTAGTGCCTGTGTTCTGGTGGATGAGTTTGGATCTTGTCCTTGTTGGCAGGTCTAAGTCTAATGGTGTGTTTTGGGGTGTCTGTGGACTTATTATGATTTTAGGCAGCCTCTCTGCTAATGGGTGGGTTTGTTGTCCTGTCTTGCTAGTTTTTTGGCATAGGGTGTCCAGCACTGTAGCTTGCTGGTCATTTAGTGAAGCTGGGTGCTGGTGTTGAGATGGACATCTCTGGGAGATTTTCACCATTTGATATTATGTGGAGCTGGGAGTCCTCTTGTGGATCAGTGTCCTGAATTTGGCTCTCCCACCTCAAAGGCACAGCACTGACTCCTGGCTGCAGCACCAAGAGCCTTTCATCCACATGGCTCAGAATAAAATGGAGGAAAATTGGAAAGAAAGAAAGGGGATAAAAGAAAATACAATAAAGTTATTACAATAAAAATTAATTATTAAGAAAAAATATTTTTAAAAAGTAAAAAAAAAAAAAAAAATCAGACGGATAGAACCCTAGGACAAATGGTGAAAGCAAAGCTATACAGACAAAATCTTACACAGAAGCATATACATACACAGTCTCAAAAGAGGAAAAGTGGAAAAAATCATAAATCTTGCTATCAAAATCCACCTCCTGAATTTGGGATGATTCATTGTCTATTCCGGTATTCTACAGATGCAGGGTACATCAAGTTGATTGTGGAGATTTAATCCGCTGCCCCTGAGTCTGCTGGGAGAGATTTCCCTTTATCTTCTTTGTTTGCACAGCTCTGATGGCTCAGCTTTGGATTTGGCCCCGCCTCTGCGTGTAGGTCACCGGCGGGCGTCTGTTCTTCGCTCAGACAGGACGGGGTTAAAGGAGCAGCTGACTCGGGGGCTCTGGCTCACTCAGGCCGGGGGGAGGGAGGGGTGTGGATGTGGGGCAAGCCTGCAGTGGCAGAGGCCGTCAGGACGTTGCACCAGCCTGAGGCGTGCTGTGCATTCTCCCGGGGAAGTTGTCCCTGGATCCCGGGACCCTGGCTGTGGCGGGCTGCACAGGCTCCCTGGAAGGGAGGTGTGGATAGTGACCTGTGCTCGCACACAGGCTTCTTGGTGGCGGCAGCAGCATCCTTAGTGTCTCATGCCCATCTCTGGGGTCCGCACTGTTAGCTGCGGCTCGTGCCCGTCTCTGGAGCTCCTTTAAGCAGCACTTTTTATCCCTTCTCCTCGCTCACCAGGAAACAAAGAGGGAAGAAAAAGTCTCTTGCCTCTTCGACAGGTCCAAACTTTTCCCCGGACTCCCTCCCGGCTAGCCATGGTGCACTAACCCCCTGCAGGCTGTGTTCACGCCGCCAACCTCAGTCGTCTCCCTGCGGTCCGACCGAAGACGGAGCCTCAGCTCCCAGGCCCGCCCGCCCCGGCGCATGAGCAAACAAGCCTGTCGGGCTGGTATGTGCTGGTCGGCACCGATCCTCTGTGTGGGAACCTCTCCGCTTTGCCCTCCGCATCCCTGTGGCTGCGCTCTCCTCCGTGACTCTGAAGCTCCCCACCTCCGCCACCCGCAGTCTCCACTCCGAAGGGGCTTCCTAGTGTGTGGAAACCTTTCCTCCACAGCTCCCTCCCACTGGTGCAGGTCCCATCCCTATTCTTTTGTCTCTGTTTATTCTTTTTTCTTTTGCCCTACCCAGGTACGTGGGGAGTTTCTTGCCTTTTGGGAGGTCTGAGGTCTTCTGCCAGCATTCAGTAGGTGATCGGAAGGAGTTGTTCCACGTGTAGATGTATTTCTGGTGTATCTGTGGGGAGGAAGGTGATCTCCGCGTCTTACTCGTCCACCATCTCTGCAGTAGACTTTTGATGTAAGAAGAAAGAATGTCTGGATCATCAGGAGGTGCAGCAAGTTTTCATGAGTGTTTTAAAAAACACTGTTTGTGCTTGATTTCTTTTATATTAAATGAAAATGGTAATATTTTGTACTTCATAAGAGTATGTAAATATTAAACACATCTACTTTGTAATTTGGTCCCCTCGAAAGAAGAGCACAGGTAAATATTAGCATAATACGATTATCATTCCACTAGCATTGCTTTGAATACTTTTTACTTGGATAATGTCAGTAATAACTTTTAATTTCTTAGTAGTTCTCTCCAGTGAACCCCAAATTTGACAAAGTCCAATAAAATGAGTTATGCCTGTCTACAATCACAAGCACTGAAATTGAAACTGTGATTAAAAATCTTCCAAGAAACAAAAGCCCAGGAGCAGATGGCTTCAGAGGAGAATTCTATCAAACGTTTAGAGAAGAGCTAACACCTATCCTTCTCAAACTCTTCCAAAATATAGCAGAGGGAGGAACACTCCCAAACTCATTCTCTGAGGCCATGATCACCCTGATACCCAAACCAGACCAAGATGTCAGAGAAAAAGAAAACTACAGGCCAGGCTTCCCTGGTGGCGCAGTGGTTGAGAATCTGCCTGCCAATGCAGGGCACACAGGTTCGAGCCCTGGTCTGGGAAGATCTCACGTGCCGTGGAGCAGCTGGGCCCCTGAGCCACAATTACTGAGCATGCGTGTCTGGAGCCTGTGCTCCACAACAAGAGGCTGTGATAGTGAGAGGCCCGCACACCGGGATGAAGAGTGGCCCCCACTTGACACAACTAGAGAAAGCCCTCGCACAGAAACGAAGACCCAACACAGTCATGAATAAATAAATAAATAAATAACTTAAAACAAACAAACAAAAAAACTACAGGCCAATATCACTGATGAACATAGATGCAAAAATCCTCAACAAAATACTAGCAAACAGAGTCCAACAGCACATTAAAAGGATCGTACACAATGATCAAGTGGGATTTATCCCGGGGATGCAAGGATTCTTCAATATACACAAATCAATCAATGTGATACACCACATTAACTAATTAAAGAATAAAAGTCATATGATCATCTCAGTAGATGCAGAAAAAGCTTTTGACAAAATTCAACACCCATTTATGATAAAAACTCACCAGAAAGTAGGCATAGAAGGAACTTACCTCAACATAATAAAGGCCATATATCACACACACACACAAAGAGTTATGCCTGTTCTGAGTCAGGAAAATGATTTTATGATGTCATGAATTGTCTTTCCTAGGTTGCCTTAGCTTTATCCATGGCCTGCCTTAATCTTCATCTGTTTAGTCCAATTCTAGAAAAATTTTCTACAGCAGACTTCATGGCAAGAGCCATTTGTCAGAATTAGAGCAACATCAAGAAGATACGATGTTTAAGAGGTTGGCCGATTTATGAGGTGGTTACTAATTAATGTGTAATATAGAAAACTCTTAGAGGGAGCATTGGGCAGGGGGAGACTAACATATGAAAAATTATTCCACTGTGTAACAGAGTGTTTGCCATTACCCACTATCAAAACAAATAAATTTAGTGGTCTATAATTATATTTTAAAAATAGAATGGGAGAGACTAGAATAGAAAATATCAGAGTGCCTCACAAATAGCAAGAACAAATATTTGATGTCACTTTAATTGCTCACAATTGTGGAGGCATTGGTCACGATGGAAAATGTATTTTTTTAAACTTATTGAGAAAATTTCAAACATATAGACACCTGGACAAATATTTTAATAAATACCCATCACCCATTAACTCATGGGTAAATGTATCATCCACACTCTTAACTGTTTCACCATTTCATATTATTTTGAAGCAATATCAGATGTCACTTCTGTGTTTTCATTATGTATCACTAAAAGTTAAGGATATTTTCTAAATATCCTTAATAGTTAAGGATATTTTCTATAATACCTTTATCAATTATTCCTTAATATCATCAAAGATCCAAAATGTGTTTCTTTGTGTCATTCATGATCACCATCTGCATTTCCCTTAGAAGAAGTAATGCCCCTAACACTACACATGGGGAATTGACTCAGTATTAGGTGTGGGAAATTTATGACATCATTTCTGAGTTAGATTTTGATAGGGATGTAAAGTAGAATTCACCAGGCTGCTTTTAAATGTGGAGTCAAATTTTCCTTCATTCTGAAAGTAAAAAGAGAAGAGAAAATGGTATCTTTCCAGATTTTTCATCCTCCCTAAAATGTGTATCTCCTGAACAATTTACTACTCACTGATTTGTTGACCTTATCCTAACATCACTAAGATCATTATTTATGGATGTAATTACTATGGATGTTGCCTTGGATTTATTTAAGTATTCATTCACTGAAATTAAATGTCTATTATTTGCTGGATACCTATGGTGTACGCACAATCTCCTCTTTCCAGAAGCATAATTTAGTGATCGAGTCACAAATAAACAATTAATACCCCATGTGAAAAGCCACAGTGAAGTCTCTGTATGCTAGTAAGATAAAGTGGAGGATCTACTCTAAGCAGAGGAAAAGCACATACAAAGATAGAAATGTATAAAAGGTGTGGTGTTTTTCTAAAACAATGGAGAGGTTTGTGTGGTTTGATCTTAGCGTTTATGGGGGTGCAAAGAAGGAACAGTAAATGTCAGAAAAGAAGCTTTAGAGCCAAATTATAAGGCATCCTATGTGCCAAGCTAAAGTCTAGACTGTATCTTGGAAGCAGTGAGAAATCTTTGAAGGCTCTTGAGCTTGGAATGACCTTTAAAATTTTTTTTGTAAAAATTAATCTTAGGAAGTGCTACTAAAAATGGATGAGGAGGAAATGTGGAGACCCAGAGTCCAACTGGGAAGCTACTGTGGAAATCTAAGAAATTTTTAATGGGTGATGAACAAATGCAGTGGCCTTGGGGGATGAAGAAGAGGGAACAAAATTGAAGAGGTTTTGGAATTAGAATAGAATAGTTGATAACCAAAAATATGATTTTTCTTAAAGGAAAGGGATGAGTTTTGATCATATAAGTTTTTTAGCTTGGAAGGCTGCAGAGTTTCCTTACCTGAGGTAAGGTATATAGAAGAAGGGGCAGGCGTGGTGTGTGGTGGTGTGTGGAGGGAAGGATGCTGAGTCATTTGTAGTTGTTGTATTTCAGATACTAGGTTGTAGGCAGTCATTAATGGTGTATATCTGGGGCTCAGGGGAGAAGAGTGAGATAGTTGTGGAAGTAATCTGCATTGAAGTGGATAATCGAAGTGGATAATTACACTGAGTAAGATTGTCCAGGGACAGCTAGAAAAGAGAAGAGAAAAGAAATCAAGAGAAGAGAGAGAGGAAAGAAGAGCAAATGGCAGTGATTTTAGCCTTATTATTTTTCACCAGTGACCACAAAACCAATGAATCTCCCCTGCTGAAAATATGTTTATTTTGCTGTTTATTGCATGTTTTAAATAGTCAATGAGAGTTTTCCTGAGCACTTTCCTGGAAACCATGTATTTAAATCCAAGATGCTGGCTGTGTATCTTAAATACTTCCTCCACATTTATGATGAGGATATAAATGTGTATAATACACACCAAAATTTCTCGATTGTAGCAACCGGAAAACTGCCTTAGGCTAAATGTAACAACAAAGGAAGGCTTTGATGACTTCCTAAGTATGTCATCTCTTGAATTTCTCTTTATCCAGATGGTTTTTCATGATAGAAACACAAACTCAGTGGTGAAGCATTTTCACAAAGGATCCCTTCTGTCCCGATATTATTTGCCAATTAAAGTTATTATATTTCAAAATATAATCAGACATGGACTGAGTAACTATAGCAGAATTGTCAAAGAAAGATCTGCCTAGAGCTATAAACTAGAATCACTTCTAATGAGGCATGGGGAGACTGTAGCTACTTCAGCTGGAAAGAGGAGAGGAAGGTAGAACTTAGAATATTGGATGTGTAACAAGGGACCACAACAGATAGTCCAACACAGAACTCAATATTTTATGGTACTAACAAGGAATATGATGAGGCCCCCAAAGGTTGGTATGTGAACCATATAAAGCACATAAACTGATGATTTAACTGGGAGTAGTTGGCATAGAGAGTTATGGCTAGCTAAGGGGACTCCTCCATAGAAATTTCCAGCAACTTTGGGACTTATTAAAACAACTAAATTCCTCTAAAACTGGAGATCTTTGGTGGGTATCCAAGCAAAACTCTGGATTCAGAGAACAAAATAGGAAAACACTGGCTAGGTCTGAGAAATTTAGGATTTAGGGGAGTGAAATTTTAGTGTTTGTATTCTGTATTTTATTCCTTGTGCCTTCTAGGGTTCTTTGATAAGGAAGTACCTGACATGCTGGCCTTGGTTCTGTACCACACTCAGGGCTTGGCTGAGAAGCAGGGCTAAGGCTTACACCCAGGAGGATGTTGTTTGCTTCCCACTGTCCTCCTGCCTCTCTTTCCCCCCTTTTCCTGCCCCACTATGTTTCATCCTCATACAAGCACACAGTTTTTTGCATGCTGGTGAAAAGTGGCCTGCTTATTGGCTTCATCTCTGATTAGTCTTCTTACTAATCAATGCAGCCTTGAAGAGCAGCTAATAAGAAGGGGAGTCAGAAGAACATGCTAGGGTGGACATTCTGTCCTCTGGGATAAGAGGTGGAAATATAAGAGGTGCATTTCCAGAAATAGGGAAATGATTTGATAACCAGATAAAGTAGAACTAGTCAATAGGGTGAGTCAGATTGTCAATGAGCGTCATGACACTGACCCTCAAAGGGAGGGTCTGGAGTTAGATGAATATCACTGACCAGAATCAAGATCCATCTTAAAGACCAAAATGAAGCTGAGCTTGAGCTTGTTAAAGAGAGAACGGGGAGGAGGTATGGTGGTGTACAAAATGTTCTCTAATTGAGTCAAAGGAGTAACATAACTAGACAGGACTTGAAAGGATCTAGAAAAGGCATCAATGGCAAACATTCTACTTAAACTAATGATTTTTGTTTGCTCCAGACTTCTTGGCACATACGTCAAATTGCTCTTCTTTGTGAGGAATTGATTTAGACAAGAGATGCTCAAGTGTTCGTGTGCATCTAAATCTCTTAGAGAGCTCATGAAAACATAGATGTCTGGATTTTACCCCTAGAGTTTCTACATTAGTAGGTTTGGAGGGGGGCCTAAAATGTGCGTTTTCTGAGTCCCCAGATGATGTTCATGCTGCTAGCCTAGGGATAGAAATATGAGAGCCACTGAAGCTAAATTTCTGTGTTTCTAAGAAGATTCTTAAGCCTCAATAATTTCAGGGACGTTTACACTGCCAGAATTTAACGTTGAAATCACAACATTTAACTATAGTATATTCTACCAAAATAAAATATTAAAACTTGTTTCTTTAGGATTGATTTGACTCCTTTACCTCGGTGCACACACATGCTCACACGCTTTCTAGGACCTATGTTTGATGAATGACATTATGTTAGAGATAAATCATGCTTGCTCCATCTTTAAGCTTAAATAGTTTTCCACTAAAATGGTTTTTTCTTCAACCTGTTGAAAGTTAGTTAATATCCACCTAAGCCAAATTTGTAGGTTTGCTTGCTCAGCTGTTAAGAGATATTTTTATCTGTATATATTAGCAGAGGAGAGGAATCGGATCTACACTACTTTGCTTTATTGGGACAAATGTTATTTGTATATTATTTTTAATAAAAAATTTGGAATTATGTAATCCATATAATTTATAGATCATCAAAATATAATTTATTTTGCCATTTGAGAAAGAAAACTTTTTCTGTTTCACTATATTCAATAACAAGGGAGCTCATTTGCTATTGCTCTGGAGTCCTGTAACTGTGATCATTTTGATCTGACTACCTTACAGAAAGAAAGACATCATCAAATAGCCTAGTTGTCTGTATAAATAAATAAATAAATATTATATATAATGGTGTGTTGACACCATTATAAGACATTATAAGACTTAGCACTAGGTAAGAACTAGATTTTTAAAATGTATCGTTGGTTTATGTATTCTATTCAGGTTAAATTTAAATAAGGAATGAATTATTGATATCAAATACACTTGAATACACCTTGCTATTTAGAGCTAGATAAAAAATTAAAATAAAAGTAGAAAAACCATAAAATTGGTGATTCTGTGCTTTGTTAAGTATGAAGAGAGAGTACTGGAGACTCATGAGCTTGGCAGAGTTCTCTTTATTTAATGCATCCTGAATGGAGAAATACTAGTTTACTGAAGTCCAGTTAATTCAAATCTTATCAACAGTAATTATCCATTCAAAAATGTCTGCCCCAGAGGTCAAGAGATCCATAATAGGGACAGCTGCGCAATAGATCAACACTAATTCTAATAGTAGTAATAGCTAGTATTTATTGAGTGCTTATAATGTGTGGGGATTTTAAATGCATTATTTCAACTGATCCTCACAGAAATTTTTGTGCTAAATTCTACTGTCATCCCTCTTTACCCAATGTGGAAACTGAAGCTTACAGGACTTTCTTAATGATCTCAAAGGACAAGAAGCTAGTAAATGACAGAATCAGAATTTGAACGGAAACAATTAGCTTTCAAAGCCTATGAAAGAAAAAAAATACTATGTTTTAGAGCTGACTCATCTGTCACTAGATGAATTGATTATGGTTCAAAACTCATTGCATGTTCATTAGTGTCTGAACCACAAAGTCTGTTCAGGCCAGATTTAGTATCATAAATTAGATTAAAGGATCATGCTTCAGCAAAATTAATTCAGGGCACTTAGAATACAAAATATTATGGTTTCTAGAATAGTGCTCTACCTATACTAAATGTTTAGTAAGTATTAGAGACAAAGAAGAAAGAGATGAACAGGCTTGGATGCTGTGATTGGACCTAGAAGGAAGATAATACTAAAAACTTTACTCAGATTGGGCACTCTCTCCAATGCTCCTAATATGGTACCTTGTACCTTCCTGGCGTGGGAATTGCAAGTCCTTTTCAGGTCTAATCTTCCTTCTCTCTGGAGTTCACCCTTCTTCTTATTTACCCTCTCATAAAAATAAATTCTCCTCTCCACTTCATATTTATCTAATATTTGTCTTTGCAAATGATGAAAGCAAATCAGACATTGAAAGTGGACCCGTTTTCATTAGTTTAACTCAAGAAACTGTGTAGCACATAAAAATCTCTCTGTGTCTGTCAAACAAAAACACACATCTTTCCTCATAATGTACTTTTCCACAAGTACATATTTTATTCAAGTCAATGATTTTTCATTAATCCCCTATAGCAGTAAATGCAAATACCTTTTTAAGATTCAGTACCTGACTTCAAAGAGTTTACAATATATGGAACCAGCAGAATGACTCAAGTAAACAGAGTGATAATAAAAGCCCAAAAGCACAAAAGAGGCATGCAGAAAAGTATTAAGAAGACTCAGAAGAGAGGGGAAGTATAATGAGGCAAAGGCTCACATGCTTTACTTACTATATAAAGATAGCTTAATATTGAAACAAGTTTTGTCCAGAAAATGAGATAAAGATACTAAAAGTAAGCACAGTTTAGGAATATGTATTTATTTTATTTTTTCTTATTTAAAAAAAAAACTTTAGTTTTTTAGAGTAGTTTTAGGTTTATAACATTAAAACTTACAGAGATTTCTTTTTTAATTTTTATTTTATATTGCAGTATAGTTGATTAACAATGTGGTGTTAGTTTCAGGTGTACAGCAAAGTGATTCAGTTATACATATGTATGTATCTATTCTTTTTCAAATTCTTTTCCCATTTAGGTTATTACAGAGTATTGAGCAGAGTTCCTGTGCTATACAGTGGGTATACCTAGTTGGTTATCTATTTTAAATATAGTAGTGCATACAAAAGTTACAGAGATTTCTCACATACTCCCTGCCCTCACACGTGCATATCCTCCCCCATTATCAACATCACTCACCAGTTGTTTTTTTTTTTTTACCAAGGATGAACCTACATTGACATCCACCAAAATTCCATCCCATTAGGGTTCACTCTTGGTGTTGCACACTCTATGGGATTGGATAAAAGAATAATGATATATATCAAATATTATAATATCATCAGAGTATGTTACTGTCCTAAATATCCTTTGTCCTTTACCTATTCATCTCTACTGTCTCACCACCATCACTGCAAACACTAATCTTTTTTACTGTCTCCATAGTTTTGACTTTCCCAGAATGCCATTTAGTTGGAATTATACAGTATGTAGAATCTTCAGTTTGGCTTCTTTCACTTGATAATAAGCATTTAAGCTTCCTCTGTGTCTTTTCATGACTTTGACAGTTCATTTCATTTTAGCGCTAAATAAAATCCAATTTCCTGGATGTACTGTAGTTTATTTAACTTAACCATTCACAAACTGAAGGATATCTTGGTAACCTCCAAGTTTCGGCAACGATGAATAAAGCTTCTATAAACATTCATGTGCAAGTTTTTGTACGGACATAAGTTTGCAACTCCTCTGGGTAAACACCAAGGGATGCAAAGCCTGGATTATATGGAGAAAGTAAGTTTAATTTTGTAAGAAAATTCCAAACTGTCTTCCAAAGTGACTGTACCATTTTGTATACTCATCAGCATTTGTTTTTTCCAGTGTTCTGGATTTTGCCCTTTCTAATAGGAGCGTAGTGGTACAGCATTTTGTTTTAATTTGCTTATCAGTTTTATTGATCTTTTCAAAGAACCAGCTTTGGTCTTGTTGATTTTTCTCTATTGATTTCCTGTTTTCAATTTCATTGATTTCTGCTCTCATTCTTATGATTTCTTGTCTTCAGCTTACTTTGCATTTAATTTGTTCTTCTTTCTTTAGTTTCCAATGATGGAAACTAGATGATTGATTTTTGATATTTTTTCTTCTCTAATAATATATGCATTTAATGTTATAAATTTCCCTCTAAACACTGTTTTTGCTGTATCCCACAAATTTTGATAAGTTCTGTTTTTCATTTTATTTTAGTTTAAATATTTTAAAATTTCTCTTAGGATTTCTTCTCTGATGCATGTGTTATTTAGAACTGGTCTGTTTAATCTTGAAATGTTTGGGGATTTTCCAATTATCTTTCTGTTATTGATTTCTAGTTTAGTTCATTGTGGTCTGAGAGCAGACATTGTACAATTTCTCTTTTAAATTTGTTAAGGTGTGGTTTACAGCCCAGAATGTGGTCTATCTTGGTGAATGTTTCATGTGAGCTTGATAAAAATGTGTATTCTGCTGTTGTTGGATAAAGTAATCTATAAATGTCAATTATATTCAGTTAACCTATGATGTCGTTGTTTACCTATGTCCTTACTGATTTTCTGCCTTCTGGATCTGCCTGTTTCTGATCGGTGTTGAAGTCTCAAGTTATGATAGGGGATTCATCTATTTATCCTTGCAATTCTACCAGTTTTTAAAAATATTTACTTATTTATTTATTTTATTTTTGGTTGTGTAGGGTCCCAGCTCTGGCACGTGGGATCTTCATTGGGATCTTTGTTGCCGTATGTGGGATTCTCCACTGAAGTGTGCAGGCTTCTCTCTAGTTGCGGCATGTGGGCTCTCTAGTTGTGGCCCACGATCTCAGTAGTTGCAGCATGTGGACTTAGTAGCCCTGTGGCATGTGGGATCTTAGTTCTCCTACCAGGGATCAAACCCCTGTCCCCTGCATTGGAAGGCGGATGGATTCTCAACCCCGGGACCACCAGGGAAGTCCCCTATCAGTTATTGCCTGGTGTAGTTTGATTCTCTGTTGTTAGGTGCATACGCACTAAGAATTTGTTTTCTTGGATAACTGACTTCTTTAAATCATGTAACGCCTTTCTTTATCCCTGATAACGTTCCTTACTTTGAAGTCTGTTCTCTCCTAAAATTAATATAGCTACTTCTACTTTCTTTTGATTAGTGTTAACATGGTGTATTTCTCTCCATGCATTTATTTCTAAGCTATATGTTTCTTGGTATTTAAAGGGAGTTTCTAGTAGATAACATACAGTTGGGTCATTTTTTTTTTGATTCGCTCTGACAATCTCTGTCTTTTAATTGAATCACTTAGAGCATTTATATTCAAAGTGGTTATTGATACAGTTGGACTAATATCTACCATATTTACCATTATTTTCTCTTTGTTCCCCTTATTCTTTATTCCTATTTTTGTCTTTCACTCTTTTTTCTTTTTATTCGGCTGTGTTGCATAGCTTGCAGGATCTTAGTTCCCCGACCAGGGATTGAACCTGGGCCTGGCAGTAAAAGCACCAAGTCCTAACCACTGTACTTCCAGGGAATTCCCCTCTATTTTGTGGTTTTAATGTAGCATTTTATATTATTGCATTTTCTCTCATTTCTTAGCATATCAATTATACTTCTTTTCTTCCTTTTTTTCAGTGGTTGCCCTAGAGTTTACAAAATGCCTTTACAACTAACTAGTTCAAATCCACTTTCAAACAATGCTATATCACTTCACATGCAGTGTGAATACCTTATAATAAAAAAATAATTCTAATTCCTTCCTCTTGTCCTTTGTACCATTGTTGTCATTCATTTCACATATATATAGACATATATGTGCATCTGTAATTAAATACATTGTTGCTATTGTTTTGAACAAACTGCTATCTGTTAGATCAATTAAGAATAAGAAAAATATTTTTATTGTACTTTTACTTATTCCTTCTTTGATACTCTTCCTTTTTTATGTAAACCAAAGTTTCTGACTTATTATTTTTTCTTCTCTCTGAAGAGTTTCTTTTAAGGTTTGCAAGGCAAGGCAGGCCTACTGGCAACAGATTCCCTCAAGGTTTTTTTGTTTGAGGAAATCTTTATTCTCTTCACTTTTAAAGGATAATTTCACAGGGAACAGAATTCTAGTCTCCTGAGGTTTTTCCTCTCAACACTTTAATCATTTCAGTCCACTCTCTTCTTGTTTGAATAGTTTCTGAGGTAAAATTGGATGTAATTCTTATCTTTATTCCTCTGTAGATAAGGTTTTTTTTTTCTGGCATTTTATCAGAATTTTTTCTTTAATTTTGATTTTCTCTAGTTTGAAAATGATATGCTGAGGTGTAGTTTTATTGGTATTTCTCCTGCTTGGTGTTTTTTCTGAGCTTCCTGGATCTATGGTTGGGTTTCTGACATTAATTTTGGCAAATCCCCAGTAATTATTGTTTCAAATATTTCTTCTGTGTCTTCCTCTCATTATTCTCCTTCTGGTAATCTCATTATGCATATGTTATACTTTTTGTAGTTGTTCCACAGTCCTTGGATATTTTGCTTTCTTTTTTGTAATCTTTATTTTCTTTGCTTTTCAGCTTTCTAGGATTCTATTGATAGATCTTCTAGCTCAGAGATACCTTCCTCAGCTGTGTCCTCTCTGCTAATAAGCCCATCAGAGGCATTCTTCTCTTCTGTTAGTGTTTTTTTTTTTATTTCTAGCATTTCTTTTGGATTCTTTTTTAGGATTTCCATCTCCCTGTTTACATTGCCCATCTGTTCTTGCATGTTGTGCACTTTATCCATTAGAGCCCTGAGCATATTAATCATGGTTATTTTAAATGCTCAGTCTAATTGTTCCAGCATCCCTGTCATGTCTGGTTATGATGCTTACTCAGTTTCTTCAAACTGTGTTTTTTGCCCTTTGTATGCCTTGCAATTTTTTTTTTCTTGATAAGGGACATAATGTACTGGGTAAAAGGAAGTGATCTAAATAGACCTTTAGTAACATGGTGTTAAGTTGTAGGGAAGGGAAATATTCTATAGTCCTATGATCAGGTCTGAGTGTGTTAGTTAAACTGTACCTCGGGACTGTAAACTTCATAAGTGTTTCTCAGTTTTTTTCTCCCCTGAAGGTGAGACAGGATGGCTAGAGTGGGCTGGATTTGAGTAAATCCCTTACACAAGTTTTTTAGGCTCTGATAATACCCCAGGAGGTTGGGCTTCTGACCTCATTTGCCCTGAGGGCAACCTTGTTAAGAAGAACAGAGTGCTCTGGAGTATTTCTAAATGGTTCATTTTCCACTCTCCCTGTGGGAATCTGGCTGAGTTCCTCTAGGAAAATCTTCCAATATTGTCAGGTCTCCCCTGTGACCGGGTGCCCCTGGAATTTTTAACTCTCACAGGTGTCCACACTGAGGCTTCAGGAAGTCTTCAATTCCAGTTCAAGTTTTCCTACTCAGGCCCTAGTTGCCATGGTGATCTCTGCTCCCCTGAGGCATGGCTTCTTCACATGGTGTACACCTGTGTGTGTCTCTAACCTTAGGGTCAGTGGTTTTTCCAGCATCTTCCCCGTATTGTTCAAGAGAGTTTGTGACTTTATCCTTTTTTAAAAAGTTATTTATTTTTTAAATTTTTTATTGGAGTAGAGTTGATTTACAATGTTGTGTTAGTTTCTGCTATACAACAAAGTGAATCAGTTATACATATATCCACTCTGTTTTAGATACTTTTCCCATATAGGTCATTACAGAGTATTGAGTAGAGTTCCCTGTGCTATACGGTAGGTCCATGTTGGCTATCTATTTTATATATAGTAGTGTGTATATGTCAGTCTTAATCGCCTAATTTAATCCCTCCCCATCTCACCCCCATCAATCAATGAAGATTTTTATCTGTTTTTAGGATGGAGTGGCAACTTCTAAGCTCCTTGCAAATGAAATTGGAAGTAGGATGCACAGCTTTAATTTTTATAATATTACTTTAGCCATTATAATTTTCTAATACATATGTCTTTTCTTCTTACCTAGAAAAAAAGAGGCCTTGTCTTTTTTACTTCCCCACTTAAGGTAGACACTAGCCTATTAAAAGCAGTGATCTTCCAAGATGTGCCATTTACCTTTACAGCCAAGTCACAAAAATAGATATCTTAAGATGCAACATAATAATTGGAAGATGAAGTGTTCCAGAATAGGCAGCTGTGGCACAAATGCAGATTAAGTGTTTCAGTCCAAAGATCCTAATACCATTGACAATGATAATAGCATGTAATACTGATTATGAATGCATTAATTCATAAGTCAATGTATCATCACAATACTAATTATCAGTGTGCCACTGTGCCCCAGTATATGGAGAGATGCACTCTACGCATCTCTGCAAAGATCTAAAAACAGTATCCCTTAATCCTTGATGCCCTTCCTTTTGCTCTCTAACGTGTACAAAATAGCAGCCTTGAAAATTAGCATTATATATCTAAAATTTAGTAGTTGTCAAGGTACAAATAAAATAAAATTATAAATATATTTCAAAGTTGACCTTAAAATGAATATTGGATATTAAAATGTTGCTCTGAGATAACGATTATGATGATGTAATTTTTTTTCATTTATTTAATGGATTGAATCTTTTGCCACTATTTCTGGCTTCTGAAATCAGGAAGGGAGTATATTCTCTCTTTACTGGCAATTAACTGAATGTACAATTTTGAATAATCATTTGTAATTATTTCTTGGGCATGGTCCCATAACTTTCATCCAATTCCAAAAGCCTAGCATATGTGCTGTGCTTTTCAGTTAGGTTAGAAGTAGAAGTGTTTATAATATGGGGATTGGCAATTATTCCACTTGTAATAGGACCAGAACTTCACTGTGCCATGCAGATGTCAGCAAAGCGAAATGCTCTCCTTATAAATTCGGCAGCATACCATTTTACAGAAGTGGTAGCAGTCATCTTCTGCCAAACCTGTCTGCAGTGGTCAAGATAGAAAGTATGACTATAGAGTCATTAAAATGTAATTCCCTTTCTGTGTGTGAGATTCACTAAATTCCATAACAATGAAAACTATAACAACATTGTAGAGTTGTTAAGATATGATCTCTTGGATCAATCAGACCCAGATTTTATCTTATCACTACTTTCTTTTAGAGTAAGCTTGGATAAGTTACTGAATGCTCTGGTCTTTAGCTTCATTACCTGTAAATAGGGTCAGTAAAGTTTCTTTATAAGGGGTCAGATAGTAAATATTTCAGGCTTTGCTGGCCATAGGTCTCTGTTGAAACTACTCAACTTTGCCTTGTAGAGCAAAATTACTCATAGACAGAATGCAAACAAATGGATGTTGCTCTGTTCCAATGAAATTTCACTTATGGGTATGCAATTTGAATTTCATGTAACTTTCACATGTCACAAAATATTATTATTAATTTTATTATGTTTCAACCACTTAAAAATTTAAAAGCCATCCTTAGTTCATGGGCCACATGAAAACATATGGCAGGCCAGACCCATGGGCCATATTTTGCCAAATCCTGATCTATAAAATGGGAATAATTTTACTAGCTCCCTTATGGAGTTCTGATGAAGAATAAGAGAGATAATGAAGGTAAAGTTCTTTGTACTATTTTGGCCTTTACAATTTTTATTCGAGTAAGTATGGTTTGTAGAAACTAGTCATCCTGAGAGTTAATGTATATTTTTCAACCCTGTTGTTACTCAGAATGGTTTTGTGTACCTCTTTGAGAAGTGGCTTAAGAGGCTGCATTAGACCCTCCTACTTGCTGAGAACTTGGCAGCAGTAGCCAGCAGGAAGGCGAGCACAAATGCATCATATGAAATCACGTGGCTTAGCTTGGTAGCCAGCCCCTTGGTGCTATAGTGCTTGGCTAATTCCAGGTTTCAGACAGGTCAGCAACAATGCTGAGGAAATCCAGTTTAGTGGGTTGAACAAGGTAGCAGGGGTCACACACATCAAGAAGTGTCCAAGTCAGTAAGTCATCAATACAAAGTTTCCTCATTATGAATACATTCAGAATTAGTCTAGTGAGCAGAGATTTACAGCAAGGATGCAAATCCAGTGGGAATCTACATGCTTAAGCTCAAAAATGAAGTATTAGACAAAGAGGACAGAGACTGATGTTGGCTATGACGATACATATTTGAGTTTCCAGTGCTCAACAATGTACCCTGCCTGCCAAGTTTACAGCAGTAAAACTTATTCCACTGGTGGAGAATATTGGCCCTGATGGGTCAAGGTGGAGCATTACTGGTATTGATTGGTTCAGGAGAGATTGTAGGGATTTAACATTAAAAATGTATAGGCCGGGCTGCCCTGGTGTTGCAGTGGTTGAGAGTCCGCCTGCCGATGCAGGGGACACGGGTTCGTGCCCCGGTCCGGGAAGATCCCACATGCCGCGGAGCGACTGGGCCTGTGAACCATGGCCACTGAGCCTGTACGTCCGGAGCCTGTGATCTGCAATGGGAGAGGCCACAGCAGTGAGGGGCCTATGCACCGCCAAAAGAAAGAAAAAAAAAAGTGTTTTGTAGACTTTTTTTGGTTAGTACTGAAAATACATAGAGAAAAGGGCCTTAAGTGCTTTATACATGTTAAAGCTGAGAGGTTCTTTGTTTAAAGCATGAGTGTGTGTAGACTCATTGAAAGAACTCACTGTATTAAAGATAGTTACTGCCGAGGAAAAGTTGGCTTTTGTTTTATTTTCAAGATGTGCTCCCCTAAATATTCACTATAACATCTATCAAAACCTCAGTCTTAAAATTAGGATCACTACTTAAATAAATAAATATTTATACTTAAATATTTAAAATTAAACATTTAATTTGTGTAAATTAAATAGGACTTTATTTAAATAGACATATATTTAACAAATGTCTAATTTAATAGATATCTAATAAATTAAATGTAAGGTGTTTATTTAAATAGATAGCTATTATTATATTTAATTTATTTAAATAGATTAAATAATAGACTTAAATATATTTATTTAAATAAATATTTTATATTAAATTTAAATAAATAGAGTAACATTCAATTATACAGCAAATTAAGTATCCCTTGGTGATATTTGTCTGAGGGTGTGAGATGATTGTGTGTTGACAGATGGGCACCCACTGCCTTTATACTCTAAAAATTGCAGATGTTAATACATTGAAAAATGTGTTGCATTTTAACCAGCAACAGATTTGTGGACACAGTTTATTGCCTGAAAAAACAATCCCAAAGTGTTACGTTTTCTTACATTTGTTCTATACATTTTTAAAATTCACTTTTTATGTGGTTTGTACTCTCCCTTTTTCAATGACATTTATATTAAAACCTCCACCTTTTTTCTTGAAGCCAGATCATGATTAAATCTCATATAACTAAATCTCAAAATTGCAAGGAAGAATATTTGCTATATACACAATAAAATATTTGACTATAAATTGAATCTTGGCTCACCTATAAATTTTATATACATATATATATATATATATTTACAAAAAGTCATTGGGTAATTGTTAGGAGTTTGCCCTTTTGTTTAATAATGGGAGAAATCAAGTGTTGATGTTATTTCTATAAAATACATTATATCTTTAAAAACTTTCCTCTGCAGTGATAAAAATCTGAAGGATAAAACCAGAATTCTCAGAAATTATGGCAATGTCATTTATGTTCCCTGCATATAAAACTAGAGTCCGGGTGATAAATTCTTCTTCCTTGGTCCAGAGCTAAACAAATTTGGAGAACATCTTTCTAGCTCCCTGGTACATACCACACTCAGAACTAGTAAATATTCACATGTACAAAGGTCAGTGTACATTGAAGATAGGAACACTCTCTGGTGACTAAGACGGGAAAATAAAATTCAAAACAGAAGTATTGTCATTGAAACAACTTTGTTTGAGGAATTGTTGTGAACCACACCATTAATTCAGTCTGATGTGCATTTTCTATACACAATATAGACCAATAATTACAAAATAAGTGAAACATAGATTTTGCATTCAAGAAGTTAAAGTCTATTGGTAGACACAGTGTCTCTCTCACCTTTTTGCACCATGCCTTTGTGTTAAGCACTCTCAAATTAATGTCTGCAGTCTGGATATCTTCCCTAAACTCTAGACTCAGTATCCAGCTATCTACTTGACACTCCAGTGTGTAATAGCCCTAATTAATGTCTTCATATCCTCTCCCAAATCTTCTTCACCCTTAGGCTTCCCCATGCTGGTTGATGGCAACTCCATCCTTCCAGCTGGCTCAAGCCAAGAACTTTGGCATCATCCATGACCTCTCACTTTCTCTCATACGGCCCACCTAGTCCATCAGGCATTCTCTTGGCATCATTGTCTCTCAGTGAGATTATTGTGATAGCTTCCTAACTGTTCTTATTTTTTCCATCATTGCTACCCACCCCAGCAGTCTTTTCTCAACACAGCAGGCAGAGTAATTCTTTAAAAATATCTATTTGATTATGCCGTACTTCAACTCAAAACCCTCCAATAGCTTCCATATCACTTGGAGTAAATGCCAAGTTTCTTGAAAATCAGCATAGGTATTACAAATTACCTATTACAAATTACCTATTACCTGCAAATTACCTATTACAATACATAGGTATTGCCTCTCCTACAGTGGGAATTTAGCACAAAGTGATCCCATTTACCCCTCCCCCTCACACACATTGTTCCCCCTATTGTTAACATATTGCATTGCTATGGTACCTTTGTTACAATCAATGTGTGTTGATACAGTGTTACTATTATTATTTTAATTTGTATACTTCACAGTCTACTCTTTGTGCTGTAAATTTCCACTGGTTTGGACAAATACACACCGTCATGTGTCTCATGTTACATCCTCCCCAAATCTCTGGCAACCACTGGTCAAGTTACCATTACTATTACCATAGTTTTCCCCTTTCCAGAATGTCACATAAATGGAATCATGTATATTTTGCCAAATCCACACTTTATTTATTGAGCAATATGCATTTGATATTTATCCATATCTTCTCATAGTGTAATAGCCCATTAATTTTTATCTCTGAATATTATTCCATTGTATGGGTGAACCACCCTTTGCCTACTCACATCTAAAAAAAAAATGTTACCTCGAGTTTTGGGTGATTATGAAGAAAGCTGCTATGAGCATTGCTATGCATATTTTGTGTGGATATGTTTTCACATAAGTTGGATAAATATCTAGCAGTATGATTACTTGATCATATTGTGACACTATTTTTAATTTGGAAAGAAACCACCAAATGGTCTTCCAAATTGGCTGTGGCATTTTGCATTCCCATCGGCAATGAATGAGAATTCCTCTTGCTCTACTCCCATGCCAGTCAGGTTTTTAGATCTTAGCCATTCTATATAATAGGTGTGTGGTGGTATCTTGTTTTAATTTGCATTTCCCTAATCACATATGACTTTGTTCATCTTTTCATGTGCTTATTTGCCATCTGTTTATCTTCTTCTGTGAGGTGCCTGTTCCGATTTTTTGCCCACCTTCTAAATTGATTTGTTTTCTCAGGTAAGTGCTCTTTGTATATTTTGGATACAAGTTCTTTATCATATATGTGATTTGCAAATATTTTCTCCCAGTCTGACTTGTCTTTTTGTTGTCCTGAAAGTGTCTTTTGCAGTTCAAATGTTTTAATTTTAATTAAGTCCAGTTTATCAATTTTTCTTTCTTGTACCATGCATTCAGTGTCATATATAGAAACTAATCACCAATACCATGACTTTCTAAATTTTCATGAGGTTTTTATTAAGGATTTTAAGAACTTATTTCATAGTTGGTATGAATGTGTTTCTCATTTTGTTACTTGCCTTTTAAATTTATGGCCGTTTAACAATACATTTAATTATGTCAGTCATTTCCCCTGTAAAGTCTTCTACACCTTTCACTAATTTTAAGCTTAAGATGATTTCACCAGTTAAACATCACTTGTATTTTCATCTCTTTAAAAAAGTAGCCTGATTTTTATATTTTAAATCAAAATTTATTTTAAGGTGAAGATTAAAATCTTTTTAAAAAATTTTATTGAAGTATAGTTAATTTACAATGTTATATTAATTTCTGCTGTACAGCAAAGTAATTCAGTTATACATATATATATACTTTTTCATATTCTTTTCCATTATGGTTTATCACAGGATATTGTATATAGTTCCCTGTGCTATACAGTAGGACCTTGTTGTTAAAATATTTTTAAATAATACGTAGCCTAGTATCTGAGCAATATCTATGGAATAACTCACTCAAGTTAAACACATGTGTGCATTTGTATGCATGTATACCCAAATGTGTATTCTCATTTACTCTATTTCATTAATTTGCCTGTTAATTCTCATATTACTACCATGATATATTATAATTTCATAAGATGATATATATATTTAATACATATAGGTAAAGAGTCCCATTACTATTCTTCCTTTGATATATTTTAGCATTCTTATCTATTTGTTCATGTAGATGAATACAGAAGAAACTTACAATCATCTTCTAAGATGTTTCTTATTGATATTCTAACTAGAAATGCATATTTTAAACTTTGGTAAGAATTGACTTTTTGTATATTGGTTTGTTCATTCACAAAACACATTTTTACTGGGTCCCTGCTGTGTTAGGATGCATAGAGAACACATCAGTTAACATCATAGACATAGTTTTTGCAGCATGAAGCTTACAGTCTAGTGGGGTGTATTTTTCAATTTATTAAGCCAGTTATTAATATTTATGAATTAAAATTTATAATTTATTATAGGTATCTCACATTGGATATTAAGATCTTTTTTTTTTGCCTTTAAAGTGTAAGCTATAGCATAATTGACAGCAATTAAAAGGTATCTTTTTCACTTTATTTTTACGTAGTAATTGCTATATTCAAACTTTTCCATTATTTTCTATATTTTGTCATGTGAACTATAGTTTTCATTTACTTTAAGTCATGTCATAGTTAGGAAGTGTCTATCTTTATTTTCAATTTTTCACCTTTTCAAAAATGTGCACTTAACTTTGCTTGGTTTTGGGGCTTTTGCCATATTTTTATTTCCTCCATTAATCATGTCCCTTGGCAGATCATGTTTATTTTCGTGACCTTTCTATGAATCTTCACACTATTGGTAAATTACCCACATTTTGTAGAACATATTATCTGAACTCCAATGTAGTTTATTCCCTTATCCAGTCTCTAACCAGACAAGAAATATTTAGACTGATTTTGCTAACAAATTGGGTTTGTGATATTTTGGATATATTTTATTTGAGATATTAATTTTGTCTTTGTCTCACTGTTGTGCGTGACTGTAAGGAAGCAGAAACATCTTCTTTTTCACATTCTGGAACATAGTGAATTCTTGTAAGTTGGGCTGGGTACTCTTGCCTCTGAGGCTACTTATTGATATTTGAGTTTCACAGGTAAAGTGGAACTTGCAGCGAACAGGAACTTCCAACAGAAGTGTTGTTTAAAGGTCTAGTCTCATTGACAGAGGCAGAATTTGAACTCAGGTGGGTGTAGCCATGTCCCAAAGGAGGGGATAGATGATGCTTTGTGTTTTCATAGTTGTTTGTGTGCTATAAGCATGTGGAATTTATATATACACACACACACATTCCCATGCTTACTTGTTTTAGTTATGATATAATAAAATCATTTAATCTGATATTTCATAAGTTTTTTCTCATTAAAATGATTCTGTGCATTACTCTAATTTGGTCTTAAGGGTCCTGAAGAGCACAGTTTGAAAATGCTGATTTAGTACATCTTTTCTGTGGCAAGTGGGATATTTTTCTAATTATACCACCTAATTCTGTGGCTCAGTGCTATACATTAAGAGATTCTGTCTCTTTGAGTGTATTGACCACCATACACTAGGTTCTTTAATTTCTGTTCTCTGGTCTTGTAAAATCTTAATGGTGATAGAAATGTGGTTGTATGAGGATGAACAGGAAGGGCAAAGGAGAAGCAAAGAAACACAGGAGCAGTGGTGAGATCACTTCCCTCTTTCTTAGTTAATAAATGCATTTGGGTAAATGGGTCAAGAGATAGATACAAAACCAAAAAAATAAAAAATACTTTTCCTATATCTTTTAATAAATTAAGATTTCTTTCCTTTTACACAGCATTGATGCTCTGCATGGTCAAAAATCCACAAATAACATCTGGAGATTCAACCAGCTGTGGATTGTGTAGTACTGTAGTCCATATTTGTTGAAAAAAATTAACGTATAAGTAAATCCACACAGTTCAAACTTGTTCAGGGGTCAACTGTACTCTTACTTATATAGAGAATTTTCAACTTTTTTATTGATAAAATGTAGTTCCATTTTATATATTGGTATATGATAGTATTTGAACACAAATGTACATATAGGTATGTATTTCCAATGGATACATTTATGCATAAATAAATATATTGTATATTAAATACATGTGTATT
Source organism: Leucopleurus acutus (assembly GCF_964270905.1). Classification (NCBI taxonomy): domain Eukaryota; kingdom Metazoa; phylum Chordata; class Mammalia; order Artiodactyla; family Delphinidae; genus Leucopleurus; species Leucopleurus acutus. The sequence goes on along the minus strand of NC_139153.1, from coordinate 63,007,403 downwards.
TTTAAAAGGAAGAGTACGTACTGGCACCTGCTAATACAAGGTGAGGTCACACTCTAACCCTATTAACAAATGAAATTACCTATGCCAAATGCAGAAATGAGATCTCAGATTTGTGAGTGTGAGAAAACAAAATCCTTGAGAAGACATATTCCATTGATCTAAAAACTGTTGAGAAAAATGAAGTGGAGGCATGAATGATGAAAAATAAATGAGAGAGCTAAGAAATATTTAAATTCTATAAAGTTCTGCAAGACTTTTTAAAAATTCCAAATACAGTAATATCTGCCTTACTATAGACTTGTTTCCTGAATTCCTTCTCTACAAAGATGCATCTTAAGCTTTTAGAGTTTTTTTTTCTTTTAAAAAGAGAAATATGCAAATTAATATAATGGGAGTCTAGAATAAAACACAAATCCCTTTAACAGTGAGAATTAATGAGCACCTATTATGTGCATGGGTATTTCTAGAAGTTGGTAACTTAAATACGATGAAGATATGGTGTCAGCTTTAAAAATTTTTTACAGCTTAGTTTGCAAAGCAAACGTGTGTGAGGAAGTCAAAACACTTTGTAAATATGACCTTCTGGTCACTTTAGCTGGAACAGATTATTCCGTGGTGGGGAGAGGGAGTGGAGAATGTTTACTATCTTAAAACTCAACTTCTATCAGTCTGTACCAAAGTAACAGTTAAAGTAATTACCTTTTGGGCTTCCCTGGTGGCGCAGTGGTTGAGAGTCCGCCTGCTGATACAGGGGACGCGGGTTCGTGCCCCGGTCCGGGAAGATCCCACATACTGCGGAGCGGCTGGGCCCGTGAGCCATGGCCGCTGAGCCTGCGCATCCAGAGCCTGTGCTCCGCAACGGGAGGGGCCACAACAGTGAGAGGCCTGTGTACTGCAAAAAAAAAAGAAAGAAAAAAAGTAATCCCCTTTCATGCTTCTTTCTCATTTTCTTCATTTACTGAGTCCTGCTTTAGCCCAAAATTTCTTTCTAGCTGTTGCCATCATTTTCTCTCTCTGAAGTTCCTCCAGCCTCTGCTTCCTTATCAGGCCTTCCTCATATGACCATCTTGGCCTTCCTCTACTCTTCTTGCCCTCATAACTGGCTTTTTTTTTTTTAACTGGCTTTTTATGTGTGCCTTTTTGTTCTGCGTATGCTTCGAAATGAAAACTTTTAAGCATGTAACTAGTGCCTGCATTTTCTCCAATCTTCTTAATTTTCATTTGATACCTATTTTTTTCTGTTATTTCTGATACTCCACTGGCATCCCTCATTTTAGGTATGATCACTTCACACATCGTTACATGAACTGTTCATTTCTCTTCCATTTAATACAGAAGGCTGAATGACTGAGCTCTATCTTGACCTGGCCTCCTGTGCTTGATTTGATTTGTTTCCCTGTCTATTGGAAGAAGACCTGGGGAGGTACATGCAAAGAACAATGCACAGGGGCCCACATTCTAATCCTGGCTTTGCCATTAAGTCATAGTTGAATCTCTCTCTTTCTCCCTCTCTCTCCCCCTTTCCATTAATCTCTCTAGCTTAGCTCTTTTTAATTAAAAAAAAAAAAATCAATGCAAACTTTCTGTAGTAAACTAACGTGGACATTTATAAGGTGTAAATTAGCAATTGTTTCTATTCCACCCCACCCAAATTAATTTATTTTTCCATTTCTTTGTGTGTCCATCTGAAAATATTGCTATGTTCATGAAAATTTATAGACACATAAATACCCATATATAGGGCTTACTTATGCTTTGATTTTTTTCTTAAAATGTCGTCTTATCTACAAGTAGCTTTATTTTTTTATTAAAAAAACTACCTTGGATATCTCATCATGACAGTAAATATAGGTCCATTTTGCTTTTCAGAAATCATCCTAATTTTCTTGAGGATGTATGCAACATAGTTTTGGACTATTTTCTATTGATAGATATTCAGGTTGGTTTCAACTTTTTATCATCATATATAATATATAATGATGCAATATACCATTGATTTTATGTGGGCTGGTTCCCCAGTGTGGAATGGTTTGGTGGTATATGGTTTAATGAACATTAGCAATTTAAAAAAAAGTACTTACAGCAAGCACTTTCCTAAGGATAATGGAGGAGGTGAGTGGGTGCCACCAGTTCTAGTAAATCAGCTACACCCAGCCTTTCCACTTTCTCTCTTTCAAATATTTGTTGAATTCTCTTCTCCTCTGTGTCCCTCCTTACATTTCTTTGTCCTTAAGAGTTAACATATTGTTTCTTTTTTGTCATTTGCCACGGCTGTGAGCTTTGAGGAGTGAGAGAAAAACACACATGAGGGTAGTCCCACGTTTGAATGGAGTCTCTCACTCTCCCTTTATCCCACTGGAATCAGGCTTTTCTCCTTAACTTTCCATTAAAATGCCTCTTTCAAAGTGTATTAATGATCTCCATTTTGCCAAATCCAAGAGTTAATTCTCAGTCTTCATTTTAATGTATATCCGTGTAGCATAAGACAGAGTTAACCAATAGCTGGTTCCAGGCTAGGCTCTGTAGAAGCAGATGATTTCAAATGTTTGTAATACTGTTATTCTTGGTTCCATCACATCCAGCCCTTTCTCATCACTTAGGAGTCATACTAGAGACACAAGAGAATGACAGAACTAGGTAATTAGAATTAGTAACAGTGAAGTCCTTTGAGGCAGTCATCCTATAACCATTGACACAGTGAATGATGCCACAGAGTTCCGCAGCCTGGAGGGTGAAGGATGGATGAGAGTAAGAAATTGGCAACCCCAGCAGCCATTACTGAACCAGATACAGCAAAGTGACCACAAATGGTTCCTACCAAAGTGGATTCTATAAAGGCAGCTTCAACAGGGGTAGAGTTGTTAGATATTGGGAAGAAAATAGGACCACAGTTTAGATTAAGGAATGGCACAATCAGATGCTGGTTAATCTAGATCATTTGACAGCATGGGAACCAACGATGACTGCTTGGATCTACAACCACAACATAGATTTCATGCATTTTCAGCATTACCTTTATTTATTTATTTATTTACTTTATTTTTTGCGGTATGCGGGCCTCTCACTGTTTTGACCTCTCCCGTTGCGGAGCACAGGCTCCGGACACGCAGGCTCAGTGGCCGTGGCTCACGGGCCCAGCTGCTCCGTGGCATGTGGGATCTTCCCGGACCGGGGCACAAACCCATGTCCCCTGTATTGGCAGGCGGACTATCAACCACTGTGCCACCAGGAAAGCCTTACCTTTATTTTTTGCTTTCTAGAATTACTACATAGGTGGAAACACCAAGTTGTTTGGGAAACTTGGCTCCAGATCAGAAAAATATCACTTTCAGAGAATGGAACATTCTCTAAAGTAAAAACCAGCTATCTGTTGGATGGAGATGGTTATTTAGTGCATTGCCACAGAGACTTAAGAAATGATCACTGTGCCTGATCAAGTTAGACTCATTATAAGGTCAGTACAAAAGGAGAACTTGAGATAGTTGTACATGAATTGACTTTTATATATACCCTGCCTTGCTGAAAAAAAGAGTTTTGGGGTTTTCTGTAGAGAGGCAAGGTAACAAGAATTCAATTTTTCAACTGTTGGCTTTATTTCTAAGACTGTGAGAGAGCAGGTACCCTGAGAAATTCACCTAAGATATACAGTGTGTAGGTCTTACATGAGCAGGGCAAAGTAGTAGCACTTAGTAGACATAAGTGTTAGAGATTTGATTTTTTTTTGTTAGTTTGTTTTGTTTTTAAATCAATTTTATAGAGGTACAATTTTCACTCAATATAGTGCCCTGATTTTAAGTGTAGAATTTGATGAGTCTTGAGTAATATATGCACCCCTGTAATTAGGACCACAATCAGGATGTAGAACATTCCCATCATCCTAAAAGTTTCCACTGTGACCTTTCCAGTCAGTCCCCACTGCCAGACCCAGCCTCAGGCAACAATTGACCTTCTTTCTGTCACTCAATATTAGATTTGTCTTTTCTGGAGTTTCATATCAGGTAACATATATGAAGTTAATAGTTTAGTACTAAGTACACACTAGGTATCCCAATGTGTGTTCACTTCTTATTGTATTTAATACATCAGCATCCTAGTTTAACAACAACTCTCATGAGTTTGGAAAGTTTGAATCCGTTCCTCTGGCCTGAATCATCTTAAAGGAATTCTGTTACAAGTCATTTAAAAAATACTGAGTAGGTCTCATTCATTCATTTATTCATTCAGTAATTCATTCAACACATATTTATTAAGCACTTCTATGTATCAGGCAGCATTTAATTGAGATATAAATGAACAGAGGTAAAAACCATTCCTAGTCCTTCACTGAACTTACATCATAATGCAGGTAGACAGACAATGAACAGAATAATCAAATAAAATTGTTAAAGTTTAGAAGGTGGTAAGTGCTATTGGAACAATGAAGCAGAATAAAAGGAATTGGGAGCAGAGGTGGTGGGGAGAGTTGGATTTTTAAATAGGGTGATTGGGTTAATCTGCACTGAGATGGTGACATTTGAGGAAATCCTGTAGATGAGGGACTGAGCCATGAAAATATCTGGAAGAAGATGGTTACAGAGGAAGAAAAAGTTGACACAAAGACTCAGGAATGAACAAGAAACCACAATTTGCAAACTCATACTGACTTGGGAAACGGAAGAACATTATGAAACTGGCATACAGCACAAACCTAAGTTCTGATCGTTTGAACATCAACTAGTTCAGACTTGTATACTCCAAGATAAAATCACAGACAAACTGATTTAACAGGATTCATGGGTTCCAAAGACCACTGACTGGCTGAGAAACTTGCCTAGTTTACAAATTCTCACCAATCTCCAGCTTTTGCCCTAAAACGAATTTATGACTAATCCAGGCTTCAAATCCCTTGAGTCTCCCTTGTTGAGACACTCCCGAGATTCTGCCAAAGCAGCACACTCTCACCTTCACCAAGTTTAATGAATCCAGCTTCATATGATCAGTAGGTTTTGTTGTTGGTTTTTGTATGGAGGCTTCTTGTAGCCCAGGCAGGAAAGCACCTGGAATTTTTAAATGACAAGTAGCTCAGTGAGGCTGAAACTAAGTGAGTGAAAAGAGTGTAGTGGGACATAATGTGACAGAGGCAAGAGGCCACATTGTGGAGCGCCTTATTGTCCATTTTAAGGATTTGATGTTACTCTCAGTGACAAGTGAGACACTGGGAGAATTTGAGAAGAGAAGTGATGTTACCTGATTTCCTAGGTGCTGTGTTGGCAAGAGACGAGAGGAGGAGGACAGTCTAGGGAGCAAGCTGGCCAGTTAAGAAGCTGTCAAAATCATCAAGGCAAGAGATGTTAGCTCGGGCACATGATAGCAGTAGAGATAGTAAGAAAAGATTGGATTCTGGATATACTTTGTAGGTGAAGACAAGGGGATTGACTAATGGACTGGATATGGAAATAAAAGAGAAAGAAGAGTCAGGGTTGATTCCACAGCAACTAGAAGGGTGAAATTAGCACTCCCTAATTGGTAAAGTCTGCCATACATAGTACAGGCTGGTGGAGAAATCTGAGTAATTGAGTTTTGGACGTTGTGATGGGCTAAACTGTGTCCCCTCAAAATTCTTATATTACAGCTGTAACTCTCAGTACCTCAGGGGGTGACTATAATTGGAGATAGGGCCTTTAAAAAAGTAAGCGATTGAAATAAGAATATTAAGGTGGGCCCTAATCCAATATGACTGGTGTCTTTATAAGAAGAGGAAATTAAGACACAGACACACACACAGAGGGACGACCATGTGAAGACACAAGGAGAACATGGCTGTCTACAAACCAAGGAGAGGAACCTCAGGAGAAACCAATTCTTCTAACATCTTGATTTCAGACCTCTAGCTTCTAGAATTGTGAGAAAATAAATTTCTGTTGTTTGTTATCACAGCCCTAGCAAATTAATACAGATGTTAAGTTTTGAGATGTCTATTAAACATCCAAGTAGAGATTTAATTCTTGCAAGAAATGGACAGGAGAGATATAATCTTGGCAGCCATTGTCATGCAGATGGTTTTTAAAGATATTAAACTGTGTGAGATCACCAAAAACATGACTGCAGATAAAGAGTAGAAGAGATCCAAAAAACAAGCCCTAGAAAATCCCACCTTTAAAGGTGGGGGATAAGATAAGAGGAACAAAAGAGTCTCAGCAAAAGAGACTGAAAGCGTGACCAGTCAGGAAATTAAGAGAGTATGATAGCCTGGAAACCCAAACAAGTAATTATTTCCTATAAAAAGGAATAATCAGTTATTTTAAATACTCCTGATGAGTCCAGTCTATTGAGGGTTGAGAATTGACCATTTTGTTTAGCAACGTGGTGATCACTGGTCATGTCATTGAGATACAATTGAGGAGGAGGTGAAAGTTTGGTTGTAATAGGTGTAAGTGAGAATGGGAGTGAGGAATTGAAACAAATTCATCTTTTTTGAATGTATATATGCACAGAAGAAGGCACATCGGATCTGCTTACTATATCTATTTTGAATAAATAAAGGATTGAATCCAGTTCCCAAGTCTGCAAATCTAAAGCACAAATTATAATGGAGTGATCTCTTAAGGTACCTTGAGAAGTTCCTTGCTGTCTGGCTCAGAAATCTCTCCAAATGCTTTATCTCCATGATATGCTTTTTTTTTTTTTTGGTCTGATATGCTTTTATAGATATATGTGTAGGACAGCAACTCCATCAGTGATATAATCTAAGGACCTGCCTCTAAAAGTTTACATACTGTAAAGCACTAACAACTTTTTCCGAGTTATTTGCATTTTCATTTGATACCATAATGGATTTACTCAGAACATAAGACAGTACATGAAATAATTTTCAACTGAAGAATTGTTTGCATAAACTAAATTACTAGTGAAACCGATTCGTATACTGTTTTATAGCAAGACATACAGGCATTATTTTAGAGGTACAGCTTTCAAAAGGATGCAAACATTATCTACTGGAATATGGAAATTTTCTATAACCCAGTTGACTTAACTGTACATTATGTTATAACAGTTAATTATTTAGGGCATCTGACTACCAATCTAAAGAGTGAAGTTTTGGTTAATACAAGTTGTGGCTGATAAAAAGGAGCAGTTCTTTGGTTTACTTCTAACTCTTTTTCTTAGAGATTATAGTTAACTCAGGAGATGGATACAAACTGAGAACTTATTGATATTTAAGGGAGGGACAAGGTTATGTTATTAATTTATTATTATTATCAGATGTTATTAATCTATCTTCAAGTTTATCCTTTCACTTGACATGTTTTTATACATGACTGTTTTAAGTCCTGCCCCAGAGATAAACAGGCAAACCAAACAGGTATGGCTACCTGCCTCATGGAGCTTATAATCTAATGGAAGAGACAGTAACAAGTGAACAAATAAACATACAATCAGAACTTGTGGTAAGCTCTATCATTGACAGGATATTACAAACGTGATTTCTAAGTTCAAATAATAAAAATGCAATTGCTACTATGAAACAATTTCATGAGAGAACGACTATAAAGAAAATACGATAGTGGTTTATAAAAATACAAAGGAGAATACTTTAAAGACAGCATGGTCAAGAAAAATCTGAGGTGATAATTACATTGAAACTTCAATGAAAAGAGGAAGCCCTCCAAGAAAAGAGTGGGAGAAAGAGGGTTCCTAGCAAACGTCCCAAGTTAGAAAACAGAATTAGGGACTGAGAAAAGGACAGGACGAGGTGGCTCGAGCTTAGTAAGAGCACAGGTGGTTTGAAATAAAATTATAGAGACAGGGAGAAAGATCTTAATAGTCCTTGTAGGATTTCTTGCTAAGTGCAATGAAAAGCCAACTAAGGACTTTATGCAAAGGAAAATAGTATTTCAGAAAGGGTACCCTGCTTTCTGTGTGGTGAATGAATAGAATGAGTGCAGGAAAGGAGACTGGTTAGAAGGTTCCAGAAATATTCTAAAGAAAAAAATGATTACATGGAGGAAATGAAGGTAGAGGTAAGTAATGGATCGAACCATTTTTGGAGATAGAATTCAAAGGACTTAGTGACTAATTAGATATGGGAAATAAAATTACATTAGGAGTTGCAAAATCTTCCTCTGAAGGTTCCCATAATTTGCTTGTCTCTCCAGTTCCTTGTTCTTTTGGAATCTTTCCAAATAAATGAAAGCACTATTTACTATTCCCAGTGCCTTTGTTCTCAATTGTTATTTGCTTACATTCAAAACCTCTTCAAACATAAAGAATAGAATTCAATATACAACTGAGAAATAAGGATACATCCAATTAGTCAAAAAGGAAATGAATGCTGAACAGAAACTCTCTCTATTAAAAAAAATAAGCAAAGCTTTAGAATGCTACTTAGTTTTTTTCACTGGTAAAAAAGAAACATGCTAACAACTTTAGAGTTTATTTACATCATTCGTCCAGCACAGCGCCCCAGACAAAGTCATATTGTCTCTATAAACAGAGTCATTACTAAAAATTTCTTCTTGGATTTCAAGTGTGTTCCTAATTAGTTTAAACATTATTAAAAGCTTAGGTCCATGTTGTTGTATTATGATGAGAAATAATATTCCTTATCGACTTACTTTAGATTTCACTTGAGTTAACAAAGTACCTAAGTCAAACACTATAGAGAAAAAGGTTTACTTAGTCAAGAAAACTGCATTTCAGCTTCTTTGTTCAGGCATTTTACTTCTATCAAAGTCTGACAACAATGAATTATTAATTCACTCGTTTCTCTCCATCTTTGAAAGAAAATAAAAAGGAAACATCTTCATCTAAGAAAGATGTGGAATAGGCAGAACAAAAATAACTGTTGCTGCTCTTTTTAGTTGTGTATTCAAATTTAACTTTTACCCATTTCCAAGGGAGATTATCTCCATAGAAATCTGAGAACACCATGAACGCTATTTATCCAGACTTTGTATGATTCTTCTCATATGTCTAAAACCATGGAGAATGTAGTTGATGTCTTTCTTTTTAAAAATGGATGAATTTCCCTGGTGGCACAGTGGTTAAGAATCCACCTGACAATGCAGGGGACACAGGTTTGAGCCCTGGTCTGGGAAGATCCCACATGCCACGGATCAACTAAGCCCATGTGCCACAACTACTGAACCTGTGCTCTAGAGCCTGTGAGCCACAACTACTGAAGCCCGCACGCCTACAGCCGGTGTGCCACAACAAGAGAAGTCGCCACAATGAGAAGTCAGCGCACTGCAACAAAGAGTAGCCCCCACTCGCTGCAACTAGAGAAAGCGGCACGAAGCAAAGAAGACACAACGCAGCCAAAAATAAATAAATAATTTTTTTTTAAATGGATATTTTATTGAAATTCCTTTTTTTAATTTTTGCGGTACGCGGGCCTCTCACTGCTGTGGCCTCTCCCGTTGCGGAGCACAGGCTCCGGACGCGCAGGCTCAGCGGCCATGGCTCACGGGCCCAGCCGCTCCGCGGCTTGTGGGATCTTCCCGGACCGGGGCACGTACCCTTGTCCCCTGCAACAGCAGGCGGACTCTCAACCACTGCGCCACCAGGGAAGCCCTGAAATTACTTTTAAATTTATTCTTAATTCATTTTCTATGAAACTTGAGCCATAATATAGAGCAGTTGAAGATGCAAGAGATTTAAAAATGGCAGAGAAATAGGTGTTTACTTTTGAAAGCCTGGTGCATATCTCAAATACCAGAAATAATTTGGGGGAGAAGTCAAGAAAAGGGGAAAAAAAACTTGATACTGATTGCAGAAATAATTATTCAAATTTTCATAAAGACAGATGTGATCAAGCTATAGTGCATTCTTCCTCTCCTTCATTTTAATCTTGGCTACAAAATAAAAAACAAAATGATATTTTTACAAAAGAGCCAGAAAACAGAGAATTTGAAGGAACAGATTAAATAGCTTTTCTCTTGATCCATTTTTGGAAGGCACCTGTAGCTCTTTGCTGAGGGTTGTCTATTGGGGGGTTAGGGGTAGTAAAAGCCTGAAGCAGAGGAAAGGCTTTTTATACCAACCTTCTCTAAAGCTCTAAGGTTACAACTTCATACTTTGTCATTACTCTCCAAGGTCATTACTCTCCAAGGCTTTTCCAAGGTCATGGAAAGGTAAAGCATTGCAGAGCTGTGTTGGCTGTGATTTCCAGTAGGACTACCAACATGGTGCAGATGTCACTGGGTTGACAATGAGTTTGGAAGATCAGCCTCATAACAGGATAGCCAGTCACACGTCAAGGTGGATAATGAAAGGTGTTAGTTAACAGTTTAGCCATAGTTCGAGCATACTCTGTACAGAGTCCCAAGCTCTGCAGGGCTCCCTAAGCACTTTGGTAACAAATTAGGCCGGAGCAAATCCATATCAATTTCAATGTAACAACTTCTTATAGTACCTCTGTTTCCCTGATATCAGAAGTCAAATTCTTATCTTGGAGGTCACCCAGTCAGCAGCAGCAGCTCCATGGCACTTCTTAGAAACACAAACCCTTGGGACCCAACCCAGATCTGAGTCAGAAAATCTGGGCTTCAGGGCCCAGCAGTCGGTGTTTTAACAAACCCTCCAGGTTGTTCTGACGGAAGTTAAACTTTGAGAAACAACTACACAGAAAGAGGTTTCAACCTTGACAACCTTAAACAAACACTGATTCATAGGTCCCACCCTCAGAAATTTTGATTTAATTGTTCTTGGGTGCAGCCTGGGCATTGAAATTTTTCAAATCTCCTGACTTTTTTCTAGTGTATGACAAGGGTTGAGAATCATTGGCTAAAGGAAGATTTGGGTCTCCAGGGACCGTGTCAACGCAATGGCGCTGGCCCCCTAGATCACTGTAAATACTGAAAGGGTAATCAAATCTTCCTCTACCCACACAACTCTAAACAAGCCAAACTCCCCCCACCCCACCCCCCCGCCACTTTGGAAACAATATTGTTGCCAAAACTATGCAGAAAGTAGCTCTTTGAAATGTCATGTAATGTCTTGCAAACCAAAACAAGAAAGGTGGCAGCAAATGTCACAGGTCTTCAGAATTCCTTCTTTCTGCTGTCTTTTTCCATTCCAGCCTGAAGTGACTCAGTGTCGAGTCTATTCTTGGTGTCTGAGTTCAAATGCATTAATAAGTTTTCTCACACAGTGGCTTTGTGGCTTTCTGAACTATAAGGAGTCACTTTTCAGTTATATTCTATTTTCTCTCTAGGAAATCTGGCACTAGATAAAATGATTCATCCTTCTACATTTTTACTTAAAATAGTAAATTACACCACAGTGTGTGGTATTCTGTGACATTATTTTCCTCTTAGAGGTGACTGTCAGCTTTCACATCCTTTGTCTTTGTTCATACTCTCTAATTTTTATATATATATATATATATATATATATACACATATATATGTATATGTATAATTATATATATTATAGTATAGCATAGTATATATAAATTAGAGAGTATGAACAAAGGATGAGTATATATATATATATATATATATATATATATATATTCTTTTCAGTTGTCCATGGTTCTACTTGTAATGCTTCTTTCTTTCAGGTGATGAAAATCACCAGGTTTTACTAATCATTTCTAACATGAGTGGCTCAGCTATGCATGTAGATGCATTTGTTTTATTTCAGAAACACTTGTGGAAATGTCATTTGAGAGAATGATCAAATGGCAACATGTATTTCGGGATACAATGGACAATGTATACACAGTGCAATGTCTCTTCTTTCTCCTCTGAAGTTTCCAATGGAAGTTTGGGGAGTATATACAGGACCCTTGGTCAACTGGATGACTGTTTTCCTTTAAAAGTCAGTTCCCTTAAAAAAAAAAAAAGTAATATAGTTGAATGGCTAAGAGTGTGAACTGTGGAGCCAAACTGTATGAGTGGGAGTTTGAAGCCCAAGATGGTCATCTACTAGCTATGTGACATTAGCTAAACTGTCTTTTATTGTCTTTTATTTTTCACCTTTAAACTGGTGATGGAAATGGTATTCCTTCTTATGACAATCTTATAGATTGAGCCAGTTAACATATGTAGAGCACTTAGAACAAGTCTTTTTACACAATAGGACCGCAATAAATCTTATACTGTGTGCAAAGATCTTGCTATTCTCACATTCAGATTCATGAATCTTATTTTTTAAGTCGTAATCACTAATGTAATGAGGCTAAACATGAAGTCAAACTAGATTGCAATCTGTTTTTTTCTTAAGATGTTTTTGATGGGGACCGTTGAGTTTGTTACAATATTGCTTCTGTTTTATGTTTTGTTTTTTTGGCCCTTAGGCATGTGGAATCTTAGCTCCCCGACTAGGGATCGAACCCACACCCCCTGCATTGGAAGGTGAAGTCTTAACCACTGGACCGTCAGGGAAGTCCCCCTTTTTTTTTTTTTTAAGCACATTATCAAATTTAGCACTTTTCTTTTTTTAAAATATTTATTTATTTGGCTGCATCGGGTCTTAGTTGTGGCATGCAGGGTCTTCATTGCAGCACACAGGATCTTTAGTTATGGCAAGCGAACTCTTAGTTGTGGCATGCATGTGTGATCTAGTTCCCTGACCAGGGATCAAACCCAGGCTCCCTGCATTGGGAGTGCAGAGTCTTACCCACTGGATCACCAGGGACGTCCCTGCATTCATTTTTATATCTTTGAAAATTTTTAAAGTAAGTGCAATTTAAAAATCTTGATTTCAACTGCTACATCCACACTTGGCTTCTTTGTTCTTGTGCTGGGCTGGTCACTGTGTGATTTCCTCTCTGCTCTTCACTGATCCCCAGACAGATGTGATCCTCCCGTGAGGCACAGGGAAGGAGAGAACTGATAAAAGTGTACAGTTCTACCTCTGGTTTTAAGCACTTATTATGGACAGAGTAGTTACTATAATAGAAATTTAAATACCAATGATAATAACTGAGAATCATCTGTTCAACAAGAACAGAAATTCATGATTGAAATTATATTCAAAGTATCAGGCTACCTAATATAGAGAGTGCTATAAAATGAAGCCACATTTCTTGTGTGGCTTATAGTTCATAAAACATTCTAATAATAATAATAACAATCATAACAATAAATTTTATTTTTAGATTATATTATGATTTATAAATTATTTTCATATATTTCATTTAATCCCCCCAAAGAAATATGAGGATAGAGATAAATATAAAATAGCCACAGCACATATATACAATGGAATATTATGCAGCCATGAAAAGAAAAGAAATTGAGTTATTTGTAGTAAGGTTGATGGACTTGGAGTCTGTCACACAGAGTGAAGTACGTCAGAAAGAGAAAAACAAATACCGTATGCTAACACATATATATGGAATCTAAGAAAGAAAGAAAAAAGGTCATGAAGAACCTAGGGGTAAGATGGGAATAAAGACACAGACCTACTAGAGAATGGACTTGAGGATATGGGAAGGGGGAAGGGTAAGCTGTGACAAACTGAGAGAGAGGCGTGGACATATATACACTACCAAACGTAAAATAGATAGCTAGTGGGAAGCAGCCGCATAGCATAGGGAGATCAGCTCGGTGCTTTGTGACCACCTAGAGGGGTGGGATAGGGAGGGTGTGAGGGAGGGAGACGCAAGAGGGAAGAGATATGGGAACATATGTATATGTATAACTGATTCACTTTGTTATAAAGCAGAAACTAACACATCATTGTAAAGCAATTATACTCCAGTAAAGATGTTAAAAAAATAAAATAAAATAAAAAAGCCACAGAAAAGGGCAGTAACAGGACTGGACATCAGCCACTCAAATTCGTTACTAAATGTTAACAAAAATATATCTTAGAGAACAAGGTATAAGGAATTTAGCATCTGATTTTTGGATTGTTCACTAACATTATAAAATAATTTTCAATTAGTCACTAGGACATTGTTTCACTATTGAAATGGATAATTACTACAATTTACCTTATTTTCAAGCTGGAAACATGTCCAAAAGTAAAAAATTAATCTTCTAAATAAAGCTAACTATTTTCTGTAGGCTTAGATTAGGGAAAAGGGGACAGGTAACAGGACCATCATGAGCTGGGGAGGCAGGACGGTCGCTGGACCAGCTTTTGGCCTGATGCACTCCAGAATTCTCCTAGGGGTTCCCCACATAACCTGGGGTGTCCCTGCACAACTGAGTCTCCTCCAAGCCTTCTAAGGTATCCTCAGAGGGTCTGGGTCAAATTGAATCTTTAAAGCATAGCACAAATTCATGAGAGAAACTCAGCCCCAACCTGGCTGGTCTCTTGGTCTTCATTCCCTAATCTCATCCTACTTTATTTATTAATCCCTTCTCCTTCCCCCCTTTCTTCCCCCTCCCTCACTCCCTTATTAAGAAGAGTTGGACAAGAAGTACAACCCCCTTTGGCCCTGCATCCTGGGGAGGAGCTTCAGTAGTTATGTGACACATAAAACTAAATGCTTCGTCTACTTCCACCTGGACCAAGAGATCATTCTTCTGTTTAGGTCTGGTTAAAAGCAGGGATGTGCCACACACCCAGGGGTCCATCCAAAAACAAGAACTGCAGCCTCTGGTCCAAACACCAGAGACTGAAAGCTTCAGCTAACTGAACACCTCCATTGTTGAGCCTTTATTGTGTCATTTTGTACCAGGCATTCTATGTTCCATTTGTGGGGTTATGAAACAACTAGCAAAACAGCTTACATTTATATTTATTTTCTATTCCATACTTCTCTGCCTGAGAAATGCAGGGGTGTGGGGCCCAGACTTACTTAAAATGCCAGGAATTTCACCGAAGATTTGTGTATCCTTGAGGAGATACTTTCTTGGTACCACTCTATGTCTTCCCTCTTTCCTTTGTTCCACAAATATTTATTGAGGAATACTATACATCAGGTATAGAATTAAGTATTTAGATTTGTCACCCCAAGAGAAATAGAAACCTATTTTATGTCATTATCCAAACCCCTCTCAGCCTTAACAAAGTTTCATCCATTTCGACCCCTTTTGGTCCAAATTTGGGATGACTCCCTTTTTCCATACGGCTCTCTTCTGGAATAGCCCCTCTCAAGTTGCTGTGCAGGACATGAATATCTTCCTCTTCAGCTTTCTTCCTTAGCTGATTCCACTAATCACCAGCAGGATGTTTTCCTAGTTGCTGTGTTTTTAAGACACGGTTTTATTTTATATCTCTCTGAAATGAGTCCTTCCCTCTATTTATCTCTTTGCATAGAAAAGCAAATAACTCCTTTCTTCACACTTATTGTTCACATTTTTCTGAAGCCAACAGAGAAACATGGAGTATGAGTCTGATTCTTTGCTGATGATTTTCTCATGTGCAGATAAAACTTCCTTTTGTGCACACAGCAGCTACTACTAGCAGAGTGCTATCACTTTGAACTTCCTAGCTGCTCTGAATATTTTTATTGTAAATATTTGAAATTTCTAGGAAATCAGATAAGCAGAACCATATTTTTCATATTTCTTAAGGTGTGTCTGCTTCATCACATTGTAGACATTTAAAATGACTTGAGGGGTCTTCCCTGGGCGCAGTGGTTGGGAGTCCGCCTGCCGATGCAGGGGACGTGGGTTCGTGCCCCGGTCCGGGAGGATCCCACATGCCGCGGAGCAGCTGGGCCCGTGGGCCGTGGCCGCTGGATCTGCGCGTCCGGAGCCTGTGCTCCGCAACAGGAGAGGCTACAACAGTGAGAGGCTCGTGTACCGCAAAAAAATAAAAAATAAAAATAAATAAATTAAGTGACTTGAGGAAATCCTTTAGTTTTCTAGCACATCTAAAAAAAATTTTATTTTATATCAGATTATAGTTGATTAACAATGTAGTGTTAGTTGCAGGTGTACAGCAAAGTGATTCATTTATACATATACATGTATCTATTCTTTTTCAAATCCTTTTCCTATTTAGGTTACACAGAATACTGAGCGGAGTTTCCTGCACTATACAGTAGTTCCTTGTTGGTTATCTATTTTAAATACACACTATTGTAGTGTGTATATGTCAATCCCAAATTTTTATTTGTGGGATTTGTCTTCAAATCCTTCCATATTCCCTTTCAGCCCCTGGCTCCAAAGGAGTTGTCATTCACTGGTCATGTAGAAGAGTTAAGTATTTGAGTCAAAATATATTTGTAATTTAGAAAAGTTTTCCAAAAATACATTTCTATCTGAGAATTTTCTATCTTAGAATCACTAAGCAGTGCTTCCTCTCAGTCTACCATATGGATATAGGACATTGTATTAAGTTCCCAAATGTGTTTTACCAGCACTCTGGCCTGCTATACTTAGCATCAGATGACTGGACAAAGTGTCAGATTATGAGGTCCTGGAGCTGTCAATCTGTTCACTGGCATCTAAGGTGGGCTCACTGGACCTTGGATTCACAGTGCTGCTCTTATGGGGAAGAAGGATGACAACAAACCGGCTGTAGGCATAACTAGGGTGGAAAAATCCAAAAAAGAGTAGATGGAAATGATGCTATATACAAACACTGAGGCTCCATTTAATGAACTGCTGTTGAGTGACAGTCATGGAAACTGTGTTGTCATAAGAGAAATAGAGATAGAGAGACTAAATTTGAGTGGGGTGAAAATTTTAAATCACAGAGAGCTAGCGCTTTACAAAGAACCAACACAAGTTGTGTAAAAAAGTAAATAGAGGGTCCTGAGACAAATAATGTGGAAAGGGCCTCTAAGACCTCAACCTGAAAAAAGAAATCAACCCCTTCAGTACCTCTATGGATTTGTGTGTGTGTGTGTGTGTGTGTGTGTGTGTGTGTGTGTGTGTGTGTGTGTGTGTAGGAGGTTTCGTTTACTCTGTTCCTAAAGGTAGTTTGGGCAGTGATTATACTCAAGGTCAAAGCCATTCATCAAAGACAAATACATAGTCATTTAATTTGATAAGCACATTAACTTACTCATTGGCTCTTTAGTTACATTTTTACTTGTAATATTCGATTCAAACCACATTTGAGGAGGTAGTTGTCATGGCTTTTGGCCAAATGCTGCAGGTCAGCCCATGAACAATCTCAATGGTCAGACAAGGAAGAGAGTCAGGCAGAAAGCAACACCTCATAGTCTAGACTTGGCAGCAGGCAAGAGGACAGGTGGCAGAAACCTTCCATGCTGAAAAGCAGTCTGAAAGGTGACATTGAACGTGGTAATAGAGGAGGGTTTAACAGTCCAATTCCCTAATTTAGAAATGCAACTGAGAACCTAATGTTCCATGGAACAAGGATCAAAATTCTCAGTGAAAGGTGGTTTGTATGTAGAAAAAAAGTGCTTTGCTATAAAGATCGGGTGGTTCATTGCATACCATGCCAGAAGGAAGGAATGGAAGCAGTGTGGGATTCTCTAGGGGTGAAAATGAATCTGGGGTGTATGCCTCCACTAGAATCCCGGTGGTGTGGATGTGAAAACATAAACATGGGGTCTTTCACATTTTACAAGTGTAATTGCTGCTGATGTTCAGACAGATAGTAGTACTGATAACAGAAACTCATCATAATAGGCACAAAAATTTCCAGCTTCTAGGGCAGTGTTAGGGACCTTCTCCTGGGCTCCATGCAGGTGATTCCATTATTCAGAGACTTTGCAAAGATAGCTAAGGAAACTAAGGAGAGAGAAAGCTAAAGAATTGGAAGCAGTGACCTGAAATAGGAAGGTGGGAAGAGGAAGTACAGAAAAGTAAAGGAAACAGTCTAAGGCCAAGCCATGGAGTCTTTCCTGTGGGAAAGAAGAAAAGCCTTCTGGGATGAAGGAGGTGAGGAGAAATCAGACTGTCCTCAGGCAAGAGTGTCAGGATCCACCCAAAACACAAGACGGGTGGTGGCGGAGTCCTCAGTGCCCAAAGAGGCAGAAAGAGGAGTCCTGGGTCAATATTTAAATGCTTCCAGGCGGCCACCAACTGATTTCACATTTGTTTCCCTTCAGTTTGGCTCCTTTTTGGAGTCTATTTTATTTCCCCCATAACCTGAGGTTATTTAGGATTTTCTACACCAGTGCTCCATTGTTGTTCTTTTTTTTCCCTCTCTCCTTTATCTGTCAGCCCTTGGGTTTCTGAGTGGAACCATCCTGAAACCACGTTTAGTCTTTGGTATTCAAGCAGCTTCCAATTCTGCAGTATTCTTTCAACTTCTGAATTTCTTCTCCAAGACTTTGCTTTAAAAATGTGAAAAGGCCACTCAATGACCTCTCCTGCCTGGACCCATGGACCCTCTTGGCATTCCTCCTTTCTCCCCTACAAGGGCAGTGCACCCACCCATCTCTCCTCAACCCAAGTGCAGGGCCCAGAGATTGGGAACTTCCTTTTTCAGGAATTCTGTTCTGTTCCTACTGCTGAAGTCCTTTCTCCTGGGTTCCTCTCCCACCCTCTACCTGCGCTGCCACCTGGTGGTTATGAACTGCCTTCTTCCTTTTATCCACTTATTTGGGATCTAGTTTCTTAATATCAATGGCAATAATTAACAACAGACAATATAGATAGACAAATAGTTATAAGCAAACACATAAAACTCTCTGCTATGATGGAGCTTAAACAATAAATACATAAAATATATTTCACATTAGATAGAGATAACTGCCAACAAGGAGAATACATAAAGTAGGAAAGGGACTATGAAATGTCTAGGGGGTTAAACTTCATGGAATAGGTAGAGGCAGCTTCTCTGAGGAGATGTCTTTTGAATAAAGACTTGAGGAGGTGAGAAACCAGCCCTGTGGCTGTCAGGAATCAGCATTCCAGACAGGACCGCAGGAGCAAAGGTCCTGAGGATTTGATTCTGAAGGAAGTGGGGAGCCGTAGGAGGGTTCTGGGCAAAGGAAGGGCATGACCGTTTTACATTTTAACAGCCCTAGTCTGGTTGCTTTATAAAGAATACAATGTGGCTTAGAGATGTGAGCTGACTTTCTTAACATTCTGAGATCTGAAACCCAGGTGCCTAACCAAAAAGACATCTAAGTATACTAGTCAGGTTGGCGACAAAAGTGGTTTAACCCAGTAACACCTGAGGATTTTATAGAATCATCATGCTCCTTAAAGTATTGGAAGAAGATTTAAACACGTGACCTAAACTCAGAGGGTTAAAGTAAATGGATGGTCAAGTCTTTTTGTGTGTGTGTGCAAAAAATGTAAATTTCATATGTCTAGTATAGAACTTGATTTGTAACTCTGAGCTTTCAGGGTGCTTAGGGTAGGCATTTTTTTTAAAATTAATTTTTATTGAAATATAGTTGCTTTACAATATTGTGTTAGCTTCTGCTATACAGCAAAGTGAATCAGCTATACGTATACATGTATCCCCTCTTTTTTGGATTTCCTTCTCATTTAGGTCACCACAGAGCACTGAGTAGAGTTCCCTGTGCTATACAGTAGGTTCTCATTAGTTACCTATTTTGTACATAATAGTGTATATATGTCAATCCCAATCTCCCAATTCATCCCACACCCACCGTCCCCCCTTGGTGTCCATACATTTGTTCTCATAAGTCTGTGTCTCTATTTCTGCTTTGTCTCTATCATCTGCTTTGGGATGACAAAATTCTTTGAGCTTAAACTGTAGAAATAGGTGTGCCAGGAACATACATGTGAAAATTCGAGGGTAGAACTTGGGTAAAGGCAAGGGTTGTAAACTCAAAGCCTTGAAGAAAATGAGCAAGAAGTAGGAAGAACTAAAGTAGGCTGGGGAGCAGGAGTGGAATGCACGATGGGAAGCTAAGAAGGGCAGTTGTTATTCAGTTCTAGCCACTGGCGGATCAACGTTCCCAGATAACCTACTTTGCCAAGAGAATCTAAAAAATTTTAAATGTCCTCATTTTAAATGTTGGTAAATAATTCCATTTTTAAAAAAGTCAACACTGTGTGGTCCAAATAAGATATTTCCATAGGCTTCATGTAAGCTTTGGGAAACAGTTAATAATGTCTGGCATAGAGAATACAACCTTTTCTTTAGGATTCTATGGTACTCCTATTAGTATTATGGTTTTCAGGCATGGCTCCTGATGGGACTCACTGAGTCCTATTTCACACCTCAGGAGAGCAAGAACAAAGGAAAACAAAACCATTTACATGCTTTTTTCTTGTCCTTTGAAGTTTTAAAATATATTGCGCTTTTGAGTGGTTTTCCAAGCCTTCGTGCACAAGCTCAAGTGGAATATATTATACAACCTAAAGCACTGAGATATCTCTTTTTTCCATATTTTTCGTACAAGTTCAGTAAGAGCTTTGTTATATATGCTTTGGGTTGATCTGCCATATACATTTAGTGCATGCATTCTCTTCAATTGCCCTAAAATGCAAATCCCAAGGTGTATAAGAAATGCTATGTTGTTCATATTTAAGTAGAAATAAATTATAGCATGTTCTCAGGAAAAAAACCCACAATCTATCTTTATTAAGCAAACATTTATTTCACAGAAAGGAGGATGAAAAGGCCATGTGGTTTGTGTATTAAAAGAAATGGCTTCTTACTTTTCTGTATCAATGATAAATCTGAAAGGCTTGCATTTGAGGCTGTATTTCTTTTCATTTTAAGTCCATATTTAGGCATAATGGTTTTACTCTATGTTCTTATAAAATGCTCTTGAATACTTATACCTTTTAAATGCAGCCCAAATTCTGGATTCACATGGTAGGCTCACTAAGACACATGTTTTCATGGGATGGGAAAAATTATCCATATTTTGATACTCTCCCCCAAATTTGGGATGGGTCAGGGAGGAAGATAAACAATAGCAATAATTCTGCCAGTAGCAGTGCTTCTCAATCTTTTTATCAAGATGCTAGACTGAAGAGAAGAAAGAATGCATATCCTTCAAAATATCTTTAAAATTTCAAGGGTTATAATAAAACTTGTAGTATTTTGTAATCCATTACATAATATATATATTTTTTTAATTTTAAGAGTTTATTTGAGCAAAAATCAGTAGGAATCGGGCAGTACTGAACTGGAAGTGGTTAGGAATACGCCTCTCTCAGGAGCTCAGGGAGAGATTTTTATAGAGAAAAGGCTAAAGTAAGAAAGTAATTGATTGGCTATAATGTAAAGCCCAGTTGGCTGTTTGTGATCGGTCATCACTAACATTTTGATTTCATAACCTCGAGGCATTTACAGGCTGAGGTTTTGGTTTGCTTACAGAGGCTGCCACAGTATTAGAACCACCTCAGCCTAATGGCCTCCTTGTTTAATTAGGCTAACAATTCCCCATTTTGGTCATCCTCTCACTCATGAGACATTGACCCCAAATTGAGTATTAACAGCACTCTCAGTCATCATAGCTAAGTTGTTCTTGTCTCATTGTGAAGCTAGTGGGCTATGATGTCAGACCTGGAGAATTGTTTTTGTTGTTCATCTCATCTCATTGTCCATCTTGTTTCTATCTCTCCTAGTGCAGTGAGACCATCTGATATACTGATGATGGCTGTGAACATGAATTTAAGACCTTTGAGAGGACATGTGCATGAGAGAGACTGCAATGATAGTTAATAGGAGGATAATACCAAGAGACTGAAGTATATTCCATAGCCAGAGCCCCTAGGAACCAAACCAGTTGGTATCAAATAAGTCAAAGAATGTACCTGGAGGGAGATCAAACTGTTTTAGTCAAGTGGATTTTTTGTTAATTTCCTCTATTTGCTGCAGTACCAGAAGTGTCGATTGGGGTACACCAAAAGATATTTTCTACGGCACAGACACTTCCTTTTTGAACCAACAAGGAATCTAAAGCAATTCTATTTTCTAAAACCACCTTAGAAAAAAAGCCTAGGGACTTTTGTTGTACAGCAATGGCTTTAGCACTAGATTCAGCAATAGTTGCCAGAGTTAAGGAAGATTACCTTCCTGCACATTTACAAAGAGAAATAGCAAGTAGCAAAAAGGCAAACGGAGTAAAGTTTTCTTTATGGAGATGAAGATCTTGATGTGTGGCCTTGGCAGAGCTCTCCACCTCAAGGTGCTCTCTGCTTCTGAAGAGAAACTTCCCTAGTCAATTTAAATTTTAGATCTCCAGTTGGTATGCAGTTCCAAGAACCTGGAGGAACCCTTTTTAACTGGAAGGTGTGGACCCAAGAGTCAAGTCCCTGAAGTTTGGCTGCCATCTGGGGAGTGAGTAGGAGCTGGTATGGTCCCTTCCAAGGAGCTTCAAGGCCAGTCTTTTTCTTAGTGATTCCAAATCAGAAGGGTGGCAGAAAATTGGAAACATTTGTCTGGAGAGTTATAGCCAGATATTTGAAGAAACTGAAGTTAAGTGGGGCCCTGTGGGGCTCCCGGGCCTGGAGGCTTTTTTTGTCCCGTTTCTTGTAATCAAGACTCCAGCCTCCATGACCTGCCCTGAGTTCCAAAGGGAAGATTCAAAGAACAGTTGCTAATCAAGGGAAGAGCAGCCAAGAAACCACCTGAGGCAAGACAAGGGAAACTCAGAGAAACTCATCAGGATTAGGAGACCAACCACCTGAGAAGAGATTAAGGGAGTGCAAGCCCTGCACACACACACTAATATTGTCAGACACCCCACCCTTGAACCATTGCTGTAAAACTTCTCATCAAATCCTCTGGGGTTGGGACACAGTTTTTCAAGTCAAGAGCCTGCTGCATTCCCCTTTGCCTGGCAAAGTAATAAAGCTATCCTTTCCTACTTCACCCAAAACTCGTGTCCTTGAGATTGGATTTGGCACTGGTGTACAGAGAAGCTGAGCTTTCAGTAACAGAACTAGAAGAATTCGGGGTCTAATTTAGTTTACAGATAAATAACAAAACTCAAAGATGATGCACAGACAAGAATATGATATCCACATGGTTGTGTTATAATTTTATACTGAAACATAGTTTTTTTTCTTTGTAATCACCCTCCTTTCTATCAAATATGAACTCAGTAAGACTTTTGTTTGTAAAATAAGTCTAGTCTCATTAAACTTGGCCTGACTGTTTACCTAAGTGCAGCAAGAATAGTGATTGCTCCTTTAAAAAACTGTTTTGCTGGAACTTTTCATAAGGAATCTTAGGTTGGACTTTTAAAAGTCTCTCCATGCTAAGAAGACAAGCCAATAACTCACCATCAGACTTTGCCTGAAACAATTACAGATTTTGGTGAATTTCTCTCTTTTTGAGATCCCCAAGATACCTTGAGGTTCCTGGGCCTGTTAAGAAGTGACCTTCCTTACTCATCAGTTAAGGCTGCTGGGAACCCTATAAGCAAGAAACCAGGCCTGTTTTTCCAAGGAACTGTTAATGGCTCCATAAAGTCTACCTTAGTTCCTTAAAACTGTCTGGGCATATCTGATTTTATGCATATTCTCAAATATGATATTCCAGTCAAAGCCTTGATAATATAATGAATGTTTCCAATTGTATCCTGTTACAAGTAGAACAGATTCTTACTGAACTTATGCAAATAACTATATTGCCATGAAAATAAGAATACTAAATAAGGTTTTGAATTCTGGAGGGATCATGTACATAGAAAAAGTAAATGTTTTAATTCTGTTTACAGATGTATACTTTACAAACTTACTGTAAATCATAGATAACATAAGCAAAAAAAAAATTTCAAAAACATCTGGAAAAAATGAAACATTAAGCTACCAGCAATGTTTCAAAGAAAAGGTAAAAAAATGATAATCTTTCTCATTAGTTTATTCAGTACTATATTATTAATTCTTATTCTGCTTGAATCCAGTTTTTCCATTAGTTCTGAATATTCTTATCTAGTTTAGTTTTATGATCTTAAAATTATCAGAAACCTGTATGTTGGTAAGACACAAAACCTTTGTTTTTCAGGTAGATTACCCAAGAGGTAAAGAAATAAAGTCTTTCACAGTCTTTCATCAAGAGAAGACCAATAGTCCAATAAAACTTTGTTTTATCAACAGGAAGAAAACCAAATTCTAATTTTGTACCACTGTAATTTTGATATTAAAAAGCTCAGTATTTAAAAACTTAAATAAATTCATTCCAATTTATAGTAAGCTTGACCGCTCATAAAATTTCTTTTCCAAGATTCCTTTTCCATAAACTTTCTAAAACATCTTTTTATGCTCATTCAGGTTTTGTCTTATGAGAATTACCACTTTGAAGTTTACATTTCTAGAGATGTCTCTGGGTTCCTAGAGAAGACTAAGTAGAACATTTACCTCTCAAAGTCACAGAGAAAGAATGAGAGTTTCTCCAGGAAGGGCTTTTGTTTCCTAAATCCAGACCTTTTACAATATCTGCACATCTTTCAAGGTAAATAGAGAAGGTTTGAGGATTGGTAAAAAGGATAGGTGTGCTTTAAATTTTTTCTAGAGCTCCATTTCTGTTCTTGTAATGATTTGTAAGACAAATACACTTGTTTTTAATTCCTCAGGGAATTGGATGGCAACCTGAATGATAGCAAGACTCTGACAGAGCCATCAAACTACATAATCCTCAATTTGCTGCTTTATGTCAGGGAGAAGATCTTCAACTAAGATGTACAGCAAAAGATTCCTATGTTCTAGATTTAGAACTGTGTTTCTTCAGAATGTTTTAGTAAACCCATCCACAACGGTTTCAGAACGTTTTTCTCTCCCTCTGGGTACAAAGTTGCATTTTAGCTTAAGATAGAAGGCCTAAAAAAAGTTCCTATCAGGCTCTGAATATCAGCTTCCAATTTGACCATTAAGCTACTTTAAAAAAAAAAAAAAGATCTTTCAAATATTGAAGCTGAATCTAGCCTCTGTACTCTGACATTGAATTAAATCTTGGAGACCGAGTTTTAGGTGAAATAGAAAAGAATAGCTTTATTGCTTTGCCAGGCAAATGGGACCACAGTGGTCTAATGCCCTCAAAACTGTGTGTCCCAACCTGGAGGGTCGAGTGAGGAGTTTTATAGTAATGGTTCAAAGAGGAAGGCATGATCAGCTCGTGGACATTGGTGAGGTAAGTGGGAGTCAGCATCAACAACCTTCTGGTTCCAACCGATCTGGGGTCTACATGCTTGTGAGCAGCATAAGTTAACTTCTCCCACCTGGTGGGGGTTTCAGTATCTGCAAAGCAGCTCAAAGTTATTGTTATGTGTATCCCTTGAGGGGGAACCAGGACCCGGGCCCCAAGGCTGCACTATTGTTTCTCTTAACTCTTCCTCCCTTTTCTCTGCATCCCCTCCTTTTCCTAATTAGCAATGTTTGAACCTGCTCCTTGGACCTCAGGGAAGGTCATGGAAGCTGAATGAAGCCTATTTACTGTAATCAAGAAATGGGGGACATAGAAAGGCTGTTGTGCCGAGGAGCTCCACAGGGTCCTGCTCGGTTTCAATATCTTGTCAGATTTCAACCAGGACAAACAGTAAATATTCCTGGCAGTATTGAACAACCCCTTAGATACAAGAGGGGTCCTCAAAGAGGGTGCAGAAGATACTACCCTCCCAAGATCCAGAGCCACTCTCAAAGATAATCAAAAGAAACAAAGATTCAGGCAATTCCATTGAGAGCTGGTATTGACTTAAAATACGAACAACATGAGAGTTGCAAGGTAAGTTTTATTTGGGGCAAAATGAGGACTGCAGCCCGGGAGAGATCATTTCAGATAACTCTGAGAAACTGCTCCGGGGAGGTGAGGGGAGGAGCCAGGATATACAGAAGTTTTTGCAACAAAGAGCAGGTAATTGGGAACGTCAAAAGATTATTGTTAAATAAAGAAAACAAGACATCTCAAGTTAAGAAATTTAGTGCTTTTCTATGTATGGGAAGATGCAAGAGGCAATGGCTGTCCCTGGGAACAAAAGCATCAATAACTAATGCTTTTCCCTGCCCATCTGAATTGGAAAAGAAGGGACAATGTGAAATTTTACCTTCCTCTCTCCACCAGGCACCACAGATAGAGATCTGGGATCTCTATGGGAGATAGAGATCTCTGGGATAGAGATCTGACAGGGTAAGAATTCTCACTCTTTGTCAGCTTCTGCAAATTTTCCCGGGATGCTGTCCATAGGCTCCAGAGTGGGGTGTCCCAGCGGGTCTCATCTTGGTCACCAGAAATCTTAGAGGAGAAAAAAGTTTCCCCTCCAGCATTGGTAGTGACTGTCTGGCTGAGACCCCCTTTTCTCTAGGACACTTTGTAAATGGATAAGCTGATTTAAGATGGTTAAAATTTCTCCACTGTGGCCACTGAAATTCAAGATTGTCTTTGGTAAGTTTAACCTACTTGTTCAGCCTTAAAACACAATTTTATTTACCTGAGACCTTACAAGGGCCCCAGTCTGGTTTCTAAGTCAGACCCAGTCAGACCCCGGATGTAGTCTGACTCTGGCCAGTTTCTGGACCCAGTCTGGAGAAAGAGATGCTCAAATAAAGTCTGAAAGCTCATATGCCAAAGCTGCAAAGCTAGAATCAAGGATCTGAGAGAGACTTTCCCCCACCTCCTGAGGCACTGAGAAAGCATCCATCTAAGAGGCTCAGCTGGTACCGACACCTGGGTGCTGGTTGCTCCTGGAGGCTGTTGGGGAGCTCCTTCCATTCCGTCCTCTGACACTAGAAAGGTTAAGAGGTAAACTGAGGCATATTAAAGTTTTCTTAAGAGTTTATTTGAGCAGAAGTTGATTCCAATCAGGCAGCACCAAACCAGAAGTGATTGGGAGTGCTCCCAAGGACCCTTTATTGTCTCAAATTACTTATCATCAAAACAAGAGTTTTTCCTACCGACTCAGAGGTTTACAGTGTTACAGGGTTTGTAGTGGTTAGAACAGGTAGTCAAACTTCTGGGGTTCAAATTCAGCTTGATCATTTACCATCTTAGGTAAGCTACTAACACAATTGGTAATAAAATAGCATTACTAATAGGGATACTCTGGCTTATATAATTGGGAGGAAAAGAGCACATGCTACATAGTAGGTGTTGTTCTGCTGTTTTAATGGAATGCCATACATGAAACACCTAGCACACTGCCTAGCACGTGGTGGAACACCCACTGAGGCTTCATCACAGAACATATGCTGCCTCTTGGAAATCCCTATTATCTATTTTGGTATCAAAGTTCAGGCAGACCTCAGAAATAGTGCAGGTTCCGTTCTGGACCACCACAGTAAAGTGAATATCACAATAAAGCAAGTCACATGAGTTTTTTGGTTTCCCAGTGCATATAAAAATTATGTTTACACCATACTGTAGTGTATTAAGTGTGCAATAGCATTATGTCTGAAAAATAATGTACATACCTTAATTAAAAAATACTTCATTGCTAAAAAATTCAAACTGTCACCTGACCCTTCAGCAAGTCATGAACTTTTTTTAAAATAAATTTATTTATTTATTTTTGGCTGCATTGGGTCTTTGTTGCTGCACGTGGGCTTTTTCTAGTTGCGGCGAGTGGGAGCTACTCTTTGTTGCAGTGTGCTGGCTTCTCATTGTGGTGGCTTCTCTTGTTGAAGAGCACGGGCTCTAGGAGCGCGGACTTCAGTAGTTGTGGCACGTGGGCTCAGTCGTTGTGGCTCGTGGGCTCTACAGCGCAGGTTCAGTGGTTGTGGCTCATGGGTTTAGTTGCTCTGCAGCATGTGGGATCCTCCTGGACCGAGGCTTGAAACTGTGTCCCCTGCACTGGCAGGCGGATTCTTAACCACTGCACCACCAGGGAAGTTCCAGCAAGTCATAAACTTTTTGCTGGTAGAGGGTCTTTCCTCCATGTTGGTGGCTGCTGACGGATCGGGCTGGGGGTTGCTGAAGGCTGGGGTGGCTGTGGCAGTTTCTTAAAATAAGACAACAATGAATTTTGCTGCATCGATTGCCTTCTTCTTCCACTTGAACACTGAGAAGCCACTGTAGAGTTATTAATTGGCCTAAATTCAATACTGATGTGTCTCAGGGAATAGGGAGGCCTGAGGAGAGGGAGAGAGATGATGGACCAGCCAGTCAGTGGAGCAGTCAGAACACACACAACATTTTATTGATTAAGTTTGCTGTCTTATAGGAGCGTGGTTCATGGTTCCCCAAAACAATTACAAAAGTATCATCCAAGATCACTGATCAAAAATCGTCATAAAAAATAATGAAACATTTGAAATATTGTCAGAATCACCAGAATGTGACATAGAGACAAGAAGTGAGCAAAGGCTGTTGGAAAATGGCATTGATGCATGGTTGCCACAAACCCTCAATTTGTAAAATACATTGTATCTGTGAAGCTCAATAAAACAAGCTATGCTTGTATTTTAAGAATTTTGATGCATGTAAATTATGGATACAAATAATATCATCTTTTTCACTGGTCTATGAATGTATCATAGTAATCACTGAAGAGAAGTGTTCGGAATGGCATGTACCAAAGGATGGGGTAAAGCAATGTTTTTAGGCTACTGCTGAAAATTTCATTAAAAACGCCCTTCTCTTGAGAGTAGAGTCACATGTATATGAAAAATGGCCTCGAAGTCAGTTAGCATTCCTATTGGTGCAAGGAAATCCCTGTCCAAGTATTTTTCTCAGCTAACTCAGATTACCAATTATGCTGTCTTTTAATGTGTGATTTTAAACAAATTACATACAACACCACAAAGAGCATTCTAGATCTGAAACTAAAGTTGTATTCTCATTGGAATGATCTTGATAAGTGTAGATTTAAGAAAAGAAGAAATAAAAATATATTATAGTGCCTTACAGTGTTGATGGAAATTCAGTACCCCTCCCCACCCCCCAAAAAAAAAATCTGCCGAGTTCATCAATTCCGAGCCACTCTTCATCCTTAAAATGTATGGAGTTTCTCACCTCATACAGCCCTTACCCCCTTTTGCTGAGTTTAAAACTCTTACCAGCACTTTCTCTTGCCAAGCCGTCACAAAGCGGGATCTCAAGTTTGCTGCTCACGTAATTACAAAAAAACTCATTAAATATAAAAAAAAAAGTACTGTTTTAACCATTCCTTTTGACTCTCTGAAAAAAAAAATCAAGAGGTGAACATGTTGAAGTGTGGTATTATCAGCAAGTGGTATAGTCTGAACATTCAGAAGACACATTTACTTGAATTCATTTTCTATGTATTTTTCTGTGTTTGATAAAAAGTCAATTTGGCAAATATTTATTGAACAAATGCTATATTTTAAAAATTATTCTAAGGAATATTCTGATTTCTGAAAGATAATGTATTAAAGAACTTGATTTAATATTAATTTTGATTACTTATTTAAATTGTTGTCAACCAGCAAGCATTTTGCAAGTTCAATTTTTCTCAGACATCATCATGATAAAATCATCAAGCAAGAGCCAACAAAACACTGGGTTAAATTCAGCCAATCTACTAGTATTTCACACAGGTCCCTTGCCTGTATCTTGGTGCTTCTTTTGCTAGCATCTTTCATTAAGGCAGTAAAAGCACCTGTGTTTAGTTTGCTATTACAAAACATTCAATTTTTTGTTCAATCCAAAACAGATTTGACTCTTTCCATGGCTCAAGAAGTAATCCAAGCACCTTTTATTATGCTAGTTTTTCCTCCCAAGGTGATTCTGCCAGTGATTGAAAAGGGCACTTAAGAAAATTATTGATTGCTGGTTACTTGTATTTGTCAATATCTTGTTTTAAGTAGGGATGTCTTTTCTGTAGGTGCAAAACTACTTCTGGTGATTGTTCTTTAAAATTGTGATTTTTAGTTGTTTATTTATATGATTTTATTTCTTGTCATTATTTTGAAATGGAAACTAGCCTGCTTGCTAAAATGTTCAAACACTATAAAAGAATAGATGCAAAGGAAGTCTCGATCCCACCACGACTTCTATTCCAGTTATGTCTCTAAAGCAACTACTGTTACCAGCTTGGATTTTGTTTAAAAGGTAATCTATAGTCTCCCTCTGTCTCTCTCTTTCCATACATAGAAGGGATAGATGTAGTAGATAAATAGATAGATACATAAGCTGCATTACTATATTTATTCCTCCTTATTTTCTTTAAAAGATATCTTAGCATGTATACCATACACTATTTCCCTCTTCACTTTATTTACTTAGCAAGATATCTTAAATGGCTTAATATTAAAAATAAATGTATAAATTAGTATTATTGCAAGAGGGATAGTTTCAAAAAATGTTTGTTTCATTTCAGGTTGCTCCTTTAAGATATCAAGTTTTATGTGCAGTTGAACTTCACAACAATGAGACCAATATTTCAAATATCCATTTCAGTATGTCCTTGACTTTATAAATTTACTGCTGATTTTTCCCACCGCCTACTACTCATTGTGGTTAGATAAGTATTTATTTCCATCTTTTTATTATGCACCTGGTTGGCCTCTGGAAAAATTCATTGGCTGTTGCAACACTCCATGACTTTTTCTGAATATCCCTTATGACTTTTGTGTGTGTTTGCATTTATTTCAAATCTATCACTAAATTTCCTAATTTCAACCACCTATCCATATTTTTGGTTGAAACTATAATTTTAAATAATGATGCCTAGAATATAAACACTAAATAACACTAAAAAATATATTGATGTTCACACTTGAATTATTATCAAGAAATTTATGATGATGAAAGGGGAAAGTAGATGTTGCATTTTTAGAAATATGATTTGAGCAAAATTGCTACATGAAATCAAACCACTTTATGGTAGTTTTATTCTGTAAGAGACATTTTTTTTTTAATTGCTTCATATGGTGATAAAGTTAGCTTACAAAAAAAAAAAAAAAAAGCCAAACAAGACAAAATAACCAACCAGCTACGTGTGTTCCAAGGACTCCCTCACACACTTGTAAACCCCTCTTTTCTGCTCTGATGACCTCACATCTGTCCTGCTCTCTGGCACTATTAGCAGCCCCACTCTTGCTCACTCTGACTTGACTACAGCTCAAATGACAATGTCTCCACCAAACTTCAGCAAACCAGATTACCCAACACTTAGAATCCAGTCCACATTCTTACTCTCTACATTCACGTAAAAACAGAAGAAAATTGATATGGAAAAGGAAAATACAACTGGTTTTGCTGTGCATAAAACAAAACCTTCAAAATAATTTATAATGTATTTTCCAAAATCTGCAAATGATGATGGTCAAGCGGTGATGTTATGAGGAAGACTCCACATCCCAATAAGAGAAAGCGGCTCTCTTCACACTTTGACCTGTAGAATAGTTTTATTTGGACTGGTTGTCTAATATAACAAAAAATCTCTGCAGGGAGTGGAGATACTTAGCCCTGGTAGAGCATGGAGTGCAGGGGTCAAATCCTAGTTGATGATCAATGAGTGGGTGGATGAGGAGCAGTAAGTCTTTCACAGTACTAACGTCTTTTTTCCAAAAATAATGCTGCATTTTTCAGAGGTGGACGGTCAGAAAAGTTAGAAATGGGCAAACCAAGGTCTTGGAACAGTAGCCAAGTGGCAGAAGGCAGAGCCAGAAGGTGAGAATTCTCCAAAGTACCTGCAGAGCTAAGGTTTCCCATCCCAGTGTACTTATTTCTCCCTTGTAGCTCTGTACCTTATCATGTAACTATTTCCATGCTGCATTTATCTACGTCTATTCTACTGATTTTATTGGCTTATGAGTTCACAACCTACCGGCTCAATTTTATTTATTTATTTATTTTGCAGTACACGGGCCTCTCACTGTTGTGGCCTCTCCCGTTGCGGAGCACAGGCTCCGGATGCGCAGGCTCAGCGGCCATGGCTCACGGGACCAGCCGCTCCGCGACATGTGGGATCTTCCCAGACCGGTGCACGAACCCATGTCCCCTGCATCGGCAGACGGACTCTCAACCACTGCGCCACCAGGGAAGGCCCCTACCGGCTCAGTTTTGATTGTGAATGGCTTGAGCACAGAACCTGGTTGTTCATCATGTCTATCTTCTTAGCTCCTAATACAAAATAGAAACATTTTATTTAAAAGAGTAATCAGGCCAGTGTTCAAATCCCACCACTGCTACAATAATTATATAAAATCCCGCAATTTAATTACTTTTCCAAACTTGACTTAGTTACCTGTAGCATAAAGATAGTAACATCAGGTTAATTGCAGTTACTAAAATTGTGTGTGTGTGTGTGTGTGTGTGTGTGTGTGTGTGTTTGAGTGTAGTAGTTGAATTGCTTGGAATCATGTCAAGCATACTTTCTAAAATGGTAGCTACCATTTTTGTTGGTGTTATTATTATTTTATAATCTTTGTTAAGTTAAATGGAAAGGAATTGATGTGTCAACTAATTTACATTAGATTTTAGTAGACATATAGATATCTCAGCAGTTGCTTAATCTGAAAAAGATAATAGTTGAAATAAGAGAGAATGAAACATAAGTAATAAATAGATATTGATCTGAAGTTACCCTAAATTCAAATTTAAATATGTATAGTTAAGTTTTCAATTTCTATATCTCTTTTATTTCTGGCTTATAATGATTGTTTCTGTGAGGTATGCATGAGGAATGTGTTAAATTATCTATGCTTATTTCCCATAGGGCTTCAAAATGTCTCAGATAATCAAAATTTTTTAATCCAAGTTAATTTTCTAGTTTAAAGTGGCATTTAATTTTTTTTAACATCTTTATTGGAGTATAATTGCTTTACAATGCTATGTTAGTTTCTGCTTTATAACAAAGTAAATCAGCTATGCATATAATTTTTTGTCTCAAGATGTATTTACATTTTTTTAACTTTTAGAAAATATTGTCAACATGTGTGTTGTGTAAAAGTTTACTGATTTTTGAAAGGAAATAGAGTAACACATGAAGATTGAAAAACTTTCCTCCTCCAGAATTGATCATTTGAATGAAAAGGTTATTTATTTGTAGGAAATGGTAGGTAAAACAGATTAAATAAATTATATAGCTTGCTGGTACATATGGGACTTAAATTATTTTGTTAATGCAAATTATTTCCTTTAAATCTCACTAATTTTGCATCTGCATAAACTTGAAAATGCTTTGATGTGTTTAGATTTAATTATGGAGAATAAATATTCTTTAATATTTGGTCCTTTATTTAAAAAAATTGAGGGCTTCCCTGGTGGTGCAGTGGTTGAGAGTCCATCTGCCGATGCAGGGGAAATGGGTTCGTGCCCCGGTCTGGGAGGATCCCACATGCCGCGGAGCGGCTGAGCCCGTGAGCCATGGCCACTGAGCCTGCACATCTGGAGCCTGTGCTCCGCAACGGGAGAGGCCACAACAGTGAGGGGCTCGCGTACTGCAAATAAAATAAAATAAAATAATAAAAAATTGAAAGCAGTTTTCCTTTTAAGGGGGAGATGAGAGAGAGAGAGAAAAGAAGAAGAAGAAGAAGGAGGGGAGGAGGAGGAGGGGGAGGAGGAGGGGGAGGAGAAGGAGAGAGGGGAAGAGAACCATCAATTTGTGGTTACAGTTGGAGTTATTGCTTTATGAAATATCCAGAATACAATTGATCTGAAAGGAAACTCATAGAGATTTATTCAATTATACCTGGGCATCTGGTTCCCAATGATTATATCAAAAACAGTGATTATTCTGAATAGTACTATAAAGAGGAAAAATCAAGCTCTTATTCCAGTGGCACTGATTCAGAAACCATTACTCAAAAGTCATAATAACGGAAGGTACTAACCGTCTAAATGATATGAGTTCCAAGTGATTAGGTTGGTTCACACACCTCTCAGAACTATAATTATGTGGAAAAAGGAAAGTATGAAGATGTCACAGTCCATGGAGGCAAATTTCCATCATCAATAAATGGGTTTTCCTTGTTCCTAAGACACTGGGCTTTAAATAAAACATCTGACAGCTGAGACTGGGATACTACATCTATAATTGCATATAAAAGATAGAATCAAGGAAAAAACTATACTTACAGTATGATGTCAGTTGATCAAATAACAATTGCATTTAAGGTACGGAGATAAGCCAAGTCATGATAATTATTTGAACTTGGACACTGTTCAAATGATATCTGGAATATAGACTCACGTTGTAAAAGTGTCAGAGTTGATAAACCAACAGAAATGTAAATTTGAGTAGTACCAATAATTCATAATTAAGTAAAAATTTATGATCTATTAAAGCACTTGAATAAACTGATATAGTTGATATTCATCACAGTTTTGAGAAACATGAAAGTGTCATGATAGCCATTTTTATCCACAAGATAACATAAATGCTCAAATAGTTTGAATCAAACAGATCTAAATTAACAAACCAGGGATTAGAATCAGTCACCTAATCTCAGAAGTGTTCTTTTTAATGAGAGAGCAATTGAACATGTCATAATTATTCTCTACACTCTCTCCATCCACAG
Organism: Leucopleurus acutus; assembly: GCF_964270905.1. Classification (NCBI taxonomy): domain Eukaryota; kingdom Metazoa; phylum Chordata; class Mammalia; order Artiodactyla; family Delphinidae; genus Leucopleurus; species Leucopleurus acutus. The sequence goes on along the minus strand of NC_139153.1, from coordinate 62,973,243 downwards.
GGGTTCACTTCCTGGTTCCTCTGTGCAGAAACTGGAGTTTCTATTGAGGTTTTAGCCACCTGGCTGCTAAGGCACTCTGTGACTTGTGCCTGCTCTTGGGATAAAGCCCCAAAAGAAAAGAAAATGGAAAACTCACTCTCTTGTCATTTGCTCTTCCAAATGTTGACTTCCTTCTACAATTTGCCTGTTCTTATTTACTATTTGGAATACCCAGGTAGTAGGTGTTTCAGGTTTTTTGTTTAAATTTATTTATTTTTATAGATTTTTCTTTATTAGTTGTAACAAGCAGGAGGGATGAGGTATAGTGGGTTTACACCACTATAGCATACTAGAACTCCCTATTATTGATTTCATACAATAACATCATCATAAAGGGACTTAGAAACATCCAAAACAGATGTTAGTGTCCTATGCACCACACTTTCAGATCCAAAGCTCCTCTTCTGCGTCTGACATTCTTGACCGCATGCTCCTGAAAGTGTTGATTTCTCATGGTTCTCCTCAACAACTCTGATCTTGGTTTTGTTTTGTTTTTTATCTTGGCCATCTCTTTCTCAGCCTAACGCTTAAAATCCATGTTCCCTCGTAAATTTTCTTGGCCCCACTGCTTTGTTGAGACTAATTATGCAATTTCATCAACTCTCCTACTTTTGACAACTGCTTATAAGCTGATGACCCATAAGTATTTATTTCCTGCTCAAATCACATCCTAAGTTTTCTCACTCATGTATTAAATGTTGCCTAATCATGTCTTTTGATTATCCCATAGTCATTCAACATGTCCAACATGGAAACTCCTCCCCAAATGTGCCACCCTCCATAAATGGCACTGTAATCTGTTTCATCTTCAAAACTAGAAGCCTGCAAGTCATGCCATAGACTCTTCTTTTTCATTCTCCATTTCTGACAAATGAGCATGCTGTGCCTTAAATATTTTTCAGTCTGCTTCCTCCGTATTTCAATTATCCCATCTCTCAATACCTTGTCCAGACAAATGCAAGAGCCACTTCTCAGGTTTCCCTCATTCCTGTCTGTTTACTCTTAAATTCACCCTCTAAGTTCCAGTCAGTGTGTCCCACCTAAAACACAAATATAGTCATGCATCTTCTCTGCCAATATTCTTCAACTGCTCCACTCCTCCTGCCAGATGGCATTCAGACTCCCATGCAAGTTGGTTTGAGAGCAAATTCGCTTTAACGGTAACTCATTAATCTACTTACCTACATCTATTTCCACTCCTTTTCTCTCACTTTGTATTTTAGTAATACCAACCCACATGTATTTTCCTGGACCCACTGTGGGGTTTCAGGCTGCCATGTCATTATTTTATTAACACTAGTGTAATCACCTAAGTGGGAAAAGAATTTGAAAAGCATAGATACATGTATATGTATAACTGAATCATTTTGCTGTACACCTGAAACTAATACAACATTGTTAATCAACTATACTCCACTATAAAATAAAAATTAACAAAGAAACAAACCCATTTTAGGTGTCCACAGAGTTAGACTCAAGTAAGGCTTAACCCCTTACCTTGTCTACCCTTCTTTTACCCTCATTTATGCCAGAGGCACAGACCTATGTCTGTGACTTACACATTTTGATCTCTAATCCAAGATAGTTCTCTCATTTGTGGATCTCTACATTTAACTTCCTGCTTGACCTCTTCATTTGTGAATATCAAAGGCAGCACACATTCAGTGTGGCTAACACATACTTTGCAATCTTTGCTCCCAATGCTGATCCCCTTCCAATGTTCCATTGTGGCAAATGTCACCACCATGTAGCCCCTTGTACCATCAGGAGACTTGGTAATCTTCTTTTCATCTTTTTCTCTTTTATTTCCAATAAGCATCCCAACACCAGATTCTATAAATCTCATCTCCAATATACTTCTGGATTCATTTCTATTTCTTTGAAAGCCATCATCATAGGCCACCTGGGCCACAGGTCTTCTATCCTTTCTGTTCATTTCCCATGTTGCAGCCAGAATGATATATTGAAAGTGAAAATCTAAGGGGAGACTTTCAAGATGTGGAGGAGTAAGACATGGAGATCACCTTCCTCCCCACAAATACATCAGAAATACATCTACATGTGGAACAACTCCTACAGAACACCTACTGAACACTGGCAGAAGACCTCAGACTTCCCCAAAGGCAAGAAACTCCCCATGTACCTGGGTAGGGCAAAAGAAAAAACAGAGACAAAAGAATAGGGACAGGACCTGCACCTCTGGGAAGGAGCTGTGAAGGAGGAAAGGTTTCCACATACTAGGAAGCCCCTTCACTGGTGGGGACGGGGCGTTGTGGGGTGGGGGAAGCATTGGAGCCATGGAAGAGAGTGCAGCAATAGAGGTGTAGAAGGCAAAGTGGAGACATTCTTGCACAAAGATCAGTGCTGACCAGCACTCACCAGCCTGAGAGGCTTATCTGCTCACCTGCCCGGGTGGGCAGGGGCTGGGAGCTGAGGCTCCAGCTTCAGAGGTCAGATCCCAGGGAGAGGACTGGGGTTGACTGCATGAACACAGCCTGAAGCTTATGGGCCACAGCTTGCCAGGAGGTAGTCTGGGAAAAAGTCTGGAACTACCTTAGAGGTAACAGACAATTGTTTCAGGGTGCGGGAGGAAAGAGGATTCAGAGCACCGCCTAAAGGAGCTCCAGAGACAGGCACAAGCCACGGATATCAGTGTGGACACCAGAGACGGGCATGAGACACTAAGGCTGCTGCTGCAGGCACCAAGAAGCCTGTGTGCAAGCACAGGTCACTATCCACACACCTCCCCTCCCGGGAGCCTGTGCAGCCTGCCACTTCCAGGGTCCTGTGATCCAGGGACAACTTCTCCAGGAAAACACACAGTGCGTCTCAGGCTGTTGCAACATCATGTGGACCTCTGCTGCCACAGGCTTGACCCGCTTCCGAACCCCTCCCTCCCCCTGGCCTGAGTGAGCCAGAGCCACCAAATCAGCTGCTCCTTTAGCCCCCTCCTGTCTGGGCGGGAACAGACGCCCTCAGGTGATCTACATGCAGAGAATGGGCCAAATCCAAAGCTGAACCCCGGGAGCTGTGCGAACAAAGAAGAGAAAGGGAAATTTCTCCCAGCAGCTTCAGGAGCAGCGGATTAAATTTCCACAATCAACTTGATGTACCCTGTGTCTGTGGAATACCTGAATAGACAACGAATCCTCCCAAAATTGAGACAGTGGACTTTGGGAGCAACTGTAGACTTGGGGTTTGCTTTCTGCATTTAATTTGTTTATGGTTTTATGTTTATCTTAGTTTACTATTTAGCATTTATTATCATTGGTAGATTTGTTTATTGATTTGGTTGCTCTCTTCCTTTTATATATATTTTTTTTCTTTTTCCTTTTTCGCTTTTTGTGAGTTTGGGTGTGTATGTTTCTTTCTGTGATTTTGTCTATATAGCTTTGCTGTTACCATTTGTCCTAAGGTTCTGTCTGTCCTTCTTAATTTTTTTAAAATACTTTAAATTTCTTTTTAATTTTTAGTAAATTTTTAAATTTTTTCTTTTAAAAACTATATTTTCTTTCTTTCTTTTTCTTTCTTTCTTTCTCTCTCTCTCTCTCTTTCTTTCTTTCTCCCTTTTCCTCTGAGCTGTGGGGCTGACAGAGTCTTCGTGCTCCCACCAGGTGTCAGGCCTGTGCCTCTGATGTGGGAGAGCTGAGTTCAGGACATTGGTCCACCAGAGAGCTCCTAGTTCCAAGTAATATCAAATGGAAAAAGCTCTCCCAGAGGTCTCCATCTCACCGCTAAGACCCAGCTCCACTCAATGACCAGCTACAGTGCTGGACACCCTATGCAAACAACTAGCAAGCCAGGAACACAACCCCACCCATTAACAGAGAGTCTGCCTAAAATCACAATAAGGTCACAGGCACTGCAAACACACCACAGGATGTAGTCCTGCCCACCAGAAAGACAAGATCCAGCCTCATCCACCAGAACACAGGCACCAGTCCCCTCCACCAGGAAGCCTACACAGCCCACTAAACTAGGCTTAGCCACTGGGGGACGACACCAAAAACAATGGGAACAACGAACCTGCAGCCTGCAAAAAGGAGACCTCAAACACAGTAAGTTAAGAAAAATGAGAAAATAGAGAAACACACAGCAGATGAAGGAATAAGGTAAAAACCCATCAGATGAAATAAATGAAGAGGAAATAGGCAGTCTACCTGAAAAAAAATTCAGAGTAATGATAGTAACAATGATCTGATATCTTGGAAATAGAAAGGAGAAAATACAAGAAATGTTTAACAGGGACGTAGAAGAATTAAAGAGCCAACAAACAACAATGGACAACACAATAAATGAAATTTAAAATTCTCTAGAAGGAATCAATAGCAGAATAATTGAGGCATAAGAATGGATAAGTAACCTGGAAGATAAAATAGTGGAAATAACTACCACAGAGCAGAAGAGAGAGAAAAAAAAAAAGAATGAACAGAATTTAGGACAGTCTCAGACTTCTAGGACAACATTAAATGCACCAACATTCGAATTATAGGGGTCCCAGAAGAAGAGAAAAAGAAAGGAACTGAGAAAATATTTGAAGATTTATAGTTGAAAACTTTCCTAATATGGAAAACAAAATAGTCAATCAAGTCGAGGAAGGTCAGAGAGTCCCATACAGGATAAATCCAAGGAGAAACAAGGCAAGACACATATTAATCAAACTATCAAAAATTAAACACAAAGAAAAAATATTAAAAGCAGCAAGGGAAAAACAACAAATAACATACAAGTGAATCCCCATAAGGTTAACAGCTGATTTTTCAGCAGAAACTCTGCAAGGCAGAAGGGAGTGGCAGGACATATTTAAAGTGATGAAAGGGAAAAACCTACAACCAAGATTACTCTACCCAGCAAGGATCTCATTCAGATTCGACAGAGAAATTAAGACCTTTACAGACAGGCAAAAGCTGAGAGAATACAGTACCACCAAACCAGCTTTACAGCAAATGCTAAAGGAATTTCTCTAGGCAGGAAACACAAGAGAAGGAAAAGACCTACAATAACAAACCCCCAAAATTAAGAAAATTGTAATAGGAGCACACATATCAATAATTACCTTAAATGTAAATGGATTAAATGCTCCAACCAAAAGACATAGACTGGCTGAATGGATAGTAAAACAAGACCCATATATATGCTGTCTACAAGAGACCCACTTCAGACCTAGAGACACATAAAGACTGAAAGTGAGAACATGGAAGAAGATATTCCATACAAATGGAAATCAAAAGAAACCCAGAGTAGCAATTCTCATATCAGAAAAAATAGATTTTAAAATAAAGACTATTACAAAAGACAAAGAAGGATACCACATAATGATTAAGGGATCAATCCAAGAAGAAGATATAACAATTGTAAATATTTAGGCACCCAACATAGGAGCACATCAATACATAAGGCAAATGTTAACAGCCATCAAAGGGGAAATCAAAAGTAACAAAATCATAGTAGGGGATTTTAACTCCCCACTTTCACCAATGGACAGATCATCCAAAATGAAAATAAATAAGGAAACATAAACTTTAATGATACATTAAACAAGATGGACTTAATTGATATTTATTGGACATTCCATCCAAATTGATATTTACAGGACATTCCATCCAAAAACAACAGAATACACTATCTTCTCAAGTGCTCATGGAACATTCTCCAGGATAGAGCATACCTTGGGTCATAAATCAAGGCTTGGTAAATTTAAGGAAATTGAAATCTTATCAAATATCTTTCCCAATCACAACACTATGAGACTAGATATCAATTACAGGGAAAAAAACGTAAAAAATACAAACACATGGAGGGTAGACAATACACTAGTAAATAACCAAGAGATCACTGAGAAATCAAAGAAGAAATCAAAAAATACCTAGAAACAAATGACAATGAAAACACAATGACCCAAAACCTATGGGATGGAGCAAAAGCAGTTCTAAGAGGGAAGTTTGTAGCAATAAAATCCTTCCTCCAAAAACAAGAAACATCTCAAATAAACAACCTAAACTTACACCTAAAGCAATTAGAGAAAGAAGAACAAAAAAACCCAAAGTTAGAAGAAGGAAAGAAATCATAAAGATCAGATCAGAAATAAATGAAAAAGGAATGAAGGAAACGATAACAAAGATCAATAAAACTAAAAGCTGATTCATTGAGAAGATAAAAATAATTGATACATCATTAGACAAACTCATCAAGAAAAAAAGGCAGAAGACTCAAATCCATAGAATTGTAAATGAAAAAGGAGAAGTAACAACTGACACTGCAGAAATACAATGGACCATGAGAGATAACTACAAGCAACTATATGCCAATAAAATGGACAACCTGGAAGAAATGGACAAATTCTTAGAAAAGCACAACCTTCCAAGACTAAATCAAGAAGAAATAGAAAATATAAACAGACCAATCACAAGCACTGCAATTGAGACTGTGATTAAAAATCTTCCAACAAACAAAAGCTCAGGACCAGATGGCTTCACAGGAGAATTCTATCAAACATTTAGAGAAGAGCTAAGACCTAATGTTCTCAAACTCTTCCAAAATATAGCAGAGGGAAGAACACTCCCAAACTCATTCTACGAGGCCACCATTGCCCTGATACCAAAACCACACAAAAAGAAAGAAAGAAAACTACTGGCCAGTATCATGGATGAACATAGATGCAAAAATCCTCAACAAAATACTAGCAAACAGAATCCAACAGCACATTAGACGGTCATATACCATGATCAAGTGTGGTTTATCCCAGGAATGCAAGGATTCTTCAATATATGCAAATCAATCAATGTGATAAACCATATTAACAAACTGAAGGATAAAAACCATATGATCATCTCAATAGATGCAGAAAAACCTTCTGACAAAATTCAATGCCCATTTATGATAAAAACTCTCCAGAAAGTAGGCATAGAGGGAACTTACCTCAACTTAATAAAGGCCATGTAGGACAAACCCACAACCAACATCATTCTCAATGGTGAAAAACTGAAACCATTTCCTCTAAGATCAGGAAGAAGACAAGGTTGTCCACTCTCACCCCTATTATTCAACATAGTTTTGCAAGTTTTAGCCACAGCCATCAGAGAAGAAAAAGAAATAAAAGGAATCCATATCAGAAAAGAAGTAAAGCTGCCACTGTTTGCAGATGACATGATACTATACATAGAGGATCCTAAAGATGCTCCCAGAAAACTACTAGAGTTAATCAATGTATTTGGTAAAGTAGCAGGGTATAAAATTAATGCACAGAAATCTCTTGCATTCCTATAAATAATGATGAAAAATCTGAAAGAGAAATTAGGAAACACTCCCATTTACCACTGCAACAAAAAGGATAAAATACCTAGGAATAAACCTACCTAAGGAGACAAAAGACCTGTATGCAGAAAATTATAAGACAGAGATGAAAGAAATTAAAGATGATACAAACAGATGGAGAGATATACCATGCTCCTGGAGTGGAAGAATCAACATTATGAAAATGACTATACTACCCAAAGCAATCCACAGATTCAATGCAATCCCTGTCAAACTACCAATGGCATTTTTTACAGAACTAGAAGAAAAAATTTCACAATTTGTATGGAAACACAAAATACCCCAAATAGCCAAAGCAGTCTGGAGAAAGAAAAAAGGAGCTGGAGGAATCAGGCTCCCTGACTTCAGACTATACTACAAAGCTACAGTAACCAAGTCAGTATGATACTGGCACAAAATCAGAAATATAGATAAATGGAACAGGATAGAAATCTCAGAGATAAATCTACACACATTGGTCACCTTACTTTTGATAAAGGATGTAAGAATATACAATGGAAAATACAGCCTCTTCAATAAGTGGTGCGGGGAAAACTGGACAGCAGCATGTAAAAGAATGAAATTAGAACACTCCCTAACACCATACACAAAGATAAACTTGAAATGGATTAAAGCCCTAAATGTAAGGCCAGACACTATAAAATTCTTAGAGGAAATCATAGACAGTACATTCTAATACATTAATCACAGCAAGATCCTTTTTGACCCACCTCCTAGAGAAATGGAAATAAAAACAAAAATAAACAAATGGGACCTAATAAAACTTAAAAGCTTTTGCACAGCAAAGGAAAACATAAAAAAGATGAAAAGACAACCCTCAGAATGGGAGAAAATATCTGCAAATGAAGCAACTGACAAAGGATTAATCTCCAAAATTTACAAGCAACTTATGCAGCTCAATGTCAAAAAAACAAACAACCCAATCCAAAAATGGGCAGAAGACCTAAATAGACATTTCTCCAAAAAAGATATACAGATTGCCAACAAACACATGAAAGTATGCTCAACATCACTAATCATTAGAGAAATGCAAATCAAAACTACAATGAGGTATCACCTCACACCAGTCAGAATGGCCATCATCAAAATATCTACAAACAATAAATGCTGAAGAGGGTGTGGAGAAAAGGAAACCATCTTGCACTGTTGGTGGGAATGTAAATTGATACGGCCACTATAAAGAACAGTATGGAGATTCCTTAAAAAACTACAAATAGAACTACCATATGACCCAGCAATCCCATTACTGGGCATATACCCTGAGAAAACCATAATTCAAAAAGAGTCATGTACCACAGTGTTCATTGAAGGACTGTTTACAATAGCCAGGACATGGAAACAACCTATGTGTACATTGACAAATGAATAGATTAAGAAGATGTGGCACACATATACAATGGAATATTACTCTGCCATAAAAAGAAACAAAACTGAGTTATTTATAGTGAGGTGGATGGACCTAGAGACTGTCATACAGAGTGAAGTAAGTCAGAAAGAGAAAAACAAATACCATATGCTAACACATATATATGGAATTTTAGAAAAAATGTTTTTTAAGATCCTAGGGGCAGGACAAGAATAAAAACGCAGATGTAGAGAATGGATGTGAGGACAAGGAGAAGGGGAAGGGTAAGCTGGAGCGAAATGAGGGAGTGGCGTGGACATATATACACTACCAAATGTAAAATATTTAGCTAGTGGGAAGCAGCCACATAGCACAGGGAGATCAGCTCTGTGCTTTGTGTCCACCCAGAGGGTTGGGAAAGGAGCGTGGGCAGGAGGGAGACATAAGAGTGAGGGGATATGGGGATATATGTATATGTCTAGCTGATTCACTGTGTTATAAAGCAGAAACTAACACACCGTTAAGGCAATTATACTCCAATAAAGATGTTAAAAAAAAAAAGAAAGTGAAAATCTAGTGGTATCAATTATCTGCTACAATATTTCAATAACATAGAATTTCCTTTAGGGAAAAGACAAACATTCTTATACTTTGTGTTTCTTTTTTCCTTGCTTTATTAACCCCCACCCTACCATGACAACACACAGCATCACTACTACTACATCAAAAGTAATAGTATAAATACTACTTTTCTTTTGAAAAATGGTATCCACTCCATCAGAAATAATTGAGTTGAGCATCTGGTGTAGAGTAAGTACAGATACTCTTAGCACTATTGTAAATTTTCGTCTTTATCTATATCTACAGATATTATGAACTAACTTTAATTTTTCTTATACAATTACTGAGGTTCGTATCACAAAATTTGGAAAATAATGTCAAGAAAAAAGAAAAAAAATTAAAATCACCTAGAATCCCACCATCCAGAAGAATGACTTGGGCATTTTGTATGTTTTTAAATATATTCTTTACAAAAATATGCCAGGTCAGTTACTTTCTTAAAGAGAGCATCTCTGACTTGGACAAATCTTCAGGTACAAAAGGAATATCCTTGAGATTCCTGAATCATAGCCATCAGGATTTAACAAATTCTAGACACCAAAGGAGGAAGTGGAAAGGACCAGTGTTAGCTCAATTTCAAAATACAAAATAAGATTCAAGTTGTGAGTTTAAGCTGAGGATTCAAGAAGAGTGAAGTTGATTTGGAACATCTAGCACCACACGATTAATCAACAAATTTTAAGGAATGGCTTCTAGTATATCTAATGTCATGTCAGCATTTTCTGCAGTTAAAAATCTCTACTTTGATGATATCAAAGAATCCAAAGCTTTAAGGATGGACTGTTAGTCATTTTATATATATTATTATTGATAATAAAGACACAGTAATTCACCTTTTGTAAGACTCCAGCTTCAGAATTTTCTCATCGTGGTAATGTACTTGGGTTGTACAGAGAATTATAAATCTAATTTATTTAAAAAAATTCAAGTTCCAAATGTTTCTCAGTAGGTTCAAAGATAATATAGTTTGTTGGAAATGGATTTTAAACTTTTTCTAAGATGATTGCAAGTTAACATTCTTGTGTGAGTATTAAAACATTTACAGCCTTCAAAGCCAATTTAGTTACTTATATAGTTTTAAGGATTATAGCTTTTAAATATTAATTTCACCATTTAAACTAATTAGTAACATTAAAATGACTCATTCAGAGTCATTTATGTCAGTTTATTTACTATTTCAGCAAGCCAAAAAAAAAAAGAAGGAAATTTTCTTAAGGTGAAATATACAGTTGAAGTTAGTCATTGAACAAAATTTCACTGAGATAAGAATAGTAACATGCTTTGGAAGCACTAAGAATAGAGTTAGTCTCATGACAGCAGAATAATATAACACCACTTGTTAAAAAAATAGAATCATTTATTCATTCAATCAGTTATTTCAATCAGTTATCACATGATGCAAAGAGAAGCCAGGCTCTCCTGTTTCGAAGGAGTTAGTCAGTGAAATAAGAAAGGAAGTGGTTTCAAAACAATGTGGCAAGCATTACAATCGACCTAAGTATGGTGATTTTGGGGAGCATAGAGGAAAGAATGATACCATAAATCTACACATTCTACCATGTTTTTCTGTAGACTTGATAAATAACATAACTTGCACATGTATTTGTGGCTATTTTTTAAACGTGTTTAACAGTCTCTTGAATAAAATTAATAATCTGATAGCATTTTCATTTCATAATATTTTTGAGTAAACATATACAAAAGTCAATGACGGTCCTAAGGATGAGTCTTGTTAATAAATATATATGTATATATACACACATACATACATATATTTTTGTTGTTATTTCTAATTTAATAAGGAATACTCATAAAAATAAATTTGAGATCCATCATTTTGTCACCTGAACTCTTTTTTACAATACACGTATTTTAAATGAAAATGAGTAACCTAGGCATAGCAAGTAGGTTTTAGCCCTGATTGACTGATGAAGTTCACCTGACATGCAATTGTATTGAGAATTCTAAAGATGTCTGGACTAAGTGGGAAACAATATAGTTATTGATTATCTATGTGCTATAGGCACATGAAAGGGGAGTATTGACCCACTATGCATGCCACCCTTGGAGTGGGTTAACCACACAGATGACACCTGAGGAGCATCACGAACAAGGAAGCACATTAAAATTAAATGTTGCTGGGGAAGTTAGGTGTGAACAGTCATTCAAAGTCGAGGTGCTCCACTTGCACGCCCCTTACAGATGAGTCAGCTCTCACCTGTGACGGAAGGAAGGAAGTGGCTGAGGGGTAATGAGAGGGAGTCCGGCTGCAGACCAACTCCTTGTATCTCTCATTTATGTTATGCTCATGAGAAGAATCAGACAGAAGTGTGCTTGGAGATGTCTTGCTTTATGTTTGGGTGTGATTGATTTTCCTGACTCATCCTTTAGGGGAGAAAAGGCCCCTTTTACCTAGACACCACAGGTCCATGATCACCATAGCTTTTCAGTCACAAAAGACTTTGGGACAACACTAGGGGACAAAACAGCATGTTGTGCAGTTACATTCAAACAATTCTTTAAAAACTGGCATGAGGAGGAGACTGAGTATTCTACGTTGTAAATATTGTTATTCGTATATACTGTAAATGATGACATGGGTGGGCATTAACCGAGCCCGAGGAAACTGGGAACGACCTGAAAATTAAAACCAGACACAGCACAAGCAGCGGCCCTGGGCCACTGAGGAGCAAATTCGACTTGCACAGATGATTTTGGACCATAATGATGCTGGCTTTGAGGAAAAGGTGAAACAACTGATTGATATCACAGGCAAGAATCAGGACGAATGTGTCATTGCTTTGCATGACTGCAATGGAGATGTCAACAGAACCATCAATGTACTGCTGGAAGGAAACCCAGATATGCATTCCTGGGAGATGGCTGGGAAGAAGAAGGGAGTCTCAGGACAGAAGGATGGTGGCCAAACGGAATCCAACAAGGAGGGCAAAGAAAATCGAGACCGGGACAGAGACTATAGTCGGCGACGTGGTGGGCCACCAAGACGGAGGAGAGGTGCCAGCCATGGACAAGAGTTTCGAGGTCAGGAAAATGGGTTAGATGGCACCAAGAGTGGAGCGCCTTCTTGAAGAGGCACAGAAAGAGGCAGAAGAGGTCATGGCCGAGGCAGAGGTGACTCTGGTAGGTGGGGAGGAAGGTTTTCTGCTCAAGGAATGGGAACCTTTAATACAGCTGATTATGCAGAGCTGGCAAATACTGATAACTATGTCAATAACAGCTGCAATACATAGAACAGCACTGGCCACTTTGAACCTGATGATGGGATGAGTGCATAGAGGACTGCAACAGAGGAGTGGGAAACTGAAGATGGGAATGAAGATCTTTCTGAGACCAAGATTTTCACTGCCTCTAATGTGTCGTCAGGGCATCTGCCTGTGGAGAATGTGACAATCACTGCTGGTCAGAGAACTGACCTTGCTGCTCTGTTGGGGAAGACACTGCCTTCAATGGGGAATGAGTCATCTAATCTGGATCCATCTCAGTCTCCTTCTCTTCTCCAGCCTCTGGTCTTCAGTAACTCGAAGCAGAGCGCCATATCGCAGCCTGCTTCAGGGAACATGTTTTCTCATCACAGTATGGTGAGCATGTTAGGGAAAGAAGTTGGTGATGTTGGTGAAGCTAAAGGCGGAAGCACCACAGGCTCCCAGTTCTTGGAGCACTTCAAGACTGCTCAGGTCCTGGCTCAGTTGGCAGCTCAACATTCTCAATCTGGAACCACCACCACCTCCTCTTGGAACATGGGCTCCACCACACAATCCCTATCGCTGATGCAGTATGATTTGAAGAACCCAAATGATTCAACAGTGCACAGCCCCTTTACAAAGCACCAGACTTTCACCCCGTCTTCAACTGTGATGGAGGTGTTCCTTCAGGAGAAGCCACCCACAGTGGCTACCTCCACTGCTGCACCTCCCCGCCCCAACCCGTGTTCTCCTCTGCCAAGCAAATCCACCTCGACTCCTCATATGTCTCCTGGGTCTTCAGACAACCAATCCTCCAGTCCTCATTCAGCTCAGCAAAAACTGAAACAGCAGAAGAAAAAAGCCTCCGTGACTTCTAAGATTCCTGCTCTGGCTGTTGAGATGCCTGGCTCAGCATGTATCTCAGGGCTCTGCCTGCAGTTTGGGGCATTGCAGTTTGGGTCAGAGTCTGTCCCTTCTGATTATGAGTCTACTCCCACCATGAGCACCTCTTCAAGCCAGGCTCCAAGTAGCCTCTATACCAGCATGGCTAGTGAATCTTCATCCACAATTTCATCTAACCAGGAGTCCAGTTAGCAGAGTGGCCCAATTCAGTCGACAACCTATACCTCCCAAAATAATGCTCAGGGCCCTCTTTATGAACAGTGATCCACACAGACTCAGTGGTAACCCAGCTCCATCTCTTCATCACCCCAAAAGGACTTGACTCAGGCAAAGAACAGCTTCAGTTCTGTGCAGGCCATGCAGTTGCAGAACTCGCAATCTGTTGAAGATGCTACAGGCTCTGTACCTTCCACTTCTAGCATCCCCCCTCTCAGTGAAACGGTATCTGCAAATGCCTTACTGACGACAGCCAATCAGTACTCATCCTCCTTGGGTGGCTTGAGCCACAATGAGGAGATTCCAAATACTACCAGCACACAACACAGCAGCATGTTATCTACTCAGCAGAATACCCTTTCATCATCAACATCTTCTGGGCGGACTTCGACATCCACTCTTTGGAACACAAGCATGGAGAGTGAGGCAAATCTTCATTCTTCCTCCAGCACTTTCTCCACCACATCCAGCACAGTCTCTGCACCAGTGGTCAGTGTCTCTTCCAGTCTCAATAGTGGCAGGAGCTTGGGCCTCAGTCTAGGCAGCAACTCTACCATCATAGCCTCCACTCGAAGCTCAGTTGCTATGACTTCAGGAAAAGCTCCTCCCAACCTCCCTCCTGGGGTCCTGCTGTTGTTGCCTAATCCATATATTATGGCTCCAGGGCTGTTACATGCCTACCCGCCACAAGTATATGGTTATGATGACCTGCAGATGCTTCAGACAAGATTTCCATTGGATTACTACAGCCTCCCATTTCCCACACCCACCACTCCGCTGACTGGGAGGGATGGTAGCCTGGCCAGCAACACTTATTCTGGTGACCTCACAAAGTTCGGCCATGGGGATGCCTCATCCCCAGCCCCAGCCACAGCCTTAGCCCAGCCCCAGCATATCCAGACACAGACTCACTACACCATGCAGCAGACATTCCTGAACCCGGCGCTGCGTCCTGGCTACAGTTACAACAGCCTGCCATACTACACAGGGGTTCCGGGCCTCCCCAGCACCTTCCAGTATGGGCCTGCTGTGTTCCCTGTGGCTCCTACCTCTTCCAAGAAGCATGGTGTGAATGTCAGTGTGAATGCATCAGCCACCCTTTTCCAACAGCCAAGTGGATATGGGTCTCATGGATACAACACTGGTGTGTCAGTCACCTCCAGTAACACAGGTGTGCCAGATATCTCAGGTTCTGTGTACTCCAAAACCCAGCAGGCCTTTGAGAAACAAGGTTTTCATTCCAGTACTCCTGCTGCCTCCTTCAACTTGCCTTCATCCCTAGGAAGGGGGGGGGCATCAATCTGTCCACATCTGCTGCCTACGCACCTGCCCCCTTTAGGCACATTCTGACCCCCCATCAGCAGCCTCACTCCCAGATCCTTCACCATCACGTGCAGCAGGATGGCCACACAGGCAGTGGGCAATGTAACCAGACCAGCTCCATCCCACAGAAGCCCCAGACCAGCAAGTCTGCCTACAACAGCTATAGCTGGGGGCCCAACTGAGTCCCTGACTCTCTTCTCCTGGTCCCATCTTCTGAGAGGGCTTCTCAGCCTGGTAACTATGGAACCAGCATTAAAGAGAGAAAGGAATGTGGGGGAGGTTCTGCTGCACTCACCCCCAGCGGCCCACCCCATGCCTCAGCTTCATGTCTGTACCATCC
This sequence comes from Leucopleurus acutus, assembly GCF_964270905.1. Taxonomy (NCBI): domain Eukaryota; kingdom Metazoa; phylum Chordata; class Mammalia; order Artiodactyla; family Delphinidae; genus Leucopleurus; species Leucopleurus acutus. Next base: position 62,957,939 of record NC_139153.1, on the reverse strand, counting down.
CCACTCTGTTGTATGTATTATAGGATTTATATTTTCTCCTTTTTTTCCTTCCTTTCCTCTCCTCCTCCCCCACTGGATTCAAGATTATGAAACTTTGCTGTGGGCCTTGCCCTCCCTTTTCCTCCTCCTGTTTACCCTGGTGGGGTTTGGGGGAGGGGGGAGGGGGACCCCCAAATATATATCAGCCCAACAGCCCTAAGTCTCCTTCTTTATTATTAGGAAACAAACCAACAACAACAAAAAATGGCATCATGAATATGAACAGCATTGTCAGATGAATTAGTTGAATTGTTTTTTTTTTTTTTTGTACTGTGTCCTGAAATTTAATGGATTAATGTGTCTGGTATATGTAAAAAGAAAACCTGTACTACAAAAAAACACACACCAAAACTGGCATGAATGACAAGCAGAGATTAACAGCCTTGAAATGCTGAGCTCCACTGAGCAACAGAAGTCTTAGCTTGGTAGAATAACAATCTAGATATGATCGTGGATATACACAACATATTCTTGTTGAATATAAAATCAAATTAATACCAGTACGTTAAATGGTAGGACATTTTTAGAGTACATTTTTCCCCTCGGCATGACCTATCAAGCTTGACATTTCCTGACTTTTTGCCCCTACATTTTCAGTTCTTTCTCTCATGCATTTTTATGCATACAGAATTGAAGTTGACAGGCATCTTCTTCTCATTTGCTTTCTTTCTTTGCGTGTGTATGTGTGTAGGGGGCTGTATACACACATACTCACTCACACTCACTACTCACTATACACACACCCTTATAAAATGCAGAACGGGTATGCATCAAGTCAGAAGTAACAAATGTTCAAAGTAAAAATATGATATTCATTTCAAAGCATTCTTCAGTTGCATAGTGATCTGAAAGTCAGGAATTACTTGCTGGATCTGAGCTCACTACTAACATCCATGTTCATGCTAGTATGAACAGCTACTGGTGAAGAATCATTGTAGCTTCTAAGAAGGAAAAGACAGATATACCTATATCTATATGTATATCTATATCAGCAATGCCCCATTATATACCTATACATACACATATATAAAACATGCTTATGTATGTGTGCCATTCTATCAGTTTCTGTATGTATATGTAAAATGGGGCATTACTATTCTTTAAATTCATATGTGGCTTATCACATTAGGAATAAAACTACCACTTGGGGGCTTCCCTGGTGGCGCAGTGATTGAGAGTCCGCCTGCCGATGCAGGGGACACAGGTTCGTGCCCCGGTCCGGGAAGATCCCACATGCCGCGGAGCGGCTGGGTCCGTGAGCCATGGCCGCTGAGCCTGCGCGTCCGGAGCCTGTGCTCCGCAATGGGAGAGGCCACAACAGTGAGAGGCCCGCGTACCGCAAAAAAAAAAAAAAAAAAAACAAACAAAAAAAAAAACTACCACTTGGTTACTTTTAGTGGTAGAAGTGAACTCAAATGACTATTTTTCTGAAATCTGTACCCCTGGAAGGAAAAATAAAACCCATCTCTTCTCTTGTACTCTAGCAAGGGTGAGGTGAGGGTCGCTGGTAGCAGCGCCTGCTGGGAAGCCTCAAGCAATGCAGCAGCAGGAAGGTGAGGACCCAGCTTTGTAAAACGGTAACAGAGAGGAAGTGGTAAAGACACCTGTGAACATACTTGACCAGGATTTGCCACTGATTGGGTTTGAAAGAGGGACATATGTAGGATCCAAAATATGACACTGAATTCCCATATTTAAGGAACCAGGAAAACACTTAGATTTTATCAGAAATAGGGAAAGCGATAGTTTTGTGGCAGATTAGATTTCAGTTTAGACATGAACCATTGGTTCACCCAAATGTGTTCCATGGAAAGCAATGCAAATCTGAGCCCAAAAGATTGAAGAGTCCTATAGATTTTATCAATCACAAAATAATAAAATGTTCCTAACAACATCTTTAGTCATCTTCTGTTGCTTCAGTTGTTCATGAAAGTTTCTCAAAAATTCATTCTTCTGACTTCCCCAAAACTCTTCCCATCTTTTACAGCATCCAATTCTTTTCATTTTGTGTTAGAATAACTTGGAGTTTGATTAAAAGGAGACAACAGTAAGTAAGTCCTATAGTGTTCACTATGTCTTGGACTTTTTCAAAACACTTTACATAGATTAATTTTCAAAACAAATGTATAAGCTATGTACCATTATTATACCTACTTTTTTTTTTTTTTTTTTTTTGCGGTGCGCGGGCCTCTCACTGTTGTGGCCTCTCCCGTTGTGGAGCACAGGCTCCGGACGCGCAGGCTCAGCGGCCATGGCTCACGGGCCCAGCCGCTCCGCGGCATGTGGGATCCTCCCGGACCGGGGCACGAATCCTTGTCCCCTGCATCGGCAGGCGGCCTCTCAACCGCTGTGCCACCAGGGAAGCCCTATACCTACTTTATATATGAAAAATCTGAGGCATGAAGAAGTTACATGCTCAGAGTAACTCGGTAAGTAGCGGAGCTGGAATTCAGCCTGGCTTCAGAGAGCCCGCTTTTAATTACTACCTAGAGTGTTTCTCTAATGACTGCACTGTTTTTGTTTCTTCAATGGAGAGAGGATTAGATGAGAGCTTGAAGAGTTACACCATATCCGCATTATATCCTATGTTTGGAGGACTCAAACCACGGTCAAATTTCATGGCTCAAATTTGGAAAGTTAGTTGTATGCCTGTTTCTCTTCTCGGCTGTGCCTGTTCACTCAGTAAAGGAGATACACAAGGAGTACTTACTGGTCTTGCTGGTCTTCTTGCTTTGCTAGACTGGGCCATTGTGTTTAAGAATCCAAGGAATAGTATAAACTGACTTAATACTCTCTTTTTACTTACCTATATATTTCTTTGTCATTTATTTATATTTAAAAATTTTTCTTTTTTATTGAAGTATAATTGACTTACTTATATTTCAAGTGTACAAGAGAGTATCATCTACAAGATGATACCCCTGTTAAGTCTAATTACCATTTGTCACTTTTCAAAATTATTACTGTATTTCCTATGCTGTATATTACATCTACCTGACTCATTTTACAGCTGGAAGTTTGTTGCTCTTAATCTCCCACACCTATTCCACTCATTCCCCACTGCTACCCATTTGGCAACTACCAGTTACTTCTCTGTATCTATGAGTCTGTTTCTGTTTGTTCATTTGTTTTGTTTTTTAGATTCTGCATATAAATGAAATCATACTGTATTAGTTTTTCTCCATCAGACTTATTTCACTTAGCATAATGCCCTCTGGGTCCATTCCTGCTGTTGCAAATAGCAAGATATCACACTTTTTATGGCTCAGTAATATTCCATTGTGTATATCACATCTTGGATATATATAAACACATACACACACACACACACACACACACACCTACATATATGTGTGTGTATATATATATATATATATATATATATATATATATACCACATCTTCTTTATCCATTAATTATTGATGGGCACTTAGGATATTTCCATATCTTGGCTCCCATAAATAACACCACAATGAACATAGAGGTGTATATACTGTTTCAAATTGGTGTCTTTGTTTTCTTCAGAAAAAATGTCCAGAACTGGTATTGCTGGATTGTATGATAGTTTTAGTTTTTATTTTGAGGAATCGTCATACTGTTTTCTATAGTGTCTGTACCAATTTACATGCCCACCAACAGTGCCTGAGGGTTCTCTTTCTCCACACCTTCATCAACACTTGCTTGATATTTGTTGTCTTTTGATAATAGCCATTCCGACAGGTGTGAGGTGATGTCTCATTGTGGTTTTGATTTACATTTCTTTGATTATTTGTGATTTAACTGGCCTGCTGTTGGGAGAGTAAGCCCCCAGAACTAATGGGCTGAGGGAGGACTCCAAAATGATGCTTGCCATCATCATTGTTCGCATGGTAGAATGAGCTCCCCCAAATGGCTCCCACTTGTATCTGTATACCCAGGGGAGTCCCAGTTGCCTCCTGTCTCTCTGGGAGGCTGTCCAAGATGAGCAATTGGGTCTGACAAGGCTCCTTTCAAATGACTGTCTGCCTCTGTGCTGGGACCCAAAATCTCTCTGTGAGATTTTGTGTGAGCCCTATAAGAGTGGAGTCTCCCACAGCCTTTGTCTCTCTTGTTTGCAAGCTCTGCTGGCCTTCAAAGTTAGATGTTTTGAGAGCTTGTCTTGACTTCCTGGTGCAGAACTCTTGGGCTGGAGGGCTGATGTGATGCCTAAATGCTCAGTCCTTGTAGAAAGCCTCTGCAATTGTGGTTATCCTCTCATTTGTGGTCACCTACCTGGGGGTGTGGGTCTTAAATAAAACACATCTCTGCTCCTCCTATGCATCTCATTGTGGTTCCTTCTTTATATTTTTTGTTTTGTGGAAAATTCTTTCTCCTAGTCTCCATGTCATCACTGTCAATAGTTACTCTGTAAAGAGTTGTAATCTTGGTGCACCCATGGGGCGAGATGAGCTCAGGGTCTTCCTACCCTACCATCTTGGTCACACCAAAAATGCTTTGATGCTCTCTCAACACCTAGTTTACTTTGTGTTCCACATTGTACTAAAAGAAGTGTAAGGGAGTGTCTTGGTTCTCTGAAGTTCAAAGCTAGTGAAAGTGGAAAACCATATAAACCAATTTGAAACACTGAATATCATGGAATTGAACTTGAGTCTGGAAGACCTGATTCTAAGAAATCTTGAGCCTCAGTATGATTACAGCAAAGAGTTAAAATTTTTAAAAAAGGCATCCTGTTCATTCCCACACTCTAACTTTGGTCTTCTTGTCTACTTTTTCTATAGGAAGGGAATGAGGAGACTGGGAAGATAAATTCCTTTAATCAGAAAACCACAATTCAAAGGAATCAAAAATATGTTACCACATTTAGGAACATAAATTGCAGAGTGACTCAACCTATACTATGCAATTTGATTTTCATAGTCACTCTTCCAAGTCGATAGGTAATATTTTATCATCTCTACTTTAGAAAGGAAGAATATGAAACAACAAATTTCGTGACTTCTCCAAGTTGACGAAGTGATTAAATGGGATGTTATCCAGATTTTCTGAGTCCAATTCCTATGCTCCTTTGACCATAACCTTTGGTATTAAAGTAGAATATCTCAGTAGCCGATCCCCTCAAAATTCCTTTCTCACTCTTGCTTTCATGGCCTGCATGATTTGGCAGGAGGTCCTACTCCAAGTGGAGACCCTGGTGATGAAGCCTCTCTATCTGGCAGCTATGCCATCTGGAACTTGATGTCTCCTTTGTTGCTCAGGCAGAGGAAGAGAGCACTGAAGGGTCTCATACCAGCAATTAACTACTTCAACATTTCTTCTCATAAACCATTATCCAGGAATAGTCACATGGTGGGAAAGTTCAGCCTTCTGTGAGCCCAGAAGACGAGGAGAAGTGGATGTGAGTAAGCACTAGAAAGTCTCCTGCCATGTTGACCTTAGATGAACAATGCTCACAGGAATGAAAAAGAGCATTAGAAATCATTATGAAGTAATTTCCTATACCTGGGTTTTCTGCAATTAATTTCTATTTATACAAATGAATCAAGGAATAAAATACATTTAAATTAACCCCAAACACATCATGTATGCTAGCCACATTTAATGTGTCAACAGCCTGAAAGGTAGCCAGCTAAAACCTTTCAATGCTCTGTGAAAACAACAGCCTCTATTGTTCTGAGATTACTGACTATTCTGGTTTAGGAACTGAGATTTTAGGTGCATCCAACTTAATGTCAGAACAGAGAGAAGGAATAAATATACCTGCAAGTTTGCTTATTAATTATCTTTTTTACTGATAGCAAGGCATTAAAAACTTCCAAGATCTACTGTATTACTTCAGATAGACAGAGCTGTGATATATTTTAGTAGCTAGAAGCATCAGGCAATTGTAAGGAAGGATTTTCATTCAGTATTGCTCTGAACTCAAGAAGCTTGAGAGAGCAGCTAGGTAAATGACCGGAATAATTTTAAATTTTAGAAATCAAAGCAGCGGTATGATTTAATGGAAAAAAAGGTGGACTGCAGAGTCAAATGTCCTTGCTTTGGTTCTTGATTGTGGCATTCATTGAACCTCAGACTGGTTGAATGTAAAAATATATAAATATTACAACTGTCTTACTGGGTAATTGTGAGGAACCAATTGAATAATTTTTATGAAAGTGCTCTCTAGACAGTCAAGCACTAAAATAAAACTGAGTTGTTACTGATGATTTGTTGGGTTGATATAGAGGAAACAAAAGACCAAATACTATGAAATATAAGAACCAGAGTCTGAACATTAAAAATGTAGCCAGACGAACTTTGTGCTTTCAAGTCTCTTCTTTTCCTAGTTCTTAGTGCTGATATTCTAAACATGGTAAACTCTGCCCTTCCTTCCTCCACACAGGTACAAGAAGCTTGGAATTCATTTCATGGTTAAGAACAATGCTCAATTTTATAATTATTTTTTTCTAAATCCATTTTATATGATCAGTAAAAAAGAAAAAAGAAAGAAGCTTAAGTTTTCAAGCATGCTGAAAAGATGAAATTGTTAAAGTTTTTTGTCCTGAAACATTTGTCTGTAAAGATATTTCACATGATACAGTTGATGAAACAATCCAATTTAAGGCAGAAGTAGTTTGCATATTTGTCTCCAGCAAGTAACATGAGCTCCTTTAAACAAAATGTGTGTAGGTGAGATCCTGCAATGTAAACTATAAATGTGAATTTGATCAGATCAATGAATAAATTAATCTAATAACTGAAGAAAGTAATATTTCATTAAAATGAAATCTCTCCTTGTTGAAATATGTGACTGGTGTTGCAAAGCAATGTGCCTTTGCTGCCATGGTGCTAATAGATTGAGGAATAGATGTTAAAAAAAAAAAAAAACCTCTGTTTTTTAGCTATAAACATTGCTTTATGTGAACTAATTCCTTCTGAAATATAATCCTCATCTTAAATTTTTTCTAGAGCTAAAATTTTAACATGTGTCATGTTAAACTGCCTAAACAGCCAGATGGTTAGAGATTCCCTGGAAAGAGATTGCTTCCAAAAGTAGGCAGTTAAGTCACATCTCCAGGACATTGATGAATATTTCCATATGGGCAGCTAACATGGGTAAAAACTCAACCTTGCTGGTCTGTTCCATCTCAACTGTATTCATCCATTCATTTGTTCATTCCTCATTCAACATATATTTGTTGAGACTCACTTTTGCTAGGTACCCTTCCAGGTGCTGGGAATGCAGCAGGTAAGAGGGATAGGTGGTGATGATGGGAGTGGGGAGCTCTGTAAAGATAGAGGAACTCTCCGAGGAGTTGAGAGGAAGCAGAGACCTAAATCAATCATCCAGACAAAATTGCAAGTGTGGTTTTAGAAGCACAAATTGCATTTTCATTTGGAAGGAGAGTGTTCCACCAAAAGCCCAAGGTCACAGTCCCCTTGGTGGGTTTAAGAAGCAGGGAATTCCCTGGCAATCCAGCGGTTAGGACTCCCACTTTCACTGCTGTGGCCAGGGTTTCTATCCCTGAGCAGGGAACTGCGATCCCGCAAGACGTGGGGGTGGCCGAGGCTAAAAAAAAGCTCAAGTGTGAAGCGAAAGAAGGGTCCTTGATCCTTGAATCTAGATCCTGGAGGACCTCCGAGGTCAGAATTAGAATCATGGATTCACTTTTAGATATGATGGCAGCCATTGAAGGTTTTGCTGTAGGAGAGAAGAACGTGACTGAATTTGTGTTTTAAAGCCGACCCTGGCCAGATCTGAAGACTAGACTGAATGGGATTCGAGTGCAAATAGGAAAGTCAGTTAGGAGACAGCTACAGCAAGCCAGAAACCCACCTCCATATACCAGAGATATTTAGTTACTGTTATTTAAGGGGGAGATTAATATACGAAATTAACTAAAGACTGGAAGCTCAAGAAGCCCAGTTTTGATATGGGTGAACTTGTGACCCTGTTTGGTTACTCATTTAGTACTCCTTAAGGAAGTTGACAAGTTCTGTAATCTTTAAAGTCTCAGTTGCACTTGTCAGTACAATAGAATGATACCTGACTTTCCCTCCACACGTAATGATGGCAGGATCAAAGGGCATCATGTGTAATAAAAGCACTGGGAAAACCACAAACTTCAAAGAATGGTGCTTTGCAAATACCAGGTACTATTAGGCATAATAATTGGTCCTGATTTGATTTTCAGCAAAGAACTCTTTGTTTTCTCTATATTGGTCAAAGAGGAAACAAACATCATTCTAAACTACAAATAAATCTTGCTACCTAGTACCCCAAGTAAAGTAAGCGGAATCTAAAGAGGATCATTTAAGATTTTTTTAGAAAGGGTGTTTTTCTTTGAAATTTGGAGGCATAAAATTGACCAATTTGACATATTTAAAGCTGGTGGGGTAATTTTAAACTATATATCTGTGAAATGTCATTGTTTTCATTATGAAAGTGAGCCACAGGGATTTAATTAACTCTATTAAATATTACTGCTGCATCTCAGGACACTCAGGTACCTACCTCTGTCTGTGCATGCTGACTCCTGTCCAGACAAACCACAAAGCATTATGAAATGGTGCTCCTGACTTTTGTAGAATTTAATCTAATCTGACTCTTTCTGAGTGACCAGAGAACCAGCAGGAGTTCTCCCACAATCTCTGCATCCTTCCTTGCCCACTCTCCTTTTTCTCTCATGATATTGAAAATATTAAGGCCTACAGAAAACTTGAAATGAGTGGTTAGGGAGTTCCAGCCTGGTTTTGAAGAGTTCTAGTCAATTAGGGAGTCCCTTGCTCTGTATTTGACTAATAGTTTCCTCATAAGTGGATTCAGTCTTTCCTCCAACCTCTTCACGCAGATCTTCTTGCCATGGTTTCCTGGGAGATGACTCCAAAAGGACTCCTTTTTCTTTTTTTTTTAAGGGACACATACAGGTGAGGAAGAGAGAAAAGAGAAAAACATTTTTTAAAATGTTGCCTTCTTTCCCATCAAGCCCTTTTGGGATAGCATCACAACACACTATTTGTAATCCTAGGAAGTACTTATAGAGATTTAGATTTTACAAAATGCATTTTATATATTATATGCTCTTTAAAAAAAGACACATACACAGACACTGTGAAAGAAACCATAATTTTATAATGTAGAACCAGAAGCACACACAAAAGTAAGTTGTAGAACTAGGACATTAACCTATGTCTTTCCAATTTAATTCCAGTTTTCTTCTACAGACTCATAGTTGCCTAGAAAGACTATGTTAGCATTGCCTTGCAAATGTATACCCGCAAGGAATTTAATATTTTAGATGAGATACAGGTGAATCTTCTCCGACAGAGATTAGGAGCACAGAGGAGAGAAGGGTTTTCAGAGGTGGCTGCCCCTGGCTTGGAATTCCTGCCCCTTCTCTCACTAGCTTTTTAACATTTATTCAACAAGTGTTTATTGATCACTTATCAAGTGATGGGCACTTTGACAGACACATATGCCAGAAACAGTTAAGGCTGTCATCTTCTACATGACAAAACCAGGAAAGAGAAACAAAGTACCTAAATTTACAAAGGGAAGACAGAAGAAAATACTCCTGACTGCAGTTTAATTATCTGTCCATTATGTCATACTGTTCTCCAACTGCTAATAAATATACTGATTTTATTCTTTTTAAAGAATATGACTTTTGCAAAAAAATTTACTTCTATGGAAGAGCTTATTATTTCTTTAAAGGAAGAGGTATTTCAAGTGGATAAAATAGTTTATGGATGTTTAGACCTACCTGTTAGATGTTTAAAAATCTATAACATCTCTTTCCAAGGAAACATCTATTCTTTTTTTTTTTTTTTTTTTTTTTTTTTTTGCGGTGCGTGGGCCTCTCACTGTCGTGGTCTCTCCCGTTGCGGAGCACAGGCTCCGGACGCGGCCATGGCTCACGGTCCCAGCCGCTCCACGGCATGTGGGATCTTCGCGGACCGGGGCACGAACCCGTGTCCCCTGCATCGGCAGGCAGACTCTCAACCACTGCGCCACCAGGGAGGCCCCAAGGAAACATCTGTTCTTAAAACAACCATAAGTAGACAGAAGTTGAACAAATAAATAAAAAATTATTTTAACAGATAACAAATTAGTGGTGACTATTAAATCATACATACATATTTAGAACATCACAGATATGAAATATGTATAAAAAACTTGCCAAAAATAAGAATGAAAGCTATCAAAAGCATATAAAATACATCCAAGGATTTTTTCTTCATTAACTAACAGGACATAGAATACCAAGAAAGGGGAAATGCACTGTAAAACTATGTCAGTAAAATTTCACATTATAATCATAAAAAATGACTGTAAATTCCAATGTGATTAATTAAAGAGTAAAATCAAGATGTGATGGATGTCAAAACAGTACATAATGCAAATTAGTGAGATTTATCTTTGCCAAATCTTAATTTCATAAAGATAGTTAAAGAATCTTTAAGAAAAATTATGACATTTTTTAGAGTACATTTCAACTGAACACTTATTTTTTTAAAGTAACATTAATGCCATATTTATTTTATTGGATACAAACCTGTCAAAGACTTTTAGAAACCTCAATAAATAAGTAGTTGATAGAGGACAAATATGTTATTTTTCTTTTTGGGGAGGGCAAATGTTTGATGTTTGATTTTGCTTTTTTTAAATGAAAGAAGTAGCACTAAGCTAAAATGGACACACTGAGATTTAATAATAATGAATATTTTTCCAGTTGTGTGTGTTACCAGACCCATACTTTCTGAGTCATCCACATTTTCCCTATTTCAAGGAAAGACCTATGATTCAAGCCCATTAAAAGTGGTCAACAGTAAGAATATTTTGAGTAAGGAGATGACATTTTGGAAATGCACTTCTATTCCTGTAACATCTCAGAACATGGGCACAATCTACAAAAAATGGATATTGAAAGATGTTACTTAGGTAGGTGGGTGGGTAGACAGGTAAAGAGGTTCTGGCATTATATGTAAAACATTATGTATAAAAACTATTATTTCTAGATAGTCAGGTAGAGTTTTAAACTATTGGGTACAACACTGCCACTTAAAAATCCTTTTTTTAAGTTAGTAGAATGGCAGTTTCCAGTATTTATCAATTACCATATAATTAAAAATGTTCTAGATAGCTTGAAAAGTCATCACTCAAACTCTTGCTTTATTGAAGTATTATTGTCATACTAAGAACTGTACATATTTGATGTGTACAATTTAATGAGTTTAAATGTCTTGGTTTCTTATGGTATAGTTCCAGACATTTGGTGTTTTAGTTTAGGAATTCTGACATCTTTATCTACCATGTCTTCTTTTGTGTTTTTCCTTAGAACACAGAATATAATGCTTTTAATTCTATAGTTATTTGAATACGATGGAGTCCACAGACCCACCATTTGGTTCTGCAGACACTTTCATCCCAAATGTTTCTGCCTTTCTTAATGCAGTGTTAAAAAAAATTATAATTTGTTCAAAAGGAAGTTTTGTCAGAAACTTATTGACTTGCTTAGAAAGTGATTTCTATTTCTTTTTGTTTGTTTTCTGTCTTATTTGGAATTGTAATTGTGACTGATATAATCTTGGATGATCCTTGCCAAGCTAAAGAAATACTTTGTTTATAATAATAGGTAACATTTATTTAGTGCATCTGCTTTGTGCCAGCTATTTCTAAATTCTTAACCTTTAAAATCTCATTTAACCAACACAGTAATTGTATGAGGGTGGGTAACAATGATATCCACCTAATGCTTGGGGAAATGAGACATAGAGGGAGGCAAGCATCATACTCAGGCTCACTTATGTGCAATAGATAGAGCCAGGCTATGAACCTGGGTAGTCTGGGGCCAACCTTCTTGCTAACAGACGCTGTCTGTTCCGTGATATGCATTAACACTAAGTTTCAAGCATGTTATCACATCTAAGCTTTTGTATTAGTTTTATGTCATTATCAGCCCCTTCAAAAAGGAACAGAATCCACTCTTTAGTCATGGATCATGTTTGGGAAAACTGAACAGCAGCAGACCTTGGCTGGCATTTATTTCCTCTAAGTTCTCATAAACATTCATCTGTGACATTACTCTTTCCTCACCTGTGTGTCTCACTTAATCACAGCCCTTTCTCAACGTCATCTGCAGAATCATTTTCTTTCATGTGTCCTTCAGATATTGGTGGTCTATAGCATCTGAGGCTCTGGTCTCCTTGTCGTCAATTTCTGAGTGATATGAGCTATTCAGCATCTGTGTTGATTAATGACTTGTGAATTTTCTTGGCTAGACCATGCTTTGCTGTGAGCTCTGGATTAGTATATAGTATATAGTCTTCTTAAGAACAAAGCTAAGATCTTCCACATGGGTAAGATGCCAGAATTAAACTCACCAATGTCCTCCCTATCCAAATTGCACTTTTTTCCTATTTTTCTCTTTTTCAGTGATTAGCCTCATCATTAGCATATTACCCCAAAGAAAAACCACATGTATACTTTGCTGCCTATCTCATTACCTTTCCCTTTTATATTCTCCCACTCATTAAGCCCTGTAAATTTTACTTCCCAACTGGTGTTTTAAATGTGTTCCCTCTCCCATTCCTTTTATTACTGATGTACTTTATGTCTTTATAATTAATACCAAGCAGGACCTGGTGAGGCTCCTGGACACAAAAGCCTTTCTGTGTCCCTCATTTCTTGATTACAGGAATTAGGCTTCATTTCAGCCTCCTTGACCTTCAACGAGCATGTTCAAACAGTTGATAATCAGGGAAGGTAGGGGATGAAGAGACAAGGTAGAAACGGTCAAAAAAAACAAACACTTTGTCACAGCTTCCCCTTCCCCCTCCCCATATCCTCAAGCCCAAAGTGAGAGAGTGGCATGGACATATATACACTACCAAACGTAAAATAGATAGCTAGTGGGAAGCAGCTACATAGCACAGGGAGATCAGCTCGGTGGTTTGTGACCACCTAGAGGGGTGGGATAGGGAGGGTGGGAGGGAGGGAGACGCAAGAGGGAAGAGATATGGGAACATATGTATATGTATAACTGATTCACTTTATTATAAAGCAGAAACTAGCACACCATTGTAAAGCAATTATACTCCAATAAAGATGTTAAAAAAAGAAAAACACAATAGTGCAGCCTTGGGGCAGGGCCCAGGTTCCCCATCAAGGGATACACATAACAATATCTTTGCGCTGTTTTACAGATACTGAAACCCCCACCAGGTGGGAGAAGTTAACTGTATGCTGACCACAAGCATGTAGACCCCAGACTGGTTGGAACCAGAAGGTTGATGATGCTGACTCCCACTTACCTCACCACCAGCCAATCAGAAGAACGTCCAGGAGCGGATCATGCCCTCTTTGAACCATTACTATAAAACTCCTCACCACCCCATCCAGATTCAGACACACAGTTTTGAGGGCATAAGCCCACTGTGGCCCCATTTGCCTGGCAAAGCAATAAAGCTATTCTTTTCTATTCCACCTAAAACTCTGTATCCAAGAATTAATTCAGTGTTGGTGTACAGAGGCCAGATTTGGCTTCATAATCTGATATGTAGACTGCTGTAATAAACCTCTACTTCGTCTTCAATGATTCTTTTTTTTCCCTCAACTTGTTCCATTTTCCATCTGAAACCCAGTGTCCTTTCCAAAAAAGAAAAAAAATGAAAACCACTTTTCTTGCTGTTGCTTACATGCAGCAATAATTGCACATGCCCAGGGAAATGACTTTGCTCTCTGATGTGGCAAATAAAATCTCAGCAATCTTGCCCAGCCTCCTTTCCACCTTCTTCGCCTCATGTCTCCTCACACTAGTCCATAGTTACACTAAATTTCTTTCTATTCCCTAAACATGATATTTTTTCCTCATAAAAAAAAACAAAAAACAAAAAATGACAACAAAAAACTGGTATCCGATCTCTCTGAGCTCTCTGTCCCCATTTACTGAAATCAGAATAGTCCTTTTACTTACAATATAAATTGCAACCCCTCCATGCAGCAGTCATTGGTAGGGAGATTATTCCTTCTTTCCGTTCTTCTATCTACTGTTGCAGTTGGCATGCTGAATTTTATTTTCCTTAATTTATTGGTTTTCCAACCTATGTTTATTTTTTTCACTTTTTTCTATATTTATCAGGGATATTGGCCTATAATTTTCTTTTCTTGTAGTGTTCATGTCTGGTTTTGGTATCGGGGTAATCATAGCCTCATAATATGAATATGAGAGTTTTTCCCTCCTCTTCTACTTTTTGGGGAAGAGTTTGAAAAGAACTGGTATTAATTTTTCTTTAAAGGTTTAGTAGAATTCACCAGCAAAACCATCTAGTGCTGAACTTTTGTTTATTGGGAGATGTTTAGTTACTGATTCAATGTCTTTACTAGTAATTTGTTCAAATTGTTTATTTCTTCATGATTCACTCTTGGTAGGTTGTATGTTTCTAGACATTTATCCATTTCTTCTAGGTTGTACAATTTGTTGGTGTACAATTGTTAATATGGTCCTTTGTATTTCCCATGATCCTTTGTATTTCTGTGGTATCAGATACACATTTCTGATTTTATTCATCTGAGTCCTCTCCTTTTATTAGTGAGTCTAGCTAAAGTGTCCTCTATCTTTTTTTAATCTTTTCAAAAAATCAGCTCTTAATTTCATTTATTGTTTCTGTTGTCTTTTTAGTCTCTATTTCATTTATTTTCACTCTGATCTTTGTTGTTTCCTTCATTCTACTAACTTTGAGCTTAGTTTGTTGTTCTTTTTTTAGTTCCTTGAGGTTTAAGTTAGGTTGTTTATTTGAGATCTTTCTTGTTTCTTAATGTAGGCATTTATTGCTATGCTATTAACTCCCATTTAGAACTGATTTTGCTGCATCTCATAAGTTTTGGTCTGCTGCATTTCCATTTTCATTTCTCTCCAGATATTTTTAAAATTTCTCTTTCTTCTTTGACTTCTTAGTTGTTTAGTAGCATGTGGTTTAATCTTCACATATTTGTGAATTTTCCAGTTTTTTTGTAATTGATTTGTAGTTTCATACCATTGTGGTTAGAAAAGATGCTTGGTATAATTTCAATCTTCTTAAATTTATTGACTTGTTTTGTGACCTAATATATGATCTATCCTGAACAACTTTCCATGTGTGCTTGAGAAGAATGTGTATTCTGCTGCTTTTGGATGGAAGGCCTGTAAGTGCCTGTTAAGTCCACCAGGTCTAATGTGTTGTTCAAGTCAAATGTTTCCTTATTGATTTTCTGTCTGGATGATCTATTCATTGATGAAAGTATTGATGTCTCTTACTATTATTGTATTGCTTTCCATTTCTCCCTTTAGATCTGTTAATATGTACTTTATATAAACCTAAGTTTCAAAATGAACAGTATATGTTATTAGTTGTATATACTTTGTAAAAACTTCCCCTTTAAAATTTTTTGGTACATAGTAGACTAACAGCAAATATCACCAAGCTAATAAATGATTTTATAGTAGAGAATAATAATAAGATTTGCATGGAATTGGCATACATTAAAAATTTATCTCAGAAAGCAACAATATACAGTATAAGTTACCTAGTTCGGAGGCCATAAAATCTGAAAAAAAGACACTTGCTTTAATGTAAAAGCAATCATTTACTCACATAATAGCAAGGAAAAGTTACATTGTTATAAAATTCTTATTACCATACTGAAAAAGACTTGTAGAAATTAATTTTCACAGTATGGATTTATAACAAAACGGACATTTGGAGGTCAAAAATCTTAATTGAGTCTTGGGTAAATGCAAGATGCCTTGTTGGAATAATCAATCCTGCAGATAAAGTATCTGATGTTTGATTAATAAAATCAGAATATCAGGTTAGGGTAAAGGTTAGTGGAAAAAAGAATTTTCTCCTTAACATTACTGTCACACACTCTTCTGATACAAATATTTTTTTTTCCCAGACTATTTTCTATACATATTATTCTGATTAGGAATTTTGTTTAATTTATCTTTTAAATTTTAATCAGTGTTTTTCAAACTTCAGAATACATATGAGTCACCTGGAGATATTGCTAGCAAATATAGAGTCTGATTTAGTAGGTATGAGGTAGAGCCCAATTTCTGCATTTCTAGTAGTCTCTTAGGTGATTCCAATGCTGGTGGTTGGAGGACCACACTTTGAATAGAGAGGATTTAGGGCAGTGGTTCCAAATGTTGTTGCACATTAGTATAACCAGATGAGTTTTAAAAACTACTGGTGCCTGAACAACAAAAGCAAAAATCAACAAATGAGACTACATCAAAGTCAAAAGCTTTTGCATAGCAAAAGAAACAATTAACAAAGTGAAAAGGCAACATACAGAATGGAAGAAAAAATTTGCAAACCATGTATCAGATAAGGGGTTATATCTAAGATATATAAAGAACTCATACAAATAAAATAATAACAACAGAAAAACAATCTGATTAAAAAAATGAGCAGAAGAACTAAATAGACATTTTTCCAAAGAGGACATCAAAATGACCAGCAGGCACATGAAAAGATGCTCAACATCACAAATCATCAGGGAATTGCAAATAAAAACTACAATGAGACATCACTTCACACCTGTTAGAATGGCTATTGTCAAGAAGACAAGAGACAACAGGGGCTGGTGAGGATGTGGAGAAAATGGAAGCCTTATACACTTTTCATGGGAATGCAAATTGGTCCAACCACTATGGAAAACAATATGGAGGTTACTCAAAAAAATAAAAGTAGGTCTACCATATGATCCAAGAATTACACTTTTGAGTATATACCCAAAGGAAATGAAAATCAGATTTTGAAGAGATATATACACTTTCATGTTTATTGCAACATTATTCACAATAGGCAAGATATGGAAACAACCTAAATGCTCATCAACAGAAAAATGGATAAAAAAGGTGTGGCATATATATATACAATGGAATATTATTCAGTCATAAGAAAGAAGGATATCCTGCCATTTGTGACAACATGGATGAGCCTTGAGCACATTATGCTAAGTGAGATAAGTCAGACTGAGAAAGACAGATACCATATATCACTTATCTGTGGAATCTAAAAGTATCAAACTCATAAAAAACAGAGAGCAAAAGGGTGGTTACCAGGGGATGGAGGATGGAGGGATTGATTAATGTGTTTAAAGGTACAAACTTTCAATAAGTAGTAAATAAGCCATAGAGATCTAATGCACAGTCTAATGAATATAGACAACAGTGTTGTACTATAATCCTCAAACTTGCTAAGAGACTGAAACTTAATTATCCCAACTGCTAACAAGAAAGGATAATTATGTAATGTGATAGAGGTGTTAAATATTGCTACAACAGCAATCATATTGTAACATATAACTGTATCAAATTAACACTTCATACACCTTAAATTTACACGATGCTATATGTCAAATATATTAAATTAAAAATGGGTCCATTTCAATTGTAAATGTAGATATAGAAATCCTAAATAAAATGTTTACTTATTAAATTTTTGAAAATACCTACTGGTGCCTGGCTCTCATTGCAAGACACTTTGATTTAATCAGTATGAGATGTTACCTGGACATTGTGATTTTTTAAAACTCCCAGATGTTTCCAATAGAGAGGAAATTGGGGAAAGCACCAGTTTAGGAGATGTTTAAAACCATTGCATACTTATTTTCTCACAAAATGTAAGTTAATTCTTTACTGTGGTTATTTTCATATATTTGTAGTATGTATATGAAACAATATTTGGATAAAACTATAAGATATCAATTAATCCATGATATTTCACCAAAAATATACATAAGTGATGAAAATACACATTATATGGTGGCTCTCTTGTAGTGAATGTATAGGGAAATACACGTCAATTTGACTAATAAATAAAGTTGTGGCTTACTAAAAATATTATGTCAGCACATACACATGTACACACAAATAATTATTAACCAGAATAATGGTTGTTGACTGGAAATTATAGGGAAAGACATTCCTTTTATATCAAGTGACTCTCAGGCATTGACACCCTCACCTTTTCCCCGCCTGCACCATCTTCTTCAGGTGTTTACATCAAACTCGAGTGAAACAATTGTTCCAGATGCAGATGGCTAGAGTGGCTTGCAGGATGGTTGCTAGGGAAACCTAATACTGGATTGTGACAGAAAGCTAATCCTCTCCTCCTATGCAGTTTTAGTTTATGGGTGCTCCTTAATTTATGGCAGGAAAATGACATATCTCTGAGATGCTTCCAATTGCTAAGACTCTACAGGGCTGGGGTTCTGAACTTGGAAATCCATGGATGAGTTCCAAGTACTAGGTAAGTATGTTTATACAAACAATTTAAAGGTAATAGAAAACATCACAACTCATTACATACTTAAATGTGTATGGGAATCACTGAATTTTAAGAACCACCCCTTTAGAGGGATAACTGCATTCAAGTGCCATTTTACAGAGAGAGACCCTGAAGCATAAGAAAACAAAATGGTCATTTCTGGTAGAAACATTTTTTTTCCTAATTTATCCTTGAGTGGTAAACTTAGCTATTGTCAGGAGTGAGGACATTTAATATCTTTTATTCAAAACTATTTGCATGAATACTTATAGCCTAAGGACAATTATCTAGTTCATTACTCTAGTGTGAACATAGACAGAGGACCTCATAAAAAAACGAACTTCCCTCTACCTAGACCTTCAAATCTTTTTTATCCCCCTGTCATTTCCTATCTTTGTAATTCTTCCAAAGTTCTGCTTTGTTTTCTTTCAACCATATACAGAATTTATTTTGTAGAAAAAAAAAACCCATTAATGCTAAGAGTCCAAAATCTGCTTGCTCATAATTGTTATTCTATTTCAAAAGAGGTCATCGATGCATTTAGACTAGTGTGGACACCCAACAGGCTTTACTGCCACACAACAGGGCTTTCCTCTGGAATAGGACATATGAGGCTACTCTTTTTCAGGATCTTACCAATAAATGCAAGTGGACCCAACTGAGGGTAGAAAGCGAGGTGGGGAAATTGCTATTATTATTAATTTTAGCTGTGCTTTCTGTTCTCCACTTTTTATCAAGCATGAATACAAGAAAGATCAAATGAGGACATATCAAAACATCTTGACAAAGCCAATGAACAATAAATTAGAAATTAAATATAAACCATTTAAACACATTTCAGATAAAGTGTACCAGCCATCATTCATACTTTACATTATGATATCAACATCACAAACACATAAATAATTTTTAAAAATTGTAATGATACAAATAAATGTATTAAAACACTTTATTATTTAGTTATTTATTTATGTGTCCTTTATAAGGTTAACAAAGGTCCCTTCTATATTTAAGTTGCTGAGATTTTTTACCATAAGTGGAGGTTTGGCTTTTTATTTATTCATGTATTTATGTTTATTGAAATATAGTTGACATACAATATTATATTAGTTTCAGGTTTATTACAGTGATATGACATTTGACATACATTACAAAATTATCACCATGATAAGTCTAGTAACCCTTTGTCCTGATACAAGTTATTACAATATTATTAATATATGTTGTATATTACACACCTGTGGCTTATTTATTCTATAACTGGAAGTTGAAAATGAATTTAAATGATTTAAGGTATATTCTTTCATTCTTTTTAAAAACTTTTATTGGAATCTAAAATATGATATGAATCAACATATCTACAAAACAAAAACAAACTCACAGATAAAAAGAACAAACTTGTAGTTGCCAAGGAGAAAGGGGGTGTGGGGGAGGGAAGGACTGGTAGTTTGGGATTAGCAGAGGCAAACTAGTATATACAGAATGGATAAGAAAGATCCTGCTGTATAGCACAGGGAACTATATTCAATATCCTGTGATAAACCATAATGGAAAAGAATATGAAAAAGAATATATATATGTATAACTCAGTCACTTTGCTGTACAGAAGAAACACAACATTGTAAATCAACTATACTTCAATAAGATTTAAGGTAAATTCTAAGAGAGGAGGGAATTTACCTGCCCTGAATCTCTATCTATATTTAATTATATTTACATAAAGTTTGGATATTTATTTTCAAAAATTGGTTGGAATACAGTATTTAAACAAGACAAATGCACTTGGTTCTTAGAACTTCTAATTGAAAGTTATTTAGAAAGTTTGATACAGTTAAAACACTTCAACATGGCACTTCACTAAACTTTATATTTCTTAATTTTGAGCAACGACCTTCATAAAAACTACAAAAGAGTAATTGTAACCTAATAAGGACCCTGTCTTTGATAGATGCACCAAGGTCATGACCTGCCATTACGCCCACTCAGGTCAACCTCAGTGTTCAAGATGCAATCCCAAAACATATTTATCAACTCACTCATATTCTATTGGCAATACATTACATTATTGATTTAATGCTATATGTTTAAACCTATTAAATCAAACCATGCCAGGTTATAATGTTTTGTTTGTTTCTGATTTGCCTCTACTAAATTTCAAAGCCTTGTCCCTACTTTTTATGTGAAATACCAAATAACAAACCCAGTTAAAGGACAGAAATATTTTAGAACTCTGAGCCTCTTTGCAATTGCTAAAATTTTATTTAAATACTGTTTTATGTTAGGACAAAAACCAGTCAAGCATCTTTAAATCAACCCCAATTCACATCTTTACTAGAGATCTAAAAAAATAAGATGATAGCTTTCTTGTTGTCTTTAGAGGAAGATATTCAGCCATGGTATTAAATGTTTTCTATAAATGTATAGTCCTTTATTTCAGAAAAACTTGTCTGAATTGCCAAGGTCTCAGAGCTCTTCACTGCAGAGATGTGCGAGGGTTGTTGTTAGATGTTCTCAATGTGCATAATGTTAATTTATTCCAGCATTATAGAAAAAAGTTTGTAAAGAAGTTAGCTTTCAAGGTGACAGAAAAAAATAGATTCATTCTTATTTTACTTTCATTTAAATCCATTGGCTATTTCAGAAAACGTATATAGTTCTGAAAAAATATTTGAGTAAAAATTGATTCATTTTATTTACATAAACATGAGAGCAACTCTTGAACAAGAGTGAAAAATAACTAACTTTATGAGTATAACTATGTCACAGATTTTACTGATTATCTGCAACTTCTGAGCTGTGTGACCTTGAACAAATTATCCAAACTTCAGGTACAATTTTCACTTAGAATATGAAGAAAAGTAACAGCACCTTCATCATGGCATTGTGAGGGTGAAATAAGTTAATATATGTCAAGGGTTTGGGGCAATATGCACTCAATGTATATATAGTAGTGCTAATATGTTTTATTGTTATATTATTATAGTTATATTATTACTATTATTAATGTGGGTATTTCAATACAACTAGGATGATTGTGACTCATTTTATACAAGCCATAGTAAAGATCAAGAGAGATAAAGTATAATAATCTTAGTGAAGGTACGTATGTTTCTAATTCAATCCCAACCCGGATTGCTGCTATTATTCTTAACACCCACCCACATCAACACTTGTAATACGACATAAATACTGTGATTGACAGTTTACAAAGCATACATAATAATCTCATTTAGCCCTCACAACAATTTGTGTGCATAAAGTTATTATTAATCTAGAGCTGAGGAATCCAAAGCTTTAAGTTATTGAGTAATTACCTCAACTTGAATCATAGTGAATAGTAAAACTAAAATCAAAACCAGAGTCCCTCTATGAGGCTGGTAGTATTCTCATTTCAAAGCCAGACAAAGATATCACAAGAAAGAAAACTACAAGTCAGTATTTCTCATGAATGCAGATGCAAAAATCCTCAACAAAATATTAGCAAACTGAATCCAGCAATATATTAAAAGGATTATATACCATGGACAAGTGGGATTAGCCCCAGGAATATAAGATTGGTTAATCAACCATTGTAATACACCATAGTAATAGCATAAAGGGGAAAACATTCCACACATGGTCATCTCAATAGATGTAAAAAAAGTTGACCAAATCCAACATATTTTCATGATAAAAATACTCAACAAGGTAGGAATAAAAGGGAAATTCCTCAGTTTCACAAACAGCATCTATGGAAACCCATGGGTAACATTGTACATAATGTTGAAAGACTGAAATCTTTCCCCTTAAAATTAGGAAAAAGACAAGGAGGTCCACTTTCACCTATTCTAGTCAACACTGTACAGCAAGTTCTAGCTAATTAGACAAGAAAAGGATGTAAAAGACATCCAGATTGGAAAGGAAGAAGTAAAACTATCTATGGCAAATGACATCATCTTATATATAGAAAACTCCAAAGATTTTACACACACAAAACTACAGAGTTAATGAGGAGTTCTGCAAAGTTGCAGGATACAAAATCAATACGCAAAAATCTGTTGTATTTCTATACACTATCAGAGAACAATCTGGAAATAGAATTAACAAAACAATTCCATTTACAATAACATTAGTAGGAATAAAATGCTTAGGAATAAATTTTACCAAGGACATGCAAGTTGTATTGACTGAAAAATATAAAATATTGTTAAAAATAATTAAAGAAGACCTAAATAAGTTAAAAGATAACCATGTTTATAAATTGGAAAACTTAATACTGTTAAGATGACAATATTCTACAAATTGACCTACAAATTCAAATCCAACACAATCTCTATAAAAATTTCAACTGCCTTTTTTTCAGACATAGAGAAGTTGATCTTAAAATTCATATGGAATTGCAAGGGATACTCAATAGCCAAAACAATCTTGAAAAAGAACAAAATTTTCAGACTCACACTTCTCAATTTTGAAACACACTATGAAGCTACAGGAATCAAAACATTGTTATATTGGTATAAGCATAGACATACAGATCAATGGAATATAATTGAAAGGCCAAAAATGAACCCACACATCTATGGCTAATTGATTTTCAACAAGGGTGCCAAAATCATTTAATGGGTAAAGAAGAGTTTTTTCAACAAATGGTTCTGGGACAACTGGATATCCACATGCAGGGAAAAAAAAAAAGAAAAAGAAAAGAATTTGGACCCCTTTCTTATACCATATATGAAAATTAACTCAAAATAGATCAAAGACCTAAATGTAAAGACTAAAACAATAAAAATCTCAAAAGGAAACATAGGTGTAAATCTTTAGGGCCTTGGATTAGTCTGCAGTTTCTTAAATATTATACCAAAAGCAAAATAACAAAAGAAAACATAGATAAATTGGACTTCATCAAAATTAAAAACTTTTTCCATCAAAGGACACTACCAAGAGTGAAAATACGACCCACAGGACGGGAAACTAATATTTGCAAATCAAGCTTCTGATAAGTGTCTAGTAACCAGAATATATATTTAAAAACTTACAAGTCAATAATAAAAATACAAATTTTCAAATAGGCAAATAATTCAAATAGATATTTCACCAAAGAAGATACACAAATGGCCAATAAGGACATGAAAGGATGCTCAACATCATTAATCATTAGGGGAATAGAAATCTGACCCACAATGAGTTACCACCTAATACCCACTAGGACAGATATATATTTTTTTTTTCCTAAAGTGTGGAAAAAAGCAATTATTGGTAAGGATGTGAAGTAATTAGTAAACTTACACATTGCTAGCGGTAATGTAGAAGAGCATAACCACTTTAGAAAACAATCTGGCAATTCCTCAAAAAGTTAAATATAGAATTACTATGTGAAACAGTAATTCCACTCCTAGGTATATACCTAAGAGAACTGAAAAAATAAGTTCACACAAAAACTTGTACATGGATGTTCATAACAGCATTACATATAACAGCCAAAAAGAGGAAACAATCAACTGCTGAATAAATAAAATGTGATCTATCCATACAATGGAATATTATTCAGCCATTAAAAAATACTGATATATGCTACCATATGGATGAACCTTGAAAATATTATGCTAAGTGAAACAAGGCAGAAACAAAAGCCCACATATTTTATGAGTCCATTTATAGGAAATTTTCAAGATAGTTAAATCTAGTTGCCAGCATCTGGGAAGATAAGTAAATGGGAAGTCATAGGGTTTCTCTTTGGGGTGAGGGAAACATTCTGAAATTAGGTAATGGTGATGGTTGCGCAAGATGAGAAATATATTAAAAGCCACTGAGTTGTACACTTTAGAAAGGCAGGTATTGCACAGGCAGTCTCCTTCTTGGGAAGCCAATCTCCAGAGTGGCTGCAGGCAATGGACTGTTCTCAGAGAAGGGTACTTCCTAGAGTGGGGAAACACCCCAAAAGTTACAGTCTGCACTTTACCGTAGGATTTCATTGAAACTCGTGATCTTTTTCTACTCTTTGTCATTATTTTTTTCCATTTTAATCATTTTCCACAGTAAAAAGAAAAAAAAAAACCTTTAGTTTACAGAAAGAGGAAGTGAATTAATCGAGTAGCATATTAGACAAAATGATTAAGTCCTTTCCAGACTAATGATTTAGTAATAGGCAATGGTATACTTACATATTCATGGTTTTACATCAACCAAGGTGACACATATGTACAATTTTTCACAAAATATATGCTTTTGAAAAGGAATTCCTCCCTTCAGTTCAACCCTGATCATCAGGTAGTGATTGCCAGTAGCTGCATACAACCTGCTGCTGTTGTCTGGGGTGACAACAAAGAATTAAACAATATTTATGCCCTTATGTGCATAGTATAGACAAAAATGTTTATACCTGGGAGAACATAGAAGGAGATTGAGTTACTTTGGGGGAAACATCACCCTGAGGAGTATAATTGCAGGAGTTTCCCCTGCAATTCTGCTCTTCAACACTACCCTTAAAAATATTGTGTTGGCCAAAAAGTTCCTTTGGGCTTTTCCCATCTTACAGAATGGGAACATTTAAAATAAATGAAATTTATATAATTTTACAAATATGTTTTTTAAGAATCAAAACTTTCCATATTACGAATACTAATAAAGGAAACAGCTGATCATACTGAAAAGTTCTTGATTCTTTACTGTGGAAACAGAATAGAGTAACTGGAAAAACATGTTTCCGGAATTGGATCATGACAACTGTGCTGTAGGACTCTGCCACTTTCTAGCTGTGTGACCTTCGGCAAGTTACATAACCTCTCTGTGTCTCACTTTAGTCATCTGTAAATTTAGTATAATAGTTCCTAAGACCTACCTCCTAGAGTTCTGAGGATAAATTGAGCTGGTGCACGTAATGCGCTTGGCAGAGCGTTTGGCAGAGTGCTTGGCCGATGTAAACACGGATGAGAGCATGAAGTTCACGTGGTCTCACAGACAAATCACTTGCTTCCATCTGGTCCCAACTGTGTCTCTCAAATCTCCCCTCATCTGGTTATCACTCTTCATCCTTCAGTTCTGAGTGCAGGTAATATCTCCTTCGGATAGTCTTGACCCTACTTTGAGAGAGTACATGTTTCTTCTTGCCCTTTCAGACTTTTGTGGGTGTACTCCTAAGGACATTTGCTTTACTAAATTAAATTACTTGTTTACTCATCTATGCTTTTAAGGAGACAAAAACTTAATAAGAGAGGAACAGTGCCTATTCACGCTTGACGTGAGATAGGAATAGAGCAGGAATTTCAGATATTGTTGAACAAAAAACCATGAGCATAAAATGTCAGACCTGATAACTCAGGATAGGAGTGATGAAGGAACACAAAGAAACTTGTCTGAAATAAAACTTAATTAAAATAGGGCAAGGGGTAAAAGAAGGATGGGAAGAAAAAGAAGCAGATGAGACAGAAATGTTTTGTAATAATTGGTGACAAAGGATTTTGTTAATGTCGGAGTCTTTTAGGGCAAGAGGTGATTTCATTCTCAAGAATCCACTCCAGAGTTACTCCTAGTAGTAACAAGTCATCAGAAGACTCTTTCCTCCTTCTTATATGAAAAATATATTTCTAGGCCCCTTGTAATGCAGGGACTTTTCCAGAAATATCTAGCTCAAGACCATATTGTAAGAAAATGTGGTGTTTGAAGCCTACAGATGTCAGATAACATCCTGCAAAACGAATGCATTTATTCTGCGAATCCATCACATCGGTACAGTCATTACTGAGAGTGCTCCAACTTGAAATAATGCATTTTCATTTCTTGAGGTAAAATAAAAATTTTCATTCTAACAGAAAAGATGGAAGGAAAACAACTTCTTTTCAAATACCGGAAATTCGACAGTGGAACAACTCTGTTCTTTTCTTTAGTTTAATCTTCAAATTTTACAGAGAAACAGAGACATAAACTTCAAACGTACTATGATTGTGTAGTCAGCCTTCCTCAAAGCAGTATTAAAGCAAGATGCTTGCATCCTGGATGATGTCTATTCAGAAAATTGAATTTTTTAATAATACCCAGCTCCCTTCAATCCCCAAAACTACCACCTTCCTTTGGACAGCAGGATTACCCTACTAGCCTCCTACCAGCCCTTACCTTCAGACTCACCCTTCTCCAACTCATTCTCCACATCACTGCCAGGGATAGTTACACAAGCCTGACTTTTCACTTGATTTTGCCCACATACTCCACGTTTTCTCCTGTTTCCAAGTCTTCACTCAGTGCTGTTCCCTCTGCCTGGACACCTCCTATCCTTAACCACTTAGACATTGCATCCTTCTCTCCAAGGGGTCAGCTCAAGAGTGACTTTCCCTGTGGGGGATCCATCCATTCAGTTCTCTCCAGGCTAAATTATGTGTTCTTTCATGTACTCATGACACTCTGTGCATCCCTCTACCCTAGAAACTCACAGAGTGATTCTGTAATGATAACACTTCTAATTCACCATTGGACTGTGAGAGGCTGACTATCATTGAGGCTGGACTATGTCTTGTTGATCATTATGTCCCCAGCTCTTAGTTATGTGCTCCTGGGGACAAAGGAGATACTCAGAAACATTTTTGAAATGAGCCCATAGCGTTATTATAAAGCTGCAAAAAGTATAGAAAATCTGGGACAACCCATACAATCTGAGGTCTCTGAGCAACCTAACTACAACCGCTGAGAGAACCAAAAAATCTGATTTAGAGATTTATTTTCCTTTTCTTTCTCAGTTTTAATATTCAGGCTAGTGGGGGATCTAAAATAAAAGTGACAAAAAAATTCAGCTGGGTAGTTAAACAGAATTACTCAGACTATTGTGAGCTACATTTCTTTTTTTAAGGAAATATATTAACACTTAGAGTAGTATGTAAAGCAAATATTATTCATATCATGAGATCATATAGCTTAAAATTTTATTCAACAAACATTTTCAGATCATTTTCTATGTAGCAGACACTGTTCTAAAAATATCAATTCATTTAATTCTTATAACATCCTTCAGAGGTCATCACGACAAATTTGGAACTTTCTTTACTGTCTCATGATATTGGGCTGTCTCTTTCTCCCTACATCCAGCAGAAAGATTTGGAATTGAAGAGAATAATATCTACAGAACAAAAAATTCTTTTCAAATGACCTAAAAGGTATAAAAGATCTAATGAAGGAGATTATATCAAAATGAGTCCTGCAATATTTATCATCTCTCTCTAATGTGCTTATAAAATATAAAACAAATGATAATTTGAATATTTGAGTGAATTTTTGTATGGCATTGGAGTAGCATATTTAAAATAAATCACCGGTAAATCCTAGACAGCGGGATTCCAGAAATGGAATGCTTTCAGGATCAAGACAAATCTAGGCTTATCACAGCATAAAGCAGATATCAGAACAATATCTTGAAAATATTCTCATTTCTCCTTATTGACACTTTTAGGAAAGAGTGATGATTAATTGCAGGTAGAAAGCTTAAAAAGATAGAAGTATTGACAAGTTGAAGTGCCACCAAATGAAAAGTAATGTCACTGAGTACATAAGAATAGCGCACGGGGTCCATATTTATGGATTGTCAACAGCAAGGAATTTGCAGAGGTTAATGAATGCAGGTTGGAACTAAAGTTGCAACAACTTTCCCCATTTTGAAAAGAATAGTACAGAGAAGCGGAAAATACAAATATTAATAAATCAGAGGAACATATTATACCACAGGATAACATTAACAGATTTGTATCAATGACCATGAATGAAGACACAGAAGTCCTACTTGTCAAATTTACTGATGACAGGAGGTCTAGAGAAATGGCTAATGCTTTGGAAAGAGCATCAGCATTTAAGATGATTTGGTTAAGCCTCAAATTAACAAAATGAAATTAATATGTGCATTTACCATTTGGGTATCTCTACGTACTGGCCACCTCTTCACCCAGGTCTTTTTGACCATCTATTTCTAATATGGCCTTTGGAATTCTCCACTCACTTCACCTGTTTGGCTTTCATCATAGCACTTGTCCCTTCTTCATATTCTTCTTAAGTAGTTATTAGTTGACTCGTTTCTAACTTCAGTAGAAAGTAAAATGCATGAAAGCAGTAACCTTGTTTAACTTATATCTCTGAGTGAAATAAGATCACTAAGTAAATATTTGTCTAAAAATAAAATGCCTATTTATTTCCTTCTCTTAAAAAGAAATTTGACTAGTGTGGATTGGGAAAATACCACAATAGTGTTTCTTGTGAAACATGACACTGTCGAATGATGGAAGCATCAGGCTGGGGTCAGAAGAACTGAAGATTTTGCCACTGATTCCTCACTTGACCTTTGGTAAACACTTACTTTCTCCAGGAACAGTTTCCTCATCTGCAAAACTGGGCCAGCCTCTCAGGGGGTTTTAAATTAAGGAGCATGAAAGAATTTTGTAAACTGTAAAGAACAAAACAAATGTGAAGAATTATGATTGGGGGTGGGAGAAGGATCTTAAATAAAGACTCAGTATGAATAAACAGCGTCTTGTGACTTTTGAAAAAATAATTAGATACAAACATTGGTTGCATCCAAAGAGTAGTTTACATTTGTACTGGCAAACCATATTACTGTATTTCCTCCTAGCTGTATACCCTGCAGGATATTGGCAACTGTCCAGCAGAGGGGCACTGACATAAAAGGAAGACCAAGTGAAGGTAGGTTGTGAAGGGAGTGTCATTTGAAAAACAATGGAAATAATTGGGGAACAGTGAACATAGGAAGCATGGAAGTGGGTGGGGGGAATTGTGATGCTTATGTGAAGGACTGTCATGTGGAGGATTTACTGCATGTAGCACCAAGATGCAAACTAGGTATTGAGGCTAAAAGACTGAGAAAGACAGATGTCAGTTTAAGACCTTATTTTAATGTAAAGAAGAGTTTTCTAACCTCTAGAGACGTCCCATGATGGTGGAGGGAGTGAATTGTGGTTACATCCAAACTAGGTGCAAACACATTAACAATATTATCAGAAGGCTTCTAATATTAAGCTGAAGTTTAGGCTAGATGATTCCAAGGCCCTTCCCATGTCCAGGATTGTAATCAATCAAATACAATGCTCCTATCATGGTTATTGAAAGTGAAAGGATCATGAACTCACACTCTAACGAATCCCAAAATGCTATCCTTAGAGACAAAATCAAGCCATGAGAGAACAGCAGGTGACATCAGTCCTGAGTCGATGAGAAGAAAGACCAGCGTGGTGTGGGCTTCCCCAGAGAGAGCCCCTCTTCTTGTGTACATCCTACTGAGAAGCCGTTTAACGCTGTGAGGTATGTCAGTGCCACCTCTGCTGGACAACATTAACTATGATCACATTTTTTACCCTTAGTGTCCTTCAAGGATTTGCTGCTGTATTTCACATGACACTTGCTGTTGCAAATACAAATTCCAGCCATATATATATATATATATATATATATATATATATATATAATCAATCTCTTTCTCCAGTTTGGGAAGAGGGGAGGAGGAGAGGAGGAGATGCCTTAAAGATTCATCAAGTACTAGCTGAGTTAAGTTGGCAAAGCCAAGCAAATGTTAAATGACTTGCCTGAAATGACTTTTGCATCGTCCTGCTTGAGGAACACAGTGGCTGCCCCTCATTACTTTGTATTTACCTGTCCCAGACAAAAGCATCTGCAAATCCTATATTAATCCTATGTTGCCAGGCTTGTCATGTGCACAGACCTACACAAGTCTGTGTTTACAGAAACTGCACTTGAGAAGTGCAGGAACAAAAAAGTAGAAAAGAGGGAGATGGAACCCACGGATAAACAGGTTAATATCATTTTCACGACTTTTTTTTTTTTTTTTTCCTTCTTCAGCCCCAGCTCTCCCGGGTGCGGGAAGAGGCTGTGGGCTGCGAACTCCGCGCTGGAATGAGGAGTCGTTGAGCCCTAGCCGCGGTAGCAGCTTCCCCTCCCGGTGTCCCTGCTGCAGCCTCTGGTGCCCAGTCCCTGGATGCTCAGCCTACTCCTCGCCTCCCGGTGCAACATCGCCTGCAGACACAGCCCCGCCGGCGGACTAGTTGCCCGGCGGGCGGGAGACTCGGAGGCATTGGCTCCGTAACTTTTCACGTCATTTTCTGCTCCTGAGCCCCTGGTCGCCTGTCCGCGCCTCCTCACGCCGCAGACCGCGGCGCCCATGGGGCAGGGGCCGAGCCGCTTGCAGCACTGAGCCGACCCGGACTGGAGCCCGTGATGTCCGGCACCAAACTGGAGGACTCCCCCCCTTGTCGCAACTGGTCATCTGCTCCGGAGCTGAATGCAACTCAAGAGCCCTTTTTAAACCCCACCGACTATGACGACGAGGAATTCCTGCGGTACCTGTGGAGGGAATACCTCCACCCCAAAGAATACGAGTGGGTCCTGATCGCCGGCTACATCATCGTGTTCGTGGTGGCTCTCATTGGGAACGTCCTGGGTGAGTGTCCGCCGGGCAGCCCCAGGTAGGGGCTGCCAAGTCCTCGCGCCCCCGGCTGCCAAGACCCCTCCTCCCCCCAGGGATGCACACAAAGAGGTGGCTGCTCTCGGGGTGGGGTTATATTTTTTAAAAAAGTTTTCTGATTTTACGAACCAGGACCGAGCCCTGGAATGGTGATCCCTTTTTCTGCAGGGAGCCGCATTGCCTTTGGGAGCACCAAGGTTCCAAGCGCGGGGAAAGGGACAGAGGCAGGGCTCTCCAGGTGGATTTGATGGAGTGTGGGGGAATTAGTCATCCTTTTGTGTAACGTGGACGAGTGTTTCGGGGGTGTGGAGAGGTCAGGCTGGCAGGATGAGAAGCTGTGCCCCTTCGGAGCAAGCTCTCCTGGGCTGTGGAAATCACAAAGGATTTGTGAGCCCGGTACAAGTGCCCTTTGGCGAGGGGTTGAGGCTGAGTCCAGAGGCGGTAATGAAAGGGCAGGAAGTGGGAGCAGAGGCAAAGCAGGGAGGTGCACTCATGCAAGGAAGCTGAATTAAACAGGAGCCAAGCCGGGAGCGAGCAAGGAGGAGGGGCCTCTGAGAAAAGTACCAAGGAAATCGCAATCATTCATCCCTCCATCCATTCATTCATTTATCCACTGTACCCATGTATTTTCCAGAGCATGCTTGTTTCCAGGCTCGGGAAATATTTGCAGCTGATTTCTTTTTTTCCAAAGACTAGACCAAGCTTTGTGCTAGGTTCTCACTATTTGTCGCTGTCTAGGTTGGTATGCAAGCATAAATTTCCTCTCCCACTCCCCACCTCTGCACAATTTCTGAGGGTTGAAGAAGCGGTGCCGTGGCTAGATGGTGGCTGTGGTGATGGAGTTTATTAGGGCAGCTGGGAAATCGACTTAAAAAACAAAAAACAGGGGCTTTGGAAGGGAGGGACGATTGAACATAAATTGTGAATGGAAGGAGCGTGCACCTAGATGAATGGAGAGTAGGAGGCGTTTAAATGCAGAGGGCAGTGTGGAGGGAATCTCTGTGGAAAATGACAGGAGATAGGGGGAGGCTAGGAGAAGATGCTCTAGATTTTCAGTTACAAAAAGGGGGAGAAGATGAGCGAGGTGGAATAGACTGGGAGGTGTTGAAGTCCAAAGTAGAGATTTTGTAGCTGCAGTGGAGGATGATAAGAGAATTATCAGGCTCTCAGCGCTAGCCTGATTTTTACCTTCTCTCCCCATATGTGTCAGTCTGGGTAAGAAGCAGTCACAGTAGTCCCTCGCCAATTCAGGAGGCAGAATAGTTGGTAGTATGTGACTGAAAGGCATTCCTGAGAGAGCTGGTAGAATATTATTTGACAAGAAAGATAAGAATCCTCTGAGAACTTTAGTTGTCTCTGTCTGTATATTTTTTCAGGCTATTTTAACTTTGTTGCAGTTTTTTAAAGACAAACATAAAGGAAATGTTTTGATGAGGCAGACAAGGTGAAAGGTGGAAATACACATGGTTAGGACCAGTTGTAAGGTTAAGTCTGTTAATCATAATGCTTTTCTTGTTTCCCTTCTCCTTGTCATCCATGCTTAGAGTTACAATAATTAAGATACATGGCTACTAGCATAGCAACATTTCACTGCATTATGCTAATACTTAATGATAAGTGAACAATCAAAATTGAACATCTATGAATACCTACTCTGTGCCAGACTCCTTCCCATACACTCTCACTTAACCTCAGAGTAACCCACATTTGACAGAAGAAACAAGACTTAGAGAAATAAAATGATTTATTAAGGAACATCATTCAGATTCAGTTCCATTTCTTCTGACCTCAGGTCCAGAATTCTTCACTGATATTCCACTCTAGATTTAGAAAGCATACAGAGAATTAATTCTTTTCTCCCAGTGTCTGCAAGCCTATTAAATGTATTTCCTTTTCTCCCTTGCATCTATGCCCACTATTAATAAATTACCATGAGGGGTTAATGGTTCTGTGATTCTCTCCAACAAAAACCCACTGAGGGAGGAATGTTATTGCATTGCAGTAAAACTTTGACGTGTTTTTCAGGAATAGCTACAAATCATAATTATTTTCCTTCCCTAATTTTATTTTAGGCTTAACCTCTGTGATAAAATTTGCTCCTTTTTGCTGTTATTTTATTCTGGCTTGCACAGACCTGTGATACATGGTTTTCATATCCTAATTGCATAGTTTAGCGGTGCATGTTTGCTAGCCTGAGGAGTGCTTTAGTCTCAGGAAAAAAACATCTCTAGAGTAGATGTTTCATAATGTCAAGTGAGAGAGCACTGTCCACAGCCCCAAGTGCTGAAATGTCCAATTTTATTCAACTTAAAAAAAAAAAAAGATATACTCAAAGCTCTTTGTTTTCATGAAACTGACAGCTGTTTTCCTCAGAAATGAATGACACTGAAATCCTCTCTGGCTGAACTGAAACCCATATTCTTTATGGACATATTCCCTGAAAGTTGATGAGGTTCAAGTTTGACATTTAAACAAATAAGCAGTGCCATTACTCACAGACAACTTCCTGCTCTTTTAAGTCACTGTCAAATTTGCAAAACAGATTAGATTGAGAATCGCTTTTTTGCCCCCCTGGTATGTCATTTTATGCAGAGAATGGCAGGACAAGAAATCACATTATTCATGCAAGATAAAAGAGTCAACATTGGGTATGAAGGTGAAATACCACCATGTAAGCAGTGGATGTAATCACTGACCCTTCAGGTCCGCTTACCACTTGTACTTTCATGTAACTAACTACTTGGAAAATCTCAACCTTCTTGAACTTACAAATGTAGTGTAATCAGTTAGCAGTCATTACTCCCACAATGTCCTTTTGTGCGCAGAATGACAAGGCCTTGATCATACCTACCTATTTTTCTGCTCTCCATGGTGCCTCTCTCATTATATACCCTCCCCATTATCAGATGCTTCTTTCCCAAGCTAGAAAGCAGTTTATTGGAAAAAATGTTGACAAAAGTCATTCAAAATAAGGCAAAAAAATTACTCTACATGCAATTTCATGATTATATGCATCCTAATAAAAACATATACATGTCTAATTATAGAATTTTAAATCCTAGGAAGAAAGATGGGACAGGTTCTTTCTGGAAGCAGTGTTTTTCCAGTATCTTCAAAATTATGTCACATGTAACCTATTCCTAAGGATGTCTTGTACTTTAGACAAGTAGATGCATTCAGTTATTTGACCAGTACATTTTGAGCAATGTTATGCTTTTAAAATTAATGTGTGTAGGGGGAAAGTGTTCTTGGGGACACTCAAGGGAATATGTTTGATGTCATTCTTACTATTCCTTGAGTAGAAACTGGATGGAGAGATGGGTTCTAGTCAGTTCAAGCGTTAAACATCTGGAGGGAATGAGCAATTCTCTGCTTCTCTTACTTCCACTTTCAAATATATGATTTTCACCTGGAATGCTTCTATCTTCCCTGTTGTCATCTTCATATGAAAAAATGAGAACAGTCAACAAATGATATCAGTCCAACTGTGCTTCTCACCTCTTATGTGGCATTAGCAAGTTAACAAACTCTCTGAGCCTGTTTTTTCCAACTGAAAATTATGGTTAATAATGCCTGTCTTGACTCACAGACACAGAGAATAGACTTGTGGTTGCCAAGGGGGAGAGGTGGGGAGGGAGGGGTGAATTATTGGGAGTTTGGGGTTAGCAGATGCAAACTATTATATAGAGAATGGATAGACAACAAGGTCCTACTGTACAGCACACGGAACTATATTCAATATATTGTGATAAACCATAGTGGAAAAGAATATGAAAAAGAACATCTATATGTTTATAACTGAATCACTTTGCTGTACAGCAGAAATAAATACAACACTGTAAATCAACTATACTTGAATCAAATAAATTGAAAAAATAAATCTTGCCTTATAGAAATCCTATGAGGATATATATATGAGCATCCTCTACAGAGATATTTAGAGGGGTGTACACAAATATATATATTTTTTTCTTTCCTTGACACAGTAGACACTAAATGCCAATTTCTATCCCTTCATTCCCACTATTGAAATCTCTCCTTGGTGTGATTGGTAGCCATCCTGTTCCTCCATGGCCAATCTGTAGCTCTGTAGCTCTTTATGGCCTCTACTCTGGCATTTTTCTCAATTGAGTGTTTTCATAAAAGCTGT
This sequence comes from Leucopleurus acutus, assembly GCF_964270905.1. Classification (NCBI taxonomy): domain Eukaryota; kingdom Metazoa; phylum Chordata; class Mammalia; order Artiodactyla; family Delphinidae; genus Leucopleurus; species Leucopleurus acutus. Next base: position 62,923,032 of record NC_139153.1, on the reverse strand, counting down.
TAGTGACATGATGTTGGCACCTGTTACTCTTCTTTTCCATACCAGCTCCACCCTCCCACCCCAATTAGATGTTTAGTGCATCATACTGACTACTTAACATTGCCTTCCCACCTCTATGTGAAAGTCATTCCTAACCATCATGATGATTTTCTCTCTTTCTCTCAGTTTACATTTCCCTGCTCTAGGTTCTATTAACTCAAGAGTTTCTGAAATGTTAGCTGGCCAGTCTATCACTACTGATGTTTTAAACAGCGTGCCCGTACACACACAGAGAGATAATATGTTGATTTAACTCAGTTAAAGCACACTACCCATTAATAAATATATCTAATAAGAGTTAAACTAAACTGGGTAAGTGGGATGGGGAGAATACCTGTAATTGGATTGCTTCTTACAGAGCTAATCATATGCCCCAGACATGGCAATGGCAGAGTCGCAAGTTCCCGCTGCTCCTAAGTCTGAGACCTTTCTTCTCTACTTGTCCCAAAGCCCATCTCAGCTCTGTGGGTCTTTTAAAACCCACTCTTTCATACACAGGAAGCAGAAAGAGGTTAGAGATAATACATTACTGATCTCTGCCAAGACCCGATAGAAGTCATGAACAGTAACCGTAAAAGGTAAGGTTAACCACTAAGCTTTAAACTTGTATGATTTTAGTTACAGAATGCAAAGCATGCTTACCTGAATAAGAGTTAAACTGACACCTCCACCTTTTTAGCAAATCATAGCCACTTAGTTTTACCGGGTAAAATAAATCATGCTTTTGACTTGAACAGAATCTCAGAATCTCAGAATCTCTCTTTTTAAATGGCTCTCTCATAGATAACAGCAACATTTACCATGGGAAGACAATAATGAAATAACATGTGCTACTGATAATTTAAATGGAATGGGTTTTTTCTATATTTGAAAAAAATTGAGGAAAGTGAAATAAATGAAAATGTTACCAATGTATAAGACAGGCTAAATCTAACATACAAATACATGAAGTTTTATAAAATTTTTATTAGGGCATACATATGTGTTTTATATGTTTACATGAATTTTTATTAATTCATAATTCAGAACGTATTTGCAAATCATCACGTACTACAGTTACATTAGCATTACAAAGTCCCTGAATTCTTACTCAGCTCCTCAGATTTCAGGAGTATCCACCACTGGTGTTATTTCACTGGTGAGAGATGACCTTTCCATCCTTCTTCTTGTAGAATTCTGACATACCCCCCAACCTTAGGGATGCTGGCTCTGTTGAATAACGTCTCACTGGTGAGGTCCAGTTAATGACATGTGATGGGTGAAACAAAGGGTAGTTATTCGTCTGCAACTCCTCTTCTTGCTGCAAAGGAAAATGAAGAATATTTATGGAGTACTATATGCCAGGTCTTGGAAGCTACGTTCCACGATGAATATATATATTTCCTTGATGCCTCATGACAAACTTATAACAAGGAGGTTAATAGCTTTGATTTACAAGTGAGAAACATGAAATTCAAAAAGGTGTTTTAACTAGTTCCAAAGTTTAGTCAGACTGTAAGTATCAGCACTAGGTTTCTAATACAGATTTATCTGGTTCCATGGTCCACCTGTGTCATCCTCACTCTGTCCCATGCTTCTAATCCTGACCAAGAAAAAGGAAAGAAAAGAGAGAATGGAAATGTTACCGAGGTGTGCCCTCCAGACGATCTATGGAGCTGTGCTGGCCAGTTGCCATGCTATTCCTCTGATTGACTATAGTCTTTCAGCTTGGAGGATGAGCTCATTTGATAAGTTAATCAAGGTCAGGCCAGGATTACTTTACAAGAGAAAATTTCAAGGTAAAAATAGATGTTGTCAAAAAGATTTTTGCCTGTTCAGGGGGGTGACTTTCTGGATAAACGTTAGATAATTGTGGCCAAGGATTATTTTGTTACTGAAGGTGCTGTCTTTAGAGACCATTAAAGACTGAGGACCTAAACATTTACTATCTCAGATAATCTAAAGATTGTTTTGTTCCTCCTTTGGATTTCAAACCTACTCACACATTTCTTTTTATCTTTCTCTGATGGAATTAATGTTAACTTTTTAAAAAAATCATAAGTTTCTATTGATTTGACTGCATAGGTCAATCTTTATATCACATAATAGTGCTCCTGGAGCACAATGGTATTTTATATGTCCAAAGAGGCATTACCCATAACACCATAAATGAAATGAACTTTAGACACTGACAGTGGAACAGTTTGAGAGGCTATCAGATGAAATACATGACGTATATGACCAGTCTTTTGGATAGCTGACTCTTAGGACTGAATTTATTGATTTCATCTTTATTCCCAATGAGAGATCATCTCTTGACCAAGTAAATGGGTTGGATATATATTTAAATACCATTAAATTTTTTTCCATTTGAATTGTTTCCCCATAAACAAAAAATCAAAACTATTCAGAATAAATATGTACTCTATTCTTGAAAGTATTTTTGGATTACTATCATTGAGTCTTTTCCAGTAATTTGCTTTCGATATCACATACATATGAACAATGTTTAATGTTTACATATTATTTTACTCTTCAGAAGACATTGTTACATACATTGCCTCATTTATTCTTCAGAACAATCTAATGAGGTAGGTTGTATTTAGTGTAAACACTGATGTGCCTGAAATGATTTGAAATCAATTTAAAAGAAAAGTTTGACTGCATCGAAATATCCAGGGATTGTGTGTCTGCTTTGGAAAACCTTACCAGTGTCCTGTATTCCAAGAAGTCAGGATAAGAATATTAACTCCCTTTGTCTGACCTTCGGCTACAATGTCTTTGGTACCTGATTTTGTCAACATTCTGAGTACAGATGCACATTAACCAGATTTACAAAATTGGCACATAAGAAAATAAATAAATCCAATATTTTAATTTAAAATAAGAAGTTACTTCTTTTTTTGATGTCTTATCATTTTTTCTTCATTTTTAATGGAGTATAATTGCTTTACAATGTTGTGTTAGTTTCTGCTGTACAACAAAGTGAATCAGCTATATGTATACATATACACCCATATCCCCTTCCCTCTTAAGCCTCCCTCCCACCCACCCCATCCCACCCTCTAGGTCATCACAAAGCATCAAGCTGGTCTCCCTGTGCTATGCAGGAGCTTCCCACTAGCTATCTATTTTACATTTGGTAGTGTATATATGTCAGTGCTACTCTCTCACTTTGTCCCAGATTCCCTTTCCCTGCCCCGTATCCTCAAGTCCGTTCTCTATGTCTGTGTCTTTATTACTGCCCTGCCACTAGGTTCATCAGTACTGTTTTTTTAGACTCCATATACATGCATTAGCATACAGTATTTGTTTTTCTCTTTCTGACTTACTTCACTCTGTATGACAGACTCTAGGTCCATCCACCTCATTACAAAGAACTCAATTTCTTTCCACTTTATGGCTGAGTAATATTCCATTATATATATGTGCCACATCTTCTTTATCCATTCATCTGTCGATGGACACTTAGGTTGCTTCCATGTCCTGGCTATTGTAAATAGTCCTGCAATGAACAGTGTGGTACATTACTCTTTTCGAATTATGGTTTTCTCGGGGTATATGTCCAGTAGTGGGATTGCTGGGTTGTATGGTAGTTCTATTTGTAGTTTTTTTAGGAACCTCCATACTGTTCTCCATAGTGGTTGTATCAATTTAAATTCCGACCAAAAGTACAAGAGGGTTCCCTTTTCTGCACACCCTCTCCAGCATTTATTGTTCTAGATTTTTTAATGATGGCCATTCTGACTGGTGTTAGGTAATACCTCATTGTGGTTTTGATTTGCATTTCTCTAATGATTAGTGATGTTGAGCAGCTTTTCATGTGTTTGTTGGCCATCTGTATGTCTTCCTTGGAAAAAATGCCTATTTAGGTCTCCCACCCATTTTTGGATTGGGCTGGGTTCTTTTGACCTTGAGCTGCATGAGCTGCTTCTATATTTTGTAGATTAATCCTTTGTTACTTTCTTCGTTTGCAAATATTTTCTCCCATTCTCAGGGTTATCTTTTTGTCTGGTTTATGGTTTGCTTTACTGTACAAGAGCTTTTAAGTTTCATTAGGTCCCATTAGTTTATTGTTGTTTTTATTTTCATTTCTCTAGGAGGTGAGCCAAAAAGGATCTTGCTGTGATTTATGTCAAAGAGTGTTCTTCCTATGTTTTCCTCTAAGAGTTTTATAGTGTGTGGCCTTACATTTGGGTCTTTAAACCATTCTGAGTTTATTTTTGTGTATGGTGTTAGGGTGTGTTCTAATTTCATTCTTTTACATGTATCTATCCATGTTTCCCAGCACCACTTATTGAAGAGGCTGTTTTTTCTCCATTGTATATTCTTGCTTCCTCTGTCAAAGATAAGGTGACCATATGTGTGTGGGTTTATCCCTGGCCTTTCTATCCTGTTCCATTTGTCTATATTTCTGTTTTTGTGCCAGTAACATACTGTCTTGGTTACTGTAGCTTTGTAGTGTAGTCTGAAGTCCAGGAGCCCGATTCCTCCGCTTCATTTTTCTTTCTCAAGATTTCTTTGACTATTTGGGGTTCTTTGTGTTTCCACGCAAATTGTGAAATTTTTTGTTCTAGTTCTGTGAAAAATGTCATTAGTAATTTGAAAGGGATTGCATTGAATTGGTAGATTGCTTTGGGTAGTGTAGTCATTTTCACAATGTTGATTCTTCCAATCCAAGAACATGGTATGTCTCTCCATCTGTTTGTATTGCCTTTACTTCTTTCATCACTGTCTTATAGTTTTCTGCATACAGGTCTTTCACCTCCTTAGGTAGGTTTATTCCTAAGTATTTTATTCTTTTTGTTGCAATGTTAAATGGGAGTGTTTCCTTAATTTCACTTTCAGGTTTTTTGTTGTTAGAGTATAAGAATGCCAGAGATTTTGTATCCTGCTACTCTATCAAATTCACTGATTAGCTCTAGTAGTTTTCTGTTGACATCTTTAGGATTTTCTCTGTATAGTATCATGTCATCTGCAAACAGTGACAGTATTACTTCTTCTTTTCCAATTTCAATTCCTTTTATTTCTTTTTCTTCTTTGACTGCTGTGGCTAAAACTTCCAAAACTATGTTGAATAACAGTGGTGAGTGTGGGCAACCTTGTCTTTTTCCTGATCTTAGAGGAAATGGTTTCAGTTTTTAACCATTGAGAATGATGTTGGCTCTGGGTTTGTCTTATATGGCCTTTATTACGTTGATATAGGTTCCCTGTATGTGCACTTTCTGGAGAGTTTTTATCAAAAATCGGTGTTCAATTTTGTCAAAAGTTTTTTCTGCATCTGTTGAGATGATCGTATGCTTTTTATTCTTCAACTTGTCAATGCAGTGTATCACATTGATTGATATGTGTATATTGAAGAAACCTTGCATTCCTGGGATAAACCACACTTGATCGTGGGGTATGATCCTTTTAATGCGTTGTTGGATTCTGTTTGCTAATATTTTGTTGAGGATTTTTGCATCTGTGTTCATCAGTGACACTGGCCTGTAATTTTCTTTTTTTGTGATACCTTTTTTCTGGTTTTGATATCAGGGTGATAGTGGTCTTGTAGAAAGAGTTTCGGTGTGTTCCTCCCTCTGATACACTTTGGAAGAGTTTGAGAAGAATGGGTGTTAACTCTTCTCTAAATGTTTGATAGAATTCTCCTGTGAAGCCATATGATCCTGGGCTTTTGTTTGTTGGAAGATTTTTAATCACAGTTTCAATTTCAGTGCTTGTAATTGGTCTGTTTATATTTTCTATTTCTTCATGGTTCAGTCTTGGAAGGTTGTGCATTTCTAAGAATTTGTCCATTTCTTCCAGGTTGCCCATTTATTGTCATATAGTTGCTTGTAGTAGTCTCTCATGATCCTTTGAATTTCTGCAGTATCAGTTATTACTTCTCCTTTTTCCTTTCTAATTCTCTTGAGTTGAGTCTTCTCCCTTTTTTTCCTGATGAGTCTGGGTAATGGTTTATCATTTTTGTTTATCTTCTCAAAGGCAGCTTTTAGTTTTATTGATCTTTGCTATTGTTTCATTCATTTCTTTTTCATTTATTTCTTATCCAATCTTTATAATTTTCTTCCTTCTGTTAACTTCGGGCTTTTTTTGTTCTTCTTTCTCTAATTGGTTTAGGTGTAAATTTAGGTTGTTTATTTGAGATTTTTATTGTTTCTTGAGGTAGGATTGTATTGCTCTAAACTTCCCTCTTAGAACTGCTTTTGCTGCATCCCATAGGTTTTGGGCTGTCGTGTTTTCATTGTCATTTGTTTCTAGGTATTTTTTTATTTCCTCTTTGATTCCTTCAGTGATCTCTTGGTTGTTTAGTAGCACATTGTTTAGCCTCCATGTGTTTGTAGTTTTTACAGATTTTTTCCTGTATTTGATATCTAGTCTCACAGCGTTGTGGTCAGAAAAGATGCTTGATATGATTTCAATTTTCTTAAATTTACTGAGGCTTGATTTGTGACCCAAGATGTGATCTATCCTGGAGAATGTTTTGTGTGCACTTGAGAAGATAGTGTATTCTGTTGTTTTTGGATGGAATGTCCTATAAATATCAATTAAGCCCATTTGGTGTAATGTGTCATTTAAAGCTTGTGTTTCCTTATTTATTTTCATTTTGGTTGATCTTTCCATTAGTGAAATTGGGGAGTTAAAGTCCCTTACTATTATTGTGTTACTGTTGATTTCCCATTTTATGGCTGCTAGCATTTGCCTTATGTATTGAGGTGCTCCTTTGTTGGGTGCATTAATATTTAAAATTGTTATATCTTCTTCTTGGATTGATCCCTTGATCATTATGTAGTGTACTTCCTTGTCTTTTGTAATAGTCTTTATTTTAAAGTCATTCTTGTCTGATATGAGAATTGCTACTCCAGCTTTCTTTTGGTTTCCATTTTCATGGAATATCTTTTTCCATCCCCTCACTTTCAGTCTGTATGTGTCCCTAGGTCTGAAGTGGGTATTTTGTAGATAGCATGTAAACAGGTCTTGTTTTTGTATCCATTTAGCCAGTCTGTGTCCTTTGGTTGGGACATTTAATCCATTTATATTTAAGGTAATTATTGATATGTATGTTCCTGTTACCATTTTCTTAATTGTTTTGGGTTTGTTTTTGTAGGTCTTTTCCTTGTCTTGTGTTTCTGCCTAGAGAAGTTCCTTTAGCATTTGTTATAAAGCTGGTTTGGTGGTGCTGAATCATTTTTACTTTTGCTTGTCTGTAAAGCTTTTGATTTCTCCATCGAATCTGAATTTGATCCTTGCTGGCAGAGTAAACTTGGTTGTAGGTTTTTCCCTTTCATCACTTTAAATATATCTTGCCACTCTCTTCTGACCTGTAGAGCTTCTGCTGAAAGATCAGCTCTTAACCTTATGGGGATTCCCTTGTATGTTATTTGTTGTGTTTCCCTTGCTGCTTTTAATAATTTTTCTTTATGTTTAGTTTTTGTTAGTTTGATTAATATGTGTCTCAGCCTGTCTCTTCTTGGATTTATCCTGTATGGGACTCTGCGCTTCCGGACTTGACTGACGATTTACTTTCCTATGTTGGGGAAGTTTTCAACTATAATCTCTTCAAATATTTTTTCAGACCTTTTCTTTTTTTCTTCTCCTTCTGGGGCTCCTATAATTCGAAAGTTGGTGCACTTAATATTATCCCAGAGGTCTCTGAGACTGTCCTCCATTCTTTTTTCTTTATTCTGCTCTGTGGCAGTTATTTCCACTATTCTATCTTCCAGCTCACTTATCTGTTTTTCTGCCTCAGTTATTCTGCTATTAATTCCTTCTAGAGTATCTTTAACTTCAGTTATTGTGCTTTATATTACTCTTTTTTTGCTCTTTAGTTCTTCTAGGTCCTTGTTAAAAATTTCTTTTATTTTCTGTATCCTGTTTCTAAGATCTTGAATCATCTTTACTATCATTACTTTGAATTCATTTTCAAGTAGCTTCTCTATTTCCTCTTTATTTATTTGTTCTTGTGGGCTTTCCTTTTCTTGCTCCTTTGCCTGCAAGATATTTCTCCCTCTTTTCATTTTGTCTAATTTACAGTATTTCTGTTCCTCTTGCTTCTGTTTTCTTCCCCTGGTGTTGAAGTTAGTCCAGTGATTTGCATAGGCTTCCTGATGTGATGGACTGGTGCCTGTGTTCTTGTAGGTGGAGCTGAGTCTTTTCCCTTTAATGAGCAGGACCATGTCAGATGGTGTGCTCTGAGGTGTCTGTGAGTTTAGTATGACCTTAGTTAGACTGTGTGCTGATGGGTTGGTTTGTTTTCCTGTCTTGTTTGTTGTTTGGTGTGGGGTGTCCAGCTCTGGAAGCTGCTGGCAGTTGGGTGGAGCCAGGTCTTGTATTCAGATAGAGGTCTCTGTGAGAGCTCTCAGAGATTAATCTTCCCTGGGGGTGGGAATTCTTTAGTGGTCCAGCATCCTGGACTTTGTGTTCCCACCCCAGAGCCTCAGGCCTGACTTCTGGTCAAGGAACCAAGACCCTGCAATTTGCTCATCCCAACGATAAAGGGGATTAAAAAAAAAAGAAAGAATGAATGAAAAGACTAAGAAAACCTCAAACAAATGGTAAAAAGTAAAATCAAACAAACAAAAATAGAAACAAGGAAACATGCACACACACAAAAGAAACAAAAACAGAACCAAATAAATCAAAAAGCAAGCATAACCCAAGGATGAAATCAAATAATTAAAAAGAAAACTGACAAAAACACAATACTAAAAAACAAAACCAAAGTAGAGTGCCAACTGAAGAAGGAAGCAAAGAAACAAAACAAAATGAAAAAACTGATAAGAAGAAAAAAGAGAAAGGGGAAAGAAGACAGAACAACAGAAAAGCAACATAAAAATAGAAATATAAAAATAAATAGAAAATATATTAAAGAAAGAAACCAAAAAAGACAAACAAAACCCCAGAGAAATGGTAAAATCAAACAAACAAAAACACAATGAAGGAAACACACACAGATGCAAAAGAAACAAAAACAGAACCAAATAAATGAAAAACAAGAGAACAACCAGACAATTAGAAGAACTCAAAAGCGAAATCAAGCAATTAGGATCAAAACTAACAAAAGCACAAACCTAAAATCAAAACCAAAGCAGTGTGCCAACTAAAGCATAAAGCAAGGAAACAGATAAAACCTATAAAAATAATTTTAAAAATAATAAAATAAAACAAAAAGGGGAAAAACACAGGACAACAGAAAAGCAAAGTAGAACTGGAAATATAAAAAATAAAAAATATATTAAAGAAAAAGAAGAAAAAATGTAAGAGAAAAGAACACAGAACAACAGAAAAGCAAAGTTAAAATAGAAGTATATAAAAAAATAAAAATAAAAAATATGTTATAGAACACAAAAGACTAAAAGACTAAATTAAAGAAAAAAAAATACTGAAATGAAACCCAACAAACAGACAAAAAACGAAAGGGAAAAAAACAAACAAAAAAGGCCAGAACCAACAATGGAATGTTGGAATGGAATGAATCAAAACATAAAATTAATAATAATAATTATGTTTCCCTGGGGTCTCAGCTGAAAGTGTCCTTGCACATGCCATGAGCCACAGCCCACCTCCACCTCCCTGGGCTGGTCTCTGGACCTGCTGTGTGCCCTTTGGGGATAACTCAGATTCTGATCTGGCCCAATTGCTGTGTGTGCTGCCTCCGAAGTCCACAGCTGTCAGAGCTAGAACATTTTCATTTTGGGGAACACTCATTGTCTACTAAGATGTTCCATAGATGCAGGGCCTACCTAGCTGATTGCAGGGATTTAATCTGCAGCTTGTGCTGCCAACAGAAAGATTTTTGATCTTCTTCCTTATTTGCCCCATCCCTGGGATTCAGCTTTGGTTTTATCCACACCTCTGCATGTGGTCTACTCACAGGAGTCCGGTCCTGAGAATGCCTTGGAGCTTGTGGGTCTGCGCCAGTGAGGACCAGGTGCAGAGGTGGTATGACTGCTTGGACGGTGGGAGCCCCAGTGGTGCCAAATGCGCAGGGAGCCGGAGGCCATGGGCACAAGAGATATGGCCTTAGCAAGGGCCTTTTCTGGCACCCAGCGTAAGGCACGTGAGGGCTGGCCCTGGCCAGGTTTTTTCTGACACCTAGCAGCAGGCGTGTGAGGACCAGCCCTGAGAGGGCTTCTTTTATTGTCCATCGGCAGACACTGATGTGTGGGGAGAGAGAGGCCACAATAGTGGCTCCTCCCCCTGTGTGTGACTCATCAGTAACACCTGCTTCCATGGCAGTCCAGTCTTCCTCTGTAGGCATTCCCTGCTGCATATTTCCTCCCTCCCATCCCCTCAGTCCGTCTCCCCACAACCAACAGCAGTTCTCACTCCTGGCCTGTTCCCCAATCCCCACACTCCAGCTCCCAGCCCCCTTGCATAACTGTGAACACACATCCCAGTCCAGGGCACAGAGAGCCACAGTACAGACCGTCTGTGTATTTCTCACTCTTTCCCATCTGCTACCAATTTGCTGCTTCACCCTCTTCTGACAGCCTCAAATGCTTCCCTTCTGTCCCAATCGATTCCCCCGTCAGAGAGGGAGTTTCCCCGAATTCGGGAATCTCTCCTCTACTTTAGCTCCCCTGCCCTGTCCTGTCCTGCTTCCTTTCCTCCTCCTTCTCCCTTCTTTTTTCCATCCTACCCAGTTATGCAGGGATCTTTATAGTTCTTTCCGGTGTCCAAGGTCTTCAGCTTGTTTTCAGCCAGTCTTCTGTGAGAATTGTTGCATCTATAGATGTATTCCTGATGCATGCATGGAGAGAGATGAACTCCATGTCCTCATATTCCGCCACCATCTTGAATCCCCCAAGAAGTTAATCTTAAAAGTCATAGAACACTTGAAGCTCTTTCAATCTTCACTGTCTCTTTCTGTAGACATAACTATGTGAAGAGCTTTATTGCTTTGAAAAGGTAGGCTGTGCTATAGTGGCAAATAAACCCTAAATGTTCATTGGCTTAGCATCACAGAAGTTTATTTCTTGTCTATTTGACATCTAATTGACATCTAATGTGGGTTGGAGAGTCTGTTGTATCTCAAGGTCCAGATGTCCTTTCTGTTCATGGACCACCTCAACATGCAGCCTCTGTGAAACAAGCCTCCATGATGGGTCTCAGTGTCCCCCACTGCCTGGTATTCACACCCTATTTAGTTCCTTTCCATATCATGCCAGAAGTGGTCTATAGCAGCATACAGTAACATATAGCAGAAGTGATAGTATGTCACTTTCAGAATTATATTATAAAAGATTACAGCTTCTGCCTTGAGTTCCCACTCTCTTGCTCTTGGATTTCTTGCTCTGGAGAGAGTAAGCTTCCTTGTTGAGAGCAACCCACATGGTGAGGAATTAAAATATCCAGCCTACCACCATAGAGGAAATGTTGCCTGCTAACAACCACATGTGTGATCTTAGAAGCAAATCCTTTGGCCAGAAAGAGTCTTGATATGATGCCAACAGCACCCTCCCCTGCCCCCACCAGCTTGACTTAATGACAGGCTCTGAGACAGAATTATCTAGTTAAGTTTCTCGCAGTTCCTGAGGAGGCTTTAGAAGTGATGAGATAAGTGTTTGTTGTTTTATTTTTTTTCAATTAGGGGATAAGTCATTTTACAGCCTCTAACATTGTCATGGCTGGAGAGGAGTGAACTGGGAAATATATACTGGCTCTTAACTACCTTTGCCAAAAAGCAACACATGTCTGTCATGCCCATAATCATTTGACCAAAACCAATCTCATTGTATCAGCTTAACTACAAGTGGGGTTGGAAAGTATAAGGGAACACTGTCTCTGTCACAGGAATCAGACAATAATTAAAAGTATTTTTAACTACCATAGTCTCAGAACAAGAGAATTTAGAGGAATCAAGCATTTAATGGCATAAGACTAAGATAATCTGATAGATATTTCCATTTCACACTTTGGATCTCTGCTAATAGAAGTAACTTATAATATTGGGAGAGTTTGTGCCAATTACTGGAATAAGAATCCAGGGAACAAAGATAATAGAAACCAAGGAACCTATACTTTAGGTGAAGAGACAAACATAACAGATAATTTCAATATAATATGTCAAATACTCTGATAGATGAGTTACAGGATGTAGTGGAAGCATATAAGGACACTTAGTTCCATTGAGGGGATTAGAGAGAGATTCAGGAGAAGATGACTCCTAAATGGAGTTTTAATGCATGAATGCAAGTCACACAGGTGAGGAAAATAGAGCAAGGTGTTCTAGGCAGAGGAAACAACTAGAGCAAAATCAAAGAGGCGTGAAATAGCATAGGCCATGCAGAGAATGTTAAGCAATTGGGTAAGTGCAGCAGAGGACAGTCTAGGGATGGAACTGAGGCATTAGATAGGGTCTTAGCTGGCTCTGACACTGCAGCTGAAAGGGAGCCCTTCTAAGACTTTAAGGAGCATGCTGTCATTGGGAGACTCAGGACGGTTTTCACACTGGAGTTTGTGCCCTGTTTGGGGCTCACTTAATCAAGCCTACTTTAATGAAAAAAAAACTGATAAGAAAAGGCAATCAAAATTCTTCTAGGAGGCTTTCCACGTGCTGCATGAGGGAGAAAAGGAGAAAGTGAGAAAATGAAAACAAAGAAATAAAGAAAAGAAGCAAAAGAAAGAAGATTAAAATATAGGAAAAAGTGTTACTGTGTTTGCTTTGCTGAATAATTAAATTTGAGAAGAAATTTCTCTTTAAAATGTTTTTTCATATTTCTTTTCTGAAAGATGCACCTAGTCTCACGTGTCATAGCTCTATTAATATTTTCCAATATTCTATATAGTTTTTCACTAAAATTGTTTTTGTATTAACCTATTTTTGGGGTTTCAATGGGTCACTATGCTCCTAGTCATCCATCACTTGAAACTAGATCATATTTTGGCCTCACACTAAAACCCAAAAGATGACAAATTTGAGATCTTATGGAAATTTTTTCATATTTTCCAACTAAATCCCCAAATTTCTACCCCAGATTTCCTGTAAGATTCTAAATATGCTCATTTGAAAATTTATCTTATATGGCAGTTTTATCATTCCAATAATAATTGAAGGTATTACATTGACCCCAGGTCAGCCTTTAGGGAATTACCATAAGCATGTCTCTGCAAGTTGACATGGTAATGCATCAAAATTTCTAAAACTGTGGTTACTTTAAAAACTTTTGTTTGCTATTCCTAACTCACAAGGGGAATACAGCACTGCTGAAAAATTGTAATATCCTTTTCTAGATTTTCAGTGAGTTTTTATTCCTACTTGGTGACACTAAGATGAATTTATAAAGCACATGGTTTACAACCATGTGGTTGATTTTATTATTATAAAATCATAATTGGGGTCAGAAAACCACTGTCAATAGTAATTAATTTCATAAATTCAGAATAAATTTGATGTGTCATATACTTTGGTAGAGAACCATATTGCTTATAAATACCATTTTGAGGCCAACTTGTCTTTCTTAAAATGTGCAGATTGTGCTAATCTTTCTGGGACAGAAGTAGAGAGATGTGGTTATGTGCTTATGAAGCCATTTTGTCATCGGGTGAAACTGAGTCAACATTTCATTGTGAAAAAAATAGCTAAAACTTAATCTCTCCAATTAGAATACTTAATACAAAAATTCCCCAAGTTTAGAAAGCTGAAAAAAAATACATTAACAAATCTCACCAGCTGGTACAGGAAAAGAACTTCATAATTGTTGGGACATTTATGTGCTGGGGCTTGATTTATATTTCAGCCACAGGGAAGCCTAGAAAGCTTTGTTCTTTGAAATCATCAGAGATGGTGATGGTGACTCATAGATTCCTGAAAGTCAGTAAGATTATCCTAGTTCATAAATTAATGTGTTTTTCTTCCCCAGGCATAATGAACATTGCAATCGGTCACTGACAGGAAGCCAAACTATCTCAGTGAAAAAGGGGAAAATAAGGATTTAAGAAGTTAAAAACACATAAATAAAAACATGTGCACACTCATGCACACACACACACACATTTTGGAGATTGCATTACCTGAATAATATGATTTTCATGCATACTAGCTTTTCATGCAGGATTAAGAAGCTACCTTCCAAACTTTAAAAATGCCGAAAAAGAAACTGGATATAAGGCCTTGACTTTCCCAAAGTCAAGAGATATTTTCAACTATTCCCTGAGTGAATGAACTAGACTTTAGGAAAGCCAAAATGATAAATACACTAGAGATGAGGATGTCCTTGAATTAACATCCATGTAAGAAGGAGCACCCCTTAGGTGATTGATCTTTGTAGCAAAATCTATATTCTTCGAACAGACTGAATATATTCCTGCTTTAGCATCTTCACACTCTCTAATCCCCTCTGGCCCTCTCCTGGCTGGTTCCTGCTCAGCTCACATTGTCACATATTCAGAGACAGTCTCTGAGGAGGCCAGTCTGAATCTCTACCCCCTATGTTAGCAGCTCATTTTGTTTCTCTCATAGAACTTATTACTATTAGAAATGATATTGTTGGTTTGTTTTTTAATTTTACTGCTGTCTCCCTTAAGTAACATATAAGTTCCAAGACAGTAGTTCCTTTATTTTTTGTTTTGGCAGGTGCATCCTCAGCTTCTAGAACAGTGCCGGGCATACAGCAATGTTTTGCTACTAAATTAACTAAAGTGTTAGATTTCCACCAGGAGGAATACTTTAGATATAAGCACATTTTTTAAATTAGGCATTTGTAGGCTTTAAATTTCTTCTATATAAAATCTTAAAATAAAACCTCAATAATTTGAATCATGTTTGTGATAACTTTTTTCAATATCTTAAACAACACACACATTAAAATAAATATATAGTCACTAAAGTAATGATTATGGGAGACCATTTGTAAAATCTCTCCTCAGCACTGTAATCCCCTTGACTTTACCAGGAAACTATTTTGCTCTTCTCTTGAAGAGCAAATGAGCTTTACAAACTGTGGCAGCTATTTTTTTTCTTCAAGGAAGTTACATAAATATGCTTCCAAATAACATGCTATATTCCTGAAATTACTGAGAACATATAATGTATAAAACTCTTACTTAAGGGCTTCCCTGGTGGCGCAGTGGTTGAGAGTCCGCCTGCCGATGCAGGGGTCACAGGTTCGTGCCCTGGTCCGGGAGGATCCCACATGCCGCAGAGTGGCTGGGTCTGTGAGCCATGGCCGCTGAGCCTGCGTGTCTGGAGCCTGTACTCCACAAAGGGAGAGGCCACAGCAGTGAGAGGCCCACGTACCACAAAAAAAAAAAAAAAAAATCTAAAAACTCTTAAGCCTTCTTTTTCAAAGTGATTCTTAGTTGTTTTCTTTGTTTTTATAGATGTCTAAGGAAATATTTGACCATTTGTGTCCCAGATGGGATAAGAGAGCTGAGACTGAATTTTATCACGACTCCATACTTTCTGCAAAAATAAAAGGGCCAAACATATCTCCACATGAGCCCAGTATGATTCAGGAATGCCCACAGAGTCTCAGCTTTAGGAATCCTTTGTCATTTCCCCCACTGCCAGTGACAAAATGCTGTGCAGACAATTGAAAAAAATATCATATTTTCAGGTGGAGCCCAAGAGTGATGTTGGTAATAATTGGAGAGTTCTAGACACTTCTTTTAATGGGGAATAAGAGAAACAATAAACCTATTGACTAATTCTGGTCCTCAATTTCCTGAACTATCAATCAAATTATAAATTTTTGAAAAATCAAAGTACAGTCTTGCCCAGAGATGGGAGGCATTGCTAATTCTAGCAGACATGTAACCAGTTAAAAGAATATTATCAATATTTCTCATTATCCTGAATCAACTGAATTACAGTAGAATTTACATGTTAGGCTTTTTGGGAGTTGTTATATTTCCGTAATTACCTAACTCCTCAAGAGCAGTATTTGTCATCCACCGTCTAAGTAGCTCCTATAACAACCTGTGTGATAGGGCTATTATTCACTCCTTTTCCCAGGTAGTGGAATTTAGTACTAGAGAGCTGTTATTGTGTTAGGGGTTTGAATAGATTTACATGTTATCACTTGACCTCTCCCTTCCTGAACTGTAAGTAAATATAATGTTCTCCATTTCCATTCTTCCTTTGCTAGTTTATCCATGCTAGTGTGCATAGCAAGTTTAAAAAAAGGTGTGTAATTTAAGAAAAACAAATTCTCATGCATAGTTTTTTTTGGTAAACTCAACTGAAATGGACTTGAGTTTCAATGACTAATCTCTAAAACTCATCATAGGTACCTGGCCACAGAGATCAGAGGGGTGGCAGCAAGATTCAAGATTTTCTCTGAGCATGGATTTTCTCTTCTGGTAAATAGGAGTTTATAAGACTTCTCTGAGTGCTGAGTCACCATCAGCAACAGTGACAGTATATGTAGAAATTTGAAGTCATGGAAATATATTTTTATCATCCAAATGGAGGTAAAGGCAGCATAGAGAAGCAGAGGGCTCGGTCCAACTATAGCAGAAAAAGGCACACAAAAAAATAAAGCAGCCTGAACCAACACACTGGTTTTCTAGGGCTTATCTAATTTGGAGCTATTTCCTTTTCTTATTTCATTCAGCAAATATTTATTGAGCACCCACAACATGTAATCTGTTCTATTACATTCTGTGGAGGAAATACAGAATGAAGGGGGCATGGTCCTTACCTACAAGGCATTTCTAATCTTGGGAGAGAGACTGACATGTCAACAATACTCTATAGCATGAGGGTTATTGGAGAGGTGTATGCTAAGTATTAGAACATAGAAACATAAAAGTTGGATTTGATTTGGTGTAAGAAGTACTCTTTCCCTGAGGACGTAGCATTTGTGGTTTTGTTGACATGTGAGTATAATTTTGAAAAGTTCCAAAGGATGAAAAGAAATTACACCCAAGTTGATGAAGTAGTACATTTATGATTGTGCTCAGATATACATAGCTATGCTGAAAATATCATTCAGGGAACTCCAGTAAAACATAGGCTTTTATGAACATTTTTTTGAAATTTCAAGGAATAGAGACCTCAAGTAATCTTTTTTGATGCTTTGCATTGCTTTCATGGGCTACTTTTTTTGTGGGTATTTGCCAAGTCTCACCTGTATTTTTATGTCATGGTGGATTGGATTTTAAAAGTTTGAAATCCCTGGAGTTATCTTAAAATGAGTTCTGATGGATCAGAGCTTCCCAGAGGAAGATGAATCTGGGGCAATGGTGAGAATGGGTTGAATTTATGAGACCAGACACTGGGAAGCCTGTTGAGACTCTTCAGGAAAGTGATTATGAGGGTAAAAACAGTGCAGTGGAATCAAATATGAAAAAAAAATATGAGACATTCTGGAAAAAGACTACTCATCAGATGTGGGAAATGGATAGGAACAGAAAAGAATCTTCTGATTAATACAAGTTTTTGGCCAAAGAAAGTACAATTATTGCGTTATTTGTATTTTTCTTAAGATGGACAGACCATATAGAAAGAAAATCAAGCATTGTGAGTGAGAGGTCATGATGAATTCTGCCAAGGCAAGTTGAGTTTGCATTGTTAGAGGAATATATGTAGGAAGCTATCCAGTAGGAAGTAGGGCTGGTTCTCTCACATGCCACTCACAATTAGTTCGCTACTCTGAGAGATTTTTTTCTTTGTGACTGCAAGCAATGTATACAGTTTATGTGGGAATTACTTAGACTTCTGGAATAACTTAAAGTTTATAAGGGAATGTAAATTTCTTAATGGGTACATCAAATGGAGAGACCTTTTATGCAACACTGAATAAATTCATTGTTTCAAAAATATTTATTGTGTGCTTATAGCAGCAAACAAAATAGACAAGGCTTGTTCTTTTAGGAAGTTTATATTCTAATGGTGATATTGAGGATATATTTTGACAGTAAAACCAAGAGGATTTATTGATGGATTGCATATGGGTGTGAGAAAAAGAAGGGAGTCAACATTTTCATGCCAGGTAGAAGGGTGGTGGGGCCATTTATTGAGATACAGGATCCTGGGGGAGGTGCAGGTTAGTTAGATGTAGGGAAGGAGAGAGAATCAAAAATTTGATGTCAGACAGTCTAAATGTGAGATAGTATTGGTAGGTGTACTGTGAAAATTTGAATATGCAGTCAAGAGTTTAAGTAAAAAGTCAAGCCAGGTGAAATAAACCTGAGTTCTATAAGCAATATCATCTTTTATGTCCATATATTTTAACATATTCCCCACAGATATGAAAGACTGTAGGAGAAACTTCACAGTGAATAAAAAGTTATTTCTTACAGATTATTTTACTCTTGGATTTTTACTGTATGAAAGCATCACAGCTATATTTCCTTAAATCTTGAAAAAGATCACCTCGAACTGTGTGTTAGAAACAAAAATGAAAACAAAAAGCTGGGGGACATGGTAAAAATTTTGATTTCAGTGCGCATGCATGACTTACTGAGTCAGAATTTCAGTGGTGTTGTCTCTAGAATCTACATTTTAAATAGGGCCCCACTACACTGAATATGAGAATTCCTGCTATAGGAAAAGTAAAGCTGAGCCACTTATTATTTGAGACCTCCTATTTTTGGAGACCAAAATGAAAACCTGGTGCTTTTACATTTGACACAAATTCAATTGTGTCAGTAAAGAGCTATCAGAGGAGAGAAAATTAAAAGACCTGCTCTCAAATGGGATCAAGCAGGAAAACAAGAAAATGCAGCAAAAAGACCAAGAGGAGGAGTTAAAGGAGAAAAAGGAAGGGTTAAATGTGTGGAAGCCCCAAGATTTCTCTCAGCGATAACATTGAAGTAGTACTTCGTTATAATATTTTAAGCCAAGGTGTCGGTGTGCACTGTGCCTCAGTTTATTATTGTTGTAGCCAGTATATACTCATTGTTATACAACTTTACCAGAAAAGGACATTTCAGAAGTCTGGCATGATAAGTAGAATTCACTGCATTTAGAATTAGTACTGCAAAGACAGAAAAATTCTAGACAAAAATAGAATTAATAGTGCAAAGTCTTTTTCTATATTTTCTAATTTATGATTTTCTATATGAAGTCATTGTTTCAGGATTAAAACAAAATTTACTTCCTTTTACCATGTATTCCTTAAACCATTAAACAAATGTGGTTAATCGATGTCATGGAGAGAATTGGATGGCTGCTATGAAAATAAAAGGTGTTTGACCACACAAAAGCATGTGAAGGTCAGCTTCTGATTTAGATATTGTGGTGCTGATTTATTAAATTTTAAATGTCAGGAGTTATTGGTCACAGAATAGATACTAAGGTTATGTGACATTCTAAAAACATAAAAAACTTTTCAGCAATAATATTGAAGGTATGGAAACACTGAAAAGATATGGATTAAGACAAGGTATTAAAAACTGTCCTCGAAGGACTTGTCCACACTAAGATTTTAGAAATGCAAATTTTCACTGAAATATCTTTAATCCTCTATATGGAAACAAGGAGGAAGTAATAAGACACTAGCAAGCTCTATCTAATCACTGCAGACAGATGGTTACCTACTCTTTTCTTCAATATACTGGAGTTTGCAAATATTCTAACTCCAAAGAGTAGGTGTTACAAAAATACTGCAAAAGATTTATGAGACATGAGATATATTTGTCTATAGCAGGTTAGAGAAGAGACATTTTTATTTTGGACTACAGTAATTCAGATTTGGAATATGTAAGTCTAATTCTTTTCCTATACATTGCATACATGTTGTATATATACACAAAAAAACTGTGTTGACTCACGTGTGTTTTAAGGAGTTATTAGTGGCATTAGTTGTAGATAATTTGAGTCTTCTTTATATTCAATTCAATCAACTCAAATTTAAAGCATCCATTTTCATTTCAAGAAAAATATTTAGAATCAATCTTGTCTTTTATTAAGAAAACCATTATCTTTAACTTTCCTGCAACTGGATCCTGCAAGTTATTATTTTGTGTTTACTTAGAATATTGATATGTAAGATAAGTATTGATTGATAAAACTTTTAAAACTCAGTTGTTATTAAATCTGACTGTCTTCCTCTTTTGCAGTCAATCTCTAACTACTCTCCGTACCCTGAATATAAACAGGGACAGGATTTATGCTGTAGTTCTTATGCTTATTTTTCTATTCAACATTTTAGTTAAGTGCTTAGAGTTCTACTTTTAGCATTGTGTGATTGTAAGAAAACATGATCTGTGCTTAGCTTAAGGAGTGAAGAAAAGTTACTGAAGGTTTCCGGATAATGATTGCAAGGAGGTAGGGACTGATTCCTTTGGAAGTTCACGGAGTACCATTTTCTTGAGAGAGAAGGTCAGAATTATGCAGCCTGGATCCTGATATTCTCCAGAGATCTAGTTTGTGTGGTAAGCTACTGTTGAATGGGTATGAATTAAATCTGAGTAATGGGAGAACATTCATTCATTAAATGATTATTGAACATATATTTATTGGCAGGCATTCTTCTTGACACTAGAAAACCAAAGATGAAAAAGATATCATTATTGTCCTCAAGGAGTTACTAGTCTCCCAGGAAGAGCAGAAATACAATGTATGGAAGAAAAAGGCCATTTGGTGTCTACTATTAAAGAGATATGAACAGTGTACTGTATATAAAATATGTGTACAAAATTAGCTTAATGGAAACATAAACACAGGAGGTTGGTGCATCTGGCAGTGAATAACAAGAAGGACAAAAGATGAAGCAAAAACTGCTATAGAGGCAGGGAGGGCAAAAACAAACTAAATTTTTGCTAACTTCAGGTTTTTGTATCCTCAGAATCACAAAAAAGTTCTTGTTCATTGAGAAACTGTGTTGCCTTCTACTCAAAGTAGCAAACCTTAGGGTTTTTCACCTCTCTGGCAAACCACAGTTTACAGAGGAATTCCCATTGCCCCCAACCCATCCTCCTGCTTACCTATGAGACTTGGTTAAAGTATCATTACCTCCAAATTTCTCATCCAATATAATTGTTTGATTGTTTTATTATTACTTTCTTTTAAATTGATCTTTAAAAATAAATCCTTCAGCATTAACATCACTAATTTTATCAATGTCAGACTCCAGTACTACAGAGTTAATTCCCTTAATGGATAAGTTAATGCCATTGGCCTTCTGACCTCTGCGTGTCCTTTCCTCCTCTGTTCCTGCCTTAAGGCTGGTTCTCAACTGGTTAACACTTCAGCAATGGGACATAAATGGGCAAAAATTCTCAAGTTGGTTATCTGCCTCTGTAGCACCAAAGTTTTTTTTTTTTCATAACAGATTTAAAACGAGTGCCCTAAGTAAGTTTTTGTTTCATTTGTCTAAATACTCTTTATTTTCCATGGCCCTAGATAGTTGAGTTAAAAGGACAGTATCTCCTACATTTGCATTATTAACTTAACATTATTAGGAACAGGAGTAGAATTTTACAAATCTTAGAATGGAAGTTTTTATAGCTAGCTTAAATGTTTGAGTTTTACTTATTTGCAATAGCTTTAGCATGCGTATGGTATTATTGGAAACATCATTTATTTGCAATTCATTGTTTTGAAATTCTAATAGGAGAAAATATTTTGTTGCTGAGTAATTAAGTGACCTCCCTTCAAAAGGGACTAAAGCTTCATTATTGAACAACAATAGTAAAAGAAGTAGAATTGATTTTAAACATATGTTTTTATATTATAACCTGTTTTGTCAGCAGGAAATCCTGATCATTTAGTGGAATTTTGAAAATGATTTGATACATAATTAAATATGGGCATTCCTTTTCAAATTTCAAATCAGAAAATATATCTGAGATGGTAACTATCCTCTAATTATGTTATTCCTACTTCACTATGAACACTATAGGGCTTAAAATATTAATATTAAAGTCTAATTTTATAATAAACACGATGAACAAAGTCATAGAAAGAGACGAGATTTACTTTGGGAGATTCTGTTCTGTTCTGTTCAGCTTCCCAATATTCCATTTCTGTAAGTTGGTATTTAATTATGTATCTTTGTCACTGAGCGTGCTGGAAGTATGACTATTGGGACCCAAAACAATGAGATATTAATGACAGTTCTTTATCACGAATCTGGTGCTTTTTTAATGAAAGAGATTTTGGCCTCTTGGATCTCTGTGAAACAAAAAATATGGCTTTTAATGAAAATACAATCATATGGGAAGATAAAATTAGAAAAAATAAACATGGAGTGATTCATATAAAATATTTAAAAATCTAATAATGCAGACACATTGTTACCTCTAGTCATGTTTTCCAACAAATTTTTACCAAAAACAGTGCGGAAATGATATTTATGAAGTTATTAACTTTCAGAATAAAGGGCAGGAAGAGAAGAATGAGTGGAGAAGATACCCAATAACAATATAGAACAGAAATAGTAATTGAAATAGTAATTGAAGATAAAATGAAATATCAATAGGATACTGACTTTTAAAAGACAGAAACATCACAATATGAGACACCTCAGGAAGGGAAACATCACACACACACAAAACCCAAAATAATATAGTGAAAGGAAAAGCATACCAAAATTACTTGAAGACTGAATTAAAACTTTGGAAATGTATTTACGTGATGGGATCATGAGGCAAGTGCTGTATCAAGTTGTTCTAGGTACCCAAGGAAGATAAAACCAGAGGAGATGGCTTAAATTTAAAGAGAGGGACTTTCCTGGTGGTCCAGTGGTTAAGACTGCACTTCCAATGCAGGGGACACCAATTCGATTCCTGGTCAGGGAACTAAGATCCCACATGCCACATGGTGCAGCCAAAAAAAACAAAAAACAAAATAGAAGCCACTCACCAGAAGACATTCATAATGTATATGTTGTCTATGATTGATATCAAGAATATAAACTATACATATATACCACAACACTGTAAATCAACTATACTCCAAAATAAAATTAAAAGTTAAAAAAAAATCAGAGAGAATTATGGTAGCTGAAATAGGCATGGTAAAAAATACAGAAGATAAAAAGAAACAGGGCTTCCCTGGTGGCGCAGTGGTTGGGAGTCCACTTGCCGATGCAGGGGACACGGGTTCATGCCCCGGTCTGGGAAAATCCGACATGCCGCGGAGCAGCTGGGCCCGCGAGCCATGGCCGCTGAGCCTGCGCGTCCGGAGCCTGTGCTCCGCAACGGGAGAGGCCACAAGAAGTGAGAGGCCCGCGTACCGCAAAAAAACCCCCAAAAACATAATCCTCTATATCTCAACAATGCGGAAAATGTCAAGAATTTAAAATTTCACTACAGCATAGAGATCTGTAATAGACAGCTGTTGCCTTTTGTCTCCCCAGAAAGAACATTTCTTCTTTCCGTATCAGCACTAGCTCTACCTTTAGGAAACATTCTTTCCCACTCCATGTAAATATGATTGGGAGAGGGAAGAAACTGCTAATCAAAGTATCCCCGCTTCGCAGGATCAGAGACAGAAGGGCCAGTCATTCCCCATTCCCTAACCACCATGCCTGGCAAAAGGATAATAATTTGATCCGAATGGAAATAATCAGTTTTTCTGTTGAATTTTTACATATCACTTATGGGAGATAAATGAACTTTTTTAATCTAAGATTTTGCTACTAGGGATGATTAGACCTAGAGATGCCTAAGATCTTTCCTTGGCCACATAGAAGAAAATCATTTATAGAGCAGAATTAGACCAGCTTCTACAGATAGAGACCAAGAGATGGAAAGAACCCTAATGATATTTGTTGCACTCCATAGACCTAATTAGATGACTCCTTCTCAGGTACATGAACTTTATTTTGTTTACATTCATTAGATTTGGATGGTTGGACTGCAAAGTACTAATTAAAACAGGAAGTTTAAATCCAAACCCTCATCATACAGGCAGTGAGAAGAAGAAAGGAGAGAGAAAATGAAAGTTAACGAAAAAAAGGAGACAAAAATGAGAAGCTCTGACTACCTTTATTTTCTGACATAGTTTACACTGGTCAGAGATTGGTCTTATCTAAGTTTATGCAGAGGATGAAGATGATACACAAGCATGTAGCCTGGGTTGTCCTCCAGGAAGCCCTGACTAAACAGGTCAAGGAGTATGCTGTTCCCTCAGGAACTTCAAATCTACCTTTACACCTAACCACACTGTAACATGACAAATGCACCTGATCTTTCCTAGAACCCTAACCTCACACAGTCAACAATCCTACCTCTAAGCTAATCTAACAATAACTCCACAACTAACTCTGATTCTGACCTGAAAACCAACTGTAAAACTAAACCCAAACCCAATTCTTATACCTGAACCTTAAAATTAATCCCAGAACTATCTCTAATTCGAACCCTAACATTAACCCCCAACCTACCTCTACCTCTAATACTAACCCAATTCCTGCCTCTAACCCCAACCATGATTCCAAACCTGATCCATAATTATCTTAGCACCCACTAGTGCTCTAAGCACCACTGCTTTGCTCTGCTATCTTCTGACTTTCCTCACTGCATTCTGATAATGAATCAGGAGAGAGCACTGTGGATTCAGGGTCTGATAACAATTACATTATCCAGGATTTTCTCTGCTGCACGTGACACAACCCAGAAAACCAGCTAACAAACAAGAAATGTGTGTGTGTGTGTGTGTGTGTGTGTGTGTGTGTGTGTGTGTGTGTGTTGTATTGGGGTGGGGGAGTTATTGGGTCAAGGAACTGAAAAGTCCAGGATGCATTTCACAGATACCTGGATCCAGAGGTCCCAATGCTGCCATCAGGATCTGTTCTGTTTCCAACTCCAGACTCTTCTCTCTTCTCCACTGGTTTTCAAATTTCCTGTGACACACTAGGATCAACTCCAGTGGAAAAGAGTCCTCCTCTTTTTCTGGTTGCTCAAGCCTAAATCCCAGGATTTATTTAAATTGAACATTGTTAACTTTGCTTGGGTCAGACTGCCATCCATAACTATCATAATCAAATTGACATGATGTTCTGATTGGCCAGCTCTAAACCTCATGCCTACTCCCAGGAACAGGACCAATGCCACTGGATGCACTTATATGAAGAGCAGGAGCTTTGGGCAGGGGGGAGGTCTGCTAAAGAAAAATCAGGTTACTACCAACAGGAGAAAGAGAAATGGATGCTGGATGACAAAAAGCACAAATGTCCACTAAAAATTTTGAGGAAGAATTCCCCTTGATTACCATCTAGCTCAAATTTCTAATTTTAGGAATGAGGATAGTGTAGGTTTGACTATTTTTTAATGCAACATATCACAAAATTAGGGATGGTCACCTTCTTGAAAATTTGGAGACTAATAAAGATGTTTAGAAAGGAAAGGATTGAATACTTTCAGGAATGTAAACAGTGGCCTTATATCTTGGGTAATGTAGGTGCTTGCTGGGAAAAATTGATTCATGACTTTGTTTTCTCTAATTCTTTAATACTTTTATTTTTTTAGTCTTTATCTCCTTTCTTCTTCTAATTTATTCACCTCAGTAAACATATTCAAATTCATGTACTAAACTGATTTTTCTAGTATTACATTTTATCTATCAAAAAAAGCAATGGGAAAGTAAATACAAAATACAATTATCCATTTAAGGATAACAGTGTTCAATATCTCTTATGTAAACTTTAAAATAATTACATTTGTTTTATTTTGAAAAAAATTAACAAAAAGAGGTAATCTGAGGATAATTTAAAGCTAGGAAACAAAATATTCACTATAATCGATGATGTCAGAAAAATATTATATTAAAATTCCAGGTTTCTCCCCTGTTTGTGTGAATGAAATGAAAAATTCATAAGGGAAGGATTTAATCAGTCTGTCAGAAATGTAAATCCATCAAAACACTATTCACTGCATACTGTCAATGTGCTTGGGGCTTGAATGATTACATTTTTAAAAATCGACATTTTGTGCTATGAATGTGAATGAGTACAGGGGTACCTCGTTTTACTGCACTTTGCTTTATTAACTTCTCAGATATTGCATTTTTTTTAATTGAAAGTTTGTGGCAACCCCGCATTGAGCAAGTCTATCAGCACCATTTTTCCAACAGCACTTGTACAATTTGTATTCTGTGTCACATTTTGGTAATTCTCACAATATTTTAAACTTTTTTATTATTATTATATTTTATAATGATCTGTGATCAGTGATCTTTAATGTACTATTGTAATTATTTGGGGGTGCCAGGAACCACACGCATGTAAGATGGTAAACATAATAAATGTGCATGTTCTTACTGTTTACCAACAGGCCAATCCCCCATCTTTCTCCCTCTCCTTGGGCCTCCCTATTCCCTGAGACACAAAAATATTGAAATTAGGCCAGTTAATAACTTTACAACGTCCTCTAAGTGTTCAAGTGAAATGAAGAGATGCACGTCTCTCACTTTAAATCAAAAGTTAGAAATGATTAAGCTTAGTGAGGAAGGTGTGTTGAAAGCAGAGATAAGCCAAGAGTTAAGCCTCTTGTGCCAAATTGTTATCCAAGCAGTGAGTGCAAATGGAAAGCTCTTGAAGGAAATTCAAAGTGCTGCTCCAGTGAACCTAGGAATGATAAGAAAGTGAAACAACCTTTTTGCTGATATGGAGAAAGTTTTAGCGTCTGGATGGAAGATCAAACCAGCCACAACATTCCCCTTAAGTCAAGGCCTAATCTAGAGCAAGGCCTAACCCTCTTCAATTCTATGAAGGCTGAGAGAGGTGAGGAAGCTGCAGAAGAAATTTGAAGCTAGCAGAGGTTGGTTCATGAAGTTTAAGGAAAGAAGCGACTCCATAATGTAAAAGTGCTAAGTGAAGCAGCAAGTGCTGATGTAGAAGCTGCAGAAAGTTATCCAGAAGATCTAGCTAAGATAATGAATGAAGGTGGCTACACTAAACAATAGATTTTCAATGTAGATGAAACATCTATTGGAAAAAGATGCCATCTAGGACTTTCATAGCTAAAGAGAAGTCAATGCCTGGCTTCAAATGATAGGTTGACTCTTCTTAGGGGCTAATGCAAGTGGTCACTTGGAGTTGAAGCCAATGCTCATTTAGTATTTGAAAATTCTAGGACCCTTAAGAATTATGCTAAATCTACTCTGCCTGTGCTCTGTAAATGGAACTAAAAATCCGGGACATCACACCTGCTTATGACATGGTTTGCTGAATATTTTAAGCCCCTATTGAAACCTGCTGCTCAGAAAAAAAGATTCCTTTCAAAATATGAGAATGCACTTGGTCACTCAAGAGCTCTGATGAAGATGTACAAGGAGATTCATGTTGTTTTCCTGCCTGCTAACACAGCATTCTTTCTGCAGCCCATGGATCAAGGAGTAATTTTGACTTTTAAGTCTTATTTAAGAAACATATTTCATGAGGCTAAAGCTACCGTACATAGATGCTAATTCCTCTGGGGGACCTGGGCAAAGTAAATTGAAAACCTTCTGTAAAAAATTCACCATTCTAGAAGCCATTAGGAACATTCGTGATTTCATAGGAAGAGGTCAAAATATCAACATCACAAGAGTTTGGAAGAAGGTAATTCCAACCCTCATAGATGACTTTGAGGGGTTCAAGACTTCAGTGGGGGAAGTAACTGCAGATGTGGTGGAAATAGCAAGATAACTAGAATTAGAAGTGGCGCCTTAAGATATGACTGAATTGCTGCAATCTCAGGATAAAACTTGAACAGATGAAGAGTTGCTTCTTATGGATGAGCAAAGAAAATGGTTTCTTTGGATGGGATCTACTTATGTGAAGATGCTATGAAGATTGTTGAAATGACAACAAAGGATTTAGAATATTACATAAACTAAGTTGATAAAACAGAGGCAGGGTTTGAAAGGATTGAGTCCAACCTTGAAAGAAGTTCTACTGTGGGTAAAGTGCTATCAAACAGCATTGTATGCGACAAAGAAATCTTTTGTGAAAGGAAGAGTCAATCAATGAGGCAAACTTCTTTGTTGTCTTATTTTAAGAAATTGCCATAGTTAGCCCAGCCTTCAGCAACGACCAAGCTGATCAGTCAGCAGACACCAACATGGAGGCATATTCATTATTTTTTACACATAATGCTATTGCACACTTAATAGACTACATACAGTATAGAGTAAATATACATTTTTTATGTGCACTAGGAAACATGAAAAATAACGTGACTTGGCTTTATTGCAATATTTGCTTGATTGCAGTGGTCTGGACAGAACCCGCAATATCTTTGAGGTATGCCTGTACAGCATAGTGGGTTAAGGGCTGGCATTTGGTGTCTGACAAACCTGGGCTCTGCCACTCACTACCACAGGTAAACATTCCCACCCATCTGATTTCTCCACCCGAAAATTTCACTTTGGTTGCAGCAATCAAGATGAAAATGCATATTATTTAAGGTCTTTTTGTAAAAAAATTTTAGCTGAATCTAGATGCTCTTTTATTGTATGTAACCTCTATCCTTAAAATGTCCTTTTTTTTCTAATTTTACTTTATGTTTTTGTTCTTGTTTGTTTTCTGAAATCATTTTTAGTGATTTTGAAAATGACACTTGCAAACTTAATTCTACCACAGTTGTTTTTAAGTCTATCATTTTTTTAGTAAACGTGTCTACTGCTCTTTCTCCCTCTGTCTTGCCTATAATTTTTCATGATTCCATATATCTCTTTACAAGTTCCTTTATACCATTCTCAAAATTAAAATCCATAGAGTAATTTCAGATTTTTGCCACTGATGACATATAGTATAATTTTGACTCTTCTTATCTGCAACTGCAGGCGCAATATATTTTATACAATTTTATTGTATAATTTATAAATTGTATTTTGTATAATAGCTTTCAGCATTTCCTTTGAATTTGGTATAAATATTTACAAATTATTTGTTGTTATTGTATAATATAAATGGTCTTAGTATTCAACTATAGTTACTCACACTTTTTTTTCCCAGTGTTCATGTCTTGATTTTGATATGTGTATTGATTTTGTGGATCCAAATTCCTCTTTCCTGGCAGAGAGTGTAATTTTGCAAGCTTAGCAAGTGAATGTAAGATTGATTGGACATAAAATTATTTAGCTATAAAGTTTTAAAATCAGATTCTGTACATATTTTTCCAAAGGTCTTTGCACTTTAGTTCTGTGAATAAATCATTTTAGTCAAACGTAATATTTTGCTTTTTGAGAAGTAGCATGTTTTTTTCCCTCCCTGGTAGTTACTCATATTATCTAAAATAGTATGAAATTATGTCATCTGATTTGAGTCTCATGTTTAGAAAATATTTTTATACTTTGCTTAATGCTGAATTTTCTTCAATAGTTGATATAATCCTTAAACTGTACCTGTGTCTGTTCTAGCTATTATCGTCCCTTACACAGTTTTATCTCATTCTCTTTTTCTTCTGAAGTCTGGGTTATTTCTCAGCTCAGTGCTGGTTCTAGTTTCTAGTGCCTCTGGTGAGTGTTTTTAAATTCTTCCCTTGAGTTTCAAGTCTCATTTCACTGTTCTATTTTTTATTTTATTTTAAATTTATTTTTATTGAGGTAACACTGGTTTATAACATTATCTATTTCATGTGTCCAACATTATGTTTCTACTTCTGTATACACCACTAAAAATTTAGTTTCCATCCATCACATACAGTTGATCCTTTTACCCATTTCACCCTCCCTCCCAACCCTTCCCCTCTGGTAACCACTAATCTGTTCCTTGTATCTGAATGTTTGTTTTGTTTTGGTTTGATTTGTTTATTTATTTTGGGCTTTGTTTTTGTTTGTTTTTTATATTGCACATATGAGTGAAATTACATGGTATTTGTCTTTCTCCTTCTGACTTATTTCACTTAGTATATTACACTCAAGGTCCATCCATGTTGTCACCAATGGCAAGATTTCATCTTCTTAATGGCTGAGTAGTATTCCATTGTATGGTGTATCCTTGAGAAAATTCCATGTGCACTTGGGAAGAATGTGTATTCTGCTGCATTTGGATGGAATGTTCTGTACAAATCTATCAAATCCATCTGGTCTAATGTTTCATATACAACTGCTGTTTCCTTGTTGACTTTCTTTCTGGATCATCTATTCATTGATGTGGGGTGTTAAAATCCCCTAATATTATTATGTTGCTTTCAATTTCTCCCTTTAGGTCTGTTAATAATTGTTATATATTCTGGTGCTCCTATGTTAGGTGCATATATATTAATAACTGTTATGTCTTTCTGGTGAATTGTCCACTTTATCATTACATACTGTCCATCTTTGTCTCTTGTCACCTTTTTTGGCTTACAGTCTGTTTTGTCTGATACAAGTATGGCTATGTCCACTATTGTTTGGTTACCATTGGCTTGGAATATCATTTCCATCCCTTCACTTGGTGCCTCTGTTTTTCTTTAGAATTGAGGTGAGTCTCCTGGAGACGACGTATAGTTGGGTCTTATTTTTTCATCCAGCAAGTTTTATTTTCATCCAGTGTCTTTTTTTTTTTTAACATCTTTATTGGAGTATAATTGGTTTACAATGGTATGTTAGTTTCAGCTTCACAACAAAATGAATCAGTTATATATATACATATATTCCCATATCTCTTCCCGCTTGCGTCTCCCTCCCTCCCACCCTCCCTATCCCACCCTTCCAGGCGGTCACAAAGCACCGAGCTGATCTCCCTGTGCTATGCGGCTGCTTCCCACTAGCTAGCTACCTTACGTTTGGTAGTGTATATATGTCCATGCCTCTTTATCGCTTTGTCACCGTTTACCCTTCCCCCTCCCCATAGCCTCAAGTCCATTCTCTAGTAAGTCTGTGTCTTTATTCCTGTTTCACCCCTAGGTTTTTCATGACATTTTTTTTTCTTAAATTCCATATATATGTGTTAGCATACGGTATTTGACTCTCTCTTTCTGACTTACTTCACTCTGTATGACAGATCCAGTGTCTTTTGATTGGTGGATTCAATACACTTACAGTTAAGATGATAATTAATAGATGAGGACTTAGGACTTGCCAGAAAGAAGTGGTAAGATATATTCAAAGTCCAGAAAGGGAAAAACCTGCAACTTAGGATACTCTACCCAGCAAGCTTATCATTTAGGATAGGAGAGATAAACAATTTCTCAGAAAAACCTAAACTAATACAGCAATACTAAGCCTATCCTAAAAGAAATATTGAAAGTTTTTCTCTAAATAGAAAAGAAGCAAGAATCTATAGAAAAGGGAAATTCACAATAGGAAAAGCAAATATATTAAAGAATTGTATTGATAGATCACTTAAATAAGCCAACACATAGATTTTTTTTTAAATCAGAAAAAAATTATGAAAGCAATTATAACTACAATAAAGAGCAAAAAGGTAAACATGAAGGTGTAAAATAAGCCATCAAAATCATAAAATGTGGGGAAGGGGAGTAAGAAGATGTAGATTTTTTTTTTTAGAATGTGTCTGTTTTATTTTTAATTCATCCATTTTTTGTTCTCTGCCTTTGTCTTAGCTCATTAATGAGTACTTATGCTTTCTCCAGAGAGGCCACCATCCTCTTCCACTTTTGGAAAATCTCAAGCAATAATTTTCCCAAGATTTTCATCTGCTTTGTAGAATAATTTTAAACTATATCCTGTTTCTGAGTCTTCAATCCAATTTTTTTTTCTTTACTCATGTATCTTTTCTCCCTCCACCCCAATCATTCATTTTTTATTTGAGAGTTGATATCCAACCCCTTTCCCTCCCCACAATGGTGAACTCCAGAGAGGTTTTACTTTCCCTTGCTGCCCATTTGAGCGCTGGCAACTCTTCCTTCTCAGATTCAATCTACAAGGTCAAGTTTATGAGCACAGCACCTATCTAAGTTTAAGAAATTTATAAGGTGGGCATTTGGGGCTAATATTGAAGTCTTTTCTCTACAAACTATGAAATACTCTAACTCAAATAGAATTAGCTGCAGTTTTAAATTCTTGAAATAAAGTTGAGCCTAAAAGATTAAAAAAAGATAAAATCATCCAGCAAATATTGATTCCACCTCTCTTTCTCTCTTGTTCTACCTTTATTTGCAATTTTTCACTTGGTTAAATAAGAATCCCATTTCCCTCCTGTTTGCCTCCATATTGCATGCTTGCATGGGTATAGAAAGAGTTGAGCTGATGAGAATAGCAATTAACATAGACATGCTTGGTAAGGTTTCCCTAATTTTAGAGGATAATCATCTTCTTTTCCCCCTTGGTCATTGGAGCTCCTTGTATCTGGAGTTAGGTGCAGACAGAACAGTTGTATTAGACTTCCTCTGTCTTCCTTGGTGCTATGTGTCTTACTTTGCTTTAGGCAAAGAAGAACATGTAGCCCAAGAATTTCCATGCAGCTTCATCAATGATGCAGTTAATAAAATTCCATTCAGACTTAGACCTTTGCTGTTCTTTTTTTCTCTATTTGTGTTTAGGTCATGCTAACTATTCTAGCAACTAAGAATAGAAAGCTTAGAGAAGGTACAACAAATTGCACATACGTTCAGTTCAAAAACACTTGTGCATGAAATTCTAAAAGTAAATTTTAATGACAAAATTCTAATTTCAATGGGAAAATATGAAGTGATTTTGGGGTAATTCTTTGTGTATTTATAAATATATTATTAAATGGTAAACACAATACATAAATTATCCTTTTTCTTGCTTAGCTACATTGGTTTATTAGCAGCAGAAGAAAAAGTCAGGCGAAACTCATTTTTCATGAGTATAAATGAACCTATAAATGCCATATACAATGCTTAGGAAGAACTTATGTAAATCTAATAGTTACATTCCACCTCCCACCTAGCTGTAGCTTAATTTAATATTCTATACATCAAGAACATTTTGGGTGGACCTAGTTTTTTTCTAAAGTATTTAGATCCACAAACTGAAATTTTACAGCAAGTATCTAGAAAAGCAAGCCAGAAATATCATCTATTAACATCTACTTATATTGCTCAGATTTATGATATGATAACTGTATTGGTTTGAAATGTTTCTTGCCATAGATCCAGATAATGAATTTGTTCAAGAAGCAATGTTAAGAATCTAATATTAGAAAAGAACTTGAGATAAAACAATGTTAGAAAAATTAAACAAAATTCCTGTACTCACGGTAGAGGTAAATTCAAGGTTATATAGAGCTCATAGGCTCTCAGATTTGGGAAGAAGGGTAGAAAAAACTTTTCAGATCAAATAATATATAAATTACATTTTAAAGAAAATCATTTATAATCTATATAAAATAAAGGTTTTTAAAATTTTCTATTTTTGCTATTCATGCAGGAAATGACACTTGATACCTGCATAGATCTGTTTCTTTTCTATCACTCATTCTTCCTCTTTTTTCCTCAGTCACAAAATTAAATCCCATTGGAAAGTACTGAATATCCACAACCAAGAGGTCTACTTTTTGTGGAGGTAATAGACCACCATTAAAGGAACAATCTGAATTCTAGCCTTCATCATCTTTCCCTTATATATGCCTGACTTCAAGAGCTGAACTATCTTCAAGGAATGACTTTTTTCTGGATATGACCCTGTCAAAAGCATGGCAGGGAAAAATGGAACAGGAGGCAATAGCCAGCCCTCCACACACAGCTCAAATTTTATCTCTGTCATATTTAGCTCTGCATCAAAATGGTTTTAATATTTCTTTTTCTTTAAAAATGTGAAAAAAACTGGGTTAGGAACAATAGTCATCTTTTATTATTCAGAGTTCTCCATGTTTTATTGATATGCCAAATAAGAACTGGAAACATAATTAGGTTAAGGTACCCTGAACCCCTTCTCTAAGATTGCCTGTATAAAGAGATAAACTGTATGCCCTAAGCTTTATAAAGAGAATATCTATGTATGAGTGTATAAAATAAAAATTTTCTGAAGGATATAAATTTTTCCTTTGTCCTATTTATAAAAACTCATTTTAAAATAACATACATAGTTCAAAGATTGAGAAAGTTAATTTTTTTCCTGATTATTTGCTCTCTCTCTTATTAAGTAATGATATTCAATGGTATTTAATGTTGTACTCATGGTTGGGGTTTTTGGCTTTTTTGTCTTTTCCTTGTGGATAAGTTATGTCCAGTTGTGTTAGAAGGATAGGTGATAGAAAAATGAACAAGACAGAAACAATTCCTGTCCTTATGGAGCTCATATCTATTGGGAGTTGAGAGACAGTGAACAAAAGCAATAAGTAAAATATGTATATTCAAAATTTAGATGAAGTTAAGTGCTGTGGAAAAAATAAAACAGCAGGGGGTGGGTTAGGAAATGCTTGGTAAGGAAGGGTTCATTTTACAATTGGATGGTCAGGAAAGTTCGCAATTGAGCAAAGATCTTTAGAAGGGAGAGAGAACCCCATACAGATACCCCGGGAAAGAACATTTCCAACAAAGGAAACTGCTATGGCAAAAGCCCTGATGTAGAATCATACCTAGGGTATGTGTGGAAAAGCAAGGAGTTAATGGCAGGGAAAAGATATGTAGTTGGGGACCAGATGGAATATCTGATAAGGTCTTGCAAGCCATTGAGTGGACTTAAGGTTTTGTTTTCTCCAAGTGAGATGGGAAACCATTAGAAGGATTCGAGCAGAGAAGTGAATGATCTGATTTATGTTTTACAGGATCGCTGTTGCTGGATTTAAAATTAGCCTGTAAGGGCATATATAAAATGCTGTATTGACTCCACTCTTATCAGCACTCCCTGCTCAGTGCTTAACTCACCAGCTTGACTTCCAATTCCTGTGACTTTTTCCATAAAGTCTTTCTCTATGCCCTCTCTTAAAGGATATGAGAACATAACCTGCCCACATACTCAGCCAATTAAAAGTGCCATAGAGCACAAATCAGAAGCACTCTCAAGCTATGGCTCATGGTTGTTGGTGGATAAATACCCAGGCTCTCTCACTCCTTGGCAGGGATAACTCTGAGATGTGTGTTTCACAGCATCACCATGGTGGCCTGTTCTTAATTACGCTCAAATTACTGCCAGTGGTATCTTGCTCATGACATAAGTTTAATTAATTTTCTTCCCTTCACACCTCACTTCTCCATTTCTCAACAGTGTTTCTGGGGAACACCTCCCAAATAAACTGCATTTGCTTGAATACTTTTCTTAGAATCTTCTTTTAGGGAAGATTGGGCTGAGCTAAGACTGGGCCCAAGAGTGGGGAGCAGGGAAATACTTTATAGGCTACTGCCATATTACAAGAAGAGAGCACAGTAGCTTGGATCAAGGTGTGAGAAATGGAAATAGTGAGAAGTTTCATTCTCCAGACATATTTTGAAAGCAAAGTGAAAAATATTTATTGACAAATGGATTGTGGAAAGTGATTTAAAAAAAGAAAGAGAGAACTCAAGGATGTCACCAAAGTTTTGTCCTAAGCAAGTGGAAGCTTGGATTTGGGAGTTTTCAAATTCAAGGATATTAAACTTTATTTTCGGATATTTGAATTTGAGATGTCTATTAGATATCCAAGTGGAGAAGCTAAGTAGATACTTAAATATGTGAGAGTGGAGTATGGTAGCAACATCCAGGTTGAATATATATATATATATATGTATATATATATATACACACACACATATATATATATATATATATGATATTTGAGAAATTCCAGTAGGTACTTGATATTTAAAGTGATGAGCTTGGATGAGATCATTAAGTAGGTGAATGTATATAAAGAAGAGAAAACACCCAAGGACTGAGGTGTGGAGTACTCCAATAGACATTAGGAAAACAATAAAACATGAGAGGAGACTGAGAAGAATGACCAATGAAGAAGAAATCTAAGGGAATCAAGATATTTACCTGTTTTAAAGAGAGAATACTCAGCTACTGTGTCAAATGCTGATGATAAGTCAAGGGAGATGTGCAGTGAAAATGTGCCCTGGGATTCAGCACTATGAGGACCATTAATGGCTTTATGGAGAATGCTTTTGTGTAGTGATGGGGTAGGGGGAGGATGAGTAGAGTGGATTTAAGAAAAAATAGGGGGAGGAGAATTAGAGACTTTGATACAGACAATTCTTTCAATGAGTTTTACAATTAAAGAGGGAAAAACAAACAAACAAACAAAAACAAGAAGTGTTTGTAAGTGCTTGGAACAAAACAGCCTCAAAAGTGATTTCTTGATTTTTGGTATTTTGGTTGCTTCATGTTTGTTTTTTAGATGAGAGAAATATTATCACTTGTGTTCTTATCCATATTTTAATCCTTGCTCAGGCTGCCTGGTATAACACATCTGTATTTATTGTTAATCTATTATAGCTTATGTAGCCTGGGTTTTCTCATACACTTATGATATTTATACTTTGTTTTCAAAATTTTAATGATATTTTTATGTTTGTTAAATTATGCTTATGGACTTTTTCACTTATTGAAAACATTCTTTTTTCTTTTCAGAAAATTGGGACCTAAATAAATATTTACTAAGGCTTTGAGAAGCATTTAATAAGACTAAAAGAAAGCCAAGTATTGGTTGAAGAAAATTTCAGATTTTTTGATAGTAGAAATAACTAAGTTATGGCTCAAACAATTTTAATACCGGTGTGGGTGTAGTTACACAAATCACCAGTTAATTTTTAATTAAAATATTTATTTGAATTTATAAGATTTGAAATAATTTAAAACTTAGAGAACCTTAAGGAATAATTATAAAAATGTAAAATGGCAAGATAATTATAAACACAGAAAGATGTCATGACTGAGATTGCACCTGGATATTTTCCTCATCTTCTCTGAGAGAAAAATATTTAATCTCCTATTTATATAATATTTATTTTCTGAATCTAGCTGTGTATTCAAAAGATGAGCTAAGATAAAGCATGAGAAATGACACAGATTTTCAAACAAAAATTGGAGATAATGGAAACTGTGTGAGGCTATTAAGAATTTAATAAGCATTTGGTTTATTTTTTAAAAAATGAATGCAAGGAATATGATGAAAAATAGCATCTACCTATTAGTATTTGTAAAGCCACTGATGTTGAAAAAAATATCAACAAACTGAGAATTCAGGTTCACATCCTTGGCTCATCTAACTAAAACAAAAATAATGGCTGCAAAAATAAGATATGTGACATTTATTGAAAATATGAAAGGTTTTGTATATATTATTATACATCAGAAAGATTTTTTATCATTTAATTAATTTCAAAAACTTTTTAACATAACTGATTCCTCTTTAAAGATCACATCAAAAGAGGCAAAAATAATTTAATAGTTATTGTAGAATAATTTTTTGGTATGTGAGTATTATCAGTAACTTTGGGCAAGTTTCCAAGTTCAGGATTTATCATGCAATGAAAAAAAGAAAAAAAGAACTTGTTTAGAAGACAGGAGACGTTATTATATTTCTGCCCTTACAAGTAATTGATGTGTGAGCATATAAAATATGCTTATTTTTCCTGGCCTTGGTTTGCTTTTCTAGAAAATAGGAAGATTAAAGATAACTTCCAAATTATCTCATAAATGAAATAACCCTTGCAATTACATATGGAAATTCATAGATTACTGAGACTGAGTTCTCTTACTATGCTTCATAGCAAGGTTGAAAATTAATTCTGAATTTGGTCCAACTTATATTCATCAATAAATAAATACATTTAACTAATAAGATAAGAAAAAATATTTTACCAATGTGGGTTCCTAGCTTGTAAATAAAAACACTCAATTATGAAAGCATTTGTTGGCATTCTAAATGAAATATGTAATATGTAAAACAATGTTTTCTTTGCTTTGAACTCAGTTAAATGTAGAAATTATTAAGTTAAGGATTTGAATTTTCTATGGATTTAATGATTATTATCTTTCTTTTCAATGGTTTCCATATCAGGTCTGAAAAATATGGATACAATTTCTTTGAAACTTGCCATTTGAAGTAAACCTTAAAATCCAATTAGATTATGAGCATCTGGGAGGCAAGGACAAAATTGATAGTTTTATGAAGTTTTATTAGGACAAAATGGTGGAAACAATAAGTAGAACATTGTAGCTTACAATAGGGAGGAACTTCTAAGAATTGTAAATGATGAAATAGGCTAAAATAATGACATCAGCTCCGAAACACTTCAAATGTTTAAACAATACACTGTAACAGGGCTATTGTACTAAAGCTTTTGCCTTGAGTGGAAGGTCAGACAGGGTGACCTATACAGTTTCTTCTAACAGTAAAATAGCACAACTCACTTTTTTTCTATCCTCTATAAGTATCTAATATCAAGAGTGGAATTTAATAAACCACCACTTAATGTCAATATATCTGCATTCATTTAAAAAAATCTGCTACAACTCCAGATATTGAAAGAAACAATTTATCTATGTGATCCTAGGACAAATTTAGCTTTTAAAATGATGCCACCATTTCTTGGTTTAATACATCTTCCTTGGATCTAGCTAAGCTTTAATAGCAATGTCATTGGATATGGCTTGAGATTTATGTTTGGAAAAACTTTGAACAACCATGAATTGCTACCTTTACGAGGTAACATTCAATCTTTTTAACAAGATCTGTTTTTTGACTTTTTTGACTTTTTTTTTTTTTTTTTTGCTGTACGCGGGCCTCTCACTGTTGGGGCCTCTCCCGTTGCGGAGCACAGGCTCCGGACGCGCAGGTTCAGCGGCCATGGCTCATGGGGCCAGCCGCTCCGCGGCATATGAATCTTCCCAGACCGGGGTACGAACCAGTGTCCCCTGCATCAGCAGGAGGACTCTCAACCACTGCGCCACCAGGGAAGCCCAAGAGCTATTTTTTGTTTAGCCAAAGAAGCAGAATTCTGAATTTTATCTATAAACCCCATCTAAGAATGTGTTACTCATAGATTTGCCTCATTACTGATTAAATCTAAACCTTCAGGGATATACATTTTGATGGGAACAGGAAAGCTATTCCAGGTTGTTACCCATGTCATCTATTGACTTCTGCAGTGATTCATATGGATGAAGTTTCATCTCACACCCTAAGTTAGTGTCATTCTTTGCATTTTCTGCTGCGATGTGCATTTTAGGACCTCCAGATTAAATCTGAATGGAATTCAGCCATGATAAATATTTATAGGTATATTTAGACGAGCTTAATGATGAGTTGTGTCTTAATCAACATCAGACTTAGATGAACTACGTAAATGAAAGAATCATGCATTGAGTTGACATCTGTGCAAAAGTATTACTTACTGGAGTTCACGTGGAGCTAAGAACAGTACTTAGAACATAAGGACATCTTGAATTACATTGTAATTTAAAGCATGGTTTTTTGGGCCTCAATTCAAGGTCCAAATAATGGGTACTGCTGCTGAGACATCTCCCAGAAATGAGATGTGAAATAGTGAAAAATATTTTCAAGTTGAACAATTATTATTTTTGTACTTACCATGATTCTTTTATTATAGATGTATTTTCTAAGTTAACTCTTTGCATATTAAAGTTTTGTGCTATATTAACATGATGATAAGGTAAACCAGACTGTTTTCTAAATCCATTAAAGCCCCCTAAGGGAGTTATATTATGTTATTGGCATGCTCAAGATATGATTCAATCTCTAGGTTACCTAAATTCACATACTAATGAGTCATATAATAAAGGAGACTTAATCGTGCTATTTGTGTCATTGAAAAAGTTTTATTAAGAACATTTATTTACAGAAAGATTATAGAATACCTCACTGAGTGTAACAGTTCTCACACAAAATATCCTTTGGCTTCTCCTTCAGAATGGCATCATTCAACACTATCTAACTCAGAATAGTTTCTCTTGTGTCAACAGATAAAATACATAAAGAAGATTATTAAAAATGTATTATACCTTAGGCAGAATATGTTAATAGACACAGTACAGCTGCACACTTTAAATTACTAAATACAATTAATAACACAATTATTAGAATAGAAGTCTTTAGTTTGTTAGTGCTGTATAGAATTTTGAGGTTTCTTCCTAGTTCAAAGTGACACCTTTCAAGGGACCAGCTCTCCAAATACATAGGCCTGGATGGCCAGGAGACGTGAACTCTGTAACCCTGTAATTCTGATGCTCACTGAATAGACTAAGTGTGGACATCTGCTCTGGGGCCACTCAAAGGTTTTCTTCTTGAAATTTTTAGTGTGAAGGGAGAAGTTGTGACTTGTCTTTGCCACCACTTCCATTAGAACAAGATAGTTACTCATTCCACTGTCACACTGGGGATTTGAGAAACCCAGTCCAGGGGAGAGAGCAAAAGAGAATAGTTAAGTGAGGACAGGAAAGAGAACAACACACAGGGATGACCCTGATGGTTTTCCATTTTCTGACCACATGGCCTTCCTGTGGCCAGGGCCAGATATAAACTTGCCTCTGGACTCTGTAAGGCATATCTGCATCCTTACATCATATTTCTATTTCTGTTCATAAGCTAGAGTTGTTTTCTTTTACTTGCAACAAAAAGACCTGGACCGGTACAACCTGACTTTGCCACGTTCTTCTGGATTTAAAAGCACTTTTGCACATCAATTGACATCTTTATGTCTTAATAATATTATCAAATCTACTTTATTTTATGGCATTTGATCAAGAGGTCACTGACAATAAGTAAAACTGTCAAAGGTACAGTAAATTTCAAACTGTGAATGTCCTGGACCTTTGACCTCACAAGTATTTTACAAAGTATCAATTGAGTATAATTCATATCACTGCTAAAACACCTGGAATTAATACTCTGTATTGATAGAAAAACATGGATCTTCTTTCCCCTATTCCTGCAGTCTTCATTTTGCTCAGTATTTTATTTAATTCAGGAGTTGTCTGTTGCCTGCCTTTATATGTTGTGGAGTGGGGACAAATTCCAAACGCCTTGGTATTTTTAAAAGCCCTTCATGACTTAGCCCCATCTTTTATGACTTTCCTCTCCAACTCTGCCCTCCAAACGTGTTGGATTTCCCTATTTCTGTGAATACACCACTTTCCCTGAGCCTTTGAACTTACAGTGTTCTTGATTTGGAACTGCTTGGCCAACTCTCACTTCTGCTTTGGGTCTCAGTTTGAACATCACTTCCTCTGGGAAATCTGCTGTGATTCTCAAGGAACTGGGATGTGTAGTCCTACAGCAAGCTGATTGTCTGTCACAACACCTACTGCATTTTATTGTTATTATTTGTCCAGTGATGTCTCACCAGCTAGCCCGTGAGTCCTGTGAGAACAGAGATTATGGCTCCCTTGTCCCTATTTAGCACAAAGTCTCTCTGTAGATAAGTGTGCCACCACCGCCACAATGAGAGTTAATTAATACAAACACAGACTCCAGTATGTATGAAACCACAGAAAGCCCAGATAGCTAAAGAACTCTTGAGAAAAAAGGACAAAACTTCATGCTCCCTACCTTCAGACTATACTAAAAACCTATAGTACAAAACAGTATGGTGCTGTCACAAAACAGATATGTAGATCGATGGAACAAAATAGAGAACCCAGAAATAAACCCATGCACATGTGGTCAATTAATCTACAACAAAGGAGGCAAGAATATACAATGGGGAAAAGACTGTCTCTTCAATAAGTGGTGTTGGGAAAACTAGACAGCTACATGTAAAAGAATGAAATTAGAACATCTTCTCACACTATATACAAAAAAATAAACTCCAAATGGATTAAAGACCTAAATGTAAGACCTGAAACCACAAAAATCCTAGTAGAAAACAAGGGCAGTTCACTCTGACATCAGCCTCAGCAATATTTTTTGGAAATGTCTCCTCGGGCAAGGAAAACAAGAGCAAAAATAAGCAAATGTGACCCAATTGAACTTAAAAGCTGTTGCACATCAAAGGAAACCATCGATAAATCGAAAAGGCAACTTACTAAATGTGAAAAGTATTTGCAAATGATATGTCTATAAGAGGTTAATATCCCACCATATGACACAGTAATTGCACTCCTTGGTATTTACCCAAGTGAGCTGAAAACTTATACCCATGCAAAAACTTGCACACAAATGCTTATATCAGCTTTATTCATAATTACCAAAATTTGGGAGCAACCAAGATGTCCTTCAGTAGGTGAACGGATAAATAAACTGTGGTATATCTGGACTATGAAATATTATTCAGCACTAAAACAAAAGGAGCTATCGAGTCATGAAAATAAATGGAGGAATTGTAAATGCATACTATATTTATGAAAGAAGACAATCCCAGAAGGCTAAATACTTTTTGATTCTGGAAATATCATGATTTCCATAATATGACATTCTAGAAAAGG
The DNA here is from genome assembly GCF_964270905.1 of Leucopleurus acutus. NCBI lineage: Eukaryota > Metazoa > Chordata > Mammalia > Artiodactyla > Delphinidae > Leucopleurus > Leucopleurus acutus. The sequence goes on along the minus strand of NC_139153.1, from coordinate 62,880,917 downwards.
TAAAACTTTGATGACAGCAAAAAGATAGTGGTTGCCAGGAGCATGGAAGGAGAGATGAATAGGTGGAGTATAGAAAATATTTAGGGCAATGAAAATATTCTGTATGATAGTATAATGATAGATACATTATACACTTGTCAAAACCACAGAATGTACAATATCAAGAGTGAGCTCTAAAATGTACTATGGACTTTGGGTGATTATGATGTGTCAATGTAGATTCATTCTTGGTAAAATTATACCATTTTGAGGAGTGGGAGAGGTTATGAATGAGTGGGGGCAGGGATATATATGGGAAATCTGTGTACCTTTCTCTCAACTTCGTTGTGAACCTAAACTCCCCCCAAAAAGATTGTCTTAAAGTGTGGGAGAAAATATTTGCAAACTGTATATCTTTTAAGTGGTTAATATACAAAATATAGAAAGAACTCCTATAACTCAGTAGCTATATAATTTTTTTAATGGGCAAAGGACCTGAGTAGACATTTTTCCAAGGAAGACATATAACTGGCCAACAGGTGTATGAAAAAGAATAGTCGACATCACTAATCATTAGGGAAATGCAAATCAAAACCACAATGAGATATCATCTCATACCTGATACAATGGCCATTACTTTTTAAAAAAGGAAAAAAAGATGTCAGCAAGGTTGTAGATTAATTGGAACACTTGTACACTGTTGTTAGGAATGTAAAATGATGCAGCTGCTATGGAAAACAGTATGGAGGCTCCTCAAATAATTGAAAATAGAACTGCCATATGATACAGCAATCCCAATTCTGTGTATTTATCCAGAAGAATTGAAAACAAGATCTAGAAGAGATATTTGCACTCTCATGTTTATTGCAGTATTATTTTCAATAGCCAAGGGTAGAAAAAAATATGGCATATAAATACAACGGAATATTACTCAGCCTTAAATATACTATAAGCTACAACATGGATGAACTTTGAGGACATTATGCTAAGTGAAATAATTCAGTCATAGAAAGACAAATACTGCACGCTTCCACTTATATGATGTTTCTTAAATAAATTCATAAAATCAGAGAGTAGAACAGTGATTACCAGGGCTGGTGGAAGGGGAAAATGAGGAGTTGCTCTTCAGTGGGTATAGAGTTTCAATCATGCATTATGAAAAGTTCTAAATATCTGATGTAAAATTATGAGCATAGAGTTAACAATACTGTACATTAAAATTTTGTTAAGGGAATAGGTTTCATGTTTTCATGTGTTTATCACGATAATAATTTAAAAAATCAATTGCTCAAAAATCTGACAAATGTACTTGTAGTAACTTGAGTTCATATAAGATGTTGCTAAAAAAAAGAGAGACTAGAGTCTAATTTGTCAATGTATCTCTATTGCCATTTTAGGGAATTTTTACTGAAGCTAAGTATATAAAGTATTTTTTTGTTCCAATGACCCATTTTTTCTGGTTTATTCCCCATTTTTTTGTAACTGAACTGGTAATTTACCTAAATTATTGACACCATATTTGACATTTTGCTAAATTCTCTATCAGCAACTGGGAACCTTTCAGTTGTATCTATGTGCAGCCAAGCAATTAGTAGACGTGGTCAGTTCTGTGACAATGGTCCATCTGGCTACTTTGGTGAACAGGCTCTTACTCAGTTTTCCTTTATGCTTTCTCTGAATTATCATTATCCCATAAGCATGAATTAAAAATACAGCATTACCTGTGAACTTCCTGAAGAAATTTTTAGGACCACGAAATGGTATATGTTTGGTGTTCTTTGACCCTAATTAACTTTTAATTGATGGAAGTTGGGGGGAGATCTTTTATGACTGTTTGTCACTACTTTTATTATTTATATATTATATGTTAAACCTCATTTCTAAACTTAACTCTAGGTATATTAACTGTTGATATTTTATCACTTGAATATTTTTATACTATATTCTTTCAACTTTCTATATGGTGTTTAACCCTTTCAAATTTAAGATAAACCATAGGTTTATTGATTGATTGATTGATGTGGATCATTTTTTTTTAAGTCTTTATTGAATTTGTTACAATATTGCTTCTGTTTTATGTTTTGGTTTTTTGGCCACTAGGCATGTAGGATCTTAGCTTCTTGACCAGGGATCAAACCACCATCCCTTGCATTGGAAGGTGAAATCTTAACCATTGGACCACCAGGGAAGTCCCTAAACTATAAGTTTAACTAGAAATCTGACTGTCATGGAGAAAGATAAAGAAAAATTCTCCAACATTTCACCTAGCGTAAAATGTAACCACACTTAATTCACACACATCACATATTCACTTTTACCTAATTGATCATTTTAAAATAATTTTATTCATTACGGATAAGGAGGAAATTACTCATATTAAGCACCATTAATAGCAGTAAACTCTAAGCCAACTCTCTACCTACTAAGAATTATAGATGAACAAATGCATATATCCAAGTGGGTGCACTTTCTGTAACTCACATTTGAGAGACAGTTGCTGACATTTTTTTAAATGTGTGGTCTTAGCCTCTATTTACATGATGAGGTATCTTTTCAGGTTTAGAGTTATCTTGTGAGTATTCTTTAGCCTTAATTTAAATTTAATTTAAAGCATTCTATTTTCCTAAGTAAATTTTGGTTTCTAGACATTACTTTAGATAAATGAATTTGGGAATTAGGATGTGAAAATTATTTATAGTGTATATATATACTATTGGTCTATATTCATATATGCATTTGTTTCCTTTATTATACAAATATACAAACAAAAATGGGACTTTACAAATGGTGCACATGTTCTTTTATCTCCGTCCTTATGTTTTTGACTCCAGTACTTTAAAAAAATAAAGCTTGGTCTTCTCATTCTTGCTCCTAACTTTCTATAAGTTGAATTATTGATGATAATCCTGAGTGGTGGTGCAGTGCTCTACTCCCAAAGGGTGAGCCAAAGGCATGTGTTGCAAGTGTGATCTGTGTAGACAAAGGAAATAACTCAGCAAATGCTTCTGGAAAGTTTCTGATATGATATATTCAAGAACCTGTGCAAAACGTGGAGAATAAAAATGTGAACATAGCTCAGTCACTCACATGCATTCATTCAACCATGTTCAAATACCTGGTAATGCCAATGCAGTGTATTAAATACAATTCCAGGGAGGGGAAGATGGCAGAAGAGTAAGACGCGGAGATCACCTTCCTCCCCATAGATACACCAGAAATACATCTACACATGGAACAACTCCTACGGAGCACCTACTGAATGCTGGCAGAAGACCTAAGACCTCCCAAAAGTCAAGAAAGTCCCCACGTACCTGAGTAGGGCAAAAGAAAAAAGAATAAACAGAGACAAAAGGATAGGAACGGGACCTGCACCAGTGGGAGGGAGCTGTGAAGGAGGAAAGTTTCCACACACTAGGAAGCTCCTTCTCGGGCGGAGACTGCAGGTCGCGGAGGGGGAAGCTTTGGAGCCGCGGTAGAGAGCACAGCAACAGGGGTGCGGAGGGCAAAGGGGAGAGATTCCCACACAGAGGAACGGTGCCGACCAGCACTCACCAGCCAAAGAGGCTTGTCTGCTCACGCGCTGGGGCGGGCGGGGCTGCGAGCTGAGGCTCGGGCTTTGGTCGGAGTGTAGGGAGAGGACTGGTGTTGGTGGCGTGAACACAGCCTGCAGGGGATTAGTGCACCACGGCTGGCTGGGAGGGAGTCCGGGGAAAAGTCTGGACCTGCCGAAGAGGCAAGAGACTTTTTCTTCCCTCTTTGTTTCCTGGTGCGCGAGGAGAGGGGATTAATAGCGCTGCTTAAAGGAGCTCCAGAGACAGGCGCGAGCCGCAGCTAATAGCGCGTACCACAGAGATGGGCATGAGACGCTAAGGCTGCTGCTGCCGCCACCAAGAAGCCCATGTGCGAGCACAGGTCACTATCCACACCCCCCTTCCGGGGAGTCTGTGAAGCCCGCCACTGCCAGGGTCCCGGGATCCAGGGACAACTTCCCCGGGAGAACGCACGGCGCGCCTCAGGCTGGTGCAACGTCACACTGGCCTCTGCCGCCGCAGGCTCGCCCCGCACTCCGTGCCCCTCCCTCCCCACAGCCTGAGTGAGCCAGAGTCCCAGAAGCAGCTGCTCCTTTAACCCCATCCTATCTGAGCGAAGAAAAGACATCCTCCAGCGACCTACATGCAGAAGCGGGGCCAAATCCAAAGCTGAGCCCCGGGAGCTGTGAGAACAAAGAAGAGAAAGGGAAATCTCTCCCAGCAGCCTCAGGAGCAGCGGATTAAAGCTCCACAATCAACTTGATATACCCTGCATCTGTGGAATATATGAATAGACAACGAATCATCCCAAATTGAGGAGGTGGACATTGAGAGCAAGATTTATTATATTTTCCCCTTTTCCTCCTTTTTTGAGTATGTATGTGTATGCTTCTGTGTGAGATTTTGTCTGTATAGATTTACTTCCACCATTTGCCCTAGGGTTCTATCCATCCGTTTTTTTTAATAATTTTTCTTAATTATTTTTTATTTTAATAACTATTTTATTTTATCTTATTTTATTTTATCCTCTTTCTTTCTTTCTTCCTTTCTTTCTTCTTTCTACTTATTCTCCCTTTAATTCTGAGCTGTGTAGATGAAAGTCTTTTGGTGCTGAAGCAAGGAGTCAGTGCTGTGCCTCTGAGGTGGGAGAGCCAACTTCAGGACACAGGTCCACAAGAGACCTCCCAAATCCACATAATATCAAACAGCGAAGGTATCCCAGAGATCTCCATCTCAACACCAGCACCCAGCTTCACTCAACGACCAACAAGCTACAGTGCTGGACACCCTATGCCAAACAACTAGTAAGACAGGGACACAACCCCACCCATTAGCAGAGAGGCTGCCTAAAATCATAATAAATCCACAGACACCCCAAAACACACCACCAGACATGGACCTGCCCACCAGAAAGACAAGATCCAGCCTCAACCACCAGAACACATGCACTAGTCCCCTGCAAAAGGAAGCCTACACAACCCACTGAACCAATTTTAGACCCTGGGGACAGACACCAAAAACAACGGGAACTACGAACCTGCAGCCTGCAAAAAGGAGACCCCAAACACAGTAAGATAAGCAAAATGAGAAGACAGAAAAACACACAGCAGATGAAGGAGCAAGATAAAAACCCACCAGACGTAAGAAATGAAGAGGAAATAGGCAGTCTACCTGAAAAAGAATTCAGAATACTAATAGTAAAGATGATCCAAAATCTTGGAAACAGAATAAAGAAAATGCCAGAAACATTTAACAAGGACCTAGAAGAACTAAAGATGAAACAAGCAATGATGAACAACATAATAAATGAAATTAAAAATACTCTAGATGGGATCAATAGCAGAATAACTGAGAAAGAAGAACGGATAAGTGACTTGGAAGATAAAATGGTGGAAATAACTACTGCAGAGAAGAATAAAGAAAAAAGAATGAAAATAACTGATGAGTGTCTCAGAGACCTCTAGCACAAAATTAAATGCACCAACATTCGAATTATAGGGTTCCAGATGAAGAAGAGAAAAATAAAGGGACTGAGAAAATATTTGAAGAGATTATAATTGAAAAATTCCCTAATATGAGAAAGGAAAGAGTTAATCAAGTTCAGGAAGCACAGAGAGTCCATACAGGAAAAATCCAAGGAGAAACACACCAAGACACATACTAAACAAACTGTCAAAAATTAAACACAAAGAAAGCATATTAAAAGCAGCAAGGGAAAAACAACAAATAACACAAAGGTAATCCCCATAAGGTTAACAGCTGATCTTTCAGCAGAAATACTGTAAGCCAGAAAAGAATGGCAGGACATATTTAAAGTGATGAAGGAGAAAAAGCTGCAACCAAGATTACTCTATCCAGCAAGGATCTCATGTGATAGAGAAATTAAAAGCTTTACAGACAAGAAAAAGCTGAAAGAGTTCAGCACCACCAAACCAGCTTTTCAACAAATGCTAAAGGAACTTCTCTAGGCAAGAAACACGAGAGAAGGAAAAGACCTACAATAACAAATCCAAAACAAATAAGAAAATGGGAATAGGAACATATATATTGATAATTACCTTAAATGTAAATGGACTAAATGCTCCCACCAAAAGAAACAGACTGGCTGAATGGATACAAAAACAAGACCCATATATATGCAGTCTACAAGAGACCCAGTTCAGATGTAGAGACACATACAGACTGAAAGTGAGGGGATGGAAAAAGATATTCCATGCAAATAGAAACCAAAAGAAAGCTGGAGTAGCAATTCTAATATCAGACAAAATAGACATTAAAATAAAGACTATTAGAAGAGACAAAGAAGGACACTACATAATGATCAACGGATCGATCGAAGAGGAAGATATTACAATTGTAAACATTTATGCACCCAACATAGTACCACCTCAATACATAAGGCAAATACTAACAGCCATAAAAGGGGAAATTGACAGTAACACATTCATAGTAGGGGACTTTAACACCCCACTTTCACCAATGGACAGATCTTCCAAAATGAAAATAAATAAAGAAACAAAAGTTTTAAATGATATATTAAACAAGATGGACTTAGTTGATATTTATAGGACATTCCATCCAAAAACAACAGAATACACATTTTTTTTAGTACTCATGGAACATTCTATAGGAAAGATCATATCTTGGTTCACAAATCAAGCTTTCGTAAATTTAATGAAAATTGAAATTGTATCAAGTATCTTTTCTGACCACAAAGCTATGAGACTAGATATCAATTACAGGAAAAGATCAGTAAAAAAATACAAACACATGGAGGCTAAACAATAATCTACTTAATAACGAAGTGATCACTGAAGAAATCAAAGAGGAAATCAAAAAATACCTAGAAACAAACGACAATGGAGACACGACGACCCAAAACCTATGGGATGCAGCAAAAGCAGTTCTAAGAGGGAAGATTATAGCAATACAATCCTACCTTAAGAAACAGGAAACATCACGAATAAATAACCTCATCGTGCACCTAAAGCAATTCGAGAAAGAAGAACAAAAAACAAACCAAAATCAGCAGAAGGAAAGAAATCATAAAGATCAGATCAGAAATAAATGAAAAAGAAATGAAGGAAATGATAGCAAAGATCAATAAAACTAAAAGTTGGTTCTTTGAGAAGATAAACAAAATTGATAAACCATTAGCCAGACTCATCAAGAAAAAAAATGGAGAAGACTCAAATCAATAGAATTACAAATGACAAAGGAGAAGTAACAACTGACACTGCAGAAATAAAAAAGATCATGAGAGATTACTACAAGCAACTCTATGCCAATAAAATGGACAATCTGGAAGAAATGGAAAAATTCTTAGAAATGCACAACCTGCCAAGACTGAATCAGTAAGAAATAGAAAATGTGAAGAGACCAATCACAAGCACTGAAATTGAAACTGTATTAAAAACCTTCCAACAAACAAAAGCCCAGGACCAGATGGCTTCACAGGCGAATTCTATCAAACATTTAGAGAAGAGCTAACACCTATCCTTCTCAAACTCTTCCAAAATATAGTAGGGGAAGGAACACTCCCAAACTCATTCTGCAAGGCCACCATCACCCTGATACCAAAACCAGACAAGTATGGTTCAAAGAAAGAAAACTACAGGCAATATCACTGATGAACATAGATGCAAAAATCCTCAACAAAATACTAACAAACAGGATCCAACAGCACATTAAAAGGATCATACACCATGATCAAGTGGGTTTCTTTCCAGGATGCAAAGATTCTTCAATATATGCAAATCCATCAACGTGATACACCATATTAACAAATTGAAGAAGAAAAAACATATGATCATATCAACAGATGCAGTGAAAGCTTTCGACAAAATTCAACACCCATTTATGATAAAAAGCCCTCCAGAAAGTAGGCATAAAGAGAAATTTCCTCAACATAATAAAGACCATATATGACAAACCCACATCCAATATTGTCCTCAATGGTGAAAAACTGAAATCATTTCCACTAAGATCAGGAACATGACAAGGTTGTGCACGCTCTCCACTCTTATTCAACATAGTTTCAGAAGTTTTAGCCACAGCAATCACAGAAGAAAAGGAAATAAAAGGAATCCAATTTGGAAAAGAAATGTAAAGCTGTCACTGTTTGCAGATGATATGATGCTATACATAGAGAATCCTAAAGATGCTACCAGAAAACTACTAGAGCTAATCAGTGAATTTGGTAAAGTAGCAGGATACAAAATTAATGCACAGAAATCTCTGGCATTTCTATACACTAATGATGAAAATTCTGAAAGTGAAATCAAGAAAACTCTCCCATTTACCATTGCAACAAAAAGAATAAAATATCTAGGAATAAACCTACCTAAGGAGACAAAAGACCTGTATGCAGAAAAATATAAGACACTGATGAAAGAAATTAAAAATTATACAAATAGATGGAGAGATATACCATGTTCTTGGATTGGAAGAATCAACATTGTGAAAATGACTCTACCACTCAAAGCAACCTACAGATTCAATGCAATCCCTATCAAACTACAACTAGCATTTTTCACAGAAATACAACAAAAAATTTTCACAATTTGTATGGAAATACCAAAGACCCCGAATAGCCAAAGCAGTCTTGAGAACGAAAAATGGAGATGGAGGAATCTTGCTCCCTGACTTCAGACTATACTACAAAGCTACAATAATCAAGACAGTATGGTACTGGCACAAAAACAGAAATATAGATCAATGGAACAGGATAGAAAGCCCAGAGATAAACCCACACACATATGATCACCTTATCTTTGATAAAGGAGGCAGGAATGTACAGTGGAGAAAGGACAGCCTCTTCAATAAGTGGTGCTGGGAAAACTAGACAGCTACATGTAAAAGTATGAGATTACATCACTCCCTAACACCATACACAAAAATAAGCTCAAAATAAATTAAAGACCTAAATGTAAGGCCAGAAACTATCAACCTCTTAGAGGAAAACATAGGCAGGACACTCTATGACATAAATCACAGCAAGGTCCTTTTTGACCCACCTCCTAGAGAAATGGAAATAAAAACAAAAATAAACAAATTGTACCTAATGAAACTTAAAATCTTTTGCACAGCAATGGAAACCACAAACAAGATGAAAAGACAACCCTCAGAATGGGAGAAAATATTTGCAAATGAAGCAACTGACAAAGGATTAATCTCCAAAATTTACAAGCAGCTCATGCAGCTTAATAACAAAAAAAAAAAAAAACCAATCCAAAAATGGGCAGAAGACCTAAATAGACATTTCTCCAAAGAAGATATACAGACTGCCAACAAACACATGAAAGAATGCTCAACATCACTAATCATTAGAGAAATGCAAATGAAAACTACAATGAGATATCATCTCACACCAGTCAGAATGGCCATCATCAAAAAATCTAGAAACAATAAATTCTGGAGAGGGTGTGGAGTAAAGGGAACACTCTTGCACTGCTGGTGGGAATGTGAATTGGTACAGCCACTATGGAAAACAGTATGGAGGTTCCTTCAACAAGTACAAATAGAACTACCATAAGACCCAGCAATCCCACTACTAGGCATATACCCTGAGAAAATCATAATTCAAAAAGAATCATGTACCAAAATGTTCATTGCAGCTCTATTTACAATAGCCTGGAGATGGAAGCAACCTAAGTGTCCATCATCGGATGAATGGATAAAGAAGATGTGGCACATATATACAATGAAATATTACTCAGCCATAAAAAGAAACAAAATTGAGCTATTTGTAATGAGGTGGATAGACCTAGAGTCTGTCATACAGAGTGAAGTAAGTCAGAAAGAGATAGGCAAATACCGTATGCTAACACATATATATGGAATTTATGGAAAAAAAAATGTCATGAAGAACCTAGGGGTGAAACAGGAATAAAGACACAGACTTACTAGAGAATGGACTTGAGGATATGGGAAGGGGGAAGGGTAAGCTGTGACAAAGCGAGAGAGTGGCATGGACATATATACACTACCAAACCTAAGGTAGATAGGTAGTGGGAAGCAGCCGCATAGCACAGGGAGATCAGCTCGGTGCTTTGTGACCGAGGGGTGGGATAGGGAAGGTGGGAGGGAGGGAGACGCAAGAGGGAAGAGATATGGGATCATATGTATATATATAACTGATTCATTTTGTTGTGAAGCTGAAACTAACATACCATTGTAAAGCAATTATACTCCAATAAAGATGTTAAAATGAAAAAAAAAATAAGTAAAAGCTATGGTTCTTTTGTTTGGCAAAAATAAATAAATAAATTCAATTCCATATACATATGTTTTTTGAATGTATGAAGAATGATGTTATAATTAACACACTGTAAACACATTTAAACATTTTAAGATAATCCATTGAAATTGTAATTAGCATTTTCTTGATCAACAGAAACTAAAAGTATAATTTCTGTTCAGCATAACTTCTTTTAACTATAACTGCTATTAAATGCCTTTGATATTTTTTGCCTTACATACATGTATTTGCACTTGGAATGTTTGGTAAGCCCTACTTTGCATGATTATCGTTGACAGAGCATTTTCATTTGGTCCCCAACACGCACCTTCTTCCCTAATTGGGCATTGATGTGTAATGGGAGGGGCCAACAAGTTTTAATGCGTGTTAAATTCAGGGACATCAGGTCACAGAATCCTTGGGAGGTTTATCAGAGCAACAGTTGTCAAATGTCACCAATGCATATATCTTTAGAGAGTGTGCTGATCCTCATGCCTTTCTTCTTGATTTTCTCCTTCCTTTCTTCTTTTTCTTTTTCACACTGTGGCTTCATGGCCTTGGTTAAGCCCATATTACAGTAAAATATAAATCAAAGTGCTCTAAAGTGCTTTCTATTTCTTTAAGTTGGAGTATGAAAGAAAAAAATTGATTCTTATGGAATTAGGGAAGTTTAGCCACATTTAAATTCACTGTACTTTTATGTTCAAGCTCTGAGCCATCTGAGCTTGTGGAGTGATATCAAATCCCAGAAAACAGGATGTGGAGATGACTGAAGCTTTTTTTATTATTATTAAAAAAAACTAAAAAAATAAAACTAAAAAAAAAAAGCAAACAGAAACTAACTTTTCTTATTTCAAATGTAATGTGTGTATTTTTTAAAAGTGATAGAATTTAAATTTTGAGATATGGATGGAGTAAAACAAGGGAGAATTAGCATACTCTAATAATAATAATAATTGATGTTTACTGAGTATACCCATTAGATGCCAGACATTTTTCTGTTACTTGGATTTTCTCACTTAGATCTTCCAGCTTTCTATGAGCTCAGTACTATTTTTATCCCAGTGTTACAGGTAGGGCTTAAGAGAGGTTTAAGTGACTAGCAAGGTTATACACTAGTAATAAGTGGTTGACACTCATTCAATTGGGCAATAATTATTGATTGCTTACTGGGAGTCAGGCATGGAGAGATCAGCATGAGTATTTCAGTTAATTTTTACAATAATTCCATGGGGTAAGAATTAGTGTCCTCATTAGTTTTGTATCACTGAAATAGGTTGACTCAAGACACAGAACTATTACATGTTGGAACCTGAACTAGAATCCAGTTCTATCTGTCTCCAATATCTCTCCTGCACCTTTTGAATGTGTGTATGTGTGTGTGTCTGTGTGCACACACACACACAAAAACCCATCCTAATTTTCTGTAACATGATTAATTGTTTTAGATCTGTGTTTGAATGAGGAATTTGGTACTGCATAAAAAGCTATTCTTGTACATATACCTAGCCAATCACAGAGAATTAAATATTTGACTATAGACTGTCCTTGTGTGTTCCTATAGTTGTATTCTATTCCCATGGAAACCATATTATTCTGAAGACAGGTGCTGCATTGTATTCCTCTCTAGTTTCCCTATGGTGTGAATCCTTGATTCAAAGCAGATGTTCTTGGTTATCCTTGGTGGGGAGAAGAGGGGCAATTAAAAATGAGAAGTCAATTTATATTGTGAACAAGGAACGGAGAAGAAGGAAAGATAAATGGCACTAAACAAAATGAAATTGAGATTTAAGAGTATAGATAAATCTATATAATGGAGGCATCAATATCCTGGGACAGAGAGTTCAGAGAAGATATATAAAGATGGACATAACAATTATATTTATCCAAATAAGTTAGTCATTTGACAGTTGGAAGACAAGACATTATTTGGGCCCTGGTTAGAGTCTGGAAGATGATTCAGTGGCTTGGTTTGTTGGGCCTAAGGCATTGTGGTGCAAACAGACAGTGAGAGAGGAGTCAGTTAAGACCCAGAGCAGGGCAAAAGTCACAGTTGAAGTAGAGAGAGGACTACCACAGTAGCGATAAATACCAGAGTCACAGCAGAGACACATGAGGATTCATAGCAGAACATGAAGAATGACAGACTGGGGGAAATAATTCAAACAGAATAGGGGCAGAAAAAAATGTTTGAAATTTTTATGTGAGTTCAAAGAAGAAAGTTAAACCTGGAGAACAAAGAATTTTTAGTTCCAATTTTGAAAGAATATGAGTTTTATAAACAAAAAATATAAAAGTTCACTGTGTAGTGTAGTATTACAGGATTCGGTCACCCTGAGCTTGTAAATTCAGTCTGTGATGCTGTTTTATAGCATCCTTAACTCACAATGTAGATGGAAAGGTAAGATATCCTGCACCTTGTAGTCCATGACTACTGAAAATTCAGGGTCCTAATACTCATTACATCCATTCTTTTCCACTGGAACCACATTGACTTCCTCATTAAATTACTAGTTATAATGTTGATAACTAGTTAATGTTTTGGTTCATTATAAGTGAACCAAATTTTTTTCCAATAACACGTTCCATTGTTTTGCAGCCATCAGACAAATAGCCCCTGAGATCTCATCTACATTCCATTTTTCTGTTGAGGTCTCATTCAACTTGCTGTATGAAGTGGAAACAACTTTCTTAGACAATAAGTTCATTTGTATTCTTAACTCTTTCTAGATTATTTATCTAGAAAGATAGATAAATATCTTTCTCTTTTTTTCTAAAAAAGATAGAAAACAACAATTAAACAACTGAAAGCCTTTTTAAATTTTCTTCATTCCATTTTAAATTCTGTAGTATATAGACCTAGATATAAACAGCTACCAAGATTTGACTAATAGCGCAAACTTAATAAGTAATTTGTTTTTATAGGTGGCATTTGCACTAATATCTCTATAATACTAATAATAACAAAGTCAACAACGGAAAAAGAATTTGAGATCCTTAGAGCCTCATTACTCTTGATTTATAGACCAGCAGCAATTATCTAATCCAGAAGCATCAAAATATTTTTCAAAATGTATAATATGAATTAAAAAGAGTTTATGCTTGAATTTAAATGAAATCCATTTAAATGAATTAAAATGAATTTATAGTGTCTAATATGAGTTAACAAAAAGATGAGTTAGGGAAATTACATTATTTCTCCTGAATTGATCTATTCCAGCATGTGGAGGGGGCAGTATTCAAGGAATGACATCAAAATATTTTCACCATCACCTGGCACAGTGACTGACATATATTATTTCTATATGTTTCCACTTAACATGAATGGATACATGATATTTGGAAAGAGATTAAAAGAATCCAAACTGCAATATATAGTTTTGTATTTTGGCACAAAATGAACAATGATATGTTAAAATGTGTAAGGGATTTTTGCAAGCAAATATTACCTTCAATAAATATATGTTAAAGAATGAATGAATGAATAAGAATTCAGGCAGAAACTCAAGTGTGGCTCAGTCATCTGAATGCCATTACCCAAAAAATCATCTCGAAGACTTCCTTTCTAGTTCATGTCTAGCCAACCAGACCAAGGTCCATACCACATACTAGCCTCTGTGCTTTCCCTGCTTCAGAACCAACCCCTGACTCCTTACCCCAGCTTCAAGGCATATGCCTGGAATAACAGGGAATTTACTTCATCTCTGTACAACATCCCTTACTCGGAGCTGTGAGTCAGTGAGAAAGATCAGGTAATTTAATATTTTCCATTATTAACCCAGGTGATTGCTACTTCTCACAACTCCCATGCCCCTAGGCTCTTTCCCAGGCTCGACAATAGTGTCATTCTGGGATGTGGTATGAGTTAGCAATGGGAAAAAGACACATTTTTTCTGAAAAACAAGGTCCAGTCAATATCCTACTTACACTAGTCATCTACACATATTTCAGTAACTAAACAAAAATGTATGAAATTTAAAAATTTCAATCACTTTTATTTATAATAATAAGTATAGAGTTAGATGTTCTATTAAGGGTACTTTTTAATCTTTGACCAGAAAAAAATTAAATATACATTTTCAACATTTTAAGTTACTGTAACAAAAGTAGAAATGTGTGGAGAGAGAATGATACTCTTTTAAGAAGAGAAGCAAGGACAAATTATCCGTATAAAATGGATCATCTTCTTTGTTTTAATGGGGAACAGAATTAAAAGAAACTCCCACTTTCACAACTAAAAGTGTCAGAGTTGTTGATTTCTAAACAAGTGTCTACTTCCTGTCTTTTCAAATTAGAAATGTATGACCCTACTATAGCAGGTTCAGTTATCATAAAGTATTATTTGAACAACAACAAAATGAATGAAAGGAAAAGAAGAAAAAACAAAGGGCTCAGTCATTAAAGGAAAAAGATTACCAAGACTGGCAAAATTATGAAGTGGTGAATGACAAACTAAAGACAAGCCATCGTGAGCTATTTTAACATAACAAGCTTCCCCTTTAATAAATGTTACATCACCTTAGGCGAGTTTCTATCTTTAATCATGCATTCTGTTGCTGTTGCTGATGGATGTTCCTTAAACACATCAAATGTAATGTGTTCAAAATGGAATTTATAAACTTCTCACCTCCACTCTGCTCGTCCTACTGTGATTAATTTCTCCATCTTTGTTAATTGTCCACCATCTTCCACAAAACATATGTGTCCTAACCCATTTTCCTAAACAAATTTTTGTATATCAAATTATTTCCTTTTTTACTTCAAAGATCTATTCTGACAAACATTTGGCCTCCACTTATAATTAGAAACTTAACAATACTAATAGTTGCTTCAAAGAGCATCCTCTCTTTGTCAATGTGCAAGTATTTACATTCATTTGCATGTAATTCACTTTCATACTCATTCACTAGGGTATGAATATTACTTAGTCAAATAGTCAATTAATTAATACAGTCTTTACATATTCACTTATTAAAATGCACTGCATAATTCCTATTTCCTTGGGACTTCTCACTGAATCCATGGGATGTGAATTTTGAACAGCTGTGGCCGTTTACGCCATTGCTCTTCTCGTCTAGAAGAGCCAGGTACATATTCTTTAAAATACTTTTTTCTTTCTCTTCATTAAGAATAAAAAGTCTCACTTTCTCTGACATGTTCTCTGAAAGGATGTCACCTTATCTTATTCAGTGTGAGCCCTAAAACTAGGATATGTTTATTGATCATAGATTGTAGGTCAAGTTTATCTAACAAACAAAGATCACAGTCTCCAGTGAAATCTTAAAATACCCAGTACTAGAAGTCTATATTGTTGGGTGACAGAGATAATTTGTGGAAAATTTTATTGTTTCACTCTGTTGAAAAATGTATAATTTTTAGTGAACATCTATCATGCATTCCTGCTGCAAGCTCTGTGCCAAGTATTTTTATGTTCATTAAAACAATCCTATGAGATAGGTACAAGTATCTCAGTCTTCAGTCAAAGCTGAAGCACAGCAAGGTTAAGTGACTTGCCCAAGGTTAAAGGATATTGAAGCTGAAATCTGAATTAGGTTTTTTAATTCTAAAATATATGATATTTACCTCTATAAAATCTATTTATGTTTGAAGAGATTTTTAATATAAATGAATTAAAGATTTAAAAATGTAGGCTACATTTTAATTTTTATTTTTCTTTCAGAAAACAATGTTTTTATACCTCCATGCTTTCAGCAGTGATTTGGAGAACTGGATGTCTTAAGATCCAAGAAAAATGAGATATATTTTATAAGACCGAGTGGGAGACAAAGATGCATTTTTGAAAATTAAAAAAGCTATTTTTAAAAAAGTATTAGTGTACAATATTATCAGACTTCATGGGAATGTCACGATCTTAGACAAGCCTAAAATTAGTAAGATCTGGGGAAGATGCAAATGACCTTTCCTTATACTTACTTACTCAGTTATTGCCACTATATTCAGAGGTAGGAAAGAAAATAGGATTTAAAATTATTTAGTAAAGTTAAGCATGTAGTAATAAGTAGCAGATCCACTTAGGTATATTAAATATAAATTGCCATAAAATAGAAATCAACATGGTTTGTAAGAGATTGATCTTTTCATAATTGTAATACATATGCTCAGACAGGAAGGTTTTCCTTCAGTCTCAAGCTTAGGTGTAAACACATTTGATGTGGTCCATCCTATTATCTAAAAGGTCATTCTGTTGTTTTCAGTCTTCATCTAAGACACTCTCAGACACAATTTCAGGGATTTATGTGAGCAGAAAAGATATAAAGTGCCAAAGGAGTAGTAGGTAGCATGAGTTACCTATATTGATTTTTTTTTTCTTTCCAGGATCAAATAGTCATGATAAATTCTCTAATGTCAAAAACAAAATGAGTCATGCAAATTTCACATAATCAATCTGTCACTCAGCAATCATTCACTGGGCATCTTCTATATTCAGAATAGAGGCCCTGAATTTAGAAGATAAAAGATAAAATTAGATTCACTCATGATATGTATAATTTAAGGTACAAGAGACTATATCAGATGGTTAAAAATATAAAAATGTTTAAAACTACTATAGGAAGGAGGGAAGACATATGGGAACATATGTTTATGTATGACTGATTCACTTTGTTATAAAGCAGAAACTAACACACCATTGTAAAGCAATTATACCCCAATAAAGATGTTAAAAAAAAAAAAAAACTACTATAGGAAGAAGGGAGAGAAATGGCTGGATTAATTTGAAGAATACCTAGTTTTAAAACAAGTCCAGATTTAAACCAGAGAACCATCATGTTACTTCCAAAAGAAATCACATCCTGAAGTAGTCAACAAATTGCCCCATAAAATTTTTAATAAGACTTCCTTAAAATGACAAAAATTCTGGAGAGGTATGTTCTCTTCCATTTCTAAAGGGCCAATGAAAATGTTAAACTTGACTCAATAAAATATCTAACATTAAAAAAAGACTGACACTACCAAGTATTAGCAAATACATAGAGCAACTAGGACACTCACATCCACTGTTGAGATTAAGAACTGTGGTGCAGCCAGCATTTTGGTAAATATTTTAGCAACTATGTATTAACAGTGGTCATATGCATACCTCAGAGAGCAATTTGTCTCAGATCTATAACTGCCAGAAACCCATACATATGTCCACCAAAAGGCACACACACAAATGTTAATAGACTATTGTTTACAATAGTCTTGAATTAGAACCAACAAAAATGTCCATGGATTGTAGGTAAATCATAATCTAATCATGCATTGGAACACTATACAGGAAGGAAAATTATAGAACTACAGCTATACATACAACACGGAAGGACTCAGGAACATAATGGTGGGAGAAAGAAGTCAGACACAAAATAACACATGCATTTTGATTCCACTTAAATAAAGTTAAAAAGAGGTAAGTAATAGTCTATGGTGTTACCAATCAGGATACGGGTTTGCTTTTGGTCACACATTGGTGGAAAGGAAATGTGACGAGAGCTGTTGAGATTCTGGTCATATTCTGTTTCTTGGTCTTACTTAAGACCACACGTACAGTTGTGTATATGTTGTATACATTTGGTCTTGAGGGTGTGTACATTTTGTCTGGTGGTATACTTGAACATTTTTCTACATGTGTGATACTTCAATAAAAAGTAAGTTAAAAGCAATAAAAGCAATAGCAGCAGCAACAACAAAACCCATTAACTGTAAGAAAAAATTATTCAAACTGACCTTTAAAAATATCTTCTCTCACTCTGTGGCATTATTTTCATACTCTTTTGATGTACCTTAATTTTAGGGTTGTTTAATTTATCAAACTTTCCATTTATGTTTAATATATTTGAGGGAATTTGTTCAAGACATGCTTATCTACTCCAGAGTCATAATGATGAGAGATTTAATTTTCATCTTTTATATTTAGATTTATAATTGACCTGGGTTCAATATTTGTGTATGGTGTGATGTAGCAATCAAATTTCATTTATTACATGTAGATATCAATATACTCAGAACCATTTATAGAAAAAGCAATACTTTTATATGCAGAAGGGCCACTCATACATCATGAGTCCATATATGTGTAGGTCAGTTTTTCAACTTTTAATTCTGTTTTCTTGATCTATTTTTCTTTGTACCAATATTGTACTGTTTTGTTTACTGAAGGTTTATAATAAGATTTGATAGCTGGTAGAGTGTAATCCTTTAAATCTGTTCTTCTTCAATATCATCTTGGCTATTTGGGGCCCATTGCATTTTCATGTAAATTTTAATATCAGCTTGTCAGTCTTCACCAAAACGATGCTGAGATTTTGATTGGGAATGCATAGAATACATACAACAATTTCAGAGAAAATTCACATCTTTATAATACTCATTCTTCTATGAATATGGTTTATCCTTCCATTTATTTAGATTATTTTTCAATATTTTTATATTTTATGATTTTCTATGGAGAAGTTATTTGCATCTCTCATTAAAATTTTCCTAGATATTCAATATTTTTGAGGCTCTTATAAATGGTATCTTTTAAAATTGCATTTTCTAGTTAGTTATTTTTTGTTTATAGGAAAAAATTGATTTCTCTATTGTGTTGTTATTTTGTATATTGATTTTGTATACTTTGTATAGCATGTACTACCAGCAAATGTGATGAATTCATTTAGTAAGATTAATAATTTATCTGGAGATTTCTCCACACTTTTACTTACAAAATGATGCCCTCTGTGAATAATAATAGGTTTTACTGCATTCTTTCTAACCTCTATGACTTTTATTTCTTTTTATTACTTTATTGCACTAGCTCCAGCATGATGCTGAATAGAAATGGACATTCGGAGGAATCGTTTACTCATTTCTGATCTTTCAGGGTGAGACAATATGAGAATTAGTGAAATTTTTTATTGCTAGTTTTTCTCAGACTAAGGAAGAGATCTTCTATTCCTTGTGTGCTACAAACCTATTAGTGGGTGCTGAATTATAGCAAATGGTTTTCCTCCATTTATTGAGAGAGCATATAGAATTTAAGGATTTTTCTGTTAATATTGAGAATTACATTGAGTGATTTCTGCATGTTAAGCCAAATTTATATTCCTGAAACAAGCTCCTAGTTGGTAATGATGGATGGATTTTTCTTATTTCACATACTTCTAGATTTGTTTTGCTGATGTTTTGTTTAAACCTTTAGCATTTCTTTTATTTTTTAAATTAACATCTTTATTGGAGTATAATTGCTTTACAATGCTGTGTTAGTTTCTGCTTTATAAAAAAGTGAATCAGTTATACATATACATATGTACCCATATCTCTTCTTGCATCTCCCTCCCTCCCACCCTCCCTATCCCACCCCTCTAGGTATTCACAAATCAACGAGCTGATCTCCCTGTGCTATGCGGCTGTTTCCCACTAGCTATCTATTTTATGTTTGGTAGTGTATATATGTCCATGCCACTCTCTTACTTTGTCACAGCTTACCCTTCACCCTCCCCATACCCTCAAGTCCATTCTCTAGTAGGTCTGTGTCTTTGTTCCTGTCTTGCCCCTAGGTTCTTCATGACATTCTTTTTTTTTTCCTTAAATTCCATATATATGTGTTAGCATACGGTACTTCTCTCTCTCTTTCTGACTTACTTCACTCTGTATGATAGACTCTATGTCCATCCACCTCATTACAAATAGCTCAATTTCATTTCTTTTTATGGCTGAGTAATATTCCATTGTATATATATGCCACATCTTCTTTATCCATTCAGCTGATGATGGACACTTAGGTTGCTTCCATCACCTGGCTATTGTAAGCAGAGCTGCAATGAACATTTTGGTACATGACTCTTTTTGAATTATGGCTTCTCAGAGTATATGCCCAGTACTGAGATTGCTGGGTCATATGGTAGTTCTATTTGTAGTTGTTGAAGGAACCTCCATAGTGGCTATACCAATTCACATTCCCACCAGCAGTGCAAGAGTGTTCCCTTTTCTCCACACCCTCTCCAGCATTTATTGTTTCTAGATTTTTTGATGATGGCCATTCTGACTGGTGTGAGATGATATCTCATTGCAGTTCTGATTTGCATTTCTATAATGATTAATGATGTTGAGCATTCTTTCATGTGTTTGTTGCCAGTCTGTATATCTTCTTTGGAGAAATGTCTATTTAGATCTTCTGCCCATTTTTGGATTGGGTTGTTTGTTTTTTTGTTATTGAGCTGCTTGTAAATTTGGGAGATTAATCCTTTGTCAGTTGCTTCATTTGAAAATATTTTCTCCCATTCTGAGGGTTGTCTTTTCGTCTTGTTTATGGTTTCCTTTGCTGTGCAAAAGCTTTGCAGTTTCATTAGGTCCCATTTGTTTATTTTTGTTTCTATTTCCATTTCTCTAGGAGGTGGGTCAAAAAGGACCTTGCTATGATTTATGTCAGAGAGTTTTCTGCCTATGTTTTCCTCTAAGAGGTTGATAGTTTCTGGCCTTACATTTAGGTCTATAATCAACTTTGATCTTATTTCGGTGTATGGTGTTAGGGAGTCATCTAATCTCATACTTTTAAATGTACCTGTCCAGTTTTCCCAACACCACTTATTGAAGAGGCTGTACTTTCTCCACTGTACATTCCTGCCTCCTTTATCAAAGATAAGCTGACCATATGTGCGTGGGTTTATCTCTGAGCTTTCTATCTTGTTCCATTGATCTATATTTCTGTTTTTGTGCCAGTACCATACTGTCTTGATTATCGTAGCTTTGTAGTATAGTCTGCAGTCAGGAAGCCTGATTCCTCCAGCTCCGTTTTCCGTTCTCAAGACTGCTTTGGCTATTCGGGGTCTTTTGTGTTTCCGTACAAATTGTGAAATTTTTTGTTGTATTTCTGTGAAAAATGCTAGTGGTAGTTTGATAGGGATTGCATTGAATCTGTAGATTGCTTTGGGTAGTGGAGTCATTTTCACAATGTTGATTCTTCCAATCCAAGAACATGGTATATCTCTCCATCTATTTGTATCATCTTTAATTTCTTTCATCAGTGTCTTATAATTTTCTGCATACAGGTCTTTTTTCTCCTTAGGTAGGTTTATTCCTAGATATTTTATTCTTTTTTTTGCATTAGTAAATGGGAGTGTTCTCTTGATTTCATTTTCAGATTTTTCACCATTAGTGTTTAGGAATGCCAGAGATTTCTGTGCATTAATTGCATAATCTGCCACTTTATCAAACTCATGATTAGCTCTAGTAGTTTTCTGGTAGCATCTTTAGGATGCTCTATGTATAGTATCATGTCATCTGCAAACAGTGACAGCTTTACTTCTTCTTTTCCGATTTCGATTCCTTTTATTTCCTTTTCTTCTCTGATTGCTGTGGCTAAAGTTTCTGAAACTATGTTGAATAAGAGTGGAGAGAGTGGGCAACCTTGCCTTGTTCCTGATCTTAGTGGGAATGGTTTCAGTTTTTCACCATTGAGGACGATGTTGGCTGTGGGTTTGTCATATATGGCCTGTATTATGTTGAGGAAAGTTCCCTCTGTGCCTATGTCCTGGAGGATTTTTATCATAAATGGGTGTTGAATTTTGTTGAAAGCTTTCTCTGCATCTATTGAGATGACCATATGGATTTTCTCCTTCAATTTGTTAATATGGTGTATCACATTGATTGATTTGCGCATATTGAAGAATCCTTGCATTCCTGGAATAAACTCCATTTGATCATGGTGTATGATCCTTTTAATGTGCTGTTGGATTCTGTTTGCTAGTATTTGTTGAGGATTTTTGCATCTATGTTCATCAGTGATATTGGCTTGTTTTCTTTCTTTGTGACATCCTTGTCTGGTTTTAGTATCAGGGTGATGGTGGCCTTGTAGAATGAGTTTGGGAGTGTTCCTCCCTCTGCTATATCTTGGAAGAGTTTGAGAAGGATAGCTGTTAGCTCTTCTCTAAATGTTTGATAGAATTCACCTGAAGCCATGTGGTCCTGGGTTTTTGTTTGTTGGAAGATTTTTAATCACAGTTTCAATTTCATTGCTTGTGATTGGTATGTTCATATTTTCTATTTCTTCCTGATTCAGTCTTGGCAGGTTGTGCATTTCTAAGAATTTTTCCATTTATTCCAGGTTGTCCATTTTTTTGGCATAGAGTTGCTTGTAGTAATCTGTCATCATCTTTTGTATTTCTGCAGTGTCAGTTGTTACTTCTCCTTTTTCATTTCTAATTCTACTGATTTGAGTCTTCTCCCTTTTTTTCTTGATGAGTCTGGCTATTGGTTTATCAAATTTGTTTATATTCTCAAAGAACCAGCTTTTAGTTTTATTTATCTTTGTTATTTTTTCCTTCATTTCTTTTTCATTTATTTCTGATCTGATCTTTATGATTCTGTCCTTCTGCTAACTTTGTGGTTTTTTTGTTATTCTTTCTCTAATTGCTTTAGGTGCAAGGTTAGGTTGTTTATTTGAGATGTTTCCTGTTTCTTAAGTTAGGATTGTATTGCTCTAAACTTCCCTGTTAGAACTGCTTTTGCTGCATCCCATAGGTTTTGGTTCATCGTGTCTCCATTGTCATTTGTTTCTAGGTATTTCTTAATTTCTTCTTTGATTTCTTCAGTGATCACATCGCTAAGTAGTGTATTATTTAGCCTCCATGTGTTTGTATTTTTATAGATCTTTTCTTTTAATTGATGTCTAGTTTCATAGTGTTGTGGTCAGAAAAGAAACTTGATACAATTTCAATTTTCTTAAATTTACCAAGGCTTGATTTGTGAACCAAGATATGATCTATCCTGGAGAATGTTCCATGAGCACTTGAGGAAAATGTGCATTCTGTTGTTTTTGGATGGAATGTCCTATAAATATCAATGAAGTCCATCTTGTTTAATGTATCATTTAAAGCTTGTGTTTCCTTATTTATTTTCATTTTGGATGATCTCTCCATTGGTGAAAGTGGGGTGTTAAAGTTCCCTACTATGAATGTGTTACTGTCTATTTCCCCTTTTATAGCTGTTAGTAGTTGCCTGATGTATTGAGGTGCTCCTATGTTAGGTGCATAAATGTTTACAGCTGTTATATCTTCTTCTTGGATTGATCCCTTGATCATTATGTAGTGTCCTTCTTTGTCTCTTCTAATAGTCTTTATTTTAAAGTCTATTTTGTCTGGTATGAGAATTGCTACTCCAGCTTTCTTTTGATTTCCATTTGCGTGGAAAATATTTTTCCATCCCCTCACTTTCAGTCTGTATGTGTCCCTAGGTCTGAAGTGTGTCTCTTGTAGACAGCATATATATGGTTCTTGTTTTTGTATCCATTCAGCCAGTCTGTGTCTTTTGGTGGGAGCATTTAATCCATTTACATTTAAGGTAATTATTGACATGTATGTTCCTATTACCATTTTCTTAATTGTTTTGGGTTTGTTATTATAGGTCTTTTTGTTCCTTGTGTTTCTTTCCTAGAGTAGTTCCTTTAGCATTTGTTGTAAAGCTGTTTGGTGGTGCTGAACTCTCTCAGGTTTTGCTTGCCTGGAAAGTTTTTAATTTTCCATCAAATCTGAATGAGATCCTTGCTGGGTAGAGTAATCTTGGTTTCAGGTTTTCCTCCTTCATCACTTTAAATATGTTCTGCCAGTCCCTTCTGGCTTGCAGAGTTTCTGCTGAAAGATCAGCTGTTAACCTTATGGGGATTCCCATGTGTGTTATTTGTTGATTTTCCCTTGCTGCTTTTAATATGTTTTCTTTGTATTTAATTTTTGATTGTTTAATATGTGTCTTGGCATGTTTCTCCTTGGATTTTTCCTGTATGGACTCTCT
The DNA here is from genome assembly GCF_964270905.1 of Leucopleurus acutus. NCBI lineage: Eukaryota > Metazoa > Chordata > Mammalia > Artiodactyla > Delphinidae > Leucopleurus > Leucopleurus acutus. Next base: position 62,856,905 of record NC_139153.1, on the reverse strand, counting down.
GTGCTTCCTGAACTTGATTAGCTCTTTCGTTTCCCATATTAGGGAAGTTTTCAACTATAATCTCTTCAAATATTTTCTTAGTCCCTTTCTTTTTCTCTTCTTCTTGTGGAACCCCTATAATTCGAGTATTGGTGCATTTAATGTGTCCCAGAAGTCTCTGAGACTGTCCTCAGTTCTTTTCATTCTTTTTTCTTTATTCTGCTCTGCAGTAGTTATTTCCACTATTTTATCTTCCAGGTCACTTATACGTTCTTCTGTCTCAGTTATTCTGCTATTGATCCCATCTAGAGTATTTTTAATTTCATTTATTGCATTGTTCATCATTGCTTGTTTCATCTTTAGTTCTTCTAGGTCCTTGTTAAATGTTTCTTGCATTTTCTCTATTCTATTTCCAAGATTTTGGATCATCTTTACTATCATTATTCTAAATTCTTTTTCAGGTAGACTGCCTATTTCCTCATCATTTGTTAGGTCTGGTGGGTTTTTATCTTGCTCCTTCATCTGCTGTGTGTTTCTTTGCCTTCTCATTTTGCTTATCTTACTGTGTTTGGGGTCTCCTTTTTGCAGGCTGCAGGTTCGTATTTCCCATTGTTTTTGGTGTCTGTCCCCAGTGGCTAATGTTGGCTCAGTAGGTTGTGTAGGCTTCCTTGTGCAGGGGACTAGTGCCTGTGTTCTGGTGGATGAGGCTGGATCTTGTCTTTCTGGTGGGCAGGTCCATGTCTGGTGGTGTGTTTTGGGGTGTCTGAGGACTTATTATGATTTTAGGCAGCCTCTCTTCTAATTGGTTGGGTTGTGTTCCTGTCTTGCTAGTTGTTTGGCATAGGGTGTCCAGCACTGTAGCTTTCTGTTCATTGAGTGAAGCTGGGTGTTTGTGTTGAGATGGAGATCTCTGGGAGATTTTCGCCATTTGATGTTACATGGAGCTGGGAAGTCTCTTGTGGACCTGTGTCCTGAATTTGGCTCTCCCACCTCTGATGCACAGCACTGACTCCTGACTGCATCACCAAGAGCCTTTCATCCACATGGCTCAGAATAAAAGGGAGAAAAAGTAGAAAGAAAGAAAGAAAGAAAGAAAGAAAGAAAGAAAGAAAGAAAGAGGATAAAATAAAATAAAATAAGGTAAAATAAAATAAAGTTATTAATATAAAAAAAATTATTAAGAAAAAATCTTTTTCAAAAGTTAAAAAAAATATATAAAAGAATTAAAAATAGATGGATAGAATCCTAGAATAAATCGTGAAAGCAAAGCTATACAGACAAAATCTCACACAGAAGCATACACACTCACAAAAAGAGGAAAAGGGGAAAAAATAATAAATCTTGTTCTCAAAGTCCACCTACTCAATTTGGGATGATTCGTTGTCTATTCAGGTATTCCACAGATGCAGGGTACATCAAGTTGATTGTGGAGGGCTTCCCTGGTGGCTTAGTGGTTGAGAGTCTCCTTGTTGATGCAGGGGACAGGGTTCATGCCATGGTCCGGGAAGATCCCTCATGCTGTGGAGCGGCTGGTCCCGTGAGCCATGGCCGCTGAGCCTGCGCGTCCAGAGCCTATGTTCCACAACGGGAATGGCCACAACAGTGAGAGGCCTGCGTACCACAATAAAATAAAAATAAAAATAAATAAAAAAGTTGATTGTGAAGATTTAATCCGCTGCTCCTGGGGCTGCTGGGAGAGATTTCCCTTTCTCTTCTTTGTTTGCACAGCTCCCGGGGTTCAGCTTTGGATTTGACACTGCCTCTGTGTGTAGGTCGCCGGAGGGCATCTGTTCTTCATTCAGACAGGACGGGGTTTAAGGGGCTGCTGATTCGGGGGCTCTGGCTCACTCATGCCTGGGGAGGAAGGGGTAGGGGGTTCTGAGTGAGCCTGTGGCGGCAGAGGCCGGTGTGATATTGCACCAGCCTGAGGTGTGTGTGCGTTCTCCTGGGGAAGTTGTCCCTGGGTCACGGGACCCTGGCAGTGGCAGGCTGCACAGGCTCCCGGAAGGGAGGTGTGGAGAGTGACCTGTGCTCACACATGGGCTTCTTATTGGCAGCAGCAGCGGCCTTACAATCTCATGCCCATCTCTGTGATCCGTGCTGTTAGCCGCGGCTTGCGCCCGCCTCTGGAGCTCCTTTAAGCAGCGCTCTTAATCCCCTCTCCTAGTGCACCAGGAAACAAAGAGGGACGAAAAAGTCTCTTGCTTCTTCGGCAGGTCCAGACTTCTTCCCGGACTCCCTCCTGGCTAGCCCTGGTCCACTAACCTCTTCAGGCTGTGTTCACACTGCCAGTCCTCTCCCTGCGCCCCGACCAAAGCCCGAGCCTCAGCTCCCAGCTCTACCTGCCCCGGCAGGTGAGCAGGCAAGCCTCTCGGGCTGGTGAGTGCCTGTTGGCACCGATCCTCTGTGCGGGAATCTCCCCGCTTTGCCCTCCGCATCCCTGTGGCTGCACTGTCCTCCGTGGTTCCTAAGCTCCCCCGCTCCACCACTTTCTTCTTTGCCCGGGAAGGGGCTTCTAGTGTGTGGAAACCTTTCCTCCTTCATGGCTTCCTCCCACTGGTGCAAGTCCCATCCCTATTCTTTTGTTTCTGTTTATTCCTTTTTCTTTTGCCCTACCCAGGTACGTGGGGAATTTCTTGCCTTTTGGGAGGTCTTAGTTCTTCTGCCAGCGTTCAGTAGGTGTTCTGTAGGAGTTGTTCCAGGTGTAGATGTATTTCTGATGTCTCTGTGGGGAGGAAGGTGATCTCCGCGTCTTACTCTTCCACCATCTTCCCCCTCTCTGAACTGTACACTTTAAATGGGTGAATTGTATAGTATATGAATTATCTCAATAAAACTCAGGCTGTGCAGGCCTGTATGGCCCGGCCGAGCCCCTGGCTGCAGTGTGCATCTCCACCCCCCGGGAAATGTCCCAACAGTGCAGGGTGCGAGCAGCCAAGTCCCGGAGCAGCACTGAGAGCGGCAGCGGCAGCGGGAGCAGCCAACATCCCACATGTAGGTTTTTGAATTATGATTTTTTCAGGGTATATGCCCAGGAGTGGGATTGCTGGGTCATATGGTAATTCTATTTTTAGTTTTTTAAGGAACCTCCATACTGTTCTCCATAACAGCTGTATCAATTTACATTCCCACCAACAGTGCAATAGGGTTCCCTTTTCTCCACACCCTCTCCAGCATTTATTGTTTCTAGATTTTTTGATGATGGCCATTCTGACTGGTGTGAGGTGATTACCTCATTGTAGTTTTGATTTGCATTTGTCTAATGATTAGTGATGTTGAGCATGCTTTCATGTGTTTGTTGGCAATATGTATATCTTCTTTGGAGAAATGTCTATTTAGCTCTTCTGCCCATTTTTGGATTGGTTTATTTGTTGTTTTGATATTGAGCTCCATGTGCTGCTTGTAAATTTTGGAGATTAATCCTTTGTCAGTTTCTTCATTTGCAAATATTTTCTCCCATACTGAGGGTTGTCTTTTGGTCTTGTTTATGGTTTCCTTTGCTGTGCAAAAGATTTTAAGTTTCATTAGGTTCCATTTGTTTATTTTTGTTTTCATTTCCATTTCTCTAGGAAGTGGGTCAAAAAGTATCTTGCTGTGATTTATGTCATAGAGTGTTCTGCCTATGTCTTCCCCTAATAGTTTTATAGTGTCTGGCCTTACGTTTAGGTCTTTGATCCATTTTGAGTTTATTTTTGTGTGTGGTTTTAGGGAGTGTTCTAATTTCATTCTTTTACATGTAGCTGTCCAGTTTTCCCAGCACCACTTATTGAAGAGGCTGTCTTTTCTTCATTGTATATTCTTGCCTTCTTTATAAAAAATAAGGTGAGCATATGTTAAGCTTTTAGCATTTATTTTCAAAAGAGTTCCTTAGATCAGGAAATAGCCTTTTCAGGTCTTTTGTATCAACACTTTTGCTACCTGCTTAAAAGATCTGGAAGTGTGCACTTTGCTTTAATTCTATAGGTTTTTTTGAAAAACAATTTCTTTCTTTAATGTTCAGAAGAATTCATTGAAGAAGCCATATCAACTTGGAGTTTTCTTTGTGGAAAAATTTTTTTCCAATTATAGATTCAACTTTTTAAATTGATATAAGGCACCTCAGATTTTCTTTTTCTTGTATCAGCTGTGATGAGCTGTATTTTTAGGGAAGTTGTCTACTTCATTTAAGTTTTTAATTTAATGACATACATTTTTCTTATATTCTCTATACTTTAATGTGCATAAGATGTGAGTAAACTCTACTCCACCTTGCTTTATAGTAGAAACTAATACAACGTTGTAAAACAACTGTACCCCAGTTAAAAACAAAAGTAAATAAAAAGATGTGAGTAAAGTTCCAATTTTATTTCTGATTTCAATATTTGTGACTTCTCTGTTTTTTATTTATCTTACTATGAAGTTAATAATTTTACTAATTTTCACAAAAAAACAAATTTTGGCTTTTTAGTTCTTGCTCTTGCATATTCTTTAATTCATTATTTCTATCCTTTATTTCTTTCTACCTCCTTTAGTTTTAATGCTTTAATTTTTGTTCCTTTTTTAAACTTTTTGAGATAAATAATTATATTACTGATTTTCAGTTTTTGTTTTCCAGTAGATTCATTTAAGATTATTCATATTTTTGAGTATATCTTTAACTTCATTTTGATAGTTTTTTTGAATAGTTTTTGATAGTTTGTATTTAGCTATCATTCAGTTGAAAATAATTTAATCTGTATTGTAATTTAGCTTAAGTATCATGAGTTATTTAGGAGTGCATTAACTAAAATTCAAACATTTGTGGGGTTTTCCCAATATTTTTGTTGATTTTTTGCTTAATTCTACCAAGTTCAGTTAAAATATTCATATGTATATGGGAATAGAATCTAAAAAATAGTGTATATATGTATAACTGATTCACTTTGCTGTACAGTAGAAAGTAACACAACATTATAAATCAACTATACTCCAGTAAAAATTAATTTTAAAAAATCCATTGTGATTTCCATACTCTGAAGTTTGTTGAGGTTTACTTATATTCCAGAATATGGTAAATTTTTGTCCAAGTACTACGCATACTCTGAAATAATGTGTACTCTTCAGTTTGGGGTATAATATTCCAGATAGATATAAATTAAGATTTACAAATATATTAAGTAAAGTTTGTTAATTACATAAATCTGAAATGGAGTTTGTTGTTTGTTTATTCTATTAGTTACTTAGAAAGATCTATTATAATATCCCTCTATGATTCCCACTTTGGTTGTATCATCTTTTGCTTTGTATATTGTAGAGGCTGTGGTATTAGAATTGTTATATCTTCCTAGTGAATTGATCCTTTAATCATTATAAAATTTCCCTCTTTAGCTCTAGTAATGCTTCTTACCTCAACGTCTTGTCCAAATTTTAAATTTAACATTTTTAAATTGCTTTAAAATTCGGTCTAAAATTAATTTAGCTACACCATCATTCTTTAAATTAATATTCAAATTCTTGCATTTTCTATTTTGTTGTGTCATTTTATTAAAAGTATGTTGCTTGTTTAAGAAGTATATGATTGTCTTTTTTTGAATCCTGCCCAATAACCTTTGTCTTTTAATTGAAGTTTTAGGTTCCTTTGTATTTAATGTAATTATTGGTATATTTGTGTTTATACCTATCATCTCATTTGCTTTCTTTTAGTTCCCCTTGTTCAATTTTTTTCTTGCCTTTTACCTTTTAAAATTATTATTTCTTTCCTCTTTAGCTTGTTACATATTCACTTACTATTCTTTTAGAGATTTCCCTAGTGATGAAAATGTATGTCATTGATAATGCATTTTAATATATTGATAAATTAGTATTTTTAACACTTGCTGAACACTGAAATTAACTTGGAACACTGCCTTAATTCTGTTTACCACTGCTTCCTTTCTGCTGCAGTTATTTAAACCTCACAAAACATGATGATGTTTATTATTTTATTTAGCCATTTATAATTGATATTTATTCACATATTTATAATTTCCATTATTCTTCATTCCTCTCTTCATTTTGTACTTCCAACTGATCATTTTCTTTCTGTCTAACTCCCTTTCATTTTTCTCTGGTTTGAGAATGTCATTGACAAATTCTTTCATCTTCTGTTTGTCTGAAAAGGACTTTATTTCATCTTCATTTATCAGATATGTTTTCACTGACTATACAATTCTAAATTGTTCTTACTCTCAGCATGAAAATGACATTTTGTTATACTTTAGATTTTTTTCTTTTGAAAATTTAGCTGTCAATCCCAGTATTATGCTTTGATGGTGATATGCTTTTTATCTGAATTAAGATTTTTCTCTTTGTTGCTGGTTTTCAGAAGCTTTATTAAAATATAACTGTGTGTAGTTTTCTCTTATATTTATCCTGGTTGAGATTTGTGACACTTCAGATATCTGTGTATAGTTGCCTTTAATTAGTTTTATTTTTTTCCTGGTAAAATGTAATGTACCTAAAACAGCTTTTGATCTTAAATGCAGGGTTACATTTATTCTTGTTATATCTCATATTATATTTCCCCCATTGCTCTGGCCTGGCAAGAACTTTTGAGCCATGTGGAACCCAAAATATTAACTATAGCTCTCAGTTATGTGCTATCTTCAAGTTTAACAAATATGCCCTTCTATCTCATCTTTTAAGTAATTGCTAAAATGTTGAATAATAATAAGATATATGTAATATTGATTAATTACTAATGTTAATCTGGAATGAAGTCTCTAGTGATATGTCACAGGACTCTACCTTTGGTTTTTAATTAGTCTTAAAAAATTATCAGATAACATCTCTCCTTGGCTAGTATATTTTAAAATATTGTTTCTGCTTCATTTTACTTTTCTTCTCACATATTGAGAACCCAATTACATGTATTTTAGTATTTAAAGCTTGTATTATTCATATTATTTTCTGCATTTTCAATTTTTTTTTCTGTATTGTTTAGTTTGAATACTTTTCTATTAGTTTGGATAGTTCTACTGATTGGCTCTATCCATCTAATCTTCTATTGAATCCATTGTTGTGTTTCCAGTTAAAACATTTTTGAGGTCTACAGTTTCCCCTTAAATATTTTTTCAATTTTTCATTAATAGTCTACATATATCACATAATTTCTCAAACTTTTTAATCGAATTATTTTAACATTTCTGAAAGCTTTATTCTTTTCTTTTCTTTTCTTTTCCTATAGGCTTTGGTCTTTTGGTGTTGCCTTTGTGTCTGCCTGATGACTTTTCTATTGAATGAGTCACATTTCATATGAAAACTTTGGATGAAATCATTTGATGCTCTAGATAATATATATTCTTCCACAGAGAATTTGCTTTGGCAGGCAGTTCGTATTGAGACAGAAAACCTCTATCCAGTCAGTAAGTGAAGGTATTTGGATCTGGGCTTCATCCTTTAGGAGAGCATGTCTCCTTCAGGCCTATCTCTGCTACAGTTTGCTCTTTGGGGTTGCCGCTGAAAGCCAGGGTTGTTCACCTCAGGTTGATTGAATGACTGCCTTCTGTTCAACAAGACTGTTCAAGTTCCTGCTCAACTTCTCATATTATTGGCTGCTACTTTTTACTCTCAGCCCTTAGTTGGTGCCTGCAAACTGCCAAAAGCTTTGAGCAGAAAAGAGGTGCTGAATGTCAGTGTACATCTGTCTTCTTTCCTTTTCTCCAGGATATTGGCCCTTCAAGTCTTCACTCTCTCATAAGCTTTCCAATGTTGTAAAGACATGTGTGACACTCCAACTGCTCCATGGTTGTTTTGGATGGGAGGTTTGCTCTGCAGCAAGCTTATCTGTCATAACCAGAACTGTATACTATTTTCTACTAGTAGAACCAATGTACCATTCAATACTATAATATTTAGTACTTCAGAGAAAATTGGCACCTTTGGATATTTGCCAACCAAGACTATTTGGCTGAAATTGCACAATTCTCTGGAAATGACTTAGGTTGTTCCCTTTTTACTCTAATCTATCCCTGGTTGACCTTATCCACTCAACAGGCTTTAAACAGTATGGCTATTCCGATGAATCCCAATTATGTACCTGTAACTGAAATATATCTCCTGAAATATAGATGCATAAATCCCAATGCCAAATGGATACTGACAGCGAGATAACTCACAAGTGTTTCAAACTCACGTATACAAAATGGAATTTCTCATCTTCTATCCCTACTTCCAAATGAAGCTGCCTCATTCTCCTCTATTTCATAACTCAGTGAGCAATAGGATCTTCTCCCCACCTGCCAAGCAATGTACCTGGTAATCATCCTCAGTTCTTCTTACCTTCTTCATCTTCATATCTAATCACTCACCACAGTTTTTTATTTCAACTTCATTATTATTTCTGGAATTCATTCATTTTTCCCCATTCTTTTGTCCTCACCTTATTTCCTTGGAGTTCTAAAAAGTTTCAAAACTGGCTCCCCTGCTTCCAGTTTAAGAGCATATATAATTTCCACATTCTCCCAAGTCATCTTTGAAAAATAGAAACAGGGTCTTGTTCACTCCCTTGCTTAAAATCTTTCAGTGATTCTCCCTAATCTTCAGGACAATGTCAAAATGCTTTAATTTGGTATGTATACATTTTATAATCATGAGTTGAGTGTGAATCAAAGACAAAATATATAAAAGATGAACAAAATGTAGTTTGAAATTTTGTTATGGAAAGCAAGACTGAACCAAGAACTAGAGTTATAACTTTGGAAATTAGTCTCCTAGAGATGAGAATTGAAGTTGTGAGAGTAGATAATAACAAAAAAGAAAAGAACATGGAAGAAAAAGACAGGACGGTTGAAGATATACATGGAGTGAAAGAGGGAAAATAGTCCTACAAAGGAAGCCAAAAAATTAAGTTCATTGCAGGCAGTATGATAAACAGAAGTCAAGTGCCAGGGGAAGGATAGGTCACTTATATGTGCTAATTAAAGCAAAAGGGCCAAGACAAAGATTGACCATATATCCCTAAAGAGCTCTGAGGACAGGGTAGAGATCCAGATGGAATTTTGAGAGGCTGCACCGGGAACAAACATTCATAGTGATTTACCTGTAAAGAGGAAAAAGACATGGGTAACCAAGAAATTTATACACCCCCCCCACCCCAGAAAAACTCCTTTGATGCCTACTAGATGTAGCCATTAATAGAACTGCAGATGCTAATACTGTGGAGACTTCTTCCCTCCTCACCTTCCGCAAAGGCCAGCCTCAATGGCCTGGGGAAACTTATTAACATGAAGTGATGCTCTGGTGTCTGGCAGATCCTATTCAGAACCTTGGTACAATTTGTGGTTGAGCCCTCCTCTGCCTCTCACAGACAGCAGAAGTCAAGCCTACCTTCTCATTTTCCTTTCTGAAGAATTTCCTTTGGACTTGATTCCTATGAATTACCATCTCCCTTGTGTTTCTGTTTTATAACCTTCTTCTATGCAGTTTCTCCAGGTATATTTGTGCCTGTGTGAAGACCCTGTCTTTCAAAATCCCTTCCCAGACGATTTATTAATTGTGGTATTGTAATTATTCCCCATACTACCTCATTGGTATCAGCATGAGAATTCCTGCCTATGTTAAAATAATGAGCAGGTGCCAATGAGAAAGTTTTTGTCAGACTGTAGACTTTTATATTTTCTTAAGGAAACAAAAACTGAAATGCATTCAGAACATTGTTGTCTTTGCTTCTATAATAACTTTTTCTTAAGTTTTCTTTCTCTTAATATTAGATAACCTTTTGGGGGGGGATCATTTCACAGCACTGAAGTGTTTCTTGACAGTGTCCCATCTGCCAGATTTGCACGAAAAGTAGTGGCATCTTTGCCTGCTGCTCTTCTGAGCACAGACAGAGAGATTTGTAGACAACTTTGCCAAGATGTGTGGGTGGAGATGGGAGACTGAGTCAGGAATTATTGGTATATTTTCCCAGGAAAAGAAGGAAGCAAAAATAACAATAAGGGGGGCCAAAGAGGTGAGGCGCAATGAAGATGAGAAAAAGGAAAATACCTGCGGATTTCATGGAGAGTTTGTTTTACCCTTGGAGGACCACACCAATAGTCAACTTTCCTATGTGTTAAATCTACACACTGTAATGATTCTGGATGAATCCTTTCCTGCTTTCAAGATAGATTCCTCACAAGAGTTAAATAGAGGCTACCTTCTATGTGTATTCAATGGCTTTTTTGCTGTTTTTCATTTAGAAAAATAATTGTATTTCACCTTGACTCATTCATTTGTATATAATTTAAAAGAGGTTAGCCAAATTTGTCCTTTCTTAAGGATTCTTTTTGGTCTAGAATATGGTCTAGAATATCCCACTTGAAACAAGTGTATTTACTTATACGTTATAAAGAATATTACAATTCACTTAATGTTTAAAACTCACCTCTTAAGTGACAGGGTAAGCACTTTCAAAGTCTTTCACTGACACTTGGTGGCAAAAGGTGGAACTACAGTATTTTATTTTTTTTCTTTTTCCGGTACGCGGGCCTCTCACTGTTGTGGCCTCTCCCATTGCGGAGCACGGGCTCCGGAGGTGCAGTCTCAGCGGCCATGGCTCACGGGCCCAGCCGCTCCGAGGCATGTGGGATCTTCCCGGACCGGGGCACGAACCCGTGTCTCCCGCATCGGCAGGCGAACTCCCAACGACTGCACCACCAGGGAAGCCCTACAGTATTTTTTAAAGTTGTTTTCTGACATGTTTTATATGGGTAATATAACAAATAACAATCAAGAAATTATCATCTTGCATATCTGTATACATACATATGTACATTAAATAAAGAACAATCAAGACATTGCATAATCATTTAAGACACTATCTAAATTACAGTATCACAACCTACTACAAACAAAACTTTGATTTCACAAAGAAATAATTTAAATTATGTATTAAAAAATCATGTGTTGGCTGTCTTTAATACTGCCATTAGAACTGAGGTATATTTGAATAATTGCATTTTCTTTCATTATTTTAGCTGTTCATGAGTTTTTTAAAAATCATAAAATGAGCAATTAAGATTGTCCCCTGGAATTCTCATTCTGTATTTAGGAATTTTGAGGAACATTATTGTTGGGTCAAAAATTTTGTTTCCCATTTTATAGCTCCTTTTTCCATGGAAAGTGTTTTTTTAAATTGTGATAAAGTATACACAATTTAAAATTTACCACTTTAACCATTCTTAAGTTTACAATTCATTGTCAGTAAGTACATTCACATTGTTGTACAACCATCAGTGCTATATATCTCTGTAACATTTTTCATCTTGCGAAACTAAAATTCTTTCCTCTTAAGTAATTATAGCCCATTCTCCCCTCCCCCTAGACCTGGCAACCACATTCTTCTTTCTGTCTTAAAGGATTTGGCTACTCTAAGTACTTCATATAAATGGAATTATATAATCATTGTCCTTTTGTATCTGGCTTATGTCACTTAACACCTATATCTTGTTTTAATGTTGAAAAATTAAATAAATGTGAAAATGCTTAAAATAATTTGATATATATAGTACAGATCTTTCGAGATGCTCAGTAACATGCTAATTATATACCATGCACAGACTCCTCTTGATATTATAATATCAATTATTAGTTGCCATTTTAAGACCTAAGTGTATGTTTAATAAAAGATGCAATCTCATCAACAGATTAACAGGATATCACCTTAGTTTAAATTTTTCCAAGTGCAAGGATTGATTTGAGAGAGAAATTCACTTTGTCCATATGCAGTGTGTTAGATACTAAAACAAAAGCCAGTTTATCATAATGCAGATTGAAGTTGCAAAGGGTTTTATTGTACCAATATTTTATTTTCCTATTTGAAAGTCAGTTTAATCTTTGGCACATCCAATAACAGGTTACTTTTAAAGACTGTATCTCTATGTTATGTTTTAAATCCCTCTCTACATCACAGACTACAGATGCTGTCATACAGCTGGAGTCAGGTTCCGTCTGTCGGTCCTGCAGAGCAAAGATGGGAGCTATACATCATCAGATTCTTACAGATGAAGAGATGATGAACCAAATGAGGGGTGAAGGAGGAAGGACTAAATGGACTTTTATCTTCTTGGCACCTCTGTATCTCAAAAGTCTTTTTTTCAAAATATCTGTGTTCAAGGTGGATTTTCATTCAATCTGCATCTCTGCCTTCTGGCATCACCTTTCACCCCCATGTGCACAACCATTCCTCACTTGTTCCTGATTAATGCAGGCAGACTGTTGTAAGTGAAGACTAACCACAAACTAACTTTAACATTGGTGGATCATGATCATTCAGAGAACCGATTTCAAAAATAGTACCAAGTTCATGTCTCACATCCTGCCAAGGCTCATCAGAAGGGAGTATATGCGGAATTGAGAGCCAAGAAAATAACTGGCAGGCAGCCAAGTTCTCTGTCAAATGTCAGGCCTTGAAAGGAATGAGGAAAATAAATGTTCCATTCAGCCACTGGGTTTTTCTCTTCTTTTAAAGAACCTCATGGGTAAATGTACAATACCAAAGGCACCAACATGCTACAAGTGGATGAACAAATCAATGTTATGAATATTTTTTATTGCAAAGTAAGTTTTAGGCAGTGTTTGTGTTGGGAGAAAAGCTTTCGAAACCAAGAAGAGTAAGAGAAAGGAAAAGCCCATCTCAAAATGAAAAAGAGCTTTTGAACCAGTAGAAGAATAAGAAAAAAAAATACAAATACCCATAATAGTTCATAATAATTTTAGAATGTGATTCATGACGAGGAAAGGTACAACATGTAATATGTTTTTATTTCTTTGTTTTAATTTTTTTTTCCTTTTAAAAAGAACTTTATTGGAGTATAGTTGATTTAAAATGTTGTGTTAGTTTCACGTGTACAGCAAAGTGAATCAGTTATATATTTGTGTGTATGTGTGTATAGGTTATTACAGAATATTGAGTAGAGTTCCCTGTGCTATACAGTAGGTCTTGTTAACTATTTTATATATAGTAGTGTGTATGTGTTAATCCCAAGCTCCCAATCTATCCCTCCCTGTCACCCTTCCCTGCTGGTAACCATTAGTTCATTCTCTAAGTCTGTGAGTCTGTTTCTGTTTTTTAAAATAAGTTCATTTATATCATTTTGTATTAGATTCCATATATAAGTGATATAATATGATATTTGTCTTTGTCTGACTTACTTCACAGTATGATAATCTCTAGGTCCATCTATGTTGCTGCAAATGGCATTATTTCATTCTTTTTTATAGTGTAATATGGTTTTAAAAAAGAAAGAAGTCATACTGAGTTAGGCTAATTAAGAGAAATTACATGAAACCAATTTTTTTGTTTGATTGGTTTGCTTTTTTGTTTGTTTGTTTGTTTGTTTTGGGGTAGGATTTAATTAGTTGAAAAGAGGATTGAAATGGAGTGTGGCCATTTCGAAAAGGAGGAATGGCATTAGCAATCGCCTGGTGTGGAATGTTTGCTATAAAGTGAGATATCAAACTTATCCTGCAGCTCTGAGTATTTTATGGGCAGCATTGCAAGACATAGAGGGAAAGTTCAATGAGAACTGGGTGGCCACCTGAGGATTGTGTACTTAATTCCAAAGAAAAGGAGAGACTCCTATTGAAATGAAAGAGTTAATATAACTGGAGTGAATGGTATCACTGGATAAAATGGATAGGAGTAAAGAGAGGCAGGGTACAGGACCAACTATTAGGAGGTAATTGCAACATCCTAGCTAATTATTACCACAATCTGACCAGGTATTTGCAAAAGGAATAGAAAGACAATTATAGAGGTAAGAGATATCTGAGGGATTTTAAACATAAGGTATTGGGGAGAAAAAGGAAGAATGTTATATTTCAGGGAGATATAAAGTCCAGGAAGAGAATATAAGAAAAGATGATGAATTTAACTGCATAAATTTGATGTGCTACCAGGAGAAGGTTGTTTCCCTTATATCTGTAATATTTTGAATAGGGAAATGAATAAACTAATGGATATTTATTCAACTCAAACTGAGGAGATATGCACCTGAAGATGTGTGCTCAGTTCTGGACAACTAGCTCAGAGATGTCTGCTGGTAATCTGCAGCATTTTCACAATAAAGAGACCAGGGTCATGAAAGAGGTAATCCTACTATTATGAAGGAAGTGTCTGCCAATGTTTAACCCAGAGAAACAAAGTCTTGGGGAGCAGGCATAGTCATAATCTTTAGTATTTTGAATGTACATAATGTAAACACCATACTTAAGATATTGTAATTGGCACAGTAATATTATTTAACATAAATTCCAAATTCGAACTTCTCCAATTATCCCAATAATGTTTTTTTAGAATATTAATTTTCCCTCTCTTTTTCTCCCTAAGATTTAGAGGTAAAGAAACATCTACATGAGGGAACCAATTTCTAGCAATTGTATACATGTATGATCCAAAAAAAGTGTGACTTGGCTATTAAGAAATCTAACAAGATCTCAGGCTGTCTTAATAGAGAAATATTAATGAAAGCAGTCACCCTGTTCTTTTCTGTCCTGGTTAGACCACAGCTGGAAACATGTGTGCAGTTGCAGATAGCTCATTTAGAGCCATCAATGATTATCTGGAGTGTGCTCAGAATAAAGCGATCAGGGTGATGTGAGATATGAAACCCTGCATTGCACATGAGGGTTCTGGAGATATTTAACTTCAGTAAGCAGAGGCTTGGGGAATAGCTGTGGACTTTAAATATCTCAATGGCTACTGTTATAGGTTGAGCTAGAAGAACAGAGCATCAAGCCACAGAGAATTTTTCTTAAGCCTTAAAATTTAGTGAAATTTGCCCTGCTGACTTGAAAACTTGCTTTAGACTGGTGACCCGCTTTTTCTTCCAATTTCTCTATTTTAGAATGGGAATATCACCCTATCCTTACCCCAAGATGACATTTTGGAAGTAGATAACTTGTTTTCTACGTTTCAGTGTTTCATAGATGAAGAGGAGTTTTGCCCTGGGAAGGCCCGTACCCCAAATCTCACCCATTCTTGACTTAGATAATATGTAGGTGAGATTTGGGATTTAGAGTTGATGCTGAAATGGGTTAAGAATTTGGGGACCGTTGAGATGGCGTGAATTGTATTTTGCATGTGGGAAGAACACAAATTTTTAGGGGTCACAGGACAGACTATTATGAGTTGAATTGTGTCTCTCCCAAAATATGTGAAAGTGCTAATCCTCTGAATATCAGAATGTGACCTTATTTGGAAATAAGGTCATTGCAGATATGATTAGTTGAGTTAAAATGAGTCATACTGGAGTAGAGTGGGCCACTAATCTAATATGACTGGTGTCCTTATAAGAAGATGCCATGTGAATACAGAGAGGCAGGAGAACACCTTGTTATGATGGAGAGAGAGACTGAAGATACAGAGCTGTACCCTAGGGAAGGCCACGATAGCCAGCAAACCACCAGAAGCTGTGAGAGAAGTAAGGAAGAATTTCCCTACAGGTTTCAGAGGCAGCTTGGCCCTCCTGACACGTTGATTTTGGACTTCTGGTCTCCAGAACTGTGGGACAATAAGTTTATGTTGCTTTAAAACACCCAACCTATGGTACTCTGTTAAAGCAGCCCTGGGAAACTAATACAGGTACAATGCAGAAAAAAATAGATAAGGTTTATTCCTTGGGTTCCAGGAAAGAATAAAGAACCCATGAATGGAACTGAAAGGGAAACAGATATCAACTCAACATGAACAAGAACTTGCTGGTAGGTAAAGTCAACACAAAACGTAGTTGAGGGCTTAAGCAAGTCATAAATTCCCTACTATTAAAAATATGCAAGTAGAATGAATCAGGAATACTGCAGAGTTGATTTATGCATCAAGTTAGACTGAATGATCTCCAATTCCAGAATTTTATGAATGTATGTTAAAGTCCTGCCAAAGAAAGGCTGGCAGCTGCCTTCCACCTTCTGCTTCAATGATAGATGCTGGTATATAATAGAATGGCATGCAGAGTTTATAAGATTAAATCTAAGCTCGACATTTACTAGCTATTCATCCTTAGGTAGGTTCCATAACCTCCCGAGCCTCAGTTTTCCACATGTTAGACATGGATATTAACAATAATCATTTCATAGTGTTATTATGAAGATTAATAATTTAAATTGCTCAGAACAGGATATGGCACATAGTAAATACTATAGAAGCGTTGGTTGAGAATCTGCTTGTTCTCACATTGCTTAGACATCATGCATTAACACTGTCCTCCCAGCATTGCCGTTCCTCACCTCCAAAATAGGGAGAATTGGAAGTCAAACTAGAATGGATTGCACTTTTTAAGTCTTGTTTTCTTTTCTAGATCCCAAATTGCACCATTTGGACCATTTATTGACCAAGGATCAGAAGTGTGATGTTTTTTGTCAATTTTCTCATAACAAGCCGTGATAATGTGTTAGTCGATTGCTAAGATGGGTTTGTGTGTGTGTGTGTGTGTGTGTGTGTGTGTGTGTGTGTGTGTGTGTGAGCATTTCAAGCGTTTCTGAGAAATAAATGATTCAGCAGCAGAATTTTCAGATAATAAAGACTATGATTTACCCTAATAAAACTCACTTGAGTTTTTGGTACTTGTGTGCTGGAGTTAAAGGAAGATGTGAAGTTTTCACAATTAAATCCTCAGAAATTCAGGTATTTCATTAAATTGGCATCTGTTGGTGACTGAGGGTAATTTCAGCTTCAGAAGCTAGTAAAAGCATTTTTCAGCATATGAAAGTCATAATAAACTGGCGCATAATTGTCAAAAAGGAATCCTCACTCAGTGACTTAAATTTAACAAATGTGCTTTTATTTCTTCACTGCATAAGGTTACTAATCACTGCATCATTTGGGTGCATAAGCGACAGCTCTGACAGGGTAATGATACCCCAGGTAAATTCACAGTTCCTTTCAGTGAAGCAAACCCATCAATAGATGTGGGTAGCAGTGCTTACACCTATATAGTTCTGGAACCAGTGATTATGTAACCTTTGGATATCTCAGAGGGCAGACAGAGGATCAAAGAACTATGTATTCTTTCCATAAAGAGAAGCTGAATGAGATAGCACAACTTTTACACAGGGGGATACACTGAAGGAAAAGGAGGAAGGCTTGGCTGAGAAAGTGTGTTTCATCTGAGCTGATGTTAAGAGGCCATCAAGAGTAATAGAAAGGAGAGAGATTGAGTTTCTAGAATTTATATGTGCTTTTTTATATAACTCCTTCATTTTCACAAAAGAAGGTAGCCAGTGTGGTGGAAAGACCAGCTCTTCACTTGGTGTATAAGCCCAGTTGTAACTGTGGTTCTGTGTTTTATGAGCCATTTGTCCTCAACAAGTTCCTGTGTCTCACTGACGTCATAATATATAAAACATTGGTAATGATAAATTCCCTTGGGATTGTCATTGAGGTTAAACGATCTAAGGATATGAACCATCCACTTCAGTATATGGCAATAGTAAGGACTTTTTTTGTTGACTTTGTCTTTAAGCCTCTTCATCTCTTAAATGTCCCAAAGGCAGAGTTTGGGAGCAGGTAGGGGTCAACGTCATGGATGAGGCAAACATTGCAGTTCATTGAAAACTAGCGAACTCCTAATTCATCTCAACTCAGTAAATATTTCTTGAGTATTTGCTGACCACCGAAGGAGTAGAACGATAAATCAAAGATTGCTCTTTAACTCCTGGAAAATGAAATTCAAAATCAAGTAAAAATAAACACAGCCTTATGATCCATTGAAAAATGTCTTGCATGGTAAATGAACTGATTTTTAAGCATATATTCAGCATTCACACATATTGACCATTTTGGTGAAAACACAGGACAGCCTTAAATTATCTCCCTTGGCAATATTTATTTGTGGATTTGCAGGGGTACCAATTAGCTTGATGGTGTTCCCTCATCAATAGTTATTTTCTTTGTTTAGTCACTTTGTTTAGTCACTGTCTGTCTAGCCTGCTGTAACTGAGTACCATGAACTGAGTGGCTAATAAAAAAAGAAGTTTTTTTCCTCACAGTTCTGGAGCCTGAGAAGTCCAAGATCATGACTGTGGCAGATTCAGTGGTCAGAGTCCATTTCCTGGTTCATAAACAGCAGCTTTTTTGCTGTATCCTCACATGGTGGAAGGGGCAAAAGATCTCTCTGGAGTTCCTTTTATAAGGACCTAATGCCCTTCATGAGGGCTCCACCCTCATGACCAAATCATTTACCAAAGACTCACCTTCTAATACCATCACATTGTGGGGGAGGATCTTTCTATTTTATTGAGGTATAATTGATTTACAATGTTGTGTTAATTACCGCAATACAACAAAGTGATTAAGTTATACATATATATACATTCTCTTTTTATATTCTTTTCCATTATGGTTTATTACAGGATATTGAATATAGTTCCCTGTGCTATACAGTAGGATCTTGTTGTTTATACATTCTATATATAATATTTTGCATCTGCTAACCCCAAACTCCCAGTCCATTCCTTCCCATGTCACCCACTTTGGCAACCACAAGTCTGTTCCTATGTCTATGAGCCTGTTTCTGTTTTGTAGATAGGTTCATTTGTGTCATATTTTAGATTCCACATATAGCTGATATCATTTGGTATTTGTCTTTCTCTTTCTGACTTACTTCACTTAATATGATAATCTCTAGTTGCATCCATGTTGTTGGAAATGGCATTATTTCAGTATTTTTTATGGCTGAGTAATATTCCATTGTATATATGTACCACATCTTTTTTGAGGGGGGGCACAGTCAGGATCTTAACATATGAATTTCTGGGGAGCACAGACATTCAGTTCATAACAGTTACTATTCCTTTTTCTTTCCAAATTAGTTTGTGTGGCCGTGTGGAAGAACCACCACATGAGGACGGTGACCAATTACTTCATCGTCAACCTTTCTCTGGCTGACGTGCTCGTGACCATCACCTGCCTTCCAGCCACTTTAGTAGTGGACATCACTGAGACCTGGTTCTTTGGACAATCCCTCTGTAAAGTGATTCCTTATTTACAGGTAATTATTTTTCACACTTTTGGGGTTCAAACACAGAAACTACTGAAAAAGTATAGTCATTTTCAATTATATTCATGGTCCTTTGGTAAATTACCTAGTGAGCTAAGAGAGAAATATACTTGCTTAAGGAACTGGTAAACTTAAGGAAAGTAGTACCAGGTAAACAAGGTAAGTTCTGGGTAAAAATAAAGTGTCAGAATTCTCAAGTCATCAATAAATGCTGCACAAACCTTTTACCTTTTTGGTGTCTAATTTTCTGATTATAAAATAAGGAACTTGACCAAATTAATGATTCAGCCTTTCCCAGTCCAAGTAATTGAGGACTATCTGTTTTTATAAGTTGTCTCATTTACTACTGAGAAATCAAAAGCTATATGATCAAAGCAGTACAGGGAACAGGTTATAGTGCAGGTTTTGAATTAAACTACCAGGAATCTGGTAGAGAATCTTTGCAATCTCTATTCTGCCATTCACCTATTGTATGCTATTGAGCCAAATATGTAAGCTCTTTGAGATTCACTTATTTTAAAAGATTAATAATTTTAATTATAACTGTCTCTTATGGTGGTTGGATTAGCTTACTTAGATAATTTATATGAACCACTTGGCATAAGGATTGCTCTCTGGAAGACAATGACCTTATAAAAACATAGTACGTTCTCAGTAAACATCAGTCATAGTCATCAGAATTAGATGTTTTATTTTTCAGTTCTGTAAACAGCTTTCCTATAACTAGTTTCTCTACAAGAAATTAAGAACAAACACTTCTAGAGAATAATTTTCTGATTGATATTCTGATAGCTCTAAAATCTTTAAAAATTTTCCCAAGCTGGTGTCCAGAGCCACAGTTCTAAAAGACATGGATTTTCTTTAGCAATTGGACAGTGAGTGAAATGGTGGCCACTCCCTACTGGTTCCCTTGACCACCCTCCACCTCCCGATATTTATTCCATCCAGGCTCCCAGTTGGTTTCATAAGATTTGGAGGAAATAACAATATGCTCCCAATAATGACAAGTTGGGGCAGTTAGAACAACTGAATCTAGATACAGACCTTACGCTCTTCAGAAAATGGACTCAAAATGGATCATAGACCTAAATGTAAAATGCAAAACTATGAAACTCCCAGAAGATATCATAGAAGAAAACCTAGATGACCTTTGGTGTTTTGATGACTTTTTATATATAACACCAAAAGCCTGATGATTGAAATAAATCACTGATAAGCTGAATTCATTAAAATTGAAAACTGCTGCTCTGCAAAAGTCAATGTAAAGAGAATACGAAGACAAGGCACAGACTGGGAGAAAATATTTACAAAAGACATGATGATAAGGAACTTTTATCTAAAATATACAGAGAGTTGTTAAAGCTCAACAGTATGGAAGCAAACAACCCAATTAAAATATGGGCCAAAGACCTTAACAGACACCTCACCAAAGAAGATATACAAGTAGCAAAGAAACATAGGAAAAGATGTCCCTCATCACATATCATAAGTGAAATGCAAATTAAAATAATGAGATATCACTGCACACTTAGTAGAATGGCCAAACTATGGAACACTGGTAATACCAAAAGCTGGCAAGGATGTGGAGCAACAGGAATGCTCATTCATTGCTAGTAGGAATGCTGCAAAATGTTACAGCCACTTTGGAAGACTGATTTTTTTTTTACAAATTTAAACATAGTCCCAACATATGATCCAGCAATTGCATTCCTGAAAATTTACATCTACACAACAACTTGCATGCAAATGTTTACAGCAGCTTTATCTATCATTACTAAAACTTGGAAGTAACCAAGATGTCCTTCAGTAGATGAATGGATAAATAAACTGGGGTACAACCCGGTAATAGAATATTATTCAGTGATTAAAAGAAATGAGTGATCAAGCAATAAAAAGACATGGAGGCGGCTTCCCTGGTGGCGCAGTGGTTGAGAGTCTGCCTGCTGATGCAAGGGACATGGGTTCGTGCCCCGGTCCGGGAAGATCTCACATGCCGCGGAGTGACTGGGCCCGTGAGCCATGGCCGTTGAGCCTGCTCGTCTGGAGCCTATGCTCCACAACAGGAGAGGCCACAACAGTGAGAAGCCCACATACTGCAAAAAAAAAAGACATGGAGGAACATTAAATACTTATTACTAAGTGAAAGAAGCCAATCTGAGAAGGCTATGTACTGCATAATTCCAATAATATGACATTAGGAAAAAAGACAAAACTATGGAGATAGTAAAATATATGAGTGGTTGTCAGGGGTTGGAAGGGATGAACAGGCAGAGCACAGAGGATTTTTAAGGCAGTATAACGTAGGATATTATAATGTTGGATACATGTTCTTATACATTTGTCCAAATGTACAACATCAAGAGTGTACTGATTATGGTGTGCCAATGTAAGTTCACCAATTATATCAAATGTACCACTATGGTGGGGGATGTTGATCATGCGGGAGGCTATGTGGGAACAGGGGGTATAGGGAAATCTTTGTACCTTCTCCTCAGTTTTGCTGTGGTCTTAAAAGTACTCCAAAACTGAAGTCTTGGGAAAAACAAAAGATGAAAGAGACCACAAATAGCTCATTATTAGAAATTATATAAATTAGACTTTTGGATCTGAAATGTTACAAAGAGACCTTTACCTCAATAGTTCTTCAATGACTCATTATAAAAAGAAATAATACATTTTTAGGCCAGACCTCACTGATAGACTACTAAGTGGGAAATGCCATGAAAGTTATAAGCCTCATTGCAAGCATTAAGTTTAACTGCAAGGCTAGTTTCGTCAGTCGTCTGAAAATCATGAGTGGGTTACAAAAATAAACTATAGCAAAAATTTTTGAGAGAAAGAGTACATTGAGCAACAGAGAAAACTATCACCATAGAAAAAAATCACTAAGCAATGGGTCTTATGATTACTTGGAGACACTGGGAAAATCATAAATAGCAGAGAATTCTAATATGTCACCATTACTGTGGTGCTTCCAGAAAGTTTTTAAAATTTCTCTTGGTTCCAGTAACCACCCAGGGGGAAATTTGGGGGATCTTTTAAAGTTTTAAGATGGCTTAAGTTGCCCAGAATCTTTTATTGGCTGAGTTGTTCTCTCTGCAAACCAGAAGTATCCCTGATGGAGAGTGGGGTGATGTAGAGGGATGCATCACCCTGTAATAGGTGCAGCCCTGCTCTAATGCACAGCAATACCTTCTTATAGACTAGGTATTCCAGATTCTCTTATGTGGATGCAAGGACATATTGAAAGCAATGTGCAACCATGAATGAGGCAGGGCATGGGTCTCTCCTAATGTTCATTATGACAGTATTCTTTCCAGCAGCACAACTTAACAAGTCTTACAGTTGAAAGAACATCTTCATCTCTTGATAGCTTCTATCTGCTTCTCTATAAAGTGTCCAGTTTAGTCAACTTGACTAAACAACAGAGGATCAACAGTTGATCCTCTTCACCATAGATCAAGGACAAAACTATTGATAACCACAAGATCTGACCCATTCATTACCTCATTCAACATTACTTCTTGATGGAAAGTTGTAAATGCACAAAAATATTGATGCACTGGTATAACTCACATCTCCAAATTTTCTCAATATTTATTGTCCATTTTCCATAGAATTTTCCCAAGTAGAAGGAATAGGGCCAATGTGCAATAAGCCAATCATCTGAGTAGTTTTTTTTCCCTTAATGGTGATGTTCTGAAACCAATGGTCCCTCATATGATACTTATGTCCTACTGAGTATTTAAAAACATATACAAAACACCCAGCCAAATTTTAAGGTTATTTGGTTGCATTTAAGATTCTTTGGACATTTACTAATTTCCTATTATTTATATGTTCTTTTTCTTCTAAATACAATTCAATGCAACCTTTAGATTTATGAGTGGTATGCTGTAAGACTTCAGCAAACTCTCATCAATCTTAAAAATCTTACAAATATAATAAAACTTAGCTAACTAATTAAAATATCCCTTTTATATCTTTAATCACTCCATAGGTCTACTACCAGTAACATTTATTGGGCTATTTGCTGAATAATTATCATGAATTTCTAGAAAAAATATAAAATATTTCACTTTTCTTCTCACACATACAGGAGCAGTTGACTGCTTTTTCAGAATGACATTTTTTTGTAACTGCAGAAGAGGTTCTGCACAGGAAATGCCAGGAAAAGTAGAACCAAAGCCAACTGAGTTTTGGGTGTCGGGTGATGGGACAGGTTCCCTCACTCTCAGTCACACTTCTCCACCTTCCAATCCATTAATGCCTGTCATCCAAACTTGTGATTTGGCAAAATTTCCATTTCTACTTGTCATGGATCTCTGAGTCCCTTTTGTCACATTTATATGCTAGCGTGAAACTGAGTCCTCTACCAAAGAAAGCTTCCCATGTTGCCCTGAACACAGGGTACTCATAGGATGGGTGCAAAGCACCGACAGCAAAAGAAAGTTCACATCATCTCACTTCACTCACAATGTTCATGGTTCACACTACATTCATTTCTCAAATGATTTATTATCAAGTTGATTTGAGCTAATATTAAAATCTCAATGAAAAAGGCACCTTTAAGTGCACTCCTACAAGTGAAAAGCAACAACAAAACTCTCATTTATAATCACTTATGATAAGGTGCAATTATATATCCCCTTCAAGAAAATCATGTAAATTGGATGCTAATTGTATACTAGAGTATATTATACACCAGCAGATGTAGCACTCAAACAGTAACTATTAAATCACTGATGGTCAATGGTCCATGCAATGGATTCTACTGCTAGATTAACCGAACCAGCATGCTCTCTCATGAGAAGGTGCTGCACCTTGGCTTACTGTTGACACTGGACAGCCATCTCTCAAGTGCACTGTTTTGAATTGATTATTACTATCTAACAGTAGAGGGAACTAATAGAAATGACTTCAGAATTTGAACCACACTACTTCTATCCCATTCACCCATGTTGATTAGAATTCATGAAAAATAAAACACTAGGTCTTGATGAGCATTTTACATTTCTAATTGCCAGAGAGCATAAATATAGCCCTGGCTCAGCAACTATGAAATGGCAACTGTGCAGAGCTAGAAGACCACTGTCTTTTTCCCAGGTTGGCAAGGGTATGGAAGGACCCTGGGTGCTTGACACGTTCTCAGGGAAGAAATGGAAGTTGGAGGAGAAGAGGACAATTGAGAAAGAGGTGTGAATGCTCTCTGAGGCAGCACCAAGGAATTGCCAGGTGCCATCAACCAAGCCTTCTCTGGTAGAGTTCATCCCTTTAGGATTACACCTAAAATGAAATTAGCCTCCAAGAATTTAGCATAGTTTACACCTTTATTTGTAATTTCTATGACTGCACTTCACCGAAAAGCAGTCTGTTCCTATTAAAAACTAGAACTCCAAGCTCAGGAATAGAAGAGAATACTAATAGTATAATGACCATCATCGTGTCATAATCATAATAAGGAATAACAAACACTTGCACAGCATTTATATACCAGCCCTGGACTAGGTGTTTCCCATCTCAACTGACGGTTCCTACAATTCCATGGACAGCTACGATTATCAGGCATTCTCACACAGATGAGAAAACTGAGGCATAGAGAGGTTAAGTGACTTACCCAAGATCATGCATTTGGCAAGTGCAGTGGGGTACATACCCAGGAAACCTGGTAGTGGAATTGACTCCAACCACACTCTGCTGCCTTTTCCAAAGAGAATCAAAAGAATCAGAGTTGGCAAGCATCTCATCCCATCATTTTACTCATTTAATAGAAAAATAAATGAACAAACAATAACCCATCCACATTTTACCTACAGCTCTTAAGTAGGGGACCCATATTGTGCAGCTAGCTGGGAGGAGATGAGAATGGATATGTGGTCCTAATCCTTAACCCAGAGCCTTTCCTGCTGGGCTGGACCAGCCCTTAGATCCTTCTCTCTCATCTGTACCTACAGTCAGTGCATCGACAAGGAAGGTCCTGATGTAAGAAGCAGAGAGACCTGCTCATTCACATTTTATGGGATCAGTACAACTAGGACAGAAAAATATAGAAAGATGACTGTGCCATGTATATTACCTTAGATTGAGGCTTATGACTATTCCTTAATTCAAAAAAATATTTATTAAGCACGTCAAGCACTGTGTCAGGTACTGTTTTGTGAACACAACAGTCCCTCCTGCCATTGGTCTTTGTTCCAATAGAGAAGATAAACAGTAAATTAATGAATTAAACAAAATAATTGTACTATAAATGTTGAGAAGAAAATAAATAGAAATCTGTAAAAGATATATCAGAAAAGAGCAAGAGGCTCATTTTTAAAGAGAGAGTTTTGAGATAATTGATTTTGTCAGAACCAATGGTCCAATCATCCAGTATAGAATACACTAAATATAATTACATAAACTGATCATGTGGGGATAAGCATGCTTGACATGTTTCTTTACTATTTTCTTAAAGTTCCAAGTTAAAGTATTGTTTGTGGTGCTATTATATAGAAATCTGGATTGGGTGAACCTATTTCAATTTTAGAGGCAGGTTGCTTATTCCAGCAATGAGCAAACTATGGTAAGGAGATTCATATAGAGAATTATTTTTTATCGTGACTCATGCCTTTCTTTGGGTGTAACATGTTGGAAATGAACTAATGTACAAATAACCTTGATTATTTAAAAATAGGAAATGAGATACCTATAATTCAAAAATACTAATTAAATGCAATTTCAACCAGATTCTTGTATGATAATTTAAACGAAATACATGTCATTGTATTATTCTCTATAAGTGACAGAGAATTTTCCATTTCAGACTAAACATATATATTTTACTATTTTTTCATTCCAAGATAAGATTTCCCCATCAATAGAAAAATTTCAAGACAAAATCATGATTGTCATTATTTAAAGAATGCCATATTATAGATTAAAACATTTAGCATAAAAAAAGATTGCAAGGCTTGTATAGGACATCTTTATGTTTAATGGAAAAAAGGTATTCTTTTCCCTGATACATTTCTAATATGATTTTTTGGCAGAGTTTTTTCTTTTTTTAATAGAAAGCACTTGCGTGAAATGTTTTTTGACAACTTTGAATCTGCTTATCTGTGTGCCTATGTTTCTGACAGGGTAAAAGTACTGAGAGTGGTCCATGTAACACCCGGTGCTTCCCTTGTACTACCTTCTTTTCCTCTCTAGACCGTGTCAGTGTCTGTGTCTGTCCTCACACTGAGCTGCATTGCCTTGGATCGGTGGTATGCGATCTGTCACCCTTTGATGTTTAAGAGCACAGCCAAGCGGGCCCGGAACAGCATCGTCATCATCTGGATCGTGTCCTGCATCATAATGATCCCTCAGGCCATCGTCATGGAGTGCAGCACCATGCTCCCTGGCTTAGCCAATAAAACCACTCTCTTTACAGTCTGTGATGAGCACTGGGGCGGTAAGTCCATTGTGGCCCTTGCATTTATATGACAGCTGCAAATTGAAAATCTAATTTGCATAGCCCTTGTAAAGCTGGCCTCGTGTATTTTATTGGCATTTGTTAATATCGTTTATTTTATGACATGGTAGAACATAGTATTGTCTCAGGTGTCACGTTCCCTAATGGGCTTCAAATACAACTGGATTTTTCATTTTAAAACCATGTCTGGCCTGGGAACATGGATGTCTTGCCCGTAGACCTATGCTGTTCTCTGAGTCAGATTAGCTACACACGTTTTCTCTATTCATAATATAGTAAACTGATACATTTTATCACTAGCATAATTATTTTCTGACTTAAGAATTACAGTAATTATGAAATTATGAATCTTTTTTGGTTTCCCATCTGATATGTTCAGTGGTTAAATTTAAACAATCAAGTTAGGAGGCCTTATGCTCCTTTGGTTCAAAACTCTCAGCAACAGTCTTTGAGGTTTTCCTGTAATAGTGGAAACACCTTTATCAATGCCTAGTGGTGGCACAAATCTGGACACAGCAAAGGATGAAAGAAAATAAAATAATCCTGCATTTCAACACTAGTTACAAAATTATCACACGGAATTTAAAGGAAACAATCTGTTCTCTTCTGGGTAAATATATTACAATGGCTCATATTTAAACTGTAAACATTAGGAAAGCATTTGTTTACTGGAAAGATGTATCAACAGAGGCAGTGCACGCCAAGGATTGTTCATGGTATTTGTTCCTGGTATTTTCAAGCATATGAATCTCTGAATTCATGTTAATTCCTACCTTGATTCTTTTATTGGAACACTGAAAAGAGGAAAATCAGGAACTGAAAAATTAGGCATATGTTTCCACTGCAGCAAGATAAAACTCAAAAGACACTGAGATTATTCCATATGTTATCCAAAGACCTATAATAATTAAAATTTCAAAATTTGCTTTATCTATTAATGTAAATATTAAATACTCCTTTTAAAAATTGAGATTTATCCTTCCTTTCAATTGCAATTCTTTTGCTGTATTTCTTTCTGTATTTTCTTCAGTTTTTCCCAAGTTTCCCCATTAACAATGAAGACAAAACCAAAATGAGTAGAAAGTTCTAGAATGATAGAAATATTTCTTAAGTGTTTTCGGTCCCATTTATTTAATGTTCAAACAACATCTTGAGTATTTAGGATATGCCAGAAATTGTGCCAACCTGAAGAGAAATAGACTCTGCCCAAGGGAACCCGTTGTATATAATGAGGCTGAAATGCAAATAAATAAAGGTTTATAGTGTGATTAGTATTTTAATATACTTATATACAAAGTGCTAGGAGCACAAGTGAGAGGACAGACTCAGTCCTGGCCATGTGAACAGTTTATAAGGACCTGCTAACATTTCAGCAAAGCATTAAAGATGAGCAGGGAGGAAGCTCAAGGGGCAGTTCATTTGCTCAGGGTTTGAACTCTGTTCTCTCAGAATGAACTTGTTTTGCCTTTTGATTTGACTATGCCTTAATGTTTAAGTATCTCACTTATTTTCAGTTTAAGAAAGACTTTAAAAATGTGGAGATTCACTAGCATGAGTGTGATTCTCTTTCAATGTACAATTTAATAATTTGGCCAATTAAATGATGATAATCTACCAAAAAAAAAAAAAATGAGCAGGGCTTTTCCAGACAAGGAAGAGGGAAAAGGGTGTCCTAGGAAGCAGGAAAACTCACACAATGGGCACCATTCCTTGAAGAAGAAAGGAAGAGAGTCCAAACTTGTAGCTTCTGGAATGCAGTCTAAAGAACTGTGTTTGGGAAAAGGTGGGCTGGGAGCCAAATATGACATATCTCTTATTATTATCTAATTCCTATGCAATGAGTTATATTTGGAAAAGAGCCTAAAGATCTCTTGATCAGAATGCTTAGTTAATCATGATGAAACTGAACCATAAATTAAATTATTTGCTCAGTATTATGAAGCACATTTAAATATAAGTGTTACCAAACCCGGGTTTGGCTGCTCGTCACTCAGAAGTCAATACTCAAGAGGCAAGTGTCAGTAGAAAGGAAAGGTGTGTTAATCAGAAAAGCTGGCAATCTGGGGAGAAGGTGGACTCATGTCCTGAGACCACCTCCAAAGATTCTGCTCAGCCCTGACAGTTTTTGAAGGGAAAAAAGGGGGAAGAATCTCAGTGTATCATCTAGGCAGGAATTTGGATTCTGCATCATTCTCCGTTGAGTGTAGGCTGGCTGACTCTCTCTTCTTTATCTTGCCCATGTGGGCTGCCTGCAGGATTGCTAAGGGGGCTGTTGGGGGTAGAGAGCTAGTCATTCTTTAACTATTTAATTCTTCATTCTTACTTCTTTTAATCTAGGTAAAGAATCCACAGGTTAGACAAGGCACCGTGTGTGTTCAGGAGAGCATAAGTCAGGAGTTAGTTTCAATTGCCTAGTGATCTCATTCCTATAATTAGATTCTTTAAGGTTAGAGGGGAACAGAAATGGGCAAACAGGAAAGGTGCAAAAGAGCTGCTTTCAGAAGCTTCCAACTCACAAGCTGGGATTCTTTAAGTTTACGGAGATGGTAATTAGATTAAAATTCCCACCTATTATTCAATATGTGTCAGTAGTATTTTCTCTAAAGTATTTGGGTAATTAATTTCATTTATAAGTCTGTGGACTGATTTTATAAACTTGTCCTTTTTTTAGTGTTGCCCTGAATGATCAAGTTGCATTAACTCCCATGAGCAAAAGGATTGCAGAACTAGGGAATCCTGTTAGTCATCATGATTAAATAAATAGCTGCATCATTTTCTAATTAACTTTGAGCAACAGATATAAATATATAAAAGGCATCCCAACCTCTCACATTTTATTACTTAACTATAGAAGGGATATTTTCCTTAAAAAAAGAAATTATTGTCAAATACCTAAAAATCTAAACTCAGTCTTCAGAAGTCATTTAGGAAAGCTATTTGAAAGTGATTTTATATTAGCATAAAATTACTTAAAATGATTTTAAAAGCTAAGTGATGCTGAATTGAGTTGATCATCCACAAAATCAAGCAATAAAATCTGTGACATTACTTTTTCGTATATTAAATGAAATTATCAATAACTTCATGTTCTTAAGAAGAATATGAAAAATTAAAAGCAGGTTCTTATTATTCTGCTCATTAGACATTTAGTTTATTTTAATGATTTTTACATTAGCATAAGCTTTGTTAATATAAGTTATTTATAAATCTAGGTTTAACTTAAAATTTTAAAGCTTGGACATATATGTGATAGTCACAACTTAAAATCACCATAGACAATTATATTTTACAGGGTTAGCTCTCTAAAGTTCAAACCTTTTGAAAGTCCATTTAGTCCCATTTTTAAAAAATTTGTTGTGAAATATCTTTTATTTGCTATTAACTCATAAACTGATTTCTTATCTTTATCCTAAGTTAAATCAATGATTTGGTTATAAAAGTAAACAGAGATATCATTATGGTCCTACAACCAATATTACAATGTGGAAAGAGTCAGTAAACTATGTGGTCACTTGATTCATATCTATCAAATAACTTTTGGGAAAGTCTTGCAAATGCTGTCTCGCTCATGGTGCAAAATAACTGAGAACTCCGTCTTACTGGAAATAAGACCACAAATATGTAATATTTTATGGATACATTACTTCTGCAACTCATTATGTTGATCATTGCCTATGGCTTGTTCAAAAAAAGACCACAAACTATTCAGTTCTTGGCAGACACACTTGACACTCAAAAACAAATAAAATGTGTTAATATTTATTTTAATGATGTTTATGTTTTTGTGTATGCTTACTGTTTGCATCAATCACATCCATTCACACTTCTGAAAGTTTAAAATTCTTCCAGAATTATAACCATACTTTCTTGATTGCTTGGTTTGTAAATGCATAGTTTCACAGGTTAGATCCTATTGGAAGAAATTAACTGTCTTTTCCCACTCAATCCAAGATATGTTTTACTAGTAATTCATCCAACTTTTAATGAGCATGTACTGTTTGTCAAACATTGTTTTGGATGCCGGGGATTTATAATCTCCCTCCTCTTGGATTGTACTGCCAAATTATTCTTTGGTGGTCTGAAAAATAATAATAATAGTGGAGCCCTTCCTTATATTCAAGCTAATTATGGTATCTGGCCTATTATGAGATTTGGAAAGTATATACATATGTGTGTTTATTAATAGGAACATTTATTGAAAACACTTATTAGGGAGAAGATAATAAAATATATTACAGATTCAGATAAACTTTTATGGATACATGAACTTGGAAAAGACTCTCCAAATTGAATATTTGGAAAATTATATTTAACTTAATTTTCCATTGAATCCTTGAGAGGTGTAACATGAAGGAGAAAATGTTTGTCATTTTTAGGTAATTATATTAACATGTTCACTCAACAATGGACCTTAACTCACCTAAGAGAAGTTAAGCTTTATCTATCTAATACCTGACATTTTTCTTTAATCTCTGATTTCAAAGACTAAAGAAAGATCCATATTTACTCCTTATTTGTTGGTTTGATATACATACAATAATGTATGCAGATTATGCCTATTCATCCGTTGAGTAGAGACACGAAATTTTAACGGTTGTCAATCTTTAAAATGCTGTTTTCTAATTTAGGGAATGCTTAAGTGAACAAATTTCATGTAGCTACTGTCTAGACATATGTCTTAAAATATATTAAATATATTGCTTATCAAGTGTAGAGAAACTTCAAAGATAGTTTCAACACATATAATTTAAACTTTCAATGGCATTTCTGGGTTTTCAATTAGCTTAGACTCTAAGCATGAAATGAGGAATCTAAGACGATCATGTTTCCCCAATTATCTATAATAATCTCTTTATTAAAACAATCTATCTTAGCCTGCAAGTGTAATTTTGCTTGATCAATTTTTCTCTATGTTGGTGTTCATTATCATAATATGCATTTACCAGCCAATTACATATTTTTCTAACTATTTATAAATATACTGGTTGCAGAATGAGCTTTCTTTCCCGTCTAAAACTCCAGACTGTTATCACAGCGATGGTATCCATCTCTGCAGTTTAAAAATAAATGACCTACCAAATCTACCTTTCTCCACTCACTCAATTTAATTGTCTGATGCAGACATCAGGGATTCACAGGTATGTAAGCTTTAAAGGTATATTTTTTTTGTGGGAAGCTTATACGACATTTTCTTCAAAACAAATAGAAGTTCAAAGCCACTCAGGTGCCTGGGAAGTGCCGAGGTCACTCTCCAGCTCCTTTGAAATTGGCTCTGCAAATGCTGCATGGCACTTTAAGCTGCGGCACTTCAAAGGGAAAGACTGTTTGCTATTCCTCCAGTCAGGCTGCTCAGATTCTATCACTTTTTATGTAACTGGCTTGTTTTGCAGGACAAACTTGAAAGGAAGTTAGAAACTGAAGCTGATGAGCTAGATGTGAGCCACCTGGGCCCCAGAGAAGCTAAAAATGACACATCAAATTGGTCTTTTAGACCTCCTGGTAGCACACACACCCTGCTGTGTGCTCTAAAGATTGTAGTGGAGAAAAACATCTGTCTGAGAAAGAAGACAGTTTTAGGAGTAAAAATAAGAAGAATATTAAACTCTAGAAGACAAGACTATGAAATCAATACTGTGGAGGATATGTTGACTTACTAGAACATATACAAAATTCCTCTCTAAGTAAGTTGTGCATGTGTGTTAATGCATGTACTTTTAATAAAAATGAGATTTTTAGGGTTCTTTAAACTTAGATGTCAAACCAATATGGGTATTTTCTTTTTTTGATATCCATCTTACTTATCAGGGATAAGCACATATAGGATTGTAGTGATTGCTTATTTATCATTAATTTTATGTGCACAGGTAATACGTATCACATATTGATATGAGGATATGTTGATATGTTGAAAATATATTCAGTAAGAATTCAATGAATGTTCAATAATTGTTATCAGTCATTATGGTCATCATCATAATCATTATTGGTTAATCCTCAGTATAAATTGCTCTTACCACGTTTGACCACATAACCGAGTCTTCATGCTTCTACATATTTTCTGAAGTAACGAAAATAATAAAATCCATGAAAGTGATAGCATCATCCTTCCATAATAGTGTAGAACAAATCCCATTGCCAATATCAAAGTCAAAATAAGTTATGTAATTTTTAGAATTTAAAAAAAAACCTTTGTTTTATTAGCATTTAGTTAGAATTGTATCAAATTATTGGCATTTAATGTCTATGGTATCCATTTAGGATATATTGTTTCTTGTTTTACATTTAAGTAAAAGCAGCTTGATCAGTGTGATATATTCAAATACTAGTTAAAGGGAAATATCCCTTAAAGTGTTTTAAAAGTCAGTAATGGATATATTTTAGAAAAATTAAAAATTAATATTAAGCCACAGTGCCAATTGATGGACTCCTTATAAATGCTCTAATCTGTGATATGTATTACCTGTGCACATAGAATTAATGACAAATAAGCAATCACTACAATCCTATATGTGCTTATGCCTGATAAGTAAGATGGATATCAAAAAAAAGAAAATACCCATATTGGTTTGAAATCTAATTTTAAAGAACCCTAAAAATCTCATTTTTATTAAAAGTACATGCATTAACACACGTGCACAACTTACTTAAAGAGGAATTTTGTATATGTCCTAGTAGGTCAATAAAAATAATCATTATCAAATGTTTGCTGTTTTAGTTTTCAAAAACCTTTCTGAATTCATATTTGGAGATACAACTGGGAATATTTTCTCATCTCTCAAGAGAGAAATGAAGAGGAATCAACTTAGTTTACTGTCTTTTTCCATTTTAACAAAAACATTAGCAATTAAGTTTTGATTGAGTAATGTCCCTCCTTGCAAATCCAAGTATTGGACAATCCAAATTAATTTTTATTGATTAAACAGATGTAATTAAGAGAAAAAAAGGCTTTTTGATAAATGAATACTTGACTGGAAAGACTGTAGTAACACAAATTAAGAAATGGCTAATTGTTCTTCCTCTCTGAGTAGATTACATGACATTAAGACTTTGCATTTAGTACTTAAATGTAAGTAGTTAATATTATAAATCATTTTTCCCTTTTGTGTATATAACATAACAGTAAAATCATATAGAAGGTAATTTTGAAGGCAAAACATTGACAGATGTACTTTTAAAAAGTCTATGAATTATAATATTTTATTATTTTAACTTTCATTCCAGGTGAAATTTACCCCAAGATGTATCACATCTGTTTCTTTCTGGTGACCTACATGGCACCACTGTGTCTTATGGTGTTGGCCTATCTGCAAATATTTCGTAAACTCTGGTGCCGACAGGTAAGTAATTTCAAATAACTTTCTTGTGTTTTCCTTAGGATGTCCTTAAAAACAAAATTTAAGAGTGAATTGAACCAATATAATATGCTTAGCAAAGGATTGTGTGTTCTTCTAAAATAATGAGGCCTTAGTCATGAACATATGTCTAGGCATTTTTTAGGGTGATATTTAGGGAATGTTATTTATGAACTGCCTTAATGACTAAATTTTAAACCTCTGTGATTAATCGACTTGATTTTTGTCTAGGAATAATATTGTAAATTTTACTTTTTATGAGAAATAAATTCCTTTAAAGTTTCCTGAAACTGTAAGTAAAGATGTATGTAATACATTTTTGATGAGATGTATGTAATACATTTTTATTATAGGGTTAAATCTCCAACTTCAAAGATCTTATTTTTTTTTCAGAACAGTAGAAGAGTCAAGCAGAATTGAGAATTTTAAAAATTGTTTATGCTAATTTGTACTGAAATGTTAGATAATTTTGCTATGTATTCATTCACTCATTTATTAACTCAGTGAATGTATTCATTCACTCAGTTATTCATTCATCAAATATTTATATTACTTTTGCATGCATGTCTGATAAAAAGCTAAATGTTCTAGTCTGTGTCATTGGTGAATTCATAGTCTAGAGGAAGGAAACAGTTCCAGGGCAAAAATCACCTTAAAAAATATAAGCAAAGGGGATCAGAGAAAAGCTTAGTGGAGGTGGATCTAATTCAGACCAGGAGACATTTAAGCTGAATCATGATGACTCTAAGGAAATTGACGAACATGTAAAGGTACAGACAAAGAATATAACTCAGCTTCTTGTACTTGTAAATTGTATCTTAAAATGCCACATTTCTCAGAAATGTATCTCTTTTTTCCTAAATTTATTGCCAGTATTTTGAGCTTATCAGGCTTGTGGAAAGCCACACACTTAGTCTGTTTGTTCTGACATATTTTATCCAACTGAAAGAATTTACTGGGCCACTTTACTCATTTAAAGGATTTCATAAACCTTTTATTTGGTTTTTGTCTGAGGATGAGTCTTAATCTGGGTCTTCTTCAACCCTTGTTATTCAAAGCGATTTTCAAGATCATCTTTTACTTCTTGTATATGAGCAATCAACCCCGTATGTCTCATAATTCCAAATGTTTTTGTTTCCTCTATTTTTGTAAAGAAGTCACTTCTTTTCTGACCTTATAAATGCATTCTGTTCCCCAGTCTTTGTAACTAAAATAACAAATGTGTATCACTGTAAACCATGAGTGGTGATTTTCCACATCGTAGGGATAGTTTCCTTAACAATCTCCACCTGGCCAGTGGGAGTGAATGACCAGAACTGATATAATACAGAAGTCAAAAACACAGACTCAAGGTCCTGACTGCATGAGTTTAAATTCTAACCCTGCCATTTAACAGATGTGGGAGTTTTGTCAATTACTTAAATTTCTGTGCCAAGCAGGGGTGCATAGCATCTACCTCACACTTATTAGATGAATTAATTCAAGTGCCTCAAGCATGGAAAGTGCTCATTAAATAAAATATCATAATAGTATATGCTGTTATTTAGGCTTTCACCTCATTCTGCTTATATTTCTAAAATAATAAGCATGTGTTGAATTGATGTTTGTGACTACTTTCTTAGATAGATCTCTTTCATAATACTTTTAAGTAACATGAAAATGACTTTTTATTTGTCTGTCTGCTCTAATCTACTAAGATGGAGACAGTACACACTAGCCTTGATCTTGTAGCCCTCCACCTAGTACATGCATAGCACATATCAGTTGCTTGATAAATACTTTCTAAGAAAAAATTTAGTGGAAGAATAAGAGAAAGTGCTGGGAAAGTTTAGATAGAAGAGGAAAGAGAGGAATCCATTGCTCAGTTACTCAGAACAAAGTTCATAGAAAAATTAGAATTTGAAAAATTCTTGAAGAAGATAAAACTTTGATGAGCATGTAGGCATAAAGATAATTTAGATTGATATTTTGACTAAGAATATTCAGTGTTAAGTGCATTTCCTACTTCCATATTTTTACTGGGTAGTGTGCATTAAACATAAGAAATGCTTATATTTGCTTATTCATTTATTTACAGAATGACATAACTTTAAAATTTCTTGGGTGTACATAAATCTGTCTCGTTCATCATCATCTTCCCAACACTTAACATGTTACCTTGCACAAAAAAGTATTCAAAAAATGTTTGTTAAATAATTAGATAACTACCAAATCTCAACCAGTTTACTTCTTCATTATTTAAGCTTATAGTTCTCCATTTCTGAAACTCTAAAGTAAGCTCAAAATTGTATTGCAGGCTTAGAAATAATCCACATTCTTTTGATGAATTGTCCTGGTTAGTACAAGCCACATGATCCAGAAGATTTGCAGTAAAATGCTTGGGCTGTGAAACTAAAAACATTTACAGACAGATTGCAATAGAAAACAGCAAGTTCATCTGAGTTCACTTTAACAGCCACAATAAAGTAAATTAACCCCAAATGGTGATTATGTAGAATTCTGCTTGAGCAACTATCAAATTCCAACTGTTAATGTCTCTAAACAGAGTTCCAAGGCATTATGTATGCCATAGTCTACATCAAGTGAGCCATCAAACAGAGGGACTGTCTTATTTGCTTAAAATTACAGAGATGCAGGGAATCTGTTACATTCTTTGAAATATCTAAGTGTAAGATTATTAATGAGCAAAATGTCTGTCCTTGTCTGACTTTCTCAAGAATTTTAAACCTATGTTAGTGCAAGTTCATTAGCCTCATGCACAGTGAGGTGGAACAAACCGAAACTTTGGAGTTTGGAGCAGAGAAAGTTTATGGCAAGGCCATGGAAGGAGATGGGTGGCTCATGGCCTATAAAGCCCCTGAACTCCCTGAAGCAAAACATTTTTAAAAGCCAGGTGAGGGAGGGGTGTCGCAGTGTATGTGATCAGCTTATGTACAATTCTCTGATTGGCTGATGGTAAGGTAACAGGGTGGTGTCACAAAGCTTAACATTACAGTCCTTATCCAAAGAATCCAGGAGGCCTGGGGCTATGTGCTCATGATTATCAAGTAGTTAACTTCTTCCATTTGGTGGGGGTTTTTCACATCTGTAAAACAACTCAGGATATGGGGGAAAGGCCTGTCCCTAGAAGGCCCCATAGGGTCCTGCTTGGTTACAATGAAAAGAATTGTCCAATGTTTTGTTCTAATCAAAGACTTAAATATTCTCTTTATTTGACAATGTGTCTCAGAGAACTCATTCAGTCTGGAAATTCTACAGGATCTTCTCTAGAACTCCTCTTTTTAAGGCTCACTAAATCTTAACTCTTTTGTACCTGACAGAATTTTTTCAGTTCTAACTCTCAAATAATTCAACACTTCAATCTTACTCATTATATGAACTCACATTAATTCATTCCACAAATATTTATTGACCACCTACTATGTGTCTGGGACTGTGTGAGGAGCTGGGGATGAACTGTACTGATACTTGAGTCTGGAGCTAAATTTCAATTTTCCAAAGACTAAAACTTTGAAAGAACTTCCTTGTTCCAATTTTTATCACATGCTCATCTACTGCCCTTTATTCTTCAACATTCTTCAAAAAGAACTTAAAATAATTAACATTAGATGATAACAAGTCAGTTTAGTATGAGAAAATAAACAGCAAATTGTAATTGCAGAGGCAGAATCAAATGGCAGTAACACAAGTTCACACAGAGAGATAAAAGTAACTATGTAGGTAAATATAGAAGAGAGTATAAATATATTTTTGTTTGAAATTCTTTTCTTCTCCTATTTGACTTGAGATAATATTGTAAAGCAATAATTATAAAACTGTGAATCTTCATCTTATAATGTATAAAGATGTAATTCAAAGAAAGGAGGAGAGAATGAAGCTATATTGAAGCAAAGATTTTGTATACTATTGAAATTAAGTTGGCATTAATCTAAACAGATTAAGTTGTTAATTATAATCCTCAGGGCAACCACTAAAAAAATAACTCAGAAAAAAACAACAACAGAAATAAAATGCTATACTAGAAAATATCTGTTTAGCACAAAATAAAGAAGCAATGGAGGAATAGAGGAACAAAATAGAAACTATATATATATATATATATATATGCACACATATATAAACAAACAGCAAAGGGAGACATGTAAATTACACCTTCTCAATAGTTACATTAAATGTAAATGAATGAAACACTCTAGAGGTTGGCAGAATAGATAAAACAAACAACAAACAAGCAAAAAAAACCTGATTCAACTGTATGATGTCTACAAAAAGCACACCTCATATTCAAAGACACAAATAGATTAAATGTAAAATAATGAAAAAGAGGTACTATGCAAACAGTAACCAAAGGAAAGCTGAAGTAGCTCTACTAATATCAGACAAAAGAAACGTTAATAAAAAGTGTTACTATGGGTAAAGAGGGATATTTCAAATGATAAATCATTCCATCAAGAAGATATAAAAATGCTAAACCTATATGCAGTTAACAACTGAAGTCCACAGTACAGGAAGCAACAACTAGAAGATTTAGGTGGAGAAACAGACAATTCAATATTAATAATTGAAAACTTCAACACTCATCTTTCAGTCATGGATAGAAAAACTAGGCAGAACATTAACAATGACATAGAAGACTTGAAGAAAACTATCAACCAACTAAACCTAATATATCTATGCGGTACCTCTTCAAAAGTAGCAGAATACATATTCATCTCAAATGCACATGGAATAGTCTTCAGGTTACATCTTATAATAGTCTATAAAGCAAGCCTCATAGCATTTTAAGTGATTGAAATAATAAAAATGTAAATTCTCTTGCTACGAGACAAAATAGTTATGATCCTGATCATAAGAACTTAGAATGTGCATCTAAATTCTAAGAGAGAAGTACCAAGGTGGGAAAAAAAGTTGTCAGGGAGTGATAAAGTTAAAAGATTGCTATTATTTTGAATGAGATTTATTGCATTAAATCTATAGATCAATTTGGGGAAATTGACATATTAACAATATTAAATCTTATAATCCATGAACATGGTATATCTCCTCATTTATTTAGGTCTTCTTTAGTAGCTCTTAGCAATTTTCATAATTTAAGTACACATAATTTGTCCACATTTTGTTAAATATATTCTTAGAATACATGTTTTGCTATTGAAATGTGTTATTTTCAATTTAAATTTAGAATCATTTATTGCTAATATATAGAAATACAGTTGATTTTGTTTATTGATTTAGGGTCCTACATATTGCTAAATTCATATGTTTAGTTCTAGTGGCATTTTTGTAGATTCCTTAAGACTTTCTTCATAAGCAATAATGTCTTCTCAATAGAAGCAATCTATATGCCTTTTATTTATTTTTCTTTTCTTCCTGTACTGGTTAGGATCTCCAGTACAATATTGAGTAGGAGTGTTGAGAGAAATCTTTGTTGGCTTGTTACCAATCTTAGAAGAAAGTGTTCATCTTTCATGTTAAGTAGGATGGTACCTTAAAGACTTTTCATGGATGCCTTTTATCAGGTTGAGAAAGATTCTCTCTATTACTAATTTACATGCAAGGGTGTTAAAGTTTTCAAATGCTTTTCCTTTCTCTATTGACATGATCATAGTTTTTTCTGTTAATATGATAAATTACCTTGATTGATGTTTTTAAATGTTAAACCATTACTGCATTGCTGGAATAAATCTGCTTTTTTGAGCAAAATTTATTATCCTTTTATTTATTGTTGGATTTGGTTTGATATATATATTTTGGGGAATTTTCATCTCTATTCATGTGAGATATTTGGTCAGTGGTTTTCTTTTGTTCTCATGTCTTTATCAGGGTTACTGACTTC
The DNA here is from genome assembly GCF_964270905.1 of Leucopleurus acutus. NCBI lineage: Eukaryota > Metazoa > Chordata > Mammalia > Artiodactyla > Delphinidae > Leucopleurus > Leucopleurus acutus. The sequence goes on along the minus strand of NC_139153.1, from coordinate 62,817,308 downwards.
ATTAAAATTCATTGTAATATTATCTTTTCTTTGAATTTCAGAAAGAGTCTAAATAAGATAGATATTATTTATTCTTTATGGTTTGATTGAATACTACATCAATGAACCTATCTGGGCCTAAGTTTTTTTGTTTTGTTTTGTTTTGTTTTTTGTAACAGGGTTTGTAAAGACACAGTCAGTTTTGGTTATCTTTTTTTTCATGGTGTTTATCCATTTCATTTAAGTTCATTGAGTTTGCAAATTTACTGGCTGTTCATAATATTCTCTCATCCCCTTTTTAATGTTTGCAGCACATTTGCTTATCTTGGCCACAAAGACTTCTTCAGACAGGGCAGGTTTCAAGGTACATCATCTACCTGATAGTTCAAATTCATAACTGTGATAATACCTCTTCCAGGATGTATTTTCACCTCAAAGGTGATTTTAAAGTTTATTTATGATATTGGAATAAAAGCAGTGTGTGTGTGTGTGTGTGTGTGTGTGTGTGTGTGTGCTGTGTGTCCTGTGCATTGTGTGTCTGAGTGTAAGGGTGTGTGTTGTGTGTGTTTGTGTATGTGTGTGTTGTGTGTGTGTGTGTTTGTATAGTGTGTGTTGTGTGTGTATGTGTGGTGTGTGTGTGTGTGTGTGTGTGTGTGTGTGTGTGTGTGCTTTCCACAGTCAGGGATTTTTGAATGCCCACTGAGATGACAAGGAAAAGACCTTCTCACATGGACAGTCCCATAGCCTGGATCTCTCAAAAGCCCTTTTGTATGACTATTATTGCTTTTATGTAACTAGGCATGTGTTAAAAAATTTGCTAACTTCCATATCAGATTGTGTTGAAGTTTATAAATGGAAATGGTGCATCACAATGGGAAAAAATGAACTTTGCAATCAGACGGACCTGAGTGCAAATTCTGGCTTGTCACTTATTAAAGATATAGACTTGGATATTTTATTTAATACTTCTCAATGTCTGCTTGAACATCTGTAGAATGGGATTTACAATAACCTATTTTTAAGAATGCATTAATGATTACTCCAGATTGTGCATCATTCCTGGTGCTCAGTTAAAATTAGTGATTTCTACTGATACTATGCTGACTTTCTCTAGACATACACAAATTGTTGATGGGGATTATTGTATGTCTCTTCACAATGAGTGCAGGATTAACCATCTTCTATTTAGATCATCATCTAAGAGGGGACATCATTTCTGCTTTTTTTTTTTTTTTTATGATTGCAGGAACAATAGTTATGCTCCTGTGGCAGTTTCTCTTTATGGGAACTCTTTCTGATGGTTGCAGAAGTCATCAGATGCAGGATATTGATTTTTTTCCTCAGGGGAGCATTGAATAACAGATTGCTTAAGTTTAAATGATCTCTTAGAGATCATTTAGGAAACAGTTCAAGGCCATTTAGCAGACATTAATAGGGTTACTCATTTTACAGTTTTTCTGGAAATTTCCAACATCCTTTGCAGCTTCTCAATTATTTTTAAAAATGACTATCTATAAAAAAGACTCATAGAAGAGGAAGGAGTCTCAATCAATAGATAAGAAGATTGAGTGAGGCCACCACGATGTGAAAAGGTCAGCCGACATGGCAGGACATACAGAATCCGAAGAGAAATCGTTTATCAGGTGTTTTTCAATTTAAGGGCAGGTTTTCCTTAACTTCATTTGCTTCTTTTTGAGAGAGAATAGTTATATTCAAAAGGAGCGCCATAATTAATTAATTATCATTAATTCATCTGTGTGGAAATCAAAGTAAAATTCTGTTCTCAAATTAAAGATTATCTAACAGACTTGGATCTTGTTATGGATAAAGCAACAGAATCCATCCAACATCCACTGTGAGAGACCCATCGGTCTGTTCTGGCTTGCAGCACAGAGATAAAAGCAACAGCTGAATAATCTTAATAGAACTAGGATGTGCTTATGGTGTGCTTGTTGGCACATTTTACTCTTAAAAAATTACACATGCTGAATTTTATTGTTTTGCTCACTAAACCCTATCAATCTTCATGAGCTTATAATTAAGACAATATTATACTTGGAGGGACTCCCTGCTATTATCAAATAACTTTGAAAAGAAGTGGAAAAGTACAAGTTGTGTAACTGTTGTTACAAATTGCAGCTATTTGAAACGTTCATGGAAGACCACAAGGGATATTCAAGGTTTTTATGTGCATTTTAAAGGGTCGGTCCACAAAATTGCCTTCAAGCAATTTTGTAACAACAAATGATAAGCAACAGAGAATATTTTATTTTATTTTTATTCCTTTTATTCAAAGGTCTGCTTTAACCAAACCTGAGAATCAGAAAACCTAGTAAAAAGCAATAGGTAGTTAAGTCCTATCTCTCCATCTGGCAGCAGGTGGCAGTATTGATGCATGAAAAACTATGCAGGTTACTTTGGCAATTATCTGTTAGGTTTTCCTTCTGTTTCAACTCTAGGTATCTGAGCTGAATCAAAATTCCTAGTAAGAGCTCTTCTTCCCCAGTTTTCAGTTCTCTCTCTTTTAAATTAAGAAGGGTTTTTTTGGTTTCATATTTTTTTAGAGTAGTTATAAGTTCACAGAAAAATCAAGTGGAAGGTACAGAGATTTCCCATCTCTCTCCAACCTCCATTCATGAACAGCCTCCCCATTATCAGCATCCCCTACCAGACTGATACATTTGTTAAAACTGATGAACCTACATTGATTCATCATAGTCACCGGAAGTTCACAGTTTACTTTATGGTTCACTCTTGATGTTGTACCTTCTATGGGTTTGGATGGTGTATTCAAATACATTGTATAATGTGTAATGACAGGTATCCATCATTATGGTATCATGAAGAGTAGTATTTTCCCTGCCCTAAAAATCCTCTGTGCTATGCCTATTCATCCCTCCCCCCATTACCCCTGGCAACCACTGATCATTCTTCTGTCTCCATTGTTTTATCTTTTCCAGGATAGCATATAGTTGGAATCTTATAATAGGTAGCCTTCTCAGATTGGCTTCTTTCACTTAGTAATATGCATTTAAGTTTCCTCTCTATTTTTTCATGGCTTGATAGCTCATTTCTTTTTAGTGTTGAATATTATTCCTTTGAGTGGACAACTTCTCTTTTTATAGAGATATCATTTCCATTTGCAGCTCTCTTTAGACCTCAACAAAATGGTGATGTTGCAACTTTTTTTTCCACCCAGACTCCTATTTGGCACTCGGCTGTATTACTCAAGAACACACTCCACTCAGCAAATGGTCTGGGGAAAGAGGCTCGCAAACCTCCTAGGCCTCGGGTGTCTG